>NC_134365.1:209941886-210603386 GCF_035582795.1 Mycteria americana
TTTCCTTTTCCTCACTGCTATGGTATCTCAACATCTGAGCTCTTGAGTCTCGATTCTGATCTGATTGGCCCCTCCTGAAACCACCTTTGGGAAATACTACGGATGTGGCACTGTGGAACATCAGCCTAATGCCGGATCAAGCTCTTTATTTCTGGTCATTATGCTAGTTTATAGTCACTTATTTTGTTTTCCAAAGAAATGCATTCTCTCTGCTTCTCTAAAAGCTTTTGGTTCGACATCCTTCCAAGCTAGATACACTTGGTCTTCAACATGGGGCTGCTTACCTTTATGGCCCAGTTCCCGGAAACAGTTATGCATGTGCTTAATTGTGCACACATGGGTAATCGCACTGAAATCAAGATGTGTAGAATTAAGCAAGTCTAGAAGTATTTGCAGGGTTTGGTCTTTGTTCAACAAACAGGCCTCAGCCTGGCTGAAGTCCACGACATGCTACAAAAAGGAACCGAATTCAAAAGTAAGTAGCGTACTAATTATCAATTGACTTATTTCCTTAAACCAGTTAATTCTCTACTTTTAAAAAATACTTCCCATTTTTCCTGCAAATCCAATTGCCCTTCCTTTCACACGCATTTTTCCTCCTCACTGCTCAACTCCCAGCAGACGTGAGCTGCCTGCCACATGATCCCCTTTCATAATCATTTGAGTTCCGATGGTTCTTTTTTCCTACCAACTTTGTGTATCACCATAATGGTTCCTAGGACATATTTTGGCCAGCTTTTAGGGAGAGAGAGAGTCACAGTGTTTCAGACCTTCATTTCCAACTGCAGTATTAAATATAATCCTTATAATTATAGCACTGCCACTTGGACCACTGTAGTTCAGCCTATGTCAATATGTCGTCAAAAGCTCTCTTTCTCAGGAGCTGGAACTCAGTCATGTTGATTGAATTGAAATTTGATGGCCAGCAGCTGCAAACACACTCTGGCCCCATCCCCCTGCCTCCCTGCTTTTTTTTTCCTTTTACCACAAAATCCTCTTGCTTTCCGTCCAAGTAATGAGTTTACAGAACAGAGATAATGGCTGATGCCAGGCTAAGTTATTGTGAGCCACCTCTTTGGGTAAGTCTAGACTGTCCTTCGAGGGGTGCCCTGAGGCAATGTGAAGGCACAATCTGCTATCTGTGCCGCTGGTGCCCCAGGTGCAGCGCGAAGGCCATCCTCAGACTACACGTGACCATCCTCTGTGTTGGAGCTACATGGATGCCATCAGTGTTGCACTCAGCAGCTAAGGAAGCTGTAGACGTGCCTGGGCTGAAGTCTGTGAGGCTCCTGTGTGAGCAGGGCTGGGAGCACCGCAGTCCTCTCCCCTCTTGTCGCCTTGGTCAATCGCCATACAGACCTTGCTATTCATCTAAGCAAAGGCATCAGGACTGGGGTAATTCCCAGTGGCAGTTTATACTGCAAGTTTAACACATGCGTTTTTAGCCCTCGGGGACTGCGGGAAAAAACAGCTTTGAACTGGAAAAAAAAAAAAAAAAAATTGGTATCCAGTAGTTGTATAACACGATCCTGTCATTTTTGGTACTTAAAAAACAAAACAAAACCATTCATAACACGAGATATTCATGTTTTTAAAAGTGCCACTTGCCAATACACAGTAACTACTTTTCATAAGACCCTTTAGTCCACGTATTTTCAGGTGGACCAGAATAGCTCTGCAGAAGTTAATCCAGTCCCTTGAGTAAACAGTATGTACTTCTAAAACTTTCTATATATACTAACCATATGTAAGGCCTTTGACATACATTTGTACCACACACAATACATCTGAGGGGCCCTGATAGAGCCAGGATGGCTAGTGAGGTCGATAACCCCCTTGCCAGTGTACTGGATGCATGTTCATTCTGTCAAGCCCATGAAGGGTAACTGCGTTTGGATGACCGGTGTGTCGAAAGGGCTATTTACTGAAACAGTCCATTATGTGGTTCTCGGAGCCCTCTCCCAGGACGTACTGTCTGTGCCTGGGTCGCCCAGGCTCTCATCAAAGCACAGCCTCTTTGACACAGGTCAGAAGGACTCTTCACCGCAGCCTTCCACTGCCTCTTGCGCTCACAAAAGTCACACTCATCCCCTTCCCCTGGTAAAGTCCTTCTCTGTCATTCCCCTCCTCCACTTCCCGAAGCTATTAGCCATTCCTCCTCCTCCACATTCACCCCTCTCTCACCTGGGCTATTGCCCGCCCTTCTCTCCTTTCATGCTACTGACACTGCTTCGTAATGTTGTTTTTCTAGCTTGGAAGAAAGGGCCACAGGGCCAGGCTAACAGAGAGATGCTGAACACATGGTTTCCACATGTTCTCCTCATCTTCCCTCATACTGCTTCTCTAGCTGTCTTTCTGTCTTTGCTTCAACTGGAAACCTAATGACCACGACTGTATTCGCTCCTCCTCTCATTAGATTTCTAAAGGATGAGCTCAAAGGTCCTGCGTCATTGTCACCAGAAACTTAGAGCAAAAACTTCTGTGAGTTGACAGTGCACTTGTAGGTTCTCTGGTCCCTCACCGTAGGGAATGGGTGTTCACAAACTGGGCATGCAATTGTGAATGCTCAGGCTCCAGTTCAGAAAAATACTTAAAAGAATATGTGTGAAGTTAAACATAGGATTAAACGCTTTTCAGTTTGAGCGCTGCTTCCTTGAAGTGGGACCCCATATTGGAGAAGGCATCCTTATTGGCCTGATTCAGAAAATACTTAAGAGTACACCAAAGTTTTAAGAATAGTAGTACATCCGCTATCTTGTATTTTTAATGACTCTTAAATAGGGCAGGGTGGTGTGGGCAAGGCAGGAAATGTGGAGGCTCTCCTGGTCATCTCTTACATTTTGACTCGTGCTCCGGAATCTGAGTGTCTCTGAACTCTAAATACATTTTGGTAGTGCTGCTGCCTACATGCCACTGTAATGTTCATTACAGAACATTGTGTTGCGTGCTCATGTGCAGATTATTTAAAGCAATTACAATTAAATGAAGAGCAATTAAGTCTTAGAAAGGAAATGTTCTTACACAGTTAGCAGTATTTCTATGACTGCACTTGATGGTGAGTTGGACCCTTAGACCCTTGGATTCCTCTCCTGCATCCCAATGATCAATTTGGGAACAGCTAGGAGTCCGAATCTTTTTGACTTATAACATCTAGGCATCTAATCTTCCCTGTATTGAACTGAAACCAATGGGAACTGGACACCTAATTGGATTTTTGGATCTCAGCCTAAAATCTGTGGAGTGCTTTGGAAAATTTATCCCTAGGAGATTTTGCTTGAGTCAAGGATATAGACTGGGGACATTGCTCACAAAAAAGACCCAACATGTGACATCAGTGCATCAGTCAATGAGTCATCCATCAGTGCCAGAGGTCAAAGTATTCTTTGTATTTACCTAAGAAGTAGTTACCTATTTGGTAGTTACTTTCTGAAATGATGCTTGTAGTACTAACATGACATTTTGGTTTGCTGTACAGCAAACCCACTATTTTTAAATGCCTTGTATAAAGACAGGCCTTGTTGTTTCTTTAAAAGTTAGAAATACTAGAGAACAAATGTAAAAGGCCCATTTCCTTCCTTGCTAGTTATGCGTGGTCTAGGAAAAATCCCAAATTGTGCTAGTAAGAGACTGTCCAGTCTCTTTTCTTGCCAACGATGCAAGTGTTGCTCCTTCAGAGAAGGCTGAATTATTATTTTATCATTGCCGCCTTCTGATCTGTCACTGTTTCTGCTTTCCCTCTGTTTTGGCTTTTCATTCTTTAAATATATTACTGAAAATATATTTTTAAAAATTAAGGCAATAATTTATTAAAAAGGGATTTACCTGTAAAAGACTCTGGGCATACCACACACAGGCAGGTCCCAGCCAGGAAATCCAGCGTTAATGCTGAAACTCCATCTCTCAGGCTCACTGTTTCTCACGGGTGCTTGGTCCTTGCTGGGTGCTGGGGTGCCTGGACTTCCCAGCACATGTGGTAACCATCGATCTTAGTGTGGTGTTAGAGGCCAGTGCTAGGCGCTGAGGGCAGCAGCAGAGCTGAAGGGCAAAGGAGGAGAGTGAAATTTTGCTGTCAGTGCCTGGGTGTCTCTCTCTGTACAGTCCTATGACATGTAAGCAAAGAAAGTTTGAAAATTACCCTGGGAATAGGAAAGCGAATCTGTACAGAGCAGGATAATAATCCTTTCAAGGAGGGGGCGAAAAAGCACTTGCCTCCTGCCAAGTTCTTTTTTTCATTTTTCAAGGAAAAAAGCCCCAGTGATCCAATTGACCAACTCCACAGCAGCAGTGCAACAGGCATCAAGTGGCCAGATCTCCTGTTTTATGAGCCCTATTACAAAACATTCACATGTCTAAAACTTGTGCCCTTCCTTCTCTTGATACACTTTGTCTCCTCAGATCAGGGTTTCTCCCTCAACACTTAATCCCTCTTCAGCCATCACCTTTTCCTGCCTCACAAACCTCTCTGTATGCTCACTTTGAAGCTCCTGTGGGCACCAACTTAATGCAAGTGCTTTGTAGGGGAGTCCAGAGCCATTGCCTCTCACAGGAGCAAGTAGCTACCTGTCAGGATTTAGCTTCTTCTGAAATAGTCTGTAAGGGTACAAGATTACAGGAGCAATGGACTTGGAAGCAAAACAAAGCTGCCTATAGCAAGACACATTTAAGTCCTGCATGAACAACTGTGCCAGTCAGTCTCTTGTAACCCTCTCTTATCTAATCTAACATATCAGTATCTTTACTGCATTTATTACTTTGTTATCAAGGAATGACAGGAAGGAGATTGGGGCCTTGGTAAAAGCACGAGGCAGAGAGGCAGAAATGAGACATACTGTTGAGCAAAGGTTAAAAGAGCTGTAGAAGCAGGGCACTGAGCATTGCAAACAGCAGACCGTCTTGTCCTTCCCCCATCCCACTGACTTTGCGGTGGTGAGGGCCTGGTTTCACAGCCTGTTTGGTGTGGGAGACTGTGAGACCCTATAGCCCAGAAATGGGTTATTCAAAGGTTTCCTGTGTCTTAAACGGTTTCTCCAGCAAAATCCAAATGCAAGGCCATAGATGTCAATAATACCTCTGATCATTCGCTCAGGAACATTATTAATGAGATAATTTTTCTGAACAGGTCCTACAGTTTCTGCACCCTTGGATTTCATTTGGTTTGCCTGATGGGAATGAGCTACAGCTACTGTCAGTGTTTATTTCCAGTTAGTTTTACTTGTGGCACTCCTCAGCAGCCCATGGTTAGGATGCTCCAGTTAATCAACCCTCCTCCTCACTGCCTCCCCCTTTTGTTTATTTGTCTGCTCTTGCATCACAGAAACACTTCCAGCAATTCCTCTTACATAGCAGTTACTGAAGCAAAGGACCGTCTAGTTACACTCCAGCAGAAACTTAAGTGAGTCAACGCTAAGAAGGACGCACACATTGCACAACAAGTGATTCCCAAACCAAGCAGGGCAGGTCAGCACCCAGAGGTGCTTACAGGGGCCCATTAAGGCCCTCAGGCTCTTTCAAACAGGGGACCGTACTCCTAGAACACAGCATCAGAAATAAAGAGCGGCCCTACGTGAACCAACGCGCAAAGCTTCCTGCCTCTTAGCCAGGTTAGAGATGCGGTGGTGCCAAGTCTTTCTGCACTAGCCAGGATGGGCTGCTTAGCAGGAGACACAGTCAGTGCCTTCCCCACTCACAGCAGGCAGAAGGTCTGCTTATGCATGAAAACTGTCCTGAAAAAGACAACACAAAATTAAGCAGGGGTGTTTGGTTCTTATTTAAACAGTTGCAGCTTGTACTGGTGATGCTGCCCGCTGGTGTGTATCAAGGCTGTGGGCCAGCAGTAAATAGCACCCTGATGTGGTGGAGGGTGCAGACATGCAAACCAGAGCGAGTGGTACCTGGGGCTGTTGTGGCTAATGGCAAGGGACGCCTTTGAGGTGAAGTGGGCAGGGCTGCACCGTAAAGTAGGATGATAGTATGAAGGACTTCACATTTGTTTTCCCAGCGTGAGCTAAGTGATTCCTTGGCTTGCACAGGAACACTAGGAAGATGGTTGAGAGCTTTTGCCCCATCGGTCTGTGATGAGAATGAGTACCTGGTGTTGCAGAGTGAAAAGGTATGATCTACTGACAGGGAACGGCTTTGCATGCGGAAGGGCACTCGAGTGGCTGGGTACAAAGCAGAAAGTGAACATGTAGATCCTTGGCTGGGGCAGGAGCCTTCAGTTTTATACACAATCTCATTATTTTCTTCTACAGAAAGAAGAGAATCTGTACTGATAGCAACAAGGCTGAAATTTCATCTCTGGTTAATAAGCCATTTGATCTTTGCTCTTGTGGTCTCGCTGGAATCCAATCTGATGTCCTCTGGCTGAGGCATCCCCTTGGGGCTCACATCCCCATGCACGTCGGCAGCCATCACCAGTGGCACATGAGGGAGTGATAAGGGGAATGTCACGTCCATTATTAGGCTCCCCAGTCTATTGAAGAGAACCCACCAGCAGCTGAGGCAGACTAACGCAAAGCTCCAGATTGCTTTTCTGGGTCTATAGGTTTTGTAGGTTTTGAGACTGCTGTGGCAGTGCATCACACAGTCCCTGGAGTCCCAGGAGGGAGTTGTGGTGTTGTGTCTTGCTACGAGGCACTGGGGTTGTGCTAGTGACCCTGTTCACAGAGAAGACAGTGGTCATGGTGCCACTGAAGAAAAAAAGGACCCGGCCCAAGCCTAAAGTGAAATGTATGTTCTTAAGCTAAGGAAAAATCAAATTAAAAATAATTTTCATAGCAGAACTCATCTTGGATTGACTGGCTTTGTTCAGGTCATCAGTACATAATCATAGGGTAACCTCTTTTTTTGTGCCCTTGTTCATGTTAACACACAGAGACTTGCATGCTAACCACTGTTTTCACCACCATCAAATTCTAGAGGTCAGGGACCTCTAGAATTAAATTTACGAGCTATCATAGTGTGGGCTGAAGAACCAGCTTTTTTAGGGTAGTAGCTGAGACACTCATTTCCTCTGTGGATGAGCCACAGAAACGAATGTGTAACACACACTGACCAGCGGGTTATATTTTGGCACCTGTACTGTGCAGATGTAACCCAGCAGCTGGGGTGAAGCAATCTTAAAATGTCATCGAACATATCATCAGTAGGACCTCATCACACTGTGGGCATCATGCAAAGTACTGTTGATGTCAATGAGAGTTAAACTCAATGTTAGTTAGGATATCTAGCTGTCTTGGTTTTGGCTGGGATAGAGTTAATTTTCTTCCTAGTAGCTGGTATAGTGCTGTGTTTTGGATTTAGGATGAGAACAATATTGATAACACACTGATGGTTTACTTGTTGCTAAGCAGTGCTTACACTAAGTCAAGGACTTTTCAGCTCCCCATGCTCTGCCAGGTGCACAAGAAGCTGGGAGGGGGCACAGCCAGGACCCTCACTGACCAAAGGGCTATTCCACTGACCCCAACTGGCCAAAGGGCTATTCCATACCATATGGCGTCATGCTCAGTATAGAAACTGGGGGAGTTGGCCAGGGGGCAGCGATGGCTGCTCCGGGACAGGCTGGGTGTTGGTCGGTGGGTGGTGAGCGGTTGCATCACTTGTTTTTCCTGGGTTTTATTCCTCTCTCTCTCATTGTTTTCCTTTTCATTACATTATTATTATTATTATTATTATTATTATTATTATTATTATTCAATTATTATTCAATTATTAAACTGTTCTTATCTCAACCCCTGAGTTCTCTTACTTGTGCTTTTCCGATTCTCTCCCCCATCCCACTGCGGGGGAGGGTGAGCGAGCGGCTGGGTGGTGCTTGGTTGCCAGCTGGGGTTAAACCATGACACCAGCTTTGTATTAGGTGCTGCAAATGCTACCTGAGCTGTATATATGTCTATCGTGTAGAAAGCTCACCCTCTTGCTTAAGCTATTTACTATCCACACCAAAATGTCTCTAATGTAGGTTTGAACAAGTTAATCTGGCTGAGGGCATGGTTTAGAACAGTTCTGCACTAACTTGGACTGAAACCCGTGTAAGTGAAGTGCTGTTAGTGCACCAGAATCCTTCCCACGGTTCTTGTTTGCACCATTCACCCCAAAGGATGGATAAATTCTCCCACAGGTGGTACTGGTCCAAGGCAAACTGCAGACCCTCTGTACAAGGGACCGTTACCCGCCGTGCCTCAGTCACACGTGTGTCAGTGAAGAAGGACTAACGGTGGCCGGATTTTGCCATGGAGACTGACACCCTCAGGTCACTGGTCCAGCAGCAGCGGTTTATACCCTCTGGCAGCCTTACTCCAAGGCCAGGCACGCTTAAAGCACCTAAGCCTCCATTTAAGCCTGAATACTTGGTGTATAATTTCCATTTTGAACTTTTTCCAGAGAAATCATTTTTTCAAATGTTGTAAAAATAGCTAAATAATTTTGTAAAGCCTGAAGGACATTCTTTTGCACCAGGATTTGAATTGGAAATGGCTGTTTTGGGGCCAATTTACCTTCAAAATTCTACTTTGTCCAAAGGAGCTAGTCAGCCTACGGCATTTCCAGCCTACAAAGCTTTTTTACTTTAACAAGGGCCTTAAAACTAAACAAGCAAAACCATAGTCCAAAGAAATTATAATATTGCTTATGCCAGGAAAACTATACCCACTCTTGAGTTTACACTGGTGAGGTTTAATGGCAGAGAACTGCCCATGCTCTTATCCACGCTGTCACATATACCCTCAAATTATCCAAAAACAGGGTAGCTTTCCTTGCACAGAGCAAGTTCTTGCCATGTCTACAGGGGAATATAAAGCCTGTGGACATACCTGTCAATCTCTTACAAATTGCAGATCCTCTAAAAGTTCTCCAATGCATATGAAGGTTCATTTACACCTAATTTAAGCCTCGTGGCAATTGATTTGCTTTTCTTGCTTAGCTTTCAGAGACCCTTCAGAAGTAGTCCACAGACCCTCATGGGTCTGCAGACCACAGCTTGGAAACCACTAGCTCTTAGTTTAAATAAGATATTTTGGGGCCTTCCAGGCCTCATTTTCTATTGCCTTGCAGCTTGTGAGGTCTTATATACCTATGCAAAGTGAGAGTAAAATGCTACCAGATGAGGATGGTGGTGTTCCGTCCTGGTGTTGGCCCTTATTTGGACAGGTGTGGAGGACGCCAATGCGAAGCAGTGGCAGATCAGGACCCAGCGCTGTAAGTGCTCTCCCCCCAAGCAGATCATGAGCAGTGCTACTCACAGCACAGAGCTGGGGAACAATCCTATTTGCAGAACCATCAGTCTGCTGTTATCCCTTGAAAGCCAGGCACCGGCCCGGCAGAAGTGCACGTCGATAACCACGGCAAGGTTCAGACACCTTGGAGTGACACGTGGTTCTCTTGGGCTAAGGGACTTTACTCAGCGTTGGACTCTTGCTTTGTCATGCTGTTTGCACCCCTGTTCAGTCTCAATACGCTTACACTTTTTGACGTTTCACGTCTTGTACATGCAGCAACAGTCTTCTAGCTTAAGCAAAAGTACGCTGAGAAGCGTTGCGTGTTTCAGTGCCTTTTCTTTCCTTTGATCTCACCTAAAGCTCCATGCAGAGGGTAACGTGATCTCCGTCACTATCTCCTTTCATGCCTGATAATTAGCAAAGGTCCATGGGCTGGGTGCAATGCTATCCTTCCCTGCGCTAAGAGGGGAGACGTAGAAGGGGTTGGAGTGATTGTTTGCTGTGTTGATGACTGTGGTGTTGCCATGGAAAAGCTGGAGACCTCAAGGGAGTTTGTGTTTTGTTGGGCAGGGAGCCAACCTGCTCTGACTTATTACAACTGTGTGAGTGAGCGAGCCATGCAGAACTTTATCCCTCTGTAGCAATTCCAAGGCAGGGATTAAAAAAAAGGACAGGACTGCTTTAACAAGGAGGAGTGCAGTGCACTTTGCTAAGGCTGATTGCATTAAATACAGGAGATGCAAAAAAAATCCTTTGCTATTTTCCACATTGTTTTTTTTTCTTTTTTGGCAGAATGTGTCCACTCTCTTCTAAGGACTGAATTCAGAGCGGTGCAAATAATGAGATCTCAAGTAATCCTCCTGGAAGCCAACAGGGCCATTTAATTGGCTGTATCTGTACAGAAAGGAGCATTTAGAGTTCTGCTGGGTCTGAGTCCATTAAAGTCTTTGATCTGTTCCAGAAACAAAAGTGGAAGCAGACTATACTGTTTTCATTATCTATCCTGAATGAAGTGCAAAAAGTAAATACATAGAGTAAACAGGGAAAAAAATGAATCAAGGCCCAGGTCTAGCAAAAAACTATCTGCGTACTGAGCTTCCCGTACTCTGAGTAGTGCCATTATTCCCTGGAGGTGGAATTAATAGCGATGCACGCTTTCTACAAATCACTTTCTATGGGCAGATCGCAAAGCAATTTACTAAAGCAGCCAGTCCCATTACTCCCACATTAGAGAAGGAATAACTGGGGCCACAGGGCTCATCCAGGAGACCAGACCCTGCCCAAATCCCTGATTAGCCGCTGCCTTCTCACCACACTCCCTCTGAGTGTACAGAAACTAGGTATAGGTTGTCAGGGTTATTCAGAAGTATTAAAACACAGCTGCATAGTTTTATTTGTTGGAAGTGTGACTTTTTTCTACAACCCTGGCTGCCATGCCATGTTCTCGTGTTGTATTTAATTGAGATAGAGGCACATGCCTCTTCCCAAAATGTATTTGAGCAGGTGGTATTTGAGCATTTGTTTCGGACTCTTTTCTTGCTTTCAGGGTTTCTGGAAATTTAAAAAAATCCATTTTCTATAGGAAAGAACTGTTGGGGGGGTAATTTTCCGATTTTCTTTTTTAAATCCGAATTTCCTACCTGACTGTTCAGTGTTATAATAGATGCATCTAGGAATGCTATTTTAACATACAGTTCTCAGGGAAAGGTGTTATAAATGTTCATCATTAATTGTCATCTAGCAAAGCTCTGATTTCTATAAGAACAGGAGAAAGCAAAATTACTTTCTATAGGATTTGGTCAGGGAACACCCAGGGAAATATTGGCTCTGCAGCAGTCAGTGGCAAACCTCTGGTGCTTGCAGTCCTCCTGTGATCATATTCAGGAGGTAAATCCTGCAAAACCTCTGACAATGTGAGACTCCTTCTATGAACTGCAGCCCACAGCATCACCTCTTTACTTCCAAAGGTAAAAGACTGCCTGGGTACCATCACAGCCTCTGAAGTTAGGCTGGCTTGCAGTATTCTGTGGTTGAGCTGGGAGCTCTAGCTGAGAAGCTGGGGACAGATCTTGCCAACACGGGAGGTGACAGAAACTCCTATTGATTTCACTGTGATCTTGATAAAGTCTAAAGCTTATTTATCACCATAGGATCCGGCCACGGTTTGTCAGTGAACCCATTGCCTCCTTGCTGTATCCCATTGCATTTAACAGGATTTATCTTGGGAGCTGATTTTCTAGTTACTTGGTGGCTGTGATGTCTCAAGAAGTTTACCACTGCTGCAACAAGAAGTGGACTAACCTTGTGTTCCAAATACAGCAGGACAAATCAACTAGTGTAAATAATTGGGCTTATGGAGCTGTGACAGCTTATACCAGCAGAGGACTTACCCAGGGAGTTGAAGAGTTGTTGCTTTAAAGCTAATCAGCTGCTCAAAAGAGTTACTTTTATCCTGCCTTTTTTTTTTTCCTCTTCACTGTTAGTTGTTTTGTGACATTGCTGGTTCACTACAGAAATTCGTGTCCTCCCCACAGAGTTCTAGTAGCTACGTGTTCAGGGACACTCCAGATTAATGAGATCTGCAACATCTTTCATCTTTCCTTGCAGCACGCTGTGCTTGGGATGCAGTGTGTGAGAAAGACCAAAAGTGAGGGATGCGAGAAATGTATTCACACAGGAAACTGAAACTGCGCTGTCATTCATTCCTGTAGTGCAAATAACCCTTTCTGTAACCTCAGCTTCCTGATTCTGGTGTGGCTGGGGCCAGATTTGCCACTGGTGCAAACTGGTGCAGCGCTACTGAAATCAGCTGAGAAGCACCGGTTTACGCCAGGGGGTAATTTGTTTCAAGTCTTTTCAGCAACGAAAACAAGGCGACAACAGATATAGATGAATCTAAAAGCAGCGAGGTCTTATGAAATGAAGGGATTAACAGTTGATGAGCGTGAAGGCTGGGCTTCTTACTGACACTTGGACCCAGTTCTACCACTGTCTTCCAAAGGAAAAGTTTCTACTGAGTGCACAGTGAAAGTATACACAAAGTTGTTTATCTTTCAGGGAGTCATCCTTAAACTGAACCACGTCTTGAAAACGCATGTTCTTTTGTATGCTGCTCCACCTGAGGAGCTGATGTTCCTGAGGAGCTCCACTGATGTTTGCTTCTCTAAGGACCTTAACATTTCTCAGCTTTTCCTCCACTAGCCAGAGAGGAGCTGGCTGGTATAAACTGCAGCAGCAATTTTCTGGGGTCATGCATGCTGTGGTGTCAGAGAAATTTGGGAAGCCGGCTTCCGGAGCTCCTGTTTTATTTTCCTTCCCCAAGGGAAAAATGGTCTTAATAGCTGTTGAGCCAGGCCCAGCTAAGGAAATGTCCAACAGCAGGTCTAGCTATGTTAGCTTATACCATTTCCAGGCCCCCAGATACGGGTGTCAATGGTGCTTATGTTCTTCTGCAAGCACCAGGGAAGGAAAGCTGGCAGACCTGGGGTGAGGTGGGCAGAAAAGGGAAGGAAACCTCTGCGCACTCCTTCCTCTGGCCCCAGGGGATTCGCTCTGTTTGCATTGGGCTTGTCTGAGCCTCAGGGCAGCGGGCAGAGAGGAAGCTGGGGTGAAGCTGTAAACTTGCTGCAAACCTAACTGCATCCTCGCCCTGACCCCTTTTTTTATTAGGCAGCGGTGTACAAAGCTTCCCCTATACACACCGAAGTCTTCTCCATTTGTCTTCGTGATGACTTCTCACTGAAGTCTTACCGTTTACCAGGTAGCAGCATTTCAGGCTAGCCAAGCGAGAAGGAAAGGTCATGGTTAGGCAGAGACTAGTTACAGGGCCTAACCAAGGGTGCTGGCAATAGTGCGGACAGGCTGTGGAGATGAAGGATGAGGAGATATCCATCTTCCCCAGCCTCCTCCCCACAAAGCCTTGCTGCTCCAAATGGCTACTACGAACTTCTGCAAGGGCTGTGAATTCCTGCGGTACTGCTTTACCCCTGCCCCAGCCAGGTAGAAGGTCTGCAGAGTAACTCGTGCTACACGTCAGCACAGCTGCAGGAGTCCACCTTCCTTCTCCTGGCCATCTCCTGCAGCTGAGCAAGAGATTTTCTGCTTCCTTGAGATCACCTAAATCCTTCTAATGGGGAGGAGAAATCAAAGATAAGCTCATGAAGTAGATATCCTGGAAGCTCCTGGGTGCCTGGGAACAACTTCTTTGTGCTATTTGGTAGCACTTTTTCTTAGAGGTTGACTCCCGTGTAAACCGAAGCTCTTTAGATCCTGCCACATCCTTCACTTGGGGTATTGCAGAGACTCCGCTGAATTCAGGGAGAGCTACACCAGGCCTGCATTTCTTTATGCGGTCTTAAAACAGACCCTCAGCCCAAAAGCACAACCTTAAGTTTAATTGATCTAAAAAGGATTTTGAGCTGTGCTGAAAGCCAAGCACCGTTAGGATAGCTCACAGCCGCACTCATTTACCCCAAATGGGTGACGTCTTGTTAGGGGCTGGGTGCAGCAGCTGGCTGGGTGGGAAGGGGCGAGGGATGCCGTGTCGGACTGCAGCTGCACGCCGCATGGCACAGGTGTACACGGCACGTACAGCTATATGCGAGTCGGAGGGGAGAGGGGAAGGAGAAGGGATCAGACCGCTACAGAGCCCTGGGCTTCCCTGGCAAAATTGCAGAGGGCTTAAAAGGAGCAATAGACTAGGTGGAAGCAGCATTAGAAATAATTGCATTATGCTGCTTTGGCTATAACCTGTCCCTTGTTCATAACTCCATCCGTGACTCAAGTGCCCTGCAGTAGTTTGGACATGTGACAGCTAATAAATTCATTTATTGCGAGGGCTGTTTGTTTCGGCTTCAGAACTGAAAGTTCATCTGCAGGTGCAGCGGGGCTGTGCAGAGAAGCAAATGCAGATTTACAGCTGTTGTGGCTTACTCCACTCTCCGCTACAACAAATCATTTTGTTCGGGAAAGAGGCTCTGCTGTTGGCCAACCAAGACGTGGTCAGGAATTTGAAATGCTGCTTTGTTAGTTTAAAAGAAAACATTGCCGGAGATGTTAGGGTGGGCGTTTTTTAAAGATTTAGTGAAATCTGTCATAAATCAAAGACTGATTGAAACTGAACAGAATGTGCCTTGTTTTCCACCGTCATTTGCTATCTTCTTCCTTTGCCATTGTGAGGGTGAAGCAAGAGCAGGGTTTTAAAGTGTTCAGGTCCGAAGGCCAGTTATTACTTCCTCCTGTGATCCTGTTTGATTTTCTGAAAATGCGTCAGTCATTTTCTGCAAGAGTTTGGTGCAGGCTGAGCCTTTTCTCTGAGCTCCACTCTGCAAGACAAAAAAACATATTGCTTCACAGGCAAAGCAAGTCTGCACAATAGAAGACTTCCTTACAACTCGGCTCTGCCAAGTCTGCTCTCAGCCCTGCACGGAGTCATGTTACTCCTCAGCAAGGTCATACAGGCCTAAAATAATCACTGATGTTTATCTTTCCCAGAGGATATTAAGCACCCCCAAACACCACGGCAAAAAAATCTATTAACGACCAAAAAAAAGGATTAAAAATAGTTTGTACCTCAGCTATCAGTAGGAGAAGAGCATTATGGCTTTGCCTTTTCCCATTAATATTTTGTGATCTCACATGTGAAGCGCTGAATTACGCCAGCAGTGGGGGAGGAACAGCTTTGCTATTTTTCATTGATGTTATATCTATTTACTTAGAAGTAGGCTGTCTACATTTCTCATCATTAACGCTGCGCCTCGGCTGCACGCTGGTTCTATGCTACTTTTCTCGTAGGGAGAACCAGAAGATGGCTTAGTTAGGGCAGTGCTGTGGCTACTTTACGGCCTAGATACTTGCCCAAAGGTGCACTAGCTGGATGCTTCATGGATCCAGATCTTCGCAACGCCCTTGAGAAGGAGCAAAGCGCTGTTGGCCTGTTTCCACAGACAGAGAAGGAGGAGGCTTGGGAGGAGCGTGAACTGGCAGCCGTCTCGCTCTCTGCCCGGCGCCGGTGGCTGTCACACCGCAGCCCCACCACCTCGCCGCTGCCCCATGTGCTCCGGAGCGGGCTGGAGCAGCTCCAGCCCAGCAGAAAGGCTGCAGGAGGAGCTGGTGATGAAGAAGGGAAGGGTGAGTGAGCCATGCCCTGAGTCAGGCTTCTAGGGGAGAAGCAGGGACTGCTGGATACGCAGGATCCAAGCCCACGTCACCGAGGCTCCCAAATCACTGGGATTTTATCCCATTCAAGGGTGCCGAGCACCGCTGTTTACAATTTGCTGTGCAGGAAAGCAAATATCCAAATAGTCTCCATATTCCCCTGCCTTTCACAGCTGCACCCTTGAACACCCATTTACTTCAGCCTTCCCTTCGACACGCTGTATTTGGCACATCCTCTCATGCCTACGTCCCCAAATTCACAAGCCCCCTCTGGCTGGCTGGTGAGCGAGAGACATTTCCTTGCTGCGGCGGCGTCCGTGGGAAGACGTGCGCACAGGGGGATGCAACAAGTTTCACGCAGGTTCTTTGTGTTTTGACAGACTTTGCTGGAGGATTTCGCTCTGACTTGAGCCAGACGTGGTACTGGCAGATGCTGTGCAAGCTTCCCACGCAGCCCCGGCAGTGCCTCTCCGGTCGGACCCGCGACCACCGCCCCTCCCCGGCCCCCCCTTCCCTCTCCCCTCCCAGCCCAGGCCAGCGTCTATCTTGAGCAGAGAGAGCTCTCCCTGCCAGATTGCGTGGTGCTTTTCTGATGTGAACAGATGGGACTAGGGGGGCAGGCTACATCTGTTCGCTGAATTCTTCCACCTTCGCAATTGTTTGCAAATGGGTGAGAGCTCAGAGAGGCTGGGAAGCTATGGGTTGGGGCTCAAAATGCTCTTTTCCTGTGACATGCCCAAGAGTGAACCTGTGCTGCGTAATTAAAAGTTTGAGGCTGACGAGGAAAACACCTGCTGGTGCAAACAGCTTACCTCTTTCCCTGCAGAAGCACAGATTCCCTGCAGGACTAGCGCTAATGCTTTTTTCAGTCCAGTTTAAAAAGGCCCAAGTGATGAAGCATCCCTCAGGATGCCGTCCCACAGCATCACAGCATTAGGGTGTCCTTTTTTGAGATTCAGCATTGATTTCATTCCTGTTTCAATTTCTCATTACGTTTATGTAACTGATTTTCAGAAGGGCTCAGCTCTCATTTCTTTGTCAGTACCAGACATGGGCAGATGTAAATAGCTGAAAGGAGGCTGAACACTTTGTGGAAAGTTGGCCCTAAATTCTTTGCCTTTCTGATTGTTTTTTATACCCTTTAAGCATTTGCAGGTTGTTATCATCCATGTCCTCTTCTCCCACTTATTTCTTGCCAGACTCTCCATACAGCTCCTCAGTTTTCCTCATAAATCATGCTGTCTTGCCTCCTGGACACAATCCCCTCTTTTCATCCTGGGCTTGCCAGGGGATGAGCAGTCCCCATCCCTCTCACCCTGTCCCTTCTTTACAGCATAGCATCACCTTAAGGGCCACCTGAAGCCCTCAGGGCTGGAGCTGCACATGCCCAGCCTGCTGCATACTAGCCCTGGGCAGGGCAGCCCTGTTGGCTCGCTGTCAGCGGAGAATGCCCTCCCAGGCACCCACCATCAGGGGATTCAACCAGTTAGGACCATTATGTGTGTCCGTGCTCAGTCCTCTTCTGCCTGTCTCCTGCCGGCACAGCAGTGCCGCGACTGGGAAGCCAGTTGTCGGTGTGTCAGGCTAACACACCTGCGGACTAATGCCCGCCAGTCGGTGATGCTGTGCCGTGGCATTAATTTCTCAGGAGGACAGAGGTGCCTACCTCCTGTAAAAAGGAGTGTGAGCGAGAGCTGGGATACCGCTGGGGCTCTGGGTGTGCATGGTTATGGCAGTCGTCTGCTCTTCCTCTGTACTCCCATCTTCTCAGAATCTGCACTTGGACTGCACCTTGCTAAGTGTATGTAAGCCAAGTAATTATTTTCCACAGGCAACAAGTTGCCATTTTTGTTCCTGAATTAAATTTCAGCTTCTTACACTAACTGCAGGTTTCTTTCTACTTGCAATATTCCTCTGTTTTCATCATTTCTTGCGGTTTCTCCCATTCTGTAGCAGTTGGCGATTTCATTCCTGAACTGCTTATTTCTTCTTTCAGATCATTAATAAGTACTAAAAAAAATCCACCTCAATACACTGATTCATGCATTGCCTCACAGGGCAGAACTCATTACATTTACATGAGCATTAGCCTTTGGTTATGAACCTTCAGCCAGTTTTCAAACCACATCACAGTGGCCGTTTTCTGGCATACTGAATTATTTCTCCTTTAAGATTTTATCCATTGGTAATTGTGTGTGTTTTAACAAAAAAGGAAACACTCATTTTAAATCTATGCTGCCTATTATTTGGGTTTCCTTTTCCCTCTAGATGTTTAGCAAATTACTATGTCTTGACATCGTTTTCATTATTTTACTGTGAAGAGTGGCTCGATATAAAAGATTACGATTACTACAATCACTCCAGGATCAAAAAGCAGTACTATGCTTGCTTTTCTTTGGTCTTTCACTTCCTTCCCATTTTAAATTGACTTTAGAAAAAAATCGAAGCAGTTTAGCCAGTCCATTGCCAAACTCCCCGAATGCTTTATGAAGCTGCTGAGCAGGACAGTCGGCACTGTGGTCGAGCCCAGTGTTAGGGGACTCAGAACAACAACTGCCTTTCATTCAAAGCCTGGCTTAGCGTTCTCTGTGAGCATTGTGTCAGCTCCCTCTCTCTGGAAAACGGGAGTATTTGTATTTTGATCTTCCTGGTGGCACGGATTCCAGTTTTGGCCCCATCAGAATAATTACTTACTCTTCACATCTGAATTGACCATTACGTTTGTTCCTAGGCCTGAAGGGGACTGAGGTGCTGAAGAAGGCAGGGTTATATTCTCCAGTGAAATGTGTCCACTAAGTTCCAAATGCATCTTTAAAAACTTTCTTCCTAGTAGTTATCGACAACCTTTCGACCGGGCTAAGTGCTGCTACATGTGACCATATTGGACAAGAGTCACTTTTGGGAAGCGTAGTGGGAAATGTTCTCCTGTGGCCATTCAGTCCTCCCAGACGTGGCACAGGTTGCTTATATCTGTGGAGAACTCCTACAAACCTTAACAAAATACCCAGGACAGCAAGGAGCAGAGGCTATGATCAAAAATGTCTTTGTCTTTTCGTTAGGAAAAAACTACGGGCCCATAATTCACACAGCTATGGCCAAATTCTCACTGGCTTTAGTCAACTCTTCTTAAAAACTGGCTGGGGACAGTGGTTTTCATGTTGTCCAAAGAGTCCACGAAGAGACATATGACGCTATAAATGACATTTTAGGCATAGTGCTGTTTTCTTGAGCACAGAAACAGTTTATATCTGAGCTGGCTGCAAAACATGCTTTGTTGGTGGTTACAGGCTTGGTTTTCCCTGTGGTTAGGGAGTGACTGTGGGGTTCGAATGGCGATGTCGGAAATGGTCTTCTCTCCTTGTTCCTTAATGAGGCAGGTGCCAGTCCTATCATAAAACCTTGCAGGAGGTTTGGCTTAAATAAGGAGATCTTGTTGTACATGCATGTATTGAGTCCTCCTCCAAAAGACATCTTAGACATCTACAGCAGAGCTGATCTCCTTGGATCCCTTTATGGTCTGTGGAGAGAAATAAGAACACCTTGGGTAGGACTCGATCTATCAACATCCAAAATAGGTCAGAAATATTGTACCTTAGAAATGCTTCCTCTTTTCCATTGAATAAAAAAAGACTTTAGGGTGAATTGCTCCTGCCTAGGGCTCTATAAATAGGTGAAATATGCCCTGCCCTTCAGTGTTTGCCAGAGGAGGAGAAAGACAAATAAGGCCATTTAAGATAGAGGTAAAAGCTTTTGGGGTACTTTTACAATGTAAGTCAAACAGGCCCTGAGGCAGCCCTTGGGGTTTACTCTCTGTACTGACATCAAGCTCACACATAAGGCATGGACCCAGCCAGAACGTATCCTCCAAAGCCTGTGAGCTCTCACCTGCCTGAGCTTGCCCTGCGGCTCAGCATGCCACCATGCATGGCCAGACAAGCTCTGTGCCAGCTGAAGGGACAGGAGGCGGTCACGGGGCACAGCACAGAGCTCTTCGCACTACACTTGGAGACTGTGTGAAGGCATGGCCCGGAGCTCCTGGGCTGAGCTGCTGTTGGCCATAGGGAGAGGAGGCCACCATAGGGACTGATTTGCCTGGTGCAAGGATTCATATCTGCCTTTTTCTTTGGCCACATGGCATGTCTTGTGCTCAGGATTTATCCCAGTGTTTTGGACTTGGCACTTGAATGCCCTCGCATCCCAGTGACACCTCTAGAAGGGCATCGAAGGCTTCATAAACAGAGGTCTCCAGTGCAGCTCTTGCTGTAGATGACCGTGCTGGTCAGCACTGGTGGTTTAATAAAAAGAGTTTTATCCCTATCAAATTTAATGCACAGAGCAGAGGTTGAAGAAAAGGTGCTTTTTATACGAAAGGAGAGTTTGTTTAGAGCCTTTTGAACATCTCAGTGTTTTTCCCTTCCTTGCCAGGCTTTTAATGGTAGGAGAAAAGTATCACACTAGTGGTGTTGCCAGCTCTGTGATTTTATCATGAGCCAGTGTTTGCTATTTTGCTTAAAACCCTAGCTCCTAGAAACAATGGATTATGTGAGAATCTCTCAGCTCTGACTTGAAAAACAAAGAAAATTTCTAGTGCTTTTGGTGTCAGAAAAATGGTTGAAACATGACCTCGATTATATCCTGAGAAATCCAAAACCATATTTGGAATTGATTACATTTTTATGTGCATGTTTTGAAGCCAATTGTGTGATTTTTCTTTTGGAGGGGGGCATCTGACTCATGATTTTTGAATGCTTGGGGAGTGGTGCTGTTACACTGGTGATACCGCTGCTGTTTCCAACTCTGTTGAATGATTTCTGACAGAAAAAGCTTTAGCTCTTTAAAGCACAGAAATGTTTTAAATTTGTAAAAAGTACAGGAAAGTTCCTGCTTTAAAAATACATGGATCACGCTTTTATTTTGTTCCTGCTGAGCAGCAAAGGCATTGAGCAGGTCCCGTGCAATCTCTAAAGATGAATTGTAATGCTTTTTGGCATGCACAGAGAATACCTGAGTTGACCACAACGTAGCCTTGACCAAAAGGTCCAATCCCATGAATGTTCAGTCACTTTAGGGATGGTGCTGAGCTCCTGGGGCTTTTGTACTTCCTAAGAAGCCCCCTCTACACCTTTCAGAATTAGAGCATTTCATAAAGACTGTGTAAATGCTCCTCTTCGGCAGCATAATTCCTTGGCACAGTTAGGCAGTAGTGCTGCCTGGGGAAGCAGGTATGGTGTGAATTGCTGCTATAGGATGCAGTGACTCACATTTATGTGGCTTAGTTCTGACCGAGGCTGTGAGCCAAATGTTTCCCGTTGGACCCCTGCCTCTAAAAGTCTATGGCCAGCCCAAAGGAGACTCTGTGAGCATACAGTTCAGGTGGGACCTGGACAGGGTTGAGCATATTGTGGTGCATCAGGTGTCAGAAAGCAATACCAGCCTTTGAGGGCAGCAGTAACTATTCTTTGTTAGGGTGGCATTTTTCAGTTTCTGGGTTTAAACAAGGGCAGATGATAGCAGTAGAGGACACGGCTAGTGAGCCTGCTCCCTCTGAGAGTCCTGTAACACACACACAGTGTCGGCACCTGGTAGATGATGCCATTCACCACCATGCCAGTGTTTGTCCACAACACATGGTAGGTCTGGCATTGCTGCCATGCATGCAAGCGCTACTAAAACATCTTCTGTCTTTTATTTACTGGGGACATATCCTCACTTGAGCAAGCCCTCTTCAGAATTAGCCACAAGACAGGGGTAAGGAGCATTTTTCTTGCTGAGAGCTCCACAGGCCTGTCACATTTATTTGGTGAGCCACGCATTTGCAAAAACACGTCCTGGGTGCTTGCCAGTAATAATGTGAAAAATCACACATGGGCTATAGCTGGTCCAAAGGCCTAATATTCTTTCCCCCAATGTAATCAGAAGACACTGGCTGAGTCCAGGAGCTAAACTGTGTCCCTGATTACTTAATTTGATAGGGTTATGTGTATGGCCCTGTAATTAAATGAGGCTGGCATGACTGGTGCTTGGTATAAAATTCATTACACTCTTGGAATGATTATATCTAGGGGGAGTTCGAACTATGTTTTCCACTCTCACCCTCTTCTTTATGTACTTCTTCTGTTATTCCTTTTTATCTTTGTTATTTTGGGTAAAAATTATCAGAAGTTAATAAGCAGGAGGCACAAATTAGGAGCAAGATTGCTTAATCCATGATTGCAAGATTTGGGATGTTTAAATTTTGCAGTGTTGCTAACAGTTGAGGTGCTGGTTGCTTAGCACACGGCAAAAGCAGATCTGCTGAGATCTGCTGGAAATCTGAGATCTGCCCGAAGATACTGTGTGATGGATGAGGGTCCAGGCATGGTGTGAGTCGCCCCTTCCTCCTCCACATGGGGGTCAGAAGAGAGGTGCGAGAGGGGCAGTGGCAGGAAGGGCATCCCCTGCCCTCGATGGGTGCGGGAGGCTCACGGGTCTAAAGGCCAGCTGGGTGTCACCCGTTTAGACACCTGACCCTGGGGTGGACTTGGGTCCTGATGTCGCCTTGCAGTGCCAGATTTACGCGGATGCAGCCGGTGTGGGGGCAACATCCCCTTGAAGCACCTCTAGTTGTTCCATGGGCTGTGAACAGGTGAGTCCTGGCTGCCTTGAGTGGATTCACTGATGTCTACTAAGGAATCAGTCATCTTGCACCTCTGCCTCAGTGGGATCATGAATACACTTCTGCTTTCTCTAGCTGTCTGCCTATTGTCAATAGCCATATAGATACCTAAAATGTTTTCAGATTCATTTATCTCAATGTTTGGTTAAAATTGGCCAGCAAATATAAGAGTTAGGGGTTAAGGCTAGGCAGATGCAAGTATTCACATAGAAGTACACAGGGAGTAGGATCACATGTGCTCCTTTTCCTTAGAAAACCAAATCCCACTCTAGTAAAAGGGGAGGCCAGGGAAAACTACAATGCCCTATGTTAAGGAGAGCTTTGTGGTGGGACTTTCTGGTTCCAGGGTGCACGAGGGGCTCCTCCTGACTTCCTCCGCACACTGTAATCCCACCGAGCACCAGCGGTGACTCAGCTCCTTTACCACTCACTGTGGGTACTATCTGTGGTGAATCTTCCCCACCCCTGGGTTTTTTAAAATTACATTTTTCTTCCTTAGCATTTGGTATAGTGGACTACAGCAGAGACTTTGGTGTAGTGTCCTTTTTGAAACAAGCCCAAGACCTCTTAAGGACCACATTCCATCAATGGACACCACTAATATCGTTTTCATTCATTTAATAACCCAAAGTCATATTTTTACCTGATATATCTTGAATAGTTCATTAGCAAGCACACTGCTTCCACATTTGTAGCTGATGGCTGATATTGCTAGTATATCTTCTTTCATTTCAATACCAAAGAAGGAAATTGTACGTGTGTTCAGGAGCGCAGTTAGCCATTTTGCAGGTATGAATGCAATCAACAGTCCCTTCTACGATTGTTGAATCTGAGCAAATATTTAAGAAGACAAGCCATTGATAAGGACTTAGCGCAGCAAAAGTTAAGGTCTTCAGTTTGCAAGTGGGTGCCAGCACTAATGAATAGACCATGTTATTTGTCTTCACTGATTTCTGTCTTGAGAAGGACAGAAAATATTGAATGGAGATCTTGCAACAATCACGTAGGTAGAGTAGACTGGCACCACATGTAAAGCAAAACATCCCTATCCAATCCCCACCCCCAAATTCACTTCTAGTTAGGAGAGTTTTAAGCATATATTTAAGGACGTTTTTAAGATTTTGCTGCTTAAAAATGGTTTTTGCTGAATCAGAGACTGGGTCCTTTAATAGTGCTGTCTTCTCTGTGAGAGGCATATTCAAAACTGTAAATGAGAAAACTCTTTCTGTTGCTACTGTTTTTTGGAGAGATTCTATTCCTACTCTGACATTTTTTGCTAATTAACTGACAATTAGGAGATGAGGGGTTTACTGTTTATTTTTTTGCCTGCTTTTCCCCTCTGTTAAATAAATGATCCAACGTTAAACCTTATGGATCACACCTCTTTGTTTGCCATTGTTGATGGATCGTTTTCTGCTCAGAATGGAAATGATTAAATCATATAAGAAAGGATCATGCTTGCTGCTTATTCTCTGGCATCATATATGGAAAAATATTGCAGTTGGTTGAATTGTCTAGTTGAAATTAGCCTTTAAAGGAAAACAAAACAGAAGGGAATTGTGCAAGTGTGTTCATTAGGGCTTTATCAGAACAAGGACTGAGTGGTGAAGAGGGAGAAAAGATGACGGAGTTCGTGTTCCTGCAGATTAATTTATCAGTCTTTATGGGTACATGAAAAGAAAATTATGGCTACCTATAAAGGTCTAATTAGGGCATCTAGTGCAAATTCTCTGCAGCTAATCTGGTACAGTTCATAAAAAGCTAACAATAAAAACATAATGATGTGTTGCATTAAATGGGCAATCTTCAGCAAATGGGGCTAAATTAAAAAAGGTCTATTGAAAAAGTAGACTCTTTATAGGTCTTAAATTGAGGATAACTCATTAAATACACAGCGTGTTTTGCTGTTTAGCCCAATAGTGACTAATGTACAGTAGATGTGCATTCCTGGGAATGTTTCTCGTCTTGGGAGCAAGTCAGAACTTCTGGTAAAACCAGTGCAAGTCACACCATGAGCACTTAGGGAATAGTTTCATTTTTTAACGCTTCTTCACAATGCTGCACTTCATTATGCAGCCTGAGTCCTGCTGGTGAGCATTTCTTGGTGTAAGCTATCCAACCTGGGACAACTGTGACCCAGCCTTCGTATTCAGGCCTGGAGGGTGGACATTTGAGAACTTGGCAAAGGCGTGAGTTAAAAACCTTGTGTAAAACCTCAGTTCTATCTGAAAGGCGTAATTAATAATTACTGTAATTTGAGAGTGCAGAGAGTGCACTCTGAAAACTCATCTCTAGAAAGACTAAATGTAAAGGAGAGTGAACTGAAAGGCAAAAGAATTTATTCAAAGTGCTGTCAAAAAGATAATTTTCCTCACGCATTGCTTTGACCACACCATCATCTTTTTGTCTCGTGATTGACTTCCCCTTCTCACTCACACCAGACATAAACTACTTGTCTCTGCTTTGTGGGCTCTCTGGTTAGTCCCCACCTGCTCTGGTTCTGCTGCAGCTAGGTGAATTTTTTAGTGGTCCCCTTGGCCACTAATTGAATTTTCGAGGAAGTCTCTCTGCAGTTTTGGGGAGAAATTTTTCAAACGTACCAAACATCGAGTAAATTTTCTCTCTTTACCTTCAAATCTCTGTAAAAATGTCATGGGCAGATGCTTAGACAGAGCTGAACAGCCACGAAGGAGCCAAGACAGCTTCCCCCTTTGCTGGCCGCGGTGGTCTCCTGCTTGTCCTGCCTCTGCTGTCCTCAGCTAGTCTGCGTTCAGCAGGCTCACACAGCCTTTAAGGGGGTGAGAGAGGAACAACTTCTGGGAGGCTGCTGCTCTGTGATCAGCTTTGTTATATGATAACATAACAGAAAAAATGATTAAAAGTGCCTAAGAAAAGGCAGGAGTTCATGAGGGTGGGGAGGCTTTCAGGGTGTGTAAGAGCTGCGAGTCCTGCGGCCTCGACAAAATGGTCTGCAGAAAGTGGGGCTCCAGTGACCACTTCCTAGAAATGCAGTTCAGCTGCCTTTGAGAGAAAGCAGCTCTGTTCCCACATCCCTGAGCGATATAGGAAGAACACGAAAACCTGCAGAGGCCAAGCAGACCATATAGGTGGTAGTTTCTTCCCCAAACCTTTCACTGCGTACACAAATACAGTGATCAGCTTGGTACATGGTATAAAAATATAGGTGAGTACATTTAGGGGAAAAAAAAAAAAAGAAAGTAGCAGAGTTTAGTGCATAAATTAACCAGATGTTATCCTTTTCTATGTAAAAGAAACAGACTTAGCAATTATGTTTACATCCACATCTTAGTAGGCCGTTTTAGCAGAGGTCCGCTTACCTGGTGTGACTGCCAACTTAGAGAATTTTTAGGTTGCGGACGATTGGTCTAATTGGTTGTAAAATAAACTGTTTCAAAGACCTGGCACTCCTTACATCTGCCGCTCTTGGCCTAATGTGTTTGTGATGTATTTGCTGGTAGAGAAAAATGTTGCTGGACGTGTGTGCATTGGAAAGCTGTAAATTGTTTTTCCTTTCTTTTGTTTCTGTTTATCTTGGTTTTCAAATATTAAGCAGACCTAGTTCTCAATATGGACAAATATGCTGCAAAATGCCACTCAGCTGAGGAGGTCATAGCCGCTTTTCAATCATTAAAAGCATATGCAGAGGAATAAACAGCACAGCTAATTTCAGAATGAAGGTTTGCAGCGGATGCATAAGCCCCGGTGAGTAGAGGTTTAGGTAACAGAAATGCTGATGTGTTTGAATACATATAGCAAAATCCCCAGAGACGAGGAGGGTTGTAGGTTGGCACGATCATCAAAATAATAACCTGCGTGTCTGAGAGAGTGCCTGATAAATGCCACGTAGCCCAATTCTTCCAGTTACACTGTTGACAAGCGTGGAGTTTCTTGTGTGTTTGGGTTGGCCTGAAGAGAGAATATGTCCATACAGGTCGTGGATGAGCATGAGCTCTGGGTACTTTGGTGAAGAGAGACTTTTCTCTCCCTCTGCACATACTTCTCTAAGGGCTGGGCCTATTTTTTTTTTCTTTTTTTTTAAGGCCAGAGGAAATATAAGCAATTCTGTGAACCAGGCACATCCACCAAAACGAAGAGAGGCAGTGATAAGGGAGGATGAGGAAAGATGCGGCTGCATTACCACCCTCCATCCCTACAATTTCTTTTTAACAGTCTCCCTGTGAGAAGGGAAGGGGATAAACCTTGATAATTAATGTCTGACTCAAACCCAGCACTTCCAGGAGCCCTTACTGGTGTCCCAGAGGATGTAATTTAGGACAAAATTTTAGCCATCATTTGGGATGATGTTCAGAGCAGCTTCAGGGGGTAGAGTTATACAGCCTGCTCCTTCTGCTCCCTCTGAAAATCCTGGCCTTAAGCCCAGGAGAGTCTCACAGCTTCCAGAGTGTAATGAGAGCCCAGGCAATGCTTACCCATCCCACGCCCAAGCCCTGAACAGTAGGAGAGGATGGCGAGGCTGTTCCTCCCACCGCAAGGCACAGCTGGACCACACGCTTGGATGGGGAACCTGCCCCGTCTGTGTCCATGTGGGCACTCCACGGCTTGCTCATCAGCAGGCGTTGGGTGTCTCTGGGCAGAGAGTTTGGGTTGTTTTGCTGTTTTGGGAATCAAAATATGCAAGTGACCTCCTTCGGCTGCATGTGGCAAAGGACATGTTTGGATTGGCTTAATGGTGCAGCAGTATCTATAAATTTCCTTTCTTTTGTCAGTTTGTGTCACAACCTTCATGTTGTTTCAGTGTGCGGGAGGGACCATTCGTGTCTTCCAGAGGCATTCATAAGCATTTTTTCGCCTCTCGTACTATCAATTATTTACAAAAGTAAAGCAGTTTAAGTATGGCCAAATATCCAAAACCTCTGGCACCATCCAATGGACAAATAAATACTTCTATACCTTATGAAATCAAGGGAGTCCCAGATACTTTGTAGTTGACTAGGTAATGATATTCCCTTTGTATGCTTCCTGCAATATGCTTGTTCATAAATGTGTCATCTTCAGGAAAGATTTCCAATACAGGTTTCAAGGTTTCCTGTAGGGGCAAAATCCTTCCTTTTGCTTGTATGACTTTGTGTGCTGCTCTTACACAGTGGAGGGGGAACATGCACGGGACTCTGCGGAGCTGCCCTTGCAGGATAGCCCTCCCTTCTTTGAGACTGGACCTCCTGCTTGCTCAGGACTGAGCACATCTACCCCAGCTAGACCTGGGCTAGACTCACCTTCTGCTTGGGTTTCAGCCTTTCCAGAAAGGCTTACAAAGCCTTCATTGGTTACAGGGCTACAGCACCCTCAAGGGAGCTACACAACCATCTTCTCACGGCCTAGAAAAAAGATTATTTTGATGCATTTTTCTAGAAAAGTTTTGAGCCCCAGCCAGCCACTTACAGCCGAATGCTGCTCAGAAGGTTATATAGACATAACTGCAAGTATGCAAGGCAGTATTTGTCTCAGCAAGTATAAACCTTTTCCCTCTTTATCCATCCTCGGATGCCAATTGTACTAGAGATCTGTGGGGGCTTGGAGATCAGTTTTGACATGAAAATAACCAGAATCAATAACAAGCAGATAATAAAATGGTCATCTTCAGGCTGTCTGCTACAGGCATTATCTTAGTTATGATTCAAACCACCTGCTAGGTAGGGTTGGCTTACTCTAGCTCCTTGTACAGTCTGCAGAGAGAAAGAGTAGGATAGCAGGAGACTAGTTGTGGTTTGTGCCTTATTTAAATGTCCCAATTACTTCTGGGCAGCTTTAAGCTTTCTCCACTCAAATCCTTGGACCATCCAAACACCACCCAACCAAATCCTTACCACTCTGCAGGTAGGTTTCTTAGCTCAGACACGATGCCAGAAGGTACCATGTGAACAGATTATGTACCAATTGTGCCAAGAGCCAGGCAATCTGAATAGCAGACAACATGAGCCCCTTTTTTGACCTTAGGTACCAAAGTGGTAGGGTACTACATTACATACTTAGAGTAGGTGGTCTGACTACAGCCCAAAATATTTCTAAAAAATGAGTAGCCTTTGTAAGGGGAATGCCACGTACAAACACCAGAAGCTGCTTGCCTTTCCCAGAGAAATGACTGGAAGCTGTTGGCTGCACTATTCCACTTCCAGAACTGAAGAGGATTTGGGCAGCACAGTCCCCACCAGACACTGGTGTTCCCAAGGCCATCCTGCCTTCGCACAGTGCTGCCTCACAGCCCTGTGTGTATGGGGTGCTCCTTTGCTCTCACTTACCGTTCTGCATCATCTTCACCAAAGACCTTTCTTTCACAGACCGGAGTTATTCCAGTAAGCCGGGTTTTATTGTCTCACTTGCAGATTTTGTGGACAATTATTCACAGGGAAAATATTTATCTTGTTTTTCCCAATCTCATTTCTACACCTGCCAAATCGCCTCACCCTTTCCAACTCCTTCTAATGCCCATGAAGATCCCATTGTATCATTTTGGTCCATTTCGTCAGCTGAAGAATGTATTGGATTGGGCAGGTCTGGCTTTACTGCCAACTATGACAGCTTATTTGAATGTCTGCTAGTATCTGTGGGACAATATAATGTTCTAATCTTAACCAGAATGGCATCAGACTTCTGGCATGACTCCATCATAGTCAGCGTCATTATTAGCAAAAAGGTTTACTCCATAATGACCAACTTCATTTGGTTTGTGCAGTGAATTCATACATTTATGATGGCAAGTTCTAATAATACTATTTCTCTGGTAAACCAGCAGCCCCTGAAAGAAAGTGAGAAAGCAGAAATCTCAAGTTTGTTCAAAAATATTTGACCCCATCATGGCTGTAGGGAAAAAATGTTGTGAACATTTAGTCAATGTGTATTATAGCTTCAGAAACCTGGTAGTGAATAGATGTTGGATTCTTTTCATTATTTTCTTTCTTAAATCTCCTGGATTGTTTTTTTTAAGCCAGTCTCATGATTTTGTGGTCCAACTCTTGCATTTTAAACCCTGGGGGTTTACAGTAATATATGTAATGAATTTTATGGCTTATTTTAAAACAAGTTTTATAAATTGTGGATCTTAGGCCAGCTGCCAGATATTAGGAATATATGGTTACTTCTTGATAAAAACTTGCCGTCACTGAAGAAGATTTACGGTTGCAACAAGATATGAACTGATAGGGGTTTAAGTCCAGCCCATGCAATAACAGAATTTATGTGCAGTTTCCTCCTCTTTAATCAGTGATTAGAGTAGGAATGTGATGCATTTGAACCAGTTGGTGCAAACTTTCTTTGTGGGAGTTACTTATTTGACATGACTGGGACTAGTTACGACCTTCACCTAAAGATTTGAGCTGATTCTCCTGGGAATTGAATGAGGCTCTAGGGTCTAATCTGTCCCTTCAGAAACCAACTGGGGTTCAGTTGGTTTCCCACATGGGGTTCCCTTCAGTTGGTTTCCCACATGCCTGGCTGTAATGCCTAGGGATGCTGAACCTCTTTGGTACCCACTGACTTTGACCCGAGTTGCCCAGCACCCTGAGAAGTCAGGCCACAGGGGGATTTGGTACATGAAAGCACCCCAAACTAGGGCATACTTTGACTGTCCTAAGGGCACAAAGCAGTTTGGGTCATTGCCTGTGGTGCTCTGGGTGTTCCCAGAGCAGCTGGTCGGCTGGGAGAGAAAGGAGCTGAGCCAACAAGACTGGAAAAGCCAAGAGAGCTCCGGAGGGAAGGGCCCAGTTTCCCAGCCCTTGTCCTGGGACAGTGGCACAAAAAAGCTGGGGCTGCTGCTCAGGGAGTCTGGCCTGAAGGAGAGACCGAATGGCATAAATTAAACATGATCCAGCGTTATAACACATGGGGCAAATTCACAGGAGAAGCTCACGAAGCAAAAACTGTGAATGGATATAAGCGAAGCCTTGACTTGTTTACGGAAAAGGGAATTGATGAGTATGTTGAAAACACAAGAAGGTGAGGTTACAATCAACCAAAAAACGTGGAGGTGTGCTGGCCCAGCAGCCTGTCCCTGATTCCAGCTGTGTCTTGTGGTTTGAGCAAAGCAGGGCAGCCAGGGAGGGAGGAAAAGAAAGCTGCAAGAAGGACATCTCTGGAGGGAGGGATGTGCATGAGGGAAAGGAGGCAGTGACCTCTCTTCTCAGCTGACTCCCACACCGTGTTGGAGGGAAGGCAGGGATAGCCATCTTCACTCCATATTCTTGCTTACAGCTTGGTGTACACCTGTACATCAACTGTACAATTTAGAGACTTCCCAGGCAGCGTTCTGGAAGCCAGACTATCCTTTTACTGCCTTTAGCTTTTTCCCTTCTCTTACACGTGCCTCCTTCCCCTCTGTATCATGCTACTGGTTCTGCAAGAGAAGGACTCTGACCGTGCTATTCCCAGCCGGGCAAATCTGCTGGCTGGCAGCTCCTGTTGTCCCAGGTGAGCGGGAAGGTAGGAGTGGAAGGAAAGGAGGATTTTGGTGGCAGGGAGGAGAACAAGTGGCAGGGAGAGAAAGAAAAAAACCTGCATCTGGAAGATGAAAAAGGACCAAGAAAACACAGCCACGTGATGAGAGTATTTTGTCTTCAGCAATGTTTGTCCACAGTACGCATTTGCTCAAAGTATAATGGAGAGGAAATCTCTGAGCAGCATTATAAACACATCTCCCAGCCCTGGTTATACACACACACATAAATGGCTCAGGTTTCACTCCTGCGGATTATTATTCTATCACCGCAACCTTGAACTATATTTATAGTCTTGTAAGCTGCCGAATGGCAGACCTGCTTCGTGTTTCTTCCTGGTGGCAGGCAGCGTGGCCTGGAGGGGTGATCGCAGCTGAGAGCGTCGGTGGAGGAGCTTGGAGTTCAGCCACTCGCTCTCTGTGTGGCCATAAGCAACTCCCTGCCTCTCTGTGCCTCAGTTTCCCCACTGATAATAGCAGGAAGGGTTGTTATCCCCGAGGCAATCGTAAGCACTTTATTAGAGCTTCTTGTACCTTTGGTGTTGAACAGCTGCTGTTGGTGGTTACAATAGCTGATTATATGTGATAGCAGCAGCTTCCCGAGAGACCCTTTCTTCAGCCTCTGGCGACTGTGAGGTAGAGCAGCAGAGGACTTTGGTGTAGGTGCTCTATGTGCCTGTGTCGTCGTGAAGCCACCTGGGCCCCATGTTCACTGGGATTTCTGGAGGGAAGACACGTAGGCCGAAAAGGCTGCACTGGCTACAGAATGACGGATAAGATGCCATGTCTGCATGCTTCAGGAAAACTAATTTTCTTTCGGAGACAGGCACTAGAGAAGATGAACTACATTAACCTTTTCTTTCCCAACCATGGTTTATAGTTAGGACAAGGCAAGAAGGTACCAAAGAGGGGAGCAAAGGTCTCCGAGTGCTTGGCAGAACTATGGGTGCCCGCGAACAGGAGCACAGGACTAGGAGGTGGTGGCAGACGCCAGAGCTCGCCCTGGGGTGGGAAGCTGTGCTGATGAGGCCAGCTGCAGAGTTCACTGCTTCGTATTTGTCCAACACAGAGTTTTCTCACATTTCATGTGGCGTGACCCTGTTGCCATCATGCCTGGCCCTCTGGACAAGAGTCTGGTTTTGCCAGGGTTCGTTTGAAGTCTAAGGCCTGAAAGCGCAACGTCGCATGGCTTTAACTTCCAATTCCCAGACTGTCCTTTCTGTTGCCAGCTCCTCACTCTCTCTTCTAGGTCTCCTCCCAGATGTGAAGCCTCCAGAAACCTGCTCTTCCTATAATAATTTTTATCAGGCTTGTGATGTGCAGTGGTGTCCTCTTTGTAACTTCTATCTCTGATGGCAACAGAAAAGTGTTCACACGATTAGATGATTTCACATGGTTATATTCTTTTTTTTCTTCATCTTATTTTTAAGTGAATAGCTAGCTCTTTTTTAATTTTCATTCCCCTCAAACCTTCTGTCACATCCCTAACCTTAGGGGCTACTCAGAAGTAGAGAGGGCTTTCCTTTTTCAGCACATTCCTATCCTCCACTGTGTAAGTCCATGAGCCAAAAGATGATGTGATCCTGGCAGCCCAGTTTTTGTGTTGAAAGTGCTCATTGTGCTAAGGCTCTTTCCCCCTGGAGTCCTCTTTGTGCGCTCCACGAAATGATGAAATCAGGGATCGTAACTCAGCAGCTAATTAGAATGCTGATAACACCTTATCCGTGGCAGCTTGCCAGCTCGCCTGACTGCGGCAGTCTTGCCTTGGAGGATGGTCTCACTTCAATCTCCAGGTCCTCGAATCCCGTGATTGCTCCAAGGGTGTAGGTATCCCACCATGGCCCATTCTGCCCCGCAGCTGGAGCCCTGTGGCCTCCCTCCCTCTCTGAGATCCCTGCGTTAGGCGCAGCTCACCCCTGGTCTGTGGCACACTCAGGGATCACAGACAAGAGGAGAAGTTGTGAAGTTGCATTGCTGTGAGAGGGAGTACTTTAGGAGACACGCAGACTGCACAGCCCTTCCCCGGTCACTGGAGCTACAGTGGCTCCTCCTAGGTCACACCTTATATCTGACATCTAGATCTTCACCAAGAGGAAGAAAAAATCAGAGTTATTCCTTTCAGGAGCAGAGAAGAGCTTGGAAAGAAGAACACAGTCTCTTCAGACCTAGGAGTCCAATAAAATACTTCCCTCCACCATTACTACTTGTTTAAAAAAAAAAAAAAATTAGCTGTTTTTGAGCCAATTCCTGATTGTAATTTTTGGGGGTGGGACAGGAGAGAGGAAAGGCTGAGTCACAATTTCTGAGCGCTCAGCTCTTCCATAATGCTTCATCACCAAGGATCTTAAAGTGGTTTTGGCATATGAATGAGTTAAATTTCACCACTTCCTACTCAAGCCAGGAAAACCTTTGTTGAGTTCATTTACAGATGAAATGGAGAAAACCTTTAGGTCAGAGTTTTCCAACCTGGATACTTCGTGTTAGATACCAAAGCTAGAAATAACATAAAAATGTGGTGGGTTTAAAGTGCATTTATCCATCCTTCTACTGTCACATAAACAAAGAATTACCTGGATTAATTTTGGATTTAACCAGACTGCTGAATTCAGTAGCCTACTTCTGATCTGGTAACACCAGACACCTCCTCTGCCCCCACCAGAAATTTCTATGCAAGGCTGAAGAGGAGGCAGCTTTGCTATTTTCTGCTGAAGGGAGGGCTACTCACCGTACAAAGTAGTAGCATCCTCCCTCCTTCCCTCTCTTCTTCCCTCCCTCTGGTTTTCTGTGTCCAGGACCACGGCAAAAGCATTAGAGATGCTGGACCCTTCAGCACCTTCAGCTCCAGAGACATCTCCTGTCAGGCTTTCACTCCTTCTACTTCTCAGAGCTCTTGCATTGAAGCAGCTGACCCCGTCCATGGACACCATCTGCACACAGAGGATATGAGAGTTGCCATGAATCTGCAAAACAAAACGATGGCTTGGACACAGTTAGGCCAGTAGGAGTCCATGTGAAATCGGCCGAAGTTAAGTGAGTTACCCTGGGACCATGCTGGGGACAAGAGCTGTGAGTGGAGACTCCAAAGAGCCCAGAGAGCTCCTTGAGCTGCCTGTATGGCAAGCCTGGGGTGTGCAACCTGCTGATCTTCACTGAACCATTGGGCTGCTCACCTTGGCTGGAGCTCTCCAGAGAGCTGCCCCCATTTATCCACCTCCAGCTTCCTTGCCTGGACCTGCCCCAGCTCATCCGGGGGGAAGCTAAGGCACCCCCTCAAAGACCAACAAAATCTGTGCTCACTAGCTTCAGAGGAGTTACTCTGCGTATACAGGACCAGACACAAACCTTTGGCTGGGCACGAGACCCCCCGAAAAGGTTGCATTCTCTTCTCTCACAGCGTGTCTTGCAGGCAGTGCTGCGCTAACAGGATTTTTGTGACAGTGGCGCGGTACAAGGCACTACCAGTATCCTCAAGGCTCTGGGCTAGAGTCTAGTTTGCCTCTGTATCCTGACTATCTGAGCAGAAAGACTGGCTTAGCTTGTAAACGTAACTTCACAGAAACATGGCAAAGACAGAGATACCTTAAGCCAGTAAATGTTTCCAGATGGGGGCATTTCTGGTGAACTTTTTACTTCTGCTTCTAAATGAGGCACTGTTAGCGTTTTACAAAGATTGAAAAGATTTGAGCTTTAGGGTTAAGTGTGGTGGGACTTTCTTTCTTTTTCTTTCTTTCTTTCTTTCTTTCTTTCTTTCTTTCTTTCTTTCTTTCTTTCTTTCTTTCTTTCTTTCTCTTTCTTTCTGTTTCTTTTCTTCTCTTTCTCTCCTTTTTGCTTTCTTTTCTTTCTTCTTTCTTTTTCTTTTCTCTTTCACTTTCTTTTCTTTCCTTTTCTTTCTCATTCTCTTTTTCTTTTTTCTTTCTGAGTCTTACTCCATTTTTCACTCTTCCCTTCTCTCTCCCTTTTTTGTAAAACAAGGCAGCTAAGAAGAAGGAAACACTGCTATTTTAAAAAATCCAGCTTAATATATTCCTAGAAGCCTGTAAGCAGAGAAAGAACAGGCAAAAGAGGGAGAGCAAGCAAGTTTTGACAGTAATAGCAGTGAGCTAGTGGAACATCTTGAAAGGAACTAGCCTTGTCTTAGGAAATTAAAAAGACATGTGTGTAGCTGTTAAAAAGCCTGAGAAAAGTGTCTGTGGTTCTCCAGCAAGGCAGTCCTGCAGGAGGAAGTTTACAAGAGCTAGGAGTAGTAGTATCCGTGACTTTAATCTGGTCTTGGAAATTATTAGTTCTAAGCATGCTGGAAGGAATTAAGACCAAACAAGGGTTTTCAGTTTAGAATCTGAGTCTTTGATGCTTTATGAAAGTAATTTGATTGCATCAAATGGGTCCCAGGGATAGGAACCTTCGTCCATAAATATCACCGATCCACATCATTAAAAAACCCTCAATCTGCACTTTTTTTCCCCTTCTTCTTCTTTTTGCAGTGCTAATACTCTTTGGACATAAGAGGCCCGCAGCTGAATCAGCAGGGAGATTGATTTCTCTCTCTCCCTTTAAAAGAGGGAAAGAAGGTCCCTTTGGGTCAGGGTTAAGGGCTTGGAAGGGGCCTAATGGGAAAGTTCATCTCACAGCTGCCAGCGGTATATAGTACCAGGCCCATGGATAACAACAGGATGTGGGTTTTGAGCACTGTCAGCTCCTTCATGATATATTTCTTTTTAATTTTCTCCTTTTAAAATAATACACCAGCAAAGAACATTCTTTATTATCATAACAAAATCTCTGCTCCAGTGACTCTGAGATGTTCCTAATTGTTTTCAATCTGTCAGGAGCGCTTTCTGTTTGCATTTCTGCAACCACTCAAGAGATTGCTGTAAAGAAAACAAACAAACAAAAAAATGGCCTGGGCTGACTCAGGGGCTGGGTAATGGGTTACAGCACTTTCACCTCTCGCTCACTGCCGCCGCGCAGGAACCAAAAGCTGAGGCGGTTGGTACTAATTCGAGTGTCAGCTTTGCAACAGCCAATTTCGAGCTGTTGTTAGCACTGGAAGTCACCAAACAGGCACAATGACAGTCAGGGAGTTAAAAATAAACTCTGGTGATGGTGGAAGGCACAGGAAAACGCCCCATTCACCCAAGCGTGGAGATGGAAAGTGAAGGGGAAGAGTGCACGCAGCTCTTCACACCGTCGTCCTGTTGACGGTGCTGTGAATGACAAACAGCAATGCATTTCCCACAGAGAAAAACACATCTGATCTAACTTTTCACACTGTTTCATAAAAAGTGATCTCATTAATGTGAGAGCAGAATGATTTCTGGGAACAGTCCTGTCTTGACTGGTTGCTGTCGAGCCCACGAGCGCAGGCGATGCGGAGCAGCCTTACACCACCGTAGCTGCATCCTCCCCAGCGCGTCGTACTGGTCTTGCGTGACGGAGAGAGCGGTGGGAGCAGAGGGGCTGCGGGGAGGGCGGTGCACAGGAGGCCCAGGGCCCCTGCAGATGTCTGCTGGCAGAGCTGGGGCACACGGGCCGTGGGAGGAGCGCCAAGGAATTTTCCCAGCATCGTTCCCTGCGCGTGTGGGTGTTGCCTCCCACCATGGAGCTGGCGTCCTGTTACGACTCTCAGTATTACAGCAGGAATAGTGGGCCCCAACCCCAGAGGGAGTCCTTGCTGTACAGCAGGCTGTAGGAGACAGGTCCTACCTTGAAGAGCTGCAGAACTAGGATGGGAGAAAGATCTGCCCCATACAGCAAGCAAGCTGGGCGCTGAAGGCAGGATTCACGTTGCCCACTAGCCCACTAGAAATGCTCATTACTTGTCAAGCCTGTCCCTCTCTGTTAGTGGTATAGTGAGTGACGACCTGTCTGCAGACAGTTTGGATCTCTTCTTGAGCTTGGTGCTAAGGTGCAGTGGTCATGATGACTGTGGCCCATAGCCTTAGAGAAACCTGAATCCTGACCTGGTAGATGTTGAAGGCAACCAGAGAAAACAGAGGGGCTGTGGATCAAGTCCATTGAGGTTTATTCAGGATCACCCAGGAAGATGAAGACAGGACTGGGCACCGAGCTGCTCAATCGCAGCTCAGTGCTGTAACCACGCGTTCCACGGGGACTGTCCTCCGGTGGCTCTCCCTGGCCATCAGGGCTCCAGATGTCTCCCACTGCAGAAGGAGCTGAAAAAGAGTCGGGGCTGGTTTTGCGTGCGTAAACAAAAAAGCAGAACCACAGGAACTGTCTATCAGTATGTTTGGAAGGCACTCGTCACCCTGGCATCTGGTATGCCCTGAGCTGCTGTCAGCCACCAGCACTGAGAAGTCCGCACAAGAACTCAAGAGCTCTGGCCACCCCTGGAGACAGGTCTGGGTGAAGAGTGGGTCGGTGGAGAGTACCCAGAGCCAAGGGCCCGAGTCAGGCCTTTGTTACAAAGGATGGGAAGAAGGGCCTGTGTCGGAAAGGGCTTACCCTGCCAGTTTGGAAGTCGCGGCTCCTTTTGCGCTGCCACAGACTTCCCACATGTGCTTTAGGCAGATCCTTCAGCTCTCTGTGGCTGCCGGTCCCCTATGTAAAATGGAGGTGTTGTCTTGCTCTGCCTCATCAGGGAGCTGTAAAAGATGGTCTATTTCCAATTTGCACAGGCTCTCGTGGTCGCTCATGCAAATAACTTTAAAAACTTCAGCTTGGAGCAGACCATCTTTGGGACCCGTGCTTGGTCTCAGTACTCGGGAGGAAGCCCCCAGCGAGAGAAAACGTGAGGTTCCCATTCCCCGATGCTGCACAGAGGTGGCTGAGAAGTCTTTTAGCGGGACACGGTTTCCCACCTGGTTTGCACCAGCGTGAGGAGCTCTGCTAAACGCAAGGCAGCAGTTGGGTCCATGCTTTCCCACAGGAAGCACTGGACACAGAGATAAGCTCCTCCACGTTAACACTGAGATAACAGCAAATCTCTAGCAACTAGGAATGTGAAGCATAGCAGCCACAGCAGCCATGGGGTATGTGAGTGCTCTGTCACATTTTTTATGAAGAAGCAAAATTGCTTCTCCTCTCACCTTCCTGGGAAGGGGGAGACAGACCCTTGGCTAGCCTGGCTTGTCAGGAGGGTCGTTGCTCTGCCTGCTTGTCCTCCCCATGCTCCTCGACTGCCTTTGCTCTCTGCAGCAGTGCACGGAGACGCACAGCATGGCTGCGGGCAGCAGAGGAGCAAACAAGCTCTGGAACAAAACAGAAAGTATGTTCTCATGCAAGCCTCATTAATAATGGAGAGCGAGTGAAGAGAAATGCTAAATATAAATGATACTTCTTGTTGGGAAGAGAGGGAACGTACTGCACCGCTACAAAGAGGGAGCATGAAAGGTGAAGCCTTTCAGAGTTTACATCACTCCCCTGTAAAACAAAATTTAGACTATTTCACAGTTACCGCAAGATTTAGCCAGGCAGTGGGATGACAAACATCACTAACAAACAAACAAAGAAGTCCCTTGTATATTGAGATTTTTACTATCTCAGTCTCTTTTTTTTGTTGTTCTGTTTCAGTTCAAAATCTCCCATTTTCTTTCTTACTGCTGGCTCTCCAGGGAATTCAAATTCCTGCTGAAATGATAAGGCATTTTCTCAGGTTAAGCAAACGTGGCCCCTATAGCACTGCTCAGCAAATGCATGCCTTTTGGAAACACGCTGCCAGCAGTGGCTGTGGCTTAGCAAGTAATTCACTGTTCTGGGCCACTGGGCTACTGTCTGGCCTGGTGGTCCAGTTAGGTGTTTTAAAGATGCAGGGAACTGTAAGTAGAGAGTTCACGTTACTCTGCCCATAAGCCTCTGCCATAGTGTGACACAGAGACCTCCTAAGATTGCGGTCCACACGTTCTTGCTCTTTTATGCTGGCCATTAATCTCAGCAATGCATACGAAATTGATTTCCTTTTCACGACATTGTTTTCAAATGACTCTTCTGTTTTCTTCTGCTTGGTTTTTGGCAATCTCAGTGGCTTGGGAGCTACAAGGAATATAATTCAGAGCTTCTCTGAATGTTTCGGTGCCGAAGTCGGCAGCGCTTGCTGCCTCCCATGCTTCATTGGTGGTGGGTGCACCAAGGAGGCTGCAAAGCGCAGAGGGATCAGGGTGGTAAAACTCAACGCAAGAATTAAAGTAACCATCAGAAATGAGATCCTTTTTAGCTTACAGAAGTAGAACCAAGAGCAGAACTCGGATGCTAAACCTGCTAGTCCTTTGAGGTGGGGTTGGTGGTTTTTTTAACTACAAAATCCAGAAAGAGAACCCGGAAGAGTCAGTTGCTTTAATATGCACCGCACTTCTGAACAGCAAAGTTCCCAAATAGTAAAACTCCTCCAACAGCTCTCCCTTCGCCTGCGAACAGCGAGCTTACATGCAGGGAGGGGGAAAAATGCAGCCACATTCCTTTCGCACTCCCACTCGCCTCTGAGGTTCTTCCACTTCCTTCCTATGGCTTTTTTTAGAACTGTAGTGTTTTTCTCACGTCCGGCAACAAAGGATGTTTTGTGCTGCTGCCGAGGTTGTTGGTTTCTTTTTTTTCTTTTCTTTGTAACTTCAGATGCAGCTATCATGTTTGAAAATATTGCTCTTGTTTGTGTGGGAGCATAACTGTTTTTTGCTCTCTGGTACCTTACAAGCATGATCAAACGCTGGGAATTTGTTTAGTTGGTTAAATTCTCCCACCAGACTTGACATTTGTATTTCCCTGGAACTCTTCTATTTACCTGTAAAAACCACCGTGCTGCAGCCCTAAAGGTAGAATGAAATTTGGGAGCTTGCAGTCATTTCTGTGCCCTGTTACTGGGTAAGAAATGGAATCACTCCAGAATTACCGTGGTGCAGCTGAGAGCAGAGCATGGTGCATAAATTGGTTCATAAAATGCATAGCTCATAAACCCCACAAAACTCTTGTGGTGTTTCCAGTAAAAAATCCAATGAGGGGACAAGGAGGAGCAGATCAATAACAGAATCACAGTCTCCAGCCCCTAGAGTCAGCTCTCCCATTTTATGACGGTGTAACATCATGAAATCAGAGTGGAGAAATGCATCCAGGATTAAACCTTTGGGGTTTGATATATTCTTGTCCCTGATCACTATAGCTGGGTCTTTGTCACAGTGATAAATTGACCGCAGTCACGCACATTGACATTACTCACTTTGAGAAGTGAAACTCCAAACATCAGCCATCGCTGTGTCAGGGACCCTGGATATTGGATATTCAGGCATTCAGTGTTTCCAATTTATTATAATTTGTAGGCAGCTAGACAAGGTGGGGGGAAAGCCCATAGGCAGCCTGGAATTGTATCATAAATCTCCGAAAGCCCTAACATAATCTTTAGGACTACCTTCAGTTCCTCAGGCAGGGAGCATGAGTGATACAGTGAGCCTGATTTTGACCTTTTGCTCAGCAGTGCTGCACAGGTATCAGTACGCTGTTGGCTTTGGCTTCTGCAGGAGTCGGTGCGTAAGTGTCTTGGAAAGGAAGTATTCAACTCGGTGAAAAAACGTAAGGACTGCTATCTCAATGCCTGCTTCATCTCAATAGTCAGGGTGAGGCAAAGAGAAAACGAGAGGCCCTGAGTCTCCCCTGCCTGGTGTGGGGATCCCTCCTGGGTTGTGCAGATGGGGGTAGAGTGAGGTACCACACACGGTCACTCTGGAGACATCCTTGTACTGCACGTAACTTGAGAAATATGCATACCCATCTCACTTGCTGGGTGTTTTTTCCAGATTTCAGAGCAATACCAATACCAGCCCTCCAAAATAGTCAGCAAAATTCAGGAGCTTGCTGGAGCTCTTACAAAGTGAGCCCTGATTAAGAAAACTATTTGAGTGCTACTTTCGTGGCACGTCTGGCTTCCTATCCCTGCTGCCAGGTTTCCCAGAAAGGAAGGAGGAATTCTCCCCCATTATATTGCGAGAGCCTTGGAGCCTGCTCTGGTTGGTGTGAGCCCTCGGGTGCGCTCCGGGGAATCGTAACGCCGCGCACAGAAATGGGGGGTACCTGTGCAGACCCTGGCTGTCCCTGTGACTTCCTGACGGCTCAACTGTGACTCTCTTGCCTGTCTTCCCCCTAACGCTAGGCTGAGCGGAGGGAGAAGCGTTGGATCGCGGTGGCTTGAGGTGCCCCTCGAGTACCACCCTCGCTCTGAAAGTCTAGCTCCAGGAATTCAGGCTGCAGTGCCATCCGTCCCCCCTCCCCTGCTAGAGCATGCCTCCCCAGCCTCCCGGAGAGCAACGCGTACCCGAGCCACAGGCATCCCAGCAGCCCAGGGCTGAGACGAATGCATGGAGGCTGCTTCACACTAAGATGCCGGGCAGCGAACTGGGAAGCCCAAGGCATGTTTGCTTGTTTTCTCCGGCCGGTTCTGCTACAAGAGCTGTGACTCCGACAGAGTCAAACACCCAGGGTGGTAATATCTTAAACAACCACAGATGTTCACCAAAAGTGAGTCAGTCTTCCATCGGGTTTGGGTGACATGAGCTAGCAAACCCGATTTAACCTCAGCCTTTTCCTTGGTGTAGGTACAGCCACTTGCGGCTGCTTCCGGAAAAGCATTTTAGCTAACGAGCGGCGGGGTGAGAATAGCACCAGCTGAACGGTGGTGTCAGATGGGTGTCCATGGCGGGACCTGGCCGGTACTACAAAACCTTCCCAGCAGAAGCTGGTTTTGTCACTGCAGTGGGGCACGCCATAACAGCCTGATGAAAAGTTCTGGCCGGCTTTTCTGTGACCCGAACAGATTCAAATCCCCGAGCCATCAGCTGATGGTTTTTAAGCCAGCAAGCACCATGGCTTATGCCAACCCCACGCCTCAGAGGGAGGAGGTGGTAGCCCGTGGCCATAGCCAGCGTGCTGAGGTGCAGCAGTGCAGCGAGGTCAGTGCTCATCCGGACAGAGAAACTCAGCGTTGTCAGCGTAGCCTGGGAAAACAGCCTGCTGGTCTATGGTCAACTCACTTTGCAAGTCAAGATAAATCAAAAAAATAGGTAAAGCTCGCTAGTGTTTTAACTTATAGGACAGAAATACCCTTAACTACTTGGCCAAGTAGCACTTTCAATAAACAGCAACAGGGAGGGAGATGCTGTGAAGACTTTACCTTGCTCCTGCGCTGCTTTGGCCATCCCCATCGCAGCCTCCAGCCACCCCGGGTCACGCTGGCAGCCTGGCCTCACTGCTACTATTACTTTAATGTTGCTGGCTTACATTTATTTCCATCCCATTAGAAAAAATACAGTTTAAACCTCCGTCCCGAGAGGAGGCTGCGACCCTGTTTCAGTAAAGACGAGCAGGTGTTGCTGTGACACCGGCTGGGACCTGTGCTGCTTCCCGCTGCTGGGACATTTCCCAGATCAGGAGGGTGATGCCTCCCCGGCCCTCAAGTGGAGTCTGGCACAAAGAGAGGAAATGTGCCTACTTTGCCCCTTCCAGTAAATGTGATTTATGAGCAGGAAGGATCCACCGTTCAAGGCCGGCAAGCACGGCAGGGCAGAGCTCTGGCTAGCCCAGCCAAGGCAGCACCCAGGGCTGCAGAGCTCCATCCCAGCCCTAAAGCTGCAGGGAAAGGGAGGTTGGAGTTGTGTGAGACTTGGCAAATCTGCACGAAACCCCAGAGGAGCTGCGCTCGGGAGAGAAATGCAGCCCCTGGAACTACTCTACAAATCCCAAACAACCTCTGGATAAATTTCGGCTGAAAACTGGTTCTTTCATGCCTGTGATAACTGCACTTGACAGCCAAACAGAGGCCCTTTCATATTTAAAAATAGAAAAAGCAATTAATTATTGGAGTCAATATAAGCCGGGAGCTGGCACAGTAGCAGAGCAGTGTCTGTAGCGATCTGACTGTAGCAGAGACCGTGGTGGCTTTAGACCTCATGCGCCCGTCAGCCCAGGGAGACCCCCGGCATTTGGGATGCAAAGCTGCTCAAACACGGGCGCAAAGCAGATTCATGCCCCACGGCGGCGGGGTCAGTAGGCAGCAAAAAGTGAAGGCAGCCTCTGAACCTCCCCAAAGAGCTCGATGGAGTCAATGCTGCTTTGTCAAACCCAGCCTAGCTCAGCATTTGGGCATACTCACGCTGAAATGCTCGTGTATCTCTGGTTTACTCTTCTCCAGTGGCTGTGTGCGGCGAGTGCCAGCGTGTCAGAGGCAAGCCTTGGTGGTGCAGACACCAGCTGTGAGGTTACCGGGCAAGCCCGGAGAGCCAGAGCCGCTGACTTCTTCTCTTTCCCGTAGCTGGACAGTCTGGTTCAGTGTGGGATGACGCATTGCACAGCAAAGCCAGGCTCATCTTTTTCTGTCTCAGTGTTTACCTGGGATAGACCATGGTGTGAGATGGTGATGGGACTTAGGGACTCCTGGCTAGGTTGCACACAGGGTCGCGGTAGCATTTGACCTTTGGTTGGCTCTGAGTCCTTTGGACATCAGTGAATGCCCTGGAAGGGAGCTTTCCTCATCCTCCAGGAAAATCCAGGTCTTTTTTTTTCTTAAAGCCCAGTTCTTGCCACTTGCTAGCTACACACTGTCCTCTTGGATTAGCAGCTCAGTGCAGTAATGAAAGTCAGCTGCCTTAGACACTTCATTTTCTGCTGCAAGATACTTGCACGTGACCGAGCCTGCTGATGTTTGGTGAGCCTAAACCGAGTGCAGAAACGAAAGGAGAAGCAGGTCCCAAGCTGGAGGAGACTGTGGCTAGGAAACTGGGGTGGTGCTGCCGTGGGAGCCGAGGAGAGACCTTTGAAGTGCAGTCTTTGGGCAGCTGCCTGGGCCCAAAGCAAACACTGCACAGGACTTCCACTTTGCTAACGATAATGAAAGCCGTTCCTGGAATGATTTGCTTGTCCTGACAGCAGCACAGTTTGGTTGAAATATGTACAAATTAAAAAAAAAAAAAAGAAGAATAAAAGAGGAACTTGTCAGAGAGGGCCGTTCCTTGGACCAGCTGTTCTCACAGCCTCCTTTCCCTGTCCAAATTGGTAATTCACAGCAAAGCCACGATTCAAGCACACGGTGGCTGCTCTTTTAACATGATCAAAGGAATAATTATACGCAGTGGAATTCTCTGAACACAAAAATCGCGTGTGATCCTTCCGGCGTGAGGAACGGGCTGGGTGTCTGCAGAAAGCTCCCATTTGCTCCGCAGACAGTCGGCCTCAGGTTGTAGCCAGGGACGGTCCCTGCCTGCCGCCACGGAGCTCGTCCTCAGCTGCCTTCCACCCAGCAAGCTCGCTCGCTGCTTTCGGGCCGGCCGAGCGGCAGGCGGATATGGAGATCCTTTGCTTCTCTGTGAGTTCAAGGGATGAAGGGGAGATTTCCCTAAAAAGCGACCACTGCTTGCTTAGTTTATCCTGGAATGGAAACTTTATTTATAGAAGCAACAGCAGCAACAGGCACCCTGGGCCCTAGCAACAGCAAAGTGAGCTTCACAGTTCCTGATGGGAAATATTGCAAGGTGCTGCGCTTCAGCAGCAGATTTTGTTCATGGCTTCCCCCTCTGCGCTTGTCCCATCTCTTCTGGGAGCTGGGGATCAGAAATCCAGCCTTTTCTTCTTCTGCTGCACAGGTTTCTCTTCCTCCCCGGTGGCAGTCAGTGCAGCCGGGTGCCTCCAGGGAAGGGCACTGCAAAGCTCCGGGGGCTGTAGGCGGGGGCTGTGTGGGGTTGAGGGGACACATGGTGGTGGGAGCCCTCCTAGGGCTGCAAAAGGTTTCTCTGGTGGCCTGAAGTCCATGGGGCAGCACTGGGCCACCTGAGTGCTTGAGCAGTATGGGCTGAGTTGAAAGTCGCTGAGGCCTTTGACTCCAGGGCTTTCCTACCACGTCCCTGGCTGTCGAGCCCCTTGACTCCAGGGCTTTTCTACCACATCCCCGGCTGTCGTCCAAGCCCAAAGCCTCCACCCTGCAGGATTACTGCTGGGAGATCTGGCCATTGCACTCCGGTCTACCTGTGTCTGCCCTCCCCGGACCACACAAGCTCAGGTCCATAGGAAATCTCTGGAGCTGCTCGTGTTCCCCCCATTGATAAAGCTCGCCTGAATTCCCTGCCGGAGTGCACACTTGCAAGGCAGCAGTGCAGATGGTAGCCCAGTCTGCACCTTATCGTATATACGTGTCCTCTCTCATCCAAACTATTCCTGGCACATCTCCTCTCTTTTCATTCAGGCACTTAGGATGAGCATCTGGGGCCAAGATTGCCCATGTAATTGATGCCTTATGTAATGATATGGAGTTTTGGAGTGGCCTTGAAGTCAAGTAAATCACCCTTTACACCTTTCTAAATGGAGTTTCACTTTGTCAATGTACATGGTTGGCCCTATCCATTCATTTTATCTCCTCCTCTTCATTCGGTCATTCCTTAAACTAGCGAGCAGCTCAGACGAGCACTGTGAAGATGCTTTTGACTGCTTGGTGGTCCACACTGTATCATCTTCATCAGTTTTTCATATCTCTTTCCACATGCGACTGTAGATTATCTGGGTTGTTTTTGTTAATAGGAGACAGATGGGAATTGGGTGTCAAGTTGCGATTCTGAAGCGTAGGAGCTTCATAGCCTTTTTTAAAATGCATGATATTAAAGATCATTTAAAATGAAATTAGTTTCTGGCATTTAACAATTAGTGAGGCAAAATAGCTGCTCAACAGAGAGGCCAGAGGGGGGTGATTCTTCAGTCTGAGTAGTCACCTCTGAACCCCAGGCTGACATAAACACATCGGTACAAAAGGCCAGACTCTTGCATGCTCTAAAGTTCCCATGTTTGCCCTGGCACTGCACAGCACTCAGTCCGGTGGATTGCATTGCCTTTCTCAATCAGGTGATACACAGCACAGGAACAGTTGGGAGGAAGAAATGCTGGCAGGACTGATATATCTAGGACCTTGTGCATTAGACAAATCAGATTTTGTGGAGCTTACTTTGCCTGGGTCTATTAGTCAAGCCTTCAAAATCAAAAGCAAGAGGGGTTTCTTGGAGTAGCGCATGCACTATTCTAAAATGAGCCGCAGGACTCATTTTAGAATGAGTTTTAGAATCATTTTACGCATGGCTGAAGAACAACCACACTGGCTCTGAAAGGGGTATGTCAAGTGGGAATGGTTCAAAGCTGCATCAGGGGAGGTTCAGACTGGACATTAAGAAACATTTCTTTACCAAGAGGATGGTCAAACACTGGGAAAGGCTTCCTAGAGAGGTGGTCGATGACCCATGCTTGTCTGTGTTTAAGAGGCATTTGGACAATGCCCTTAATAATATGTTTTAACTTTTGGTCAGCCCTGAAGTGGTCAGGCAGTTGGACTAGCTGATTGTTGTAGGTCCCTTCCGACTGAAATAGTCTATTCTATTCTATTCTATTCTATTCTATTCTATTCTATTCTATTCTATTCTATTCTATTCCAAGTCCAGCATCCTGTCCTAGTTCTGGCCAGGAGTGGATGCTGGAGGAAAAATGTGTGAAAACAGGCAAACATGGCACAGTCCTTTTCCCAATGCAATCATAGGGCTGGGAGCTCCTGAACCAGAGACAGTATCTTTGTGTTTAGTAATTCCAGCCGACTTTCCCTCCACAAGTTTGTCTAATTGCTTTTTTAACTTCTGGCCTCTGCAGCAGCTGATGGCAATGAGCTCCACTGTTTAATTTGCACTGGATGGAAAAGTGCTTACTTTGGTTTGCGTGAAACCTGCTACCTACTAATTTCATTTACTGTCTTTTTTTGGAAAAAAAAGGAGGTGTGGGAGGCTCCAAACTCGCCAGGTCGCAGGTGCCTGGGTGCAAGGCATATGCAACTGGCTCATGCTTGGCCTTGCGCATTTGCTGCATGGCTCAGCCTCCTGCCCCGACACCACCTGGTGAACTGCGATCTTCTCACCAGCAGCATCCAGCAGGCAAAGCCCCTGTGCAAGACCTCTTGTTGCAGTTCAGCAGGTGAATGGGCAGCGACTCCGGCTCCCATCCTGGTCTGTCCTGTCTCTTATTGTTTTTTCTAGCTTAAAGTCAGGTTGATATCGGTTGACATTTTTCATATGCATGCATTTGCACACAGTCAGCTGCCTCACACCCCTTGGAGGTCCAATAATGCAGAGGGCAGGAAAATGGGATGCTCAAGAAGTGCCTCAGCTTGGGTCAGCTGGAACAGAAAGATATTGTAGATCTTAAGTAACTGGTTTTCAGAAGCCCTCCAAGTACCTATTACAATTCACTACCACAGTTGCATGGGCCACCACAGAAATCTTAATGTGGCCGTGTGGGGATGTGCAGCAGAAGCTCTGACAGCAACTGTCTGCTTATTTACTTAGGGAAAATAATTTATGCTCCTACGTTCGCTGTCAGCTCATTTTTTCTTTCTTAATTTATAGCCCTGGAGGAGTTCTTTTCTCATCAACTAGTAGAAACTACCCTCCTGATTTAGACCCCAAGGTTAAATATCCAAAGTTATGTAGTACCTTGATGTCTCCCTACTTAAACTGCCCTGCTCCTTTTTGGGAGGATGCACTCCACTCCCAGGTTTCATACTGTGTCCAAGGGATGCTTGTAAACCATAAGAGAGTTTTTTTGTATTGGTACAAAAATACCATCAGATTAACCTGGCAAAGTACTCCTAGTGTGGACACATCTGGCAAAGTTCTACCGGTATTGGAAAACCTCTTTCCACAAGCAAAACAAGTTCTACCAGTGGAAGCATGGGTTTGTCACTGTAACTGGGAGAAATGAGGAGGGAGAGATGTCTCAGGGCAGGATTGGAGCGAGCTCTTATCGCCCACCATCTGGAAAAGAGGGTGGCTAGTGAGGTGGCAATGTTTGCTATTGATAGTAAGCTATTAAGGGTAATAAAAATGGAAGTTGACTGCAAAGACTTGCAGAAGCCACTCACTATAGTTAGGAGTGAGGCAATAAAAGAGCAGACGAGATTAATTTAGATAAATGTAGAGTGTTGTGCATGGGAAAAACTCCTAACTGTAGATGCCAGTTGATAGACTGTGAGTTAGCTGTGTCTGCTCAGGAATGAGATCCCGGAGTTGCAATAACTCTGTGAAAACAGCAGCTTGTGCCTTGATAGCAGTGCAAAACCAACCAAACATCAGGAGTTATTAGGAAAAAAGAGGAAAAACAGAGCCGTATGAATTCACTAGTTCTACCTCTCCTTCTCAGAAAGTGGATATTAGAAATAAAAAGGTACCAAAGTTACAAGGATAACCCAAAGGATAGGACAATTTCTAGCTGTTTGGGACTCCCTTGTCAGAAAAGGGAATAAGTAGGTGAGAGGATACGACAGAGGTTCTGACAACCATGAATGCCCTCCAGTGAGTCAGCAGGAAACAATTTGGGCTGTTTCTTTCAATACAAGACCTACGGGACATCCAATATGATGAGGTGGTGCCCGGCTCGAGACAGGCAGAGGGAGCTGTCCCAGTTAAACTGTGGAACTCATTGCCACATGATGCTGTATGTGCTAAAAATTTGAAGGTAAAAAGCAATTAAACACATGTCAGGAAGAAAAATCCATTGACAGCCATGAAATGCAAACACCCCAGCTCTGTCTCAGGAGATCCCTAAGCTACAAACAGCTGGCAGTTGGTGGAAAATACAAGGGGTTTATTCCTATGTGTTTACCCCATTCCCATCCTCTTCCCCATGAACCTGCTGTCAGCCCAAGGTGGAGATGGGATGTTGGGACAGACTGGCCTTTGGGCTGCCCCACTGCAGGAATTCTTAAGTTTGGGATAACCCTAATTTACATCACTTTTATTCAGGTATAATGCTGGGATCATGAGGTGAAGCTGTATCGTAGTAAAGAATCAAAGTAAAAGTGAGGTTTTCCTGCAAGAAAAGTAATCTATACTTCAAAAATAAGTACATTAAAATAAAAATTAAAAAGCAAAGCATATGGTGGAAAATTGGAAATTAAAAAAATATTTGAGCATTGGAAAAGCATCATGCAAGTATCCCTAATCATTTTCTGCTCCTGTGTGTCATCAGCCTATTTCACATGCAATCTTAGCTGTCAGTCACTTGCAAGCAACGTCTCACATTTTGAAAGTTCGCATGATGCAAAAAACCCATGGAAATGTGCTCACTGGACTGGCTTATTTTTTTCCAGCTCCTCAGAATGGGGAAGAATACAAGTCCACTTCTCACAAGATAGCCGTCTGCCCTGCCCTGACCGCTTCAGTCACTCGGGGTCATCCTCCCTCGGATAGCTTTAGGAAGAGGCACAGGGTTGGCACGCAGCGTGAGCGATCTGGCAGGCAGACCCGTGGAGGTACTACTGGTTCTTCCTAATACAGCTGCTTCTTCTCCAGCCCTAAACTTCCAGCCTAACGCCTGCACTGGTGGGTTCTCTGGGCGCTATTAAGGTTTGTTGGACAACCCCTAGGCTTCACCCCAGAGTTAGCTGCATTTTGATGCTGGGTAGTGGATCGTCACGTTTAGAAGCGAACACCCCGAGTGCTTTCAGAACAAGTACAGAAAGTAGGTAATTAATTATTAAGAAGTAATTAGCAAAGAAAGAGGTTTACTTCAAAGTAGGGATTTAAAATTTCACTGGAAGACTGGTGTTCTTCCCTGTAGAAGCTTGTAAAGAAATGCGGAGCTGCTGATAGTGCCAAACATGCACATAAACACCAGCGTGTTGATTGTGGATTTGTGAGACATTTAAGGACAGCAGGAGGGGGCTGCACAGCTGATATCCATCACTTGCACCACTAGCTGACTAAATAGCCCAGCTCCGGGATACCGCGGAGCGGTCATTGCAATGACTGGAAATGGAAAGTTAGGAAAGGAGTTGCTCTCGGTTTCTCCCCTCGCCTGACCGTCTGGCGTGCTCGTCCCAGCTGCAGCTTCACACGCACGGGAGAGCGAGGAGGTTGGAGAAACACCTCTGCCCCAGGATGCTGGGTGCCTGCGTGGCTTCCTCGGGGAGGAAGTGGCTTCCATTTAAGGAGCTGGAGAGGTTCTTGGCAGGGATCGGAGGAAAGCATCCCAAACGCTGGGTCCTGTTGGCAGAAAGGCCGGGGGCAGCTTGAGCTCGTGCTTTGGAAGTGCCTTCTTTTGTCAGCTTGAGATTTTCCAGAATTTCAAAGCGGAAAGAAAGAGAGGGGTACGAGGAAGCTATTAAAGATATGTAAAATAAACTTGAAGGGGGGAGGAAAGCGTGTTTCATTGAGAAACCGCGCACTTTATTCAAGGGAAGGATCGGTGAATGCTTATTATTTTAACAAAGACTTTTTCTGTCACGAACAAGAGAAGCAGATGTTTAAAAGACGGACAGGAAGCGGCTGTGACAAATGAAAGGATTTTTGATTAAATTCATGAGCTGTGTTTCCTGCCAGTAATTCATTCAGCTGTAGGCTAGATCAAAACATAATATTATGGTTTAATCAGCACGCTTTTTAACACGAAGCCAGAATATACAAGCTCTTGGTGCTACAGGTAAAATCCATTAGTACAGTTGGCTCAGAGGCTTCTTTTTAATTCATTATTCATTCTTTTTCTTTTAAGCAAATACGTTGTCTATCAGCAAACACCTGAGAACTCCTAGAGAGCTGTGTTTCGGAGTTTGCACAAGCAGGTGTAGAAAGGGTAAAGCACTTTCAGGGCATCGCAGATGAAATAGGCTGTCTAAAAGTACAATCCGACTTCTGTTGCAGTCTGAGAAAGCTCAGCTTCCTACCAACTGCAGAGAGCATTAGATCAAGCTGGTTATCCTTTGGAAAAAAAAAAAGCCTGGCATAAGGATTTTTATTTTTTTTTCTCAGCACAGTTCTGAAAAAACAGCCTGTGTGTATGCATGTGTGTGTGTGCATGCACGCGCGTGCGCACATGTGTTAATTTTGATGTTTTCTGCTTCTCTTCCTCCTAATGAATTCTATTTGTTTACAGCCTCAAGGAAAGCTTGTCACTAGAAATTTCCTTTTGAGTTTTCAGCTCGAGATTTCACAACCACAGAGCCATTGCAACACAGTGATAAACAAGCTGAGGGAGGCAACTCTGGAGAATTGAAGCTTCTCTTTTTCACCATTTAGTTAAGTAAATAGTTACCAAATGTGCCGAGAGATAGAGAAGTTTATCCCTAGCTGTAATGAGTATTAGCAAAAGTGTATTTTTTTCCTATCCAAAAAGTTAGAGTAGACACCAGAACTGTTTTGAAGAGCTTATCCTTACACCGCTCCTTGTCAGAAAGGGTCGGATGCTGGGCTGTACTCCTGGGACACAGCGCTGGGCTGCAGGCTGTACGGGAGCAGGGAAAATGGAAAAGAGGGGTTGCAAAAAGCTGCCTAAAGCTCAGGGGCACGGTCCTGGATTTGCACTTCCCAGAGCAAACGCAGGACCTGGCTGAAGCTGAGAAATCATAACCAGGATATGCCCCATGCACAGGTACCAGCTGCCCTCCATCCCCCGTGGGCAGGCTTTCGGAGGAGGGATTGAGGACGCTGAGGCATCCCCTGCCGGGTTTGCTCCTCTGCAGGGGTGCAGTCAGCGTGGCTTGGCTGCTGGTGGGCCTGGGTCCCATCCTGCTCCGAGTGTCTCCTGGGCAGGCCTTGGTCCTTGGATCAAGCACAATGTCCACAGATCTGCCATGATAACCAGACAGGCTTTCTCTGCTGCGTTTAAGCCATTGTAAAGTTTCTAGAGGTGACCCTCTCACTATGTAAATGTATTGGGGGAAGCCTTGCAGTCATGATTTCCAGCGTGCTCTGGGATAATGCGGATAAAGGCTGCTTTCTGGAGGTCGGGATGAAATTCTAGGGCACAGACTTTCCTTGCTGCAAAAAAGTACAGCTTTAGATCAACCAAAACTTTTTACTAATACTTGTGAAATTTAGCAAGTGGTTTTGGCAACAGCAGAGCAGGCGTATCTTGACATTTTCGAAATAACTGAAGCGGTTTGTTTTTTCACTAGGAGACAAAGTTTTGCTTTGAAATTTGTCTCACCTTTGTAATAATGCAGAACAATAAGAAAGAAAAATCTTTCGAGGGAAACAAAAATGTTTCAATTTAGGGTGAATGAAGATTTTCCTGTTCAACCCAAGTTGAATAGAACTTTTCAGTTCTTTAAGGAAGAAAAAAAGGGGCTTTGGGCCATCAAAACCAAAAAAAGGCTGTCTAAGGAGTAATAATAAAAAAATTATTTGCCTATTTCTGTTTATTCGGGTGATATGAGGAAACATATGCGATGTGGAGGTCCAGATCCCTCAGTCATGCGGAGCAGACATAACACATTGAAGGACTTACACACTAGACCAGTTGAGCTAAGGAATAAAGACAGGGGAACTAAATGTACCTTCCCTCTCTTTAGTAGTAGAAAACAGAGGAGCCGCCTCATCTGTTCAGCGTACAACCTGATCCCACATCAGAGCTGCTGAAGAAGGTGCAGTGGGACCTGCTGCCAGCCAGCTGTTTGAGGCAACTCAAATCACAGAATCATAGAATAGTTTGGGTTGGAAGGGACCTTTAAAGGCCATCTAGTCCAACGCCCCTGCAATGAGCAGGGACATCTTCAACTAGACCAGGTTGCTCAGGGCCCTATCCAACCTGACCTTGAATGTTTCCAGGGATGGGATGTCTACAGCCTCCCTGGGCAGCCTGTTCCAGTGTTTCACCACCCTCACCATAAAAAATTTCTTCCTTATATCTAGAGGTTTGAAAAGGGTTTGAGTTTTCCAGTCTCCCAACCGAGGCATGGCATGCACGAATCCTCTCTGTAGTGTAGCTGAGGAGGAGGCTCCCCAGGTCCTTGTGTCCCATAGAGCATCTTCACTGCCAGAATTGTGCCCAGTAAGTGGCAACTCCTTGGTAAACAGTATCATCATTAAATGTCAGCTACTGCTTACGGTTTAATTGCTTTTGAATTTTAGCAAGCAGCTCTTCATTCATAGCAAATTGGCATTTCGTACATTCAAGATTGTGCTATTAGCTGCACAATAGAGAGGCTGGTTTTCTGTAAATATTGAGATTTGGTAATTATAACCCGACAGTTATTAACATTCCATGGCAGATAAATGCTTCAGCTGCTGAATCTGCTGTAGGCAAACCTCCTTCCGGAAAGAGCGTCTTATCAGTGAGTGGAGGAAGGCTCTAGCTGCCATACTCCATTAACACCACGTTAATGAGCCAAGAGCCCACGCACCACAATGAAAACATACCCTGAAGTGTAGCAGATGGGCTCAGAAGCCAAAGCCACACAATGGGGAAACCTCGGAAATCATAGCTAAATTCAACAGAAAACAAAAGCTGGGCAGCTTGGCCCTCCTTGTAGTAAATATCCTAACAGGCATTCTTGGATCTTACTGGGTGGAATTGTGGACTTTCCATTGACTTCAGGAGGACCCGGGTCTCATCTGTCAGTATGTCAGTATGTCAAAACCCATCCATAAACCACTGCTGATCGCCTGAGCTCTGCACCGGCGTCTCCGGTGAAGTCCTTCAGCGATGCTCACAGAGGACTTGTGATTCAGTCCTTCGGACAACCGCACTGCCAACGCACAGCAAGGCTTCACGCATCTGGTTGCTAGAGCTGCTTAAAATGAAATAAACAAAAGCGAGTTGACAAATGTGCCTGAATCAGTGTGGGGGGAAGCACTAAAACGTTAATCGTGTAAAGGATTAACAAGTGTCTATTAGTCATATGTGAATGACACTTCCCCACATACTCATAGAAGTGCTACAGCATCATTCGTAATAGTAATGATGTCATAGCAGAAAAAGCTCTCACATTTAAATGTATTTGCTGGGAGGCAATGGCTATTGCACTTGGTTTTTAAGAATTTATTCTTTTACAGACTAGTGTAAGTCTGTTAGCCTTCCCACCAGCACTACATCACTCCGCCTCATTGCCGTTAGTGAGGATGTTACGTACGTGAAGCACAAAATTAAAATTATGTAGCTTTCAGTTGTATATGCCAGAGCAAATGCATCCTTGACGTCCTTTGATAAAGCTGTGTGTAACTACTGTTTTGCTAGCGCTGTGGTTTGTAGGCAGCAGTAGTAGTATCAATATGAGCATTCTGTATGTCAGCCTGGTAAAATTTCCCCTATTGCTGCTTGTGAATGCAAAATGATTTCAAATGGAGGAAGGCGCCTCATGTTTTCCAATGGTTTTGATATGGTCAGGAATTTTTGGACAAAACTGCTTGCCTACCAGGTTTTGATACAGCAGTCATTGGGAAAGGCTTTTTGGTTAAAAATGTAATACCCAGTCATCCAGAGGGATGCTATTTGCATCTTACATCCCTGCCCTGGTCTCTGTGTCAGCGTGCCCAGGGAAAAGGCAACTGAGCCCCTGTGGCTCCCCCTGCACGGTGATCTCTGCACCATGGAGACCCTCGACTCTCTGTGTGCCTGCTCAGAAAAAGAGCAAGAACCAGGGAGCAATCATACAAAAAGGCCTTCCTAAAAACGGGGTAGGGAAGGGTAAGGACTCCAAGGTACACCTGATCCTCCAAAGGGGCCTCCTGCTCAGGGTCGGTCGGGAAAGTGAGGCGCTTGGTAGAGCAGAACTTGGCCAGAGTTCATGGTGCCAGGGCTGGCGAGATGGGAAGGCAGCCTCAAACACATGCTTCCAGTTTCCAGTGGCCAAGAAGAGATTTTGGTTAGTAATACAGATGCCTGTATTATATTAAAGTGATAGTTAGCTCTGTGATCTTCCACATCAGACCTGACAGACAGCGGCGACTTCACCATGCCGTTCTGATACAGGGTTCTTGTCAGGGCCATTTTCTGATTAGCCAAAACTTTCTTTCCCGCCCTCTGCTACAAACAGGACTTGTCACCTGTTTCTCATCTGTTTTCATTATAGAGGAAAAGTAATTGGTACATCTGGGCGTTATTGGAGAACAGGCTTGGCTGAAGCCATAATGGGGTAATTATAGACTGAACTGAACCATGCCGATGCACTGTAAATACATTTGCCTCTGAGTGTGTGATATTGTCACGTGTCCATTCAGACGGCTTTTTTGGGAGAGAGAGGAGAGAGAGGGGCAGGGTGAAAAGCTGACCATGCCTGACCTATCCTATGTATGCGCGGTAAACCTCGAAGATACAAAAACCCTACCATCACAGCAGAAAACCAACAGTGTGCTGCACTGTAAAACGGACCAACAGCTCATTTTCCAAATGGCTTGTTTTCCTGGGGATTCAATTATCCCATGTATGACAACTTGCTTCTGGTCTTTTGTAACTGCAAGGAGACACCAAACCAAAATAGCTCGTTTTCACTGTTTTGGTGGTGCTCTCTGCTAAATAGCAACACATGACTGCTGGTACACCACAGAAGCCAGTAATCTAATGTAAAGCGTGACGGCAGGCTCTGGCAGCAGCCTGCGCTGTCTGAAGGAGAAGGGAAGATAGTACATGGAACCAGAAACCTCAAATGCCTCTGCGTGTGTGTGTTTTTTGAAAGGGGCTCCTAGACACATCTCCGCAACCTCCCAGCCCTCCCTCCCGGAGGTGACGCTTCCAGCGCAGGAGAAAGTGTTCAAAGCCTCGCTGGTGTTTTACACCATTGGTGCATGGCACATCACAGAGCCACACAGTGACAGAACAGCTGGGGTTGGAAGGAGCCTCTGGAGGTCATCTGGTCCAACCCCCCTGCTCAAGCAGGGCCACCTAGGGCCGGTTGCCCAGGACCATGTCCAGGCGAATGGACCACGTCCATTGCACCGAGCTGGTAGCATCTGCCTTGTACCGTGGGGTTTGGGTGCAGTTCTGCCTAGCCCAGGTGGATGTTAAAGTTCAGAGGATTTTGTCTTGACAGAGATTGCAAACACCAGTGTAAGATGCTGCTGCAGTAACTGAGCCAGCCCCATACAAAACAGGATGGGTAATGGGACTTGGATCTTTTGCTGTCTCCTGGCATGTCATTGCTACGCTGTAGGGTTAGAGAGGTACAGGATTTCAGAATATAGGGGAGGGATAAGCCTTCTGGAGTTGGGCATGTTTCTGGGGTCACTCTGGCCTCCAGCCCACGACTCTTCCGTAGCTGGTGTACTGCGTTCGCAGGGAGGCACCGTGGTCAGGAAGGGGGTTTCCCAGGGTGGGGCTCATCCTCCACACCCCATGGTGTGCCGTACCCTGCCATTTTTCCAAATGCAGGAAACTTACCTGCATATTTTGGGGTAGTGGCTGTTTGTGTTCATACTCTTCCCTGTTTCCATTTTTCACATAAAATTGGCATACCTCTGAGCTGTAGTGAGCAACACATTATCAAAAATATTAAAATAGATGGGTATAACGGTCTTATCCTGTACATATCCGAATGGGAATGGGGAGAGATTTAGCCATGACACAGGCAAAAGTGGCATTTGCAGAAGGCAGAAGACAGAGCAGAGCAGAGCAGAGCAGCATTGGCGCTGGACCTCTGCAAGCTCCACACCAGTTGAATATTTCCAGCTTTATTTCCATAGCCAGAGACTACCATTTCTGTTTCTTTCTTTTACCTTTTTTTCTGATGAGGGAAAAGTTACATCCTTTTGGGCTTGACTAAAAAGGAGCGATCTGTTCGTTTAGCTGCTGAGAAGGGAAATTAACTTCATTCTTATCCGTCTACCTTATTAGCACAAATATTGCGGCTGCATTATCCTATCCCACATAAAAACCTGTACAGTAGAGCCTTTTAATTGTCTGGCTAATTGTTTGGCCTCGAAGCTGTCTATTTCCGATTGTCTAATTCTCATTAGAATGCCAGCTGACACCGAGTCCTCCAAAGCTCCCTTTAGCTGCTTTTAACCACTTCTGGACTAATTTGGTGGTGTTGAAAGCACTTACAGAAAGGCAACCAACAATAAGAAACACAGTGCAAATGTTTCTCTTCACTAATGCATTCAACATTTTAAATCTTGTCCATAAAGGAGTTTTGATGCTGGTTTAAATGCATGTATCCCTACAGAGTCACAGCATTGTCGTTAGTGTTCAGAAGTGTGTAAAATACGTGGACTGAAAATCTAGGCACAAATGCTTCAGTCCTTGATCTGCAATATCTCCTTCTGAAACCAATGGGGTTTTTCACCCTATGAATAAGGAATGAATCAGGATGGCAGGGTGCAGGCCCCCAGCGAGAGAAAGGGTCGGTCTGTATTACGGTGCTCTTTGTTAACCCTACGTTAAGCATTTCTGAGGACAGCCTACAAAACCTGAATGAGACTAAATCTTGGGTTCACACTCTAAATTCAGTGCCATATATTATTGCATGTAGCCCTTTTTTCACTTTGTGATACTTCAGCACCCACTTCAGAATCTGGCTTAGTCCATAGCCATCGTTAGAAAATTTTCCTATTGTCTGTTCCTTCAGTTATCTTCTTTGAACAGCTCTCAGCGATCTAGTGAGTCACTTGAGCGTGGCCAAAGCTTGTCCCAGGTTGCCATCAAACTGAACAAAGACAAGCAGGTAGGAAACCTCAGTGGGGCAGGACTCCCTCAGAGTCATGTTTCCCACCACCACTGCTCTGAGAGAAGATGGGGGGAAAAAAGTGTTCTTTCCAGGTTTCGGGTGATATTTGATAACCTAAACCCTAGAGAGGGATTAAAACATGGCCAACTACTGAAACTGGAGGGTATGGATCTGATGAGGGTTTATTACCATTTTCAGCACTGGATTGCTTGATCACAAATGCAAGAGAAGAATAGGAAAGGCTTCAGTGCTGCATTGGAGGAGGGTTTACTGGCTTCCTGCAGATGGGGGGACCTCTTACTTAACTTGGGAGCCTTGGCCGTTGGGAGCCAGTGCCCCAAGGCTCCCTTTTGCTGCATCCTACCAGCTCATCTCGTTAGGCAGAATGAAAGGTTTCAGGGAGCCTTAAAGGTTGGGAGCCTGTCCGCAGGCTTTCCCAGCTTCTCCCTCCAATGCAGCCCAGTGAGCAGATGGGCAGAGATGAGAGAAGCCCTGGCAGCCTCTCTGCTACCCCGTAACAGCAGGCATCGCGCCTATCAGCCAGGGCACCCGGGACACCCAGCACCCAGGTCACCCATCCCTGGCAGCCACAGCAGTGTATTTTCAAAGCATCACAGCTGACAGCTTCCAAAATGAAGTACTGTGAGATTGCTGCTTCGCAAAATAGCTGGCATTTGGGGATTTTCCTCACAATTCTTGGAGAAAAACATTTGGAAGGGTCACGTATGGAGTTCCTGAAATTCCTGCATGTTGTCCCAGCCCATCCCAGGACTTGCCTTGTGTTCTTCTCCTGAACATCTCGGCACCGCCGTCCCCCGGGATATGTTAACTGCCCACTACATCGCTATCTACAGCCAAAGCTGTTAATGATATTTCCTGCAGCAAGGGCAGCTGAACCATTATGCCTAGCATATACAACTTCTGTGTATATATCTTGTTCGGAAAGTGTAGTAGCAAAATTTTATATCAACAGTTTCTTCTTATGTGAAAGATAAAAGGGGAAGGAGAATAAATCTTCTCTCATCTTGCAACTTGGGGTGCCTGTTCCAAAAACAGGTCCTGGAGACCACATCCAGAGCAATCATGGTTCAAAGAGCAATACAAGGCCACCGATTCAGCCCAGCACCTCTTCCTCCCACCCTGAGATGGGGCATTTCCTACATTTTTCAATACAGGTCCACTGCCCTGATAGGCTTCATTTCCCAAGCATCCTTTTTTAAAAACACTTGAACTGCTTTTGCCATGGATTTCTCTCCCTCACTTTCTTGCTTTCTAGAAAATCACAGTGTTCTCCCTTGACATTTTCTCCTGTCTCATGGAAGAGGAGACCGCGTTACTGTTGTCTCCTTCAGCTGTGAACACAGATGGAATTTATGGCTTTTTGGGTTGTATTTATATCTGTTTTAAAAGCATGGCAAATGTAATCTACAAAAACTCCTGTTAGGCTGTTTCTTCCCCAGGCACTGCACGCTTTGCAACTGCTGCGGCACACGAGGCAGGGATCCTCGGCTTTTATTGCTTTTGTAGCTGTAGACACTTCTATGCGTTGTTCAGGAATTTACCTGAATGTGACGCTTACTTGAATCGTACACTTCATGTGAGCCACGTGCTTTCCGTACAGAGGAACCACACACACCACCACTCTCACCTGTCTCACACAGGCATAGGTTAAAATGGAAGAAAGTGCCCCATATTGTCTATTGTATGCATTTTTCAGGTTTGTGCCTGCATTTAAACTTCTAATTGCCTTTAGGTCTCACAGCCTTGTAAACTGTTTTGGCTTTGTCTTTTGTAGATTTATTTTATTGGTTATAACTCAGTTCTCTAGTCTGAATTTTTCAGATATCAAGTATTTGATTCACTTTTCCTTTTAGCCTAGGTTCCTCAGGAAACAAATCTCATCGAGTTGTGTACCTATCTTGTCCATAATAACTTCTGGGCAATTTTTCAACCAAATTTGATAGAAGGTTAAAGGTCTGCAACACATAAGTTCCTGCAGTTTCCATGCAAATTAGTCTGGTTAGAAGAAAGAGGAAGAAATTAAGCTGACACTGGAGGAAAGGCAGCTGTCACTCAGTTTTCAGTGGCAGCAGCCAACTGCCCAGCCAGCCGGCAGGATCTGGCCACAGCGGTTTGTCCCACCAAACAGGCTGGGAACATGAGAGGGAGCTGAGCAAACTGCTGTTTGGTGGTGGGATTTTGAGGACACGGGGCACCCACCCTCAAGAAACTGGAGTTTACCAGATCCATTGCTCATGGAACGACTTTATTAAATAGGAAGGCTAAACAAACATTTTCCTTCCTCCTGATTGTGTGTCATTTCTTTTCAAGCCAACGCTTCTGAAAACAAGAGTCTAATGTTAGCACAGCTTCCCCAGAAGAGGTTTCCAAGACTTTCTGCTCCCAGCAGCTCTTACTGAAATTAATGGGAGCTGCTGGGGCTCAGTGCTTCCAAAAATAAAAACACTTTGCCAGTGGTACAGATGCAGATGTCTAAATTTAAGCTGTAGTTTTTGAGCATCTGGGGCCTAAATCCATGTCTGAGCACTTCAAAACAAGTGGCCTGATTTTTTTTGTACGTACTGAGCAGCCTTACTGAAGTCAAGGGACTTACGGGCTGTATGGATCAGACTATATTTGGAAGTCAAGGGGTAGATATAGGTAGCTGAAATTTAGGCACACAAATTGGAGCACGTGGGCCGTGCACCTGAGAGTGGGGGTTTTCAAAGCGTTCAGCCTTGGCATAAGTGATCTTATTGAAGTCGCTGGAGTCCAGAGGGAAAGAATTAAGTCAACACAGAGCACTTCAGAAGGCTCCCGGCTCAGCATGTACATCTGTGTTTAAGAAGGATGCTGGAATAAAAAATACTTTGCAGGTGCAACACGGCCAAATTAGCGCGGTGGAAGAAACCGTAGGTTTTTAAAATCCTTGGACTGGAGCAGCGGCTCTTGCAGCTTAATGCTACGCACATACCGGGGGCTTTTTGTATTTATTTTCCCTGCGTGCCTTGTTGTTTTAAGAAAAAGGAACAAACAGGGAGCAGTTGGCTGGCAGAGCCTGCGAACTCGGCGGGAGCTGCCAACCGGCCTCGCTGGCTCTTTGCAGTGAAAGGAGCGGGCTTGTGGAGTTACAACTGCTCCGCAAACCCCTCCTGCCCCGATCCTGCCCCGGCTCAATGGGGCTTTGTGTAGAGGCAGGGGCTGCCCGGGCAGAGCTGCCTACTGATTCTCTCTCAGGATGCAGACGGGCTGCCTTTAACTCTTTCCTAGCTCTACAGCAGGATTTTGATCCAAGCTTGCTTTTTGGGCTTGCTTTCCTTCTTCCAGCCTCGGGAAACAAACCCCAAAAATCTCAAAAAACCCCATACCCCCCGCCCCCCCCCGAAAAAAACAAAACACCAAAAAAACCAAGCAAAGAAAAAATAACTTTCTTCAGGTCCCGATTCGGCACAAATTAAACAAACAGTTTAGATGTTGCTGACGAGGAGCTGATCTTTAAGCGTTGAAAAGTTCAGTCCGTAGCTATCATAGCCTGAGCCAACACCCCGTCCTCAGTAATGGGGGAGAGGTACCACGGTTGAACGAAAAGAGGCAGGATTTATTTGATCAGAAGTAGATGATTTATCACCTTTCGTTTGACAGCTGCAGGATTAAATGTACTATTGAGTCAGAGGTGGCTGCCTATAAGGAGATTTACCTGTAAATGTGCCCCCAGAGTGAAACAGTCTGGATTTAATAAAGATGCCAGATTTACCACAAGCAAATGAGAGGCTACAGAGGCCCACAAGATTAAGTGACAAAATGGAGGTGGAAACTGGGAGGAAATGAGGTGAAACACAAGGGAACGACAGCTTGAAAATATGGACTGAAAAGCAGAAGGGGATAAAACACCTGGGCAGGAGACTTGAGAGGCTCTTAGGTGTAAAGAGGCAGGAGAAACACTGTTCAGATACCCTTGTATAGCACTGGCCTTGAGTCTTTGCCTGTCCTCCCCTGGAAAATGTGGCAAAACATTGCCAAAGGTTCCTAGTGCTATTTATGGAAATGAGATAAAATTGAAGCCAGGTTTGGGGTAAGCGAAACCTCCTTGTTCCAGAGCTGTAAAACCAAAACCCTGGTTTGGATTAAGGACCTGCTGGATCTGCATCTTCTGAGCTGGTGAGAGGGGAGCTGATGGGCAAGCCATCCCATCAGTATGTCGGTCTGCCTTGGAGAGCTGCTGGGAGCCGGCTGTCACGGGAATGCAATACTGCAGAGCTCTTGTGCTCTACGTATTTGTTTAAACTCGACAAAAACTCAGGCCCTTAATCTGCAACAGTTTATTTGAACAGGCTGGGAAGACAAGGTTATGGTTGTTGTTGTTTGAAAGCTCTGTAATTGAAAAGCTTATACTAAAGATTTGTGGGTGTATGTCCACCTAAACATGTGAGGATCTGCGTGTGGAGTACCCAACACTGGGAAGTAAAAACTCATCCGCCCAGGGAAGAGCTGGTGTCAAGGTCAGAGTCCCAAAGACAGGCACTGAGGAGTCACCTGGAAGAGCTCTACAGAAGCACCCCGCACAAAACCTTCATGGGGTACGCCCATCCCCGTGTCCTGCACGGAGGTGTCCATTTGCCCTGCCTCCTTGCAGGGTGGGAGTGACCTGTCCCTTCGGCTGAGTTCACGTGCGTGCATGCTCAGAGGACACATCTTTGGTGCTGCCTTCTAAAATCTGGCCCTAATTTTAGACCAATTTACTATTCCAATGAAACGAACCTGCAAAACATATGGCGCAAATAGCGTTCGCCTAAGTGGACTGCACGGTTTAGGTTTGATTTGTGACTTCTCTTTACATTCCCGTTCACGTGGGAGTCCGTGATAGATCTTTAAACAGAATAAACTGAAACCCGTCCACAGCTGCCTTTCATCAGGGAGAGGGCTGCGGACAGGCTCCAGAGCAGAGCCTCCGTCTGGGGCACTTGCTGCAACTACCGTGGAGGACGGTGCACGCGCAGCGCGGGCAGCGGCTGCAACAAAGGCGGCCGGCTCTTGTCTGACTCGCGCCTGTTTGTCTTCGAGACAGACATTACAGCCGCTTACAGAAATTCAGTCTGAGGGGGGAAAAAGAAGGGAGGGAGAGAGGAGAAAGAAAGAAATCATTAAAAAAAGAACCCACCACGACGGAGATTTGGTAGTGGATTTTAAATCACATTTAGACATAAATCCTTTGAGTTCACAATTTCCATAGATTACTGGCATCTGTGGACCCCAGATAGACTGTAATCACTAAGATTGTTCTAATCTTCCTATGGGAGGTTTTTCAAAGGAAGTATTGAATTACACCAATTCCTAGCAGGGCTGGGTTTTAACTTGCAAGGAAGTGCTTTAAACCCAAATGCATACATTAGTGCCAGGCCTATAAAGTGAGGGTATAATGCTTGTGACTTTCATACATCCTGATGTGTAATTTGTTATCCAGACAATAAAACTTCTCAAGAGACACACATGCTCAGCTGCACCCAGTGGTAAGTATATTACAAACCGTCGGGCCCGTGTTCTCATCTTTGGGCCTTCTGTGTGACGGCCCTTTGAAGCCCATCTCTGCTCTTTGCAGAGAGTGGTGCTTGACCCGTGCACCGAGGGTGACTCGTGCCCTCATTGAATCTTGCCACAGCATAGCGTTTCATGCCGTTACCCTGGGTGCCTGCCCCTAAACCCAGCTCCCATCACACTCTGGAAGTAAGCAGAGTTTAAAATGGTGTGGTTGTAAAGAGACCTATTTGGTACGGAAAACTTTGTAGAGAGAGAGCAAAGCTGTGGTCCCTGCTTGTGACCAGAGCATGCAGGGGAACATCAGAGAACATCAGAAGAATAAATCTAATTCTGCTCACACCTATCTAAATGCAAGCTGGAATTGCTTCTACTGAACACGCTTAGAGGGATATGGGAAGCTGGTGTGAGATGGAAATCCCGATTGCCGTGTCAGATTCATCGCTGGTACACGAAAATGAATGGAATTACACCAGGGATTATACTGTCCTCATATGGGTTTTTATGCCTGGTAACTCCTCAGCTTTAATGGGTATCAAATTTGCGCCTGCTATACGGGGTTGCACAGCTGAATGCTTTTGCTCCAGTGCTAAGGGATTAAATAGACAATTGAGGTTTCTCAGAAAGGATGTAGAAAATGTAAATAAAGAAGAGAGTCACTGGAACTGGTTGCAGTGCTGACAGCCCTTACAATGCATGCTGCCTCCGACTGCTCGCAGTGACCGGCTGCAGCAGAACCCGGGCTGATGCAGAGCAGCGTCGGGTCCATACACGGGGAGAATGGGGCACAGGACTGAGAGCCCACGAGTCCCCGACAGCCTGCTCCAAGGGATGCCACCTGCAAGCTGGGGAGCTGAATCCGGTCTTCCCGTGCAGCCAGGAGAGCTGGTGTGTCCCTGGTGCGGGGAGCTGCCAGGGGCATGAGGGAGCGGTGCTCTGCAGGGCTGCACCTCTCAGCTCCGTGGCCCTGCCTTCTTTAACGTGCCGCTCACCAGTCGGACACCAGCGTGGGGAAGTATTTGCCTTTGCATTGCGTTCAGATAGCTCTGAAATTTTAGGGGTCTGCCAGGAAAGTTTGGAGGAGTCTAAGGCAATGCTATGCCTGCCCTGAGCAGAAATATGCTGGAGGGAAGGACCTGACCTTGAGAACAAATTCATGCTGTGCTGTATTATTCTACGATCAAAATGATCCAATTTACCAGAGGGTAAACATTTTTGTTACCTGCTTGGGAACCAGTCAGCACTTCTTTTATGACAATGCAAGTTTCCAGTTTTGGGTTTACTTAGGGGAAAAACAAAACATCTTTTTGGTTTCATTTGGTTTGAGGTTTTTGTTTGTTTTGGAAGAACGCTGCTTCCCTGCAAGGGACCACAGAAATTAATTCTCCACAGCTGTCTGAAAGCCAAGCTGTGGAGAGAAAACCTGTTCCAAGCACTTGTTGATGTTCACGCAGACTCCAGTTTGTGTGATGGGACAAGCAGTGACCATGACAGAAGACTGTAACGATAACTCCATGCATCAGTGTGATGTTGTCATCACCATAAGGTTGAGCTGGTTGCCTTATCTTAAGTAGAAGAAAAGAAGATAAGGAGGTTGGGAAAGACAGTGCCAAGCACCACCACAATGCACTCAGTGTTGGTAGCTGTTTGTTGTCTACCATGCCATGATGGTGTGAAATGAATCCCTGGGATTTCCTGAATAGACTTGTGGACTGCAGAGGGTCCAGCTTGGTCAGCATGGTCTGCAATGATGTTGAGGGTGCTAAGAGGAAGGTGATCACACTGTGGTGTGGTTTCATGAGCCAAGGATGCCTCTGTACAGTCTTGGCAGCCACACTTACTTATTTTACTTTGCTGTGTGGGGTTAACAAGGTGACAACCCTGCCGTGCCCCCATGTTGGACTCCCCAAGGTACCACAGAGCTTGGTGTGGGCTTCCTGTCCATCCCCCTGCCCGCGGTTCTGAGTATCGGTGTGTGCATGAACAGGGGAAGGCGGCTGTTGCTTGCGTTGTGGAACTCGTGCTTGTCAGTGTGCTGGGAGTTTCTCCCCTCTGTCTCCCAAGGGATTCTTGGCCTGATTTTGTGTGCAGAGCTCATCCCGGTTTCAGTGATGGTGAGACATTTCCCAGGGTCCATTAAACTGCTTTGGCTCTGAGTGGGCTTTCTCCAGTGTTCAACTGCTTGTGCACCATACGTGTCATCTTGCACGTACGTCCTGGCTTAAGCAACTTGCCATGGTATAACCCTTTCTGTAACGCACATTTGGAATGGTTATCTGTGTTCCCTCCCGGCTGAAGCAGTGCAGCTTCTGTCTGCGGGTCAGCCCTCTTGGCTGGGAGCTGCCAAAGCAACCTCTTGGGAGTGATAGTGGGCACAGGGCTTCTCAAAAAGCAATCAAACATTTGAGGAGACACTGCGCATCCTGGCTGCCTTCAGGTGGGACCAGACTGGAGGGCTGGTGGTGAGCTCCGTGCCTCTGATAGCTGGATCTCCGCAGCTGTGCTATGGAAAAGCAGCATGCTGCGTTTCCTGCACATGCTCTTGACATGTGGCTACTTCATTCCCATCTTGTTATCGGCCTCTCCGAGAGCACTAGACAAGCGTAGGTGTGTAGGAGCTGACAAGCTCTGTCCACGTGGTTTGTGTGGCTTGAGGACAGACTCGGGGCTCTTTGAATGTGTAACCGGTCTCAGAGGTTGGATTCCTTCTCCAATGCCTCCTTGCTCTGTGGGTCTTCTCTTTTTCACCTCCTGTTTATTTCCTCCTTGCTGTCAGCAGATCAGCAGGACGCATTAGCTGAAGCGTAATTCTGGACTAGAGCTGGCTCCCATCCACTCAGTTTGGAGTGGCCTCACTTCACACAGCCGTATATGCATGTCCAAAATATTCTTCAACTTAGCGAAGACCAATGGAAGAGCAGCATATATACATGCAATGAGAGTAGCAATAAGACTGACTGAGCTGCCTGAGTTGTCACAGGCTTTGTACAGACCTCTGTCTCTCAGATTGGACTGCATTCATGACTTAAATGGATGCTTTATCTTGATTTACTGGAGGTTCACTTACAAATACAATAGGATTATGAAATACGGGTATCCTCAAGTAGATTATTCTTCACAGAGGGGTTATTTTCTCTGCCTCTTACCTCTCTGAGTTTAAAACCAATGATTTAGTAGCTGAGAACTATCAGGGGAAGACAGCACTCCTGATTTTTCTCTGACATATGCTACGGTGAATTAATAATAATTCTGTGGAAGGCAATGAAATGGTAATAAGCAGGATAAATCTTGGTAAGAAACATATGAATGCAAGTCCCATTTATTTTGCACAGCACTTAGGCAAAAACTTTACCCATTATGTATGGCAGTTTCTACTTGGATCTAGTTCAAAAGATGCTATGGTCAGATTTAGGCCCAAATTACCATGATGGAAGCCACAGCACCTTAGCTGAGGTGTGGAGTTCTCCATGTGCATACACGCTTTTAGCCTGGAGCCAGTGTAAAAGACTTATTTCCATGTCAGTTAATTACAGGCTAAACTAGGACAAATTACCTTGCTGCAGTCTTCCAGTACGTGCAGGGTGAGTTACCGTGGCTCAGCTGACCCATGTGGTAGGATCCAGCTCCCGATTGTAAACACATCGTAGTAGTATCTAAACTCCTTCTTTACTCAATGGAAACCTAGGCAATGCAATCAGTAGAGTCCTGGGAGCAATTCAGCTGACCAAACATTGCCTTTTCCTATATGTCAATAGGGTTGTGTCCATCCATCTCAGCGTGTTGTGCATGTTAGAGCCTGCCCAAACTCTGAGCTGTCTGTTCATGCTGTGTAGCATGTCACTTGACTTCCATTGGGACCATTGATGGAACAAGGCTCTATACATCCTGGATAAGGGTATCAAATACTCTGAGACAATGAGACGCAAAGTACTGTGTCAGGGCACACTGTTACTTTTATTTGAGCTGTTTCTAAAGGGCTGCATATTATCAGTGCTTTGCACCTCTGGGGCCAAAACTGCAAGATGTGTGGCAGCCTTTGTTGACTCATTGGACAGAATAAATCAGAGGCATGTTGGAAGAATGCAGAATTTCATAAGATTATACTCATATTGGTCTTTCCTATCTGTGATTATTTCTGTTGCAGAGACATGATATATTATGACATCTTAACTCCATGTCATAGGGAAAGAGCTGCTATGATCCTTCATTGACAGATTGAGTGCAGAGAGCCAGAGACCCAGCACCACAAAAAGTGGTGACACAATCATGTCCCAAGGTAGTGGGACATGATTGCCTGTACAAATGTGATTACCTGTTTGAACGGCCCATGGTTGATTTCTGTCTCAACCCAACTCAAACATTTCACTGGCACAGCTCACCATTCCCAATAGACAATTTGAATGTGTATTCAGACCCTGCTTTGGAAGTTAGAAAAGTGTGATGATTTGGATGTCGTCTGTGTTGCATTGGTGGTGGTGAACACCAGAGAACAACCCCAGAGGTATTTAATTTCCTAGTAGAGACATGGGTATATAGGCTGTCCATAAAGCTGCACAAACAGTTAGCACAGAGCAAGGAAATGAACTCAGATCTTGTGCTTTATAAACCCTTGCCTTAACAGCAGTTTAACATACCTGGCAAGCAGATGAAAAGAAAGCAAAGCATGGCTTGTGGGGAGATGGAAAAAGCCACAGCACTTGGAGAAGAGTGCAGGACAGTGGTGCCCAGGCTGGTGGAGATCTGTGCTGGTGAGCCTGCCCAGCACAGCATGGGGCAGTGCTGGGAGCCATGAGAATGTCAGGGGAAGCTAGTATGGAAAATGTGGTGTTTGACCCTTTCCATGTATTATTTTTCTAACAGAACATTGTCATGTTGTTTGATGCCGTACAGCCATGATGGGCACAGACTTTCCCCTAGGCCTTAGTGATGCGGGATCATTCTCTGAGCTTGTCATGTATTTCCCCCATAGACAATTCATAACACTTCCCCATTTAATGTGGAGAAATTAAGGTAAAATCTACAAGAGGAGGAAAGCACAGTCCATCACCAAAGAACTGTGCCACTTCCTCCCATTTGATGACTAATGGTAGAGTTCCTTAAACCTTATCCCTTGGTATCATTTGGATTCCTGACAACTCCACTCTCTCATGGGATGAGTAAATATCAGTCTGTTCCCAGGAAGATTAACCAGTAAAATGATTGAGGAAAAAATCCAACACAACTTTTCAGCATATTGCACTTAGACTGCCCTCCACACTTCCCTTAGACTCTGCAAGGCTTTATTTTTAAAGGTGCTTTAATTTGCCTACATTCATAAAATCCTGGAGTGTCTAAAAAAAAAGCCATTTTTTTCTCACCAAAGCAGCTAATTTGAGGAGGGATTTAGCACTTTGAATAAAAACCTTTGGTCTGCTAGGGAAAGAAATTGGTAAAACTACAGTCAATCATTGCCTGCAACAGCACAGAATATACCTTGCTTGATTTAAGTCAAGCTCTCTGTACTTGAACAGGAACAAAATGTGGAGCACCAGACAGGGGTGAAAGCAATCCCTATCCATTGCAACCCCGTGAACTTCGCTGAAGCCAGATTTCCCCTCAGCATCCCTGGGAAGAGGGATTTACTTCATTTTAGTGATTGGAAACTTGGGCCATTTGTCTCAACTGCTTATCTAGACTACCTCTGCAGGCAGTGGAAAGAGACAAGCACGTTCAGAAAGTGCCTGTCCTGGCCTTTGGGTGGGTTGACTTGCCCTCGGGAGGTGCTTCTCTCCCCACTGACTGAAAGACTGTAGTCCTGGGGCAAGGATGGAGGTTGAATCCCATGCTAGATGTCGGCACAACCTGCAGGGCTGTTTAGTTATGGGAAAGGGAACTGGGAAGCAGCAAAGGCAGGATGCCAAGATGACAAAGCTTAACACAAGCCTCACCATTGCCACCCTTTCTGTAGCCCTCTCAAGGGTTCTTTGGAGTATACGTCCTCAAAACTGACTCCTGCTCCTCCCTGTGGGGCCCATATAATTCACCTCTGCTGAGGGGACGCTGGCCTTTCTCATCCTCCATGATCTGCTTTGCAGAAAGAGCTTGGGCAATGCTGGTCCTAGGGCAGGGAGAGGCTGTGACAGGTCTCAGGGACTTCTTCCATGCAGTAACCTCTCAGTTACTTGGTCAACTTGATGTTGTCTCACCAGCTGGGTTTCCACTCATGTGGTCCATCCAAACTCTCCTACATGTTCAGAAATCAGGGTCTTGGCAGCTGCTTTGCTTGGCTTTAAAACCCAGTTCACTGTTGCTGGTACTATGGAAACATGAAGCACTGGCAAAGTGGAGGGCTTCATTTCACAGCCACTCGGCTTTCCTTTTGCATTTGCGGAGAAGACTCAGGATCCAGCCCTGAGTTTCTTAACTGCATTTCAGTGAACATGAATTAAAATAGACATCTCAAATACAGTAAAGCGATTTATAGCATCTGACTCTACAGGTTTCTGAGATCCAGTTTATATAACAGATGCTCTACGTACACCAGCTAATCCCTGCCATTGACACCAGCTGAGGACTGTTTACTTCATTACCCAGACACGATAATAGCATGCTCCTTCTTCCCCAGTCATTTTATCCAAGGAATACAAAGCTCCCTCCTAATGTTAATGAATTAATCAGCGTGACGTCCCTCTGAGCAAGTTTGCCCAAATGTAAAATGAGGCATGGAAAACCTAAAAGACCTACCTGCATTCACCCTCTCCACACTGGGATTGAACTGGAAATGCCACATACCTTGTCCCTAGTTGTTAGGAACTGCCTCACCTAAAGTAACACAACTACACACAAAAAGATAGCTCTCCATTTGGTTTTTTTGGTTGTTTTTTCTTTATTTGTTTTTTTATGGTAATGCTACTAATGTTTAGGAGGATCACTTTTTGTCTACTAGGTCAGGTCTTTTGCAGTTGTAGCTAGCAAGGACTTGGAGCACTGGAACACCAAGTTGAGTCATTTCTTCTTAGGTTTCTTCTCAGGTTTCTTCTCAGGATGACACATATAGTTTTGCTTCTGAAATGCATAAACCACTCTGAAACTCAAGGCAGTGCTGGGCTTTGAGGACAAAGGAGAGGAAAAAGAGGACTTGGGCTTTCTCTTGGGATCTAAGCTTCGTATCAGGTAGGAAATGATTTGTATGACTTCAGGAAATCCCCCGGTTTAAGAAGGGGAGGTTCAGCAGTTAAATCTGTACTTCTTGTTAATTAAATGGAGCATGCACATCTGCCTTTGAGAGTGGGTCAGGAGCACGGGTGCTACCTCTCCAGTGCAGCTGATGGTTAAAATTGTACAGTCTAAACTGAAACACACATTAACCCGGGTGATTCCTCTCTGATCACAGTGAAGGTTTCCAACTCAGATTGCGAAAAAGCTGTGTGCCCTGTACAACAGATGGAAATCTCTCTCTGCCCGTTGTCTCTCCAGCGAGGGATAGCAAGTGCAAGGAAGCTGCTCTCCCAACAGCCATGCTTGTTTGAGCTTGTGCCTTCTTGTGCCTTGCTGTGGGAGAGTTTGAATGTTAGAAAAACGAAGTGTATATCCTAAAGCCATGAGAGATAGTGTATCTGCTTTGCACTTGTGCATTACTCTGGCAAAACACTTAAGCATATGCTTAGCTTTAGCTGTGGCATGTGGGTTTTATCAACCTAAATAGAGCTGCTCACCTAGAATAATAGAAGATGGCATTGGAAAGGACCTCAAGAGGAGGCCCAACTCCAACTTCCCCCATCTTATCTCAAGGCAGGATCATCAGCGTCTGAATCAGGTACTTGTATAGCCTGTTCCTGCAAACCTCCAACAATAAGATTCCTCATCCTCCGGAGGCAGCCTGTCCTGTGGTACTTACTGCGTTTCAGTCCTTTGGTGGCTTGGGACCAGATTCAAAGAAATTATAGGATATTACATTTCAGAGAGTAATTTTATGAGTGGTTTTATTCATTCACTTATTTCACATGGAAACAAGGCTCTAAGCATTGGTGATTCAAAACCATTAAGGTGTAGGGGTGGTTTTTTCTGTGTATCCTGCTTTCACCTTTATCAGAAGGTATGGTGGACATCAAAAAAAGTAGCATTGATACCTAAGGTGATTATGACAAATATAGTCGTAAACTTTGTAATGAGGTCTCTCCATGTCTGGTAATTTTCCACCAGCAGCTTCCTGGACTGTACTCAGAAATTAAGTAAATTTGGGGTGGTTTTAAAAATGCGTGTGTTTAGTAAGAGGGTATCTAATGGTTTTCAATAAGTCATTCATGCAATATATACGTGCATTGTGCAAGAAAGCTAGTTATGTGGAGAAGGTAGCAAATGCCATTTTAAGGAGAAAGGGATATTATTTACTTCTGTCGTGGTTTAACCCCAGTCGGCAACTAAGCACCACACAGCCGCTCGCTCACCCTCCCCTCTCCGTGTGGGTTGGGGAAGAGAATCGGAAAAGCACAAGTAAGAAAACTTGTGGGCTGAGATAAGAACAGTTTAATAATCGAAATATTATCATCATCACCATAATAATAACAATAACAAATTGTAATGAAAAGGAAAATAACGAGAGAGAGAGAGGAACAAAACCCAGGGGAAAAAAAAACGTGATACAACCACTCACCACCCGCCGACCGATGCCCAGCCTGTCCCCGAGCAGCGATCGCTGCCCCCCAACCAACTCCCCCAGTTTCTATACTGAGCATGACGATATATGGTATGGAATAGCCCTTGGGCCAGTTTGGATCAATTATCTCGGCTCTGTCCCCTCCCAGCTTCTTGTGCACCTGGCAGAGCAGGGGAAGCTGAAAAGTCCTGGACCAGTGTAAGCACTGCTTAGCAACAACCAAAACATGAGTGTGTTATCAACATTATTCTCATCCTAAATCCAAAACACAGCACTATATTAGCTACTGGGAAGAAAATAACTCTATCCCAGCTGAAACCAGGACAACTTCAAATGAATTACTTTTCACATTATCCTGCTGCATTACACAGGCACTATTAGGCACCAAAAAAAAAGAGCAAGTATTCACAAGAAAACTTCTTTATGTTGAATTAGACTGGGAATTAATTATTGGTCAGAAACACAGGAGGGAGATTGTGACCCCTCCAGGCAGGGCATAAGCGGCCACAGGTTCACATCTGTCATCAGGGATCCTCCTTGGCACGGGATGGTGGAGGAGCAAAGCCAAGTCTCTGCTCTGTCTCCTCCCTTCAGTAGGGCAGTGAGAGCAGGCAGGCCTGAGGAGCACCGGCGACTTGTGGCTGTGCCACCATCAGGCCCTAAAAATGCACGGAGTCTCATCTGATGTGAAAGCAGACCCTTGGTTCAGCCGCAGTGATGGGACCTGTGCCACTCACATGGGATTTAGCCCTTCCTGAGCTGAGCAGCTACTCCTCTCTTGGCTTGAGCAATGGCACAGAGCAGTTGAATTCACTTCAGCTTCCAGTCAGTCTCTACTCTGGGTGGCCCAGATTTGTCTTTGACTGTAGACCCACAAGATGCAAATTTAACCCTTGCATGTTCAAGGATACAGTCATCATTTAAACGAAGAGCTGTGTTCTCTGTCCTTAACACATTGCGGCAAACTTTCTGTTAGGACGTGGCGGATGCTAGTGCAGATGGACCTGGAAAGGGCACTGACAGGGTGGTACCAGGATGCTTGATCCGACCCATCCAGGTGGTGTCCTGCTGGTGAGAGGCACCCCAGCCCTGGTCCTCCTGACCGCAGGAACAGGTCTAGCGTGTGTGGTATGGTGAGGACAGCCGGTTGGGTTGATTGTCCTGATTTCGGCTGTGGTGGTCTGGCACAGGGATGCACCACAAGGACCTCCAGACAGCACCGCTCACACAGCTTGCATACCTTATGAAGCCTTTTCCCATTTCGTGACCACCCTTTTCATCACTGTTTCTCACCCCAACTCTTCTCCCAGATAAACGACCCACCCCTAGTCGCTTTTGCCCTCGCTGGTCCCTTCCCACAGGGGCAGATGGGCTTCGCAGGCAGTGAAAGTCTGGAAATGGTACTGGTATCAAGCTGCAAGCAGAGGTATAAAGCATCACCATTTTTTGATGCACGAAGCCAGCCTTTGCTCAATTCAGGATTTGTCAAAGCATCTAGAAAATGACTGATTTTTTTTCTCCACTTCTCTAAAGCAGCCACTGTTGGACTACATCCCTGTAGCAAGTGTTGGCCAGATCTTTCACAATATCGTTTATAGCTCATTTTTAGGCTTGTTGCATGCAGTGAACTCTTGTGCCATTTCAGGCAGCAGCAGGTGAAATACTGAAGAGAGAAAAAGATTAAAACTTCTGGAGGAGCACTCTGCAGCACTGTTGCTTAGCCATGCATGTGGTACATCTAAAAATAACAGCTAATGGAATGGGAAGCCACGACGTTCTGTTGATTTATAATGGGTTTTTTCCTGGTTTATTGCTTGAGTGCCCTGCCCACTGAAATTTGACATTGCAGCCAGACTGCCATTAGATAATCAACGAATGCTCTTCTCTTTGTTACTGTATAGCCCTCTGAATTTCTTGGCATGAGCCATTCTGTTCTAATATCGTCCAGGCAAATTGGAAAGATGACTTCTGAACTAATCAAAGCATTTCGTTCTCTTCCAGAGATAGTTACAAGACGATGCATATAGGCTAAGAACCAGTGGGAGAGATACGCGTTCGAATCTGACCTGGATCTAAGAAACGTACTTTGGCTGGATTTATAGTTCATTTTAGATCCGAGTTTGTATCATTGGTTTGCATCAAGAAACATGGAGATAATAAATGTAGGTGTCCAGACTTTCTTCCTTTCCAGTTTCAGAATTAATCCTTCAGTTGTCTTTAGGAAAGGATTTTGTCACTAGTAAAAGAAAGACATGCGAGTCTATTGATCTCTTTGTATATTTTTTACTTTTAAAGGCACAGTAGATCATACACTGAGAAAGTAATATTTTATATGGTTTGTAGAAAATAAATCTGTTTTATCACTGCAATAAAAAAGGAGCCAGATGTTTAGAGGAACACGTTCCATATGGAAGAGGCTTAAAGTTGTGGAACTTGCTAAAACCATGCAAAGCTGCAATTATGGAGAAAACAGGAAGACAGCTTCCTCCCGGAACGTACACCATTTCCCAAGGAGGAAGCGAGCCTTTTTTCTCTGCTCTTTGTTGATTTTGAAGCAGAGAGACAACTATTAAGTCATGGCCATATAAGGCCTATGCTGGCAGTGACATCAGTGGTAAAACCGCCCTCCTTCCCTCCCCACAACAACTCTAACTACACTTTTAAGAGACTTCTGCTTCCCCTATAAAAAGGTGGAAGAGGCATTGATTTCTTTGTTTTATGGCCAATGCGCTATTTAATATACGGATACCGGCACTGTCCCTTTTATGAACATACTTCCAGCTTTGCAGAAAGCGGAGGTGCCTTCTAAATTTCCATGAAATGAAACAAAGCGCCTCCTTAATTAGCTCATTTAATTTCACTTTACGACCCAAAGCCCCACTGTGCTGAGGTGTGGCCTGCCGCATCCCCAAGCGTGCCTTGCCGCCTGCTGATGGAGGTGGAAGTCTGCCGGCTGGCTTTAACCCAGCGACCGGGCAGCGTCCAATGTTTATTGCCTAAAGTGTCATTTAACAGGAGGAGGAACAACATGGTCCTGTGCTATGGAGAGCATATAATTGTATTTGGTTTTTAATGGGGATGGAAAGAGGTCTACGTGCTACTAGAGGGGAGCGGTGGTGATCCCGTGGCTTACGAGGACCTGTGCTCTCCTCTGCTGAACACTCCTGACTGAGGCTGGATGCTGATGTCGTCAGCACTTGGGATTTAATCCTAAAGCCTATCGCATTTTGCTCCAATCCCTAGGGCGATTCCACGAGAAACTGAGGCTTTGAATTCCCAAAATGCACTGAACTCGTCGTCGTGCTGCGCTGGGTGCTGTAACACAGGCAGTGCTGCGTCTTCACCTTACCTTTAAGTCAGCCTCCTGTTAGCGTAGCCTACTGTTATCTAATCTGGCGGTGCCATAGGGAGGGGTGCGGAGCAAAGGAAACCTACTAAATCCTGACTCCGTGAAGCGGAGTTGAATCTTGCATTTACAAAGTATGCCATGAAGCATTTGATTCCTGCCCGTCATTGTAGCTGTAAGTTTTGAGCAGAAAAAGGAGGCAAAATATGACCTAAACTTGATCTTTGTGCAAATATATCCCAGGAGGCCAGTAAAAAGATCCCAGATTGGTTATGCTGCAGCTACCTTTGGTTTTCTACATATTTTTGTGACTTCTGGGGCTTCATCCTTTGCCTTGTGAATGCTTGCAGTTGCCCATGCATTTTCTCTCCTGAATTTCTGCTGGGCAATTCCGAGTGTGTGTTTGGAAGAGGAAATACTTTCCCATGTTTAACCCACGCAATGGGTAGCTTTTCCCTTGTGATGGATTTCCCCATCTTGCTGCTAGGCGCTGCTTGTTCTTGATGCCATGTTTTATTTCTAACCCTGAGCTATATCTGTCTGCTAGATGCGTGTACCTCCTGAGTGCTATAGGGACCACCTTGCAAATGGTGACCATAATGGGTATGTGACATTACAGCAGAGATGAGGAGATGGATGAAGACAATACTGTGATATTCCGACTTGATGCTCAGGCCTGAGAAGGTACAAGAGGCTTTTTGCATCATGCAGTCACGAGGGAAGGTGTCATTTCAGGAGCCACCACCAGCAGCATCTGACTTTCTTCTGTCCTCCACCTGGGGCACATGCCGGTCTCTCCTGAGGACACCAATGAACTGAAATCTTTGGGGTCAGTGTAGGGGATCTGGGCAATGATAAACCAGAAGATCAAACTAGGTGATTCAAGAGTCGTCTTTATAATCACCAGCACTTGCAGGAAAGGGTGGTATGTTTGTGGCCTGGAAAGGGGCCAACGGGAAGCGTCATCAACCTCAGCTCAATTTAACTAAGAGCATTTTTGTTTCTAGTTTGTTTTATCACACCAGACCAGTTACTTTCATGGGATTTGGAGTAAGTGCTGCCGCACTGCACTGGAAGTTTTGACAGTTCTTTTAGTACCCTTTAACAGGCTTAAGAGATAGGCCAGCGAGGAACCGGGATGACATCCTCTGGAGCACAGGGCTTCAAAGCAAATGGATTCCCCCTCCCTCCTCCCCCTCACCCCTCAAAGTGCAGCGCCTCGATGACTTTGGAGTTACAGATTTTGCAGCTGCAGTGAAAAAAAAAAAAGTGCTGCAAGTTGTAAGGAAGCAAGAAGTATTTGTGAGATGAGAGCCGAGTGATCTATGAAACAGTGAAAGGAAAAGATGTAGCAGGTTTAAAGTCTCATGCATGCATTTCTAGATTATAAAGCTTTTTGGTGGAGAAATAATTTTTAAAATCCCCATCTTTTCTTCTTCCTGCGTAAGTTGACTCTCAATACTGTGCAACAGAAGCAAAGTCCACGTAGAGCTTTCTTCCTGCCCCCAGCATGTCCGCCTTCCCCAAATACGTTTGAAAACATTATTTTCCCCTCTTCTGCATTTTCATTTTTTAAACCTTAATATAGAATCAACCATATAATTTTTATTCTTCTTCTATTTTCCAGTATTAACATAAATGAATTCCTTCAAAGATTTCATTCATAGCCAGTGGTAGAAAGTAAGACACAACAATTTTGATCTCAGTTTGTTGGTTTTTTTATAAATTTCATCATATGTATTTGTTGGCTGCACTGGCAACTGGGCCTCATTTATGAGCTAAAGGTACGCCATCATTAATGTATACATGTAAGACAGAATGAGTTAAAGTACCGGTCACAATTGTGATTTAAATCAGCAAGTAAATAACTTTAATTTAAATAATCCTTTTAAGTCTTGGTTTTCTTTGTATAATTTAGATATTTTCTAAAGGAAAAGTTGAAGTTATTGTTTCATAACAAATTAAATATATTGATTTGCAGCTAAAAATGGATTTTACATAAAAAATGGGATGGTTTTAACGATTTAGAGGATATATAATACATACACATTGAAGCCATAGCATACTTTACCACATATGTATTGAAATTTTAATGTTATCTATAATAGATGACATTATGAAATGAAGCCATTTTTATTATTGAAATTTTTCTGGTAATTTGTATCAAATTGCATGTGCACAGAGTCAGAATATAAAAATAAATTTAGAACACCATGATATTAAGTTGCCTGTTATTAACTGAATCTGATAGATAATTCAAGAATAAGTATGTCAAAACTAATCTTTTTTTTTTAAACTACTTGTTGTATAAAACGATAGGAAAACCACCTTTAGGAACGAGATTGGACCGATTATTTCAGGCCATCTTGTCCTTCAGTTTCGAATGAGTGGGTGAAAACATCTTGTACATCGTTTTTATTCCTAGACTAGAGAGGGAAACTTGGTTTGTTGGTTTTTTAATTCTTAAGTGGTGTCTTAGCATTGAGTGAAGTAATTACTGAACTGAACCGAGCTGAAGGAACCAAGAGGAAGAAGAAGTGCTTTCTGCACCTGCAGAACAAGTTGCAGCTGTCAAGAGCTGGTTTATCACTTCAGTAAATTCTTGTTCCAGGTGCTCAGCGAGTGACTTCCCCGAAGCCTGTTGTTTTACTTTCTTAAAACTTCAGTAACGGCATGCACTGCCTGAATAGTATTTGTGTTGAATTTGAATTATAGAAATAGATTGCTTAAGTCACACGTAAAAGATGTCAAGCTTTTAAATGTTATGTAAGCAGGTTTATTCTTAAAGAAAAACACACTGTATTTAAATTGGATTAAAATAGCAATACTATCTGAATAAACTGAATGATAAAGGTACAAAAATCCTCAATAACCCACCTGTTCCCTTTAGAAAAGAGAATGAAATAGCATTTTTCTTGAAATTATTCTCTAAAATGTAGTCCTTTTTTACTTAAGTTAATAGAAGGAATGTGTGAGTTACTGAATGATTTTGTATCATCTCCTTCACTCAGTTTATTAATACATTATTAAAATTTTAATTCAGTTTTTGAACTACCCAGAGGCCTCTTGGCTATGACATGTAGATAAAATTAAAAAATAAAATTTTAAAATGTTACTATTTTTACTGGAGGGAATTCAGATAATAGTTTGAAGAACATTCCCCTCACTACCTGTGCTGAAAGTGAACACTAAATTCAGATTTTTCTTTGAATTTTTTTCTGGTAAGAAGTCATGAACTCATCTGACTTGGACAACATCCAGCAAGGCTCACTTTACTGCACACAAAGATATCCCTAGAGGTAGCAAGCAAAAGGTCCATCTAAGCTGGTCCCTGTGTCTAGTGGTGACCAGGGGTGGATATTTAGAGCAGAGTGCAGGAAATCAGATGATCACTCACCTGGTAAACACTGCCACTTTGCAGTAGTCACCACCGTAGCGAGACCAGATGTGGACCCCACTGAACCAGTCCTCGATGAATTTGTCCGTTCGCTTTTTGAACCCACTTCTTTTGGCAGTCAGTTCCCATTCAACTCGGCACACACTTTAGTTCGCTTGTGAGCAAGATGGTTTAAATGGTGTAAAATAAACATGATCCACTTCTGCTTTTCACAATGTCACTGAGAGCTTTTTCGATGCCACTGAAGAACTTGCATTAATTTTGATGGAGATGGTAGCATCCAACCTGAGAACGGCATTTGGCTGGGAGGACGGGCACATATCTACTCCAGCACGCTTTGGTCACCTTGAAATTGTTTTATAGGTGATGCCCTTCTCTCAGTCTGACTGGCAGTTTCCCAGCATTATTGCTGCCTTCAGAAGCACTAATTGGCACTTCGAGCACAGAGTGTGCTTTCAAAAGGACTGAGGGGTGAATTTCCCACTTCTTCACGTATGAAAGAATTATGGCAAAAGAACTCTTATTCCCCTGTGCTGTGAAACACACAGACTGCAGAGCAGCTCAAAGCACAAAATTTTGGACCGCAATCTAAAATCTCCTCAAATCTGAACCTTAACAGAGCTTTTGGTTTAGTTTTACACTCTACGTGTGGGTCTCTTGCTCCAAGTACTGTCAACACCCAACCCAGTAAGCAAAAGGCAACAAAGAATTAGGGATCACCCGGCATTTGTAGCGCAGTTAATTACTTGTATAACATATAATGACTTCCTGAGATCTAGCGAGAGGGCCAAAAGTAGCAGCTACGGCTAGGTTCCCTGTAACTCCAGCTGAGTGGAGGAATGCATCCTCCTCTCGGTTTGCTGGAGCAAAGAGAGTTTTGTCCGTGCAGTCTGAACTGCTGGACGAGATACAACCAAATCAAATGTAGACTCAAAAGTTATATTTGATCAGATTTTCTAAAGCACCTAAGGAGCCAACCAGCAGTACTGGCTCTCTAGCCGTCTGATGGGGAACCTGTTTGGGGACAGCCTATTGCCCTTGCAGTGGAGCAGGGAGATCAGCAGCAAAGGGGGGAATGATGCATGCCTAGGTTTTATCTCAGTGCAATGTCAGGAGGGGCCACGATGATCATTCAGAGGGGCGTGGAAGCCTTCCTAGAGCTTCAGCTGTGACCTCTGAGACTCCAACTCCCCATTAACCTGAAATTATCCAACTGCTCTGAAACTCCTGGAAGGGATGAGAAGGCAATTAGACAGGCAGGCGGGCAGCACAGTCATATAAACATCATTCCAGTGGGAGACCAGGCTGAAGAAGTGGGGTTTGGATGTCTTTGACTTAGATGCACGAACTGGTTGTGCATGAGGACTAGCAGGAGTAAATTTAAACAACAACAACAAAATTACCAGCTAATATAAGAGTGAAAGATGAGACCAATTACACTTGTACCAAAAATCCCTGGTACTTACAGGAAAAGACTCACAGCTTTGTACAAAGGAAGGTCAGTCTCAGAAAAAAGGAGTACATTTTGTTAAAGAATCACTGTTCTTTCTGCTGAAAGGTAGAATGCATTTTTCCAAAGGGTCCAATAATTTGCTTTTGCAGTTATATACCAATGAACATTGGGAATAGCTACGGAATGGGAGTTGGGGTTGGCCAGCTCAAGTCTGAAGGCCATTTTTTTTTAGCAGCTAAGGAAAATAAGTTTTACAGCCCAGGAACAACTCAACAGTTCCTACCCTGAAGCATAAAACATTCACAGAAATCAGTGGGGGTCCTGGCTGAGAAGGGAGCAGAATTCCTGGTTGAGCTTGTAGCCCCATGCAACGCTCTGGCATGTAACGTGCTGCAGAGCTGCGCTTGGGCAGGTGAGGCCATGGACTGGACGTCATGGTTCACGTACAGATCCTGTACCGTGGGGGGTGGGGTGTGATGGTCTGTAGGGACTAACGGTGTTGCCCTTAGTCTGGACGTGCATTCCCACACTGCTGCCCCATAGATACGTCCACCATGCCCATTGGAGAGCTCTGGCTGGTGGAAGAGCTGAGAGGTGGCCTATAGACTCAGAAATGATTTACCATCCATGCCCGCCCATGGAAGGACACCCAGATTTCAGGCACAGCCACGGGAGCTCGCATACCCACCCCAAAGAGCCTGAAGAGCAGCTCTGCCCACAGCCTGCACGTGGAGGGGATGGAGTCCAACCCACGTGCTGTTCTTGGCATCGAGCCTGCTTACGGGGAGCAGCGAGAACTAAGTCCACACTTAATATCAGACAACCATTGCAAGGCAGTCAACGTCGATTTGGAAAGGAGAAAGACAGCTAAAGAAAAGACAGACTGACAGAGAGCCCTGGAGGGGCTCACTGGGGCTTACAGAGAGGAATTGCCCCAGCTTTTAGCCAGGTGGAGGGAGTTTCATGGCAGCAAAAGGCACCATGCGAACGCCTGCACAGTGCACGCTGTAGGATGCAAGGATGTGGCTGGGTTCCAAAAGGAGTTTGCTTTGTGGCTGTCGATACAGTCCCTTGATTCATGGCTGGTTTTGTTTCTCTCTCGACTTGTTGTTTGAAACACATGTGCAAACTGGCCAGAGTTTTGCTTTTCGTACTGCTCAAGGATGATCAGAACACAAAGTGCTGTCTCATGAGTTTTGTCGACCCGATTCCCTTCCAGAAATTTGCTCACATCTGATTTTGTTTCCTCTGCCCACTCTCTGTAGACAACTGAGTTTCCAGTGTCATTTGCCTCCCACGCACGCTCATTAACCCATTTCCCTCCACCTCCGATCCTACAATGCCCATTTTATCCAATTAATGGTAGGAAATAAGTGGGGGTTTTATGACAAGGGTGTGAAGTTCCGTCTGACACTTTGCATCTTTCCAAAGAACAATGCTCTCCTAATAATTATGTTCAAATGACCATTAAGTTGGTGCTGCCACAGTTCTCCCTTCAATTTTAATGAATATAATAAACAGGAATGAACCTCTGCTATCTGCAGCTGCTGCCATTGTCTGTGAACAGCGCGTTGCTTCAGAGAAGTTTATTTTAGCTTTAAACCTTTTTCAAACAATGTACAAGAGAGTGAAAAAAAAAAAGTTGGTGCTTTTTTGTCAGCTCTTGCCTTTCCCAGATGTTTTTGGCATGAGAAATGCTATAGCATAATTAAAAAGAAGCCTCATTTTCAGAAGTATTTGGGAAGCAGGACCCCAGTAAAGTCTCCGGGGTCTGAGAGTGCTCAGAAAATCCTCAGCACTGGGGTGCAAAGTCTCTCCCTGGTTGTATGACCATGCCAATCCCAGCTCTGTCAGTGGCAGAGTATCAGTGTAAAGCAGGGCAGGTTTTTCAGTCCTATTCAGACAAGGAGAAAATCCTGGCCTGACAATCTCCTTGTTTGGGGAAAATCTCTTAAGCTTTTTAAAAATGTCAGTCTATTCCAGTAATGCTTTGCACCTAGGACCCTTCAAGCAGGGGTTTCAGAGCATTTTATAATAATTTCCAGCACTGGGAACAGACCTGTGTGAGACTGAGACAAAGACCCCAAGAGCCGTGGCACATGGGCCTTGCTCTGAGCACTAACATTTAACTGGCAGAGCATTGCAGATGGACAAATATTTATTCTCATCTCATCAGAATTGAGTTCTTACTCTGTGTATTTTGACCTTTGGATTTTTTATTCGATATTCAGACAGAACCAGTGATGCATATACTACCGTTAGTCACCATATCCAAGTTAAATTGCTCTTCCCTAAATATTTTATTTCAGATGTGGGTATCTGCGGGAGTCCTGAAAAGTTCTGAACACTGGAAACATTTAGTTTAACGTTATTGTTATGTACATACAGCGTTTGCAGCATTGTGATTAAGGTTGTGTCAGCAAGTAACATTTAAAAGCCAAGTTTAGGGACTTACAACTCGCTGAAGAAATTCACCTGGGGCTAAAAGTTGGCTTTTCAAGCAGTTCTGTGGGAGTTAGCCAATATCTTTGAATTTCTTGGCTTCTCTTGGCTTTGAGTCACAATGTGACTGAAACATGAGTTTCTTATTTTCTCTGTTTAAAAACTGATCTGTTGTCTTCCCACCCATAGTATAAGGTAGCCCCAATTGTTAATGTTTGACCTAAAAATAGTTATATGTTTCTTATTCAGGGGCAGAAAATTGGTCAGTTGCAGACAGATAACTAAATAACCAAACCCACATTGTGCACTGTTACTTAGCTTTATTTCTCATGAAGACGGCTGATACATCTCTTTGCTGTGACAATTTGTAATACCATTTCCACAGGGCTGATCGTGAGCATTGTAAGGTGTTTTGAGGATTTATTAATTCCCTGAAGGGACGGTATACGTGCCTAGTGTTATTTGTCTTGCACATGCATGACAGATAAAAACCCAAATGGTTTCACCTCCAGATGAAAATGTTACGTGATGACTTGGCTACTATTTGGTTGATTTGCACAGGGGTTTTTTTTCCCACTCTTATGTCTAAAGGGATGAAAACACTGTGAAGCCTCTTTCCTCTGAGGCTTTTCAAGGGTTAAATTAAGGCTTGCAACAGCCCTGGGAGGCAGATTTTCAAATCACGGATTTTTATGAAACATGCTGAGATGATACCGTGAGTAGGTAGCTGTGTTTGCTGTAGCACTATGTACGTTATTGTAGGGCTGTAGCTACAGCTATCTTAAATTACTACTGTGGCATTGTCATTTGGAAACCTCACACCTTTTTTTGCTTAGCACTAACATGAAAGCAGGTTCTGATTAGGAATATATCAACTTATTCATTTCCCTTCATGGAGCTGTTTGAAATATCTTTGGATTTTGATGAGGAGGTGTTCAGAGGAGGATTTAGTCCTCTTGCTGTTACCATGAAATTTCAGGTTCACCCAAAAATCCCTTCAGCATCCTCTGCCAGCACCTGCCGTTCTTTTGCTTATGGCTCCTGGACTCACCCCCAGCCCCGCTATGTTGGTAAGCCTGGGATTGAATGGTCTCCTCTTCAGGAAACCATCAGCTATCTGCTCAGGAAATTGAGGACACATCCTCTGATGGCTGCGCTTCGATAGGATCCCGTGAAAGCAGCTTTCAGGTTGTGTTAGCTCTGCGGCTGGGGATGATTATTTCCAGGACTCCTATGCCTACTTAGCATGGACCAAGCTTTTATTGACCCAAAGTGGAAGTCTGGCATTGGGAAGAAGTCTCTCAAGGGGAGAGCTTGTCTTTTGGGAACAGGACTTTTGTGAGAACCAGCAGTGACGGGAAGATGTGGAGGATGTGGCTGGAGGGGGGATGAGGAAGGCTGCACCTCAGGACGTGCCAGGGTGGAGAAGAGGAGGGTGCCAGGGAAGCTTCTGCAGAAGGACATCCTCACAGGGACCTGCAGAAAAAGCTCCAGAAGTTTTAGCCAGTAGCGAGACACCCTGGATGGGGCTTCAGCGGTTGTTAAGCCCGAGAGAGAACTCTTGCTGCTGCTTTTAGTTTTTTACTTAAATAAAAATATATCTTAAAGGTTAACAGCCTTTTAGTTCCAGCACTATCTATGTTATCAAACCCCAACATACTAGAAATGATACCTGTCCTGCCTTCCCCAACCCCGCTTGCTGATGCTGTTGGCAGACATACCCCCCGGTCCTCTCCTCCTAAGGTGAAGAACACCAGTTTTCTTCCTTTCCATCTTTTTGTCCACCTTGTTGCCCTTTCTTTATATCAGCACGTCTGTTCACTTGTGCTCTCCCTCCTGCAGCTCCCTCCGTGTATGGGGCAAGGGGATGGCTTCCCAGGTCAGAGAGGTGTTGCCTTTCAAAAGTGATCCCTGACCCTGTTTCGGTTGTTCTGCTGGGGATTTCACGCACCACCACTTCTTGCAGTTGAGGGAGGGGCGACAATATATAACGGCTTAACTCGTTAACATGGTTAGCATAACATGGCTTAACATTGCTCACTGTTCTGCAAAGCTTCAGGTCACCATAATCATTGCTGCCATTTTGCCAGCCCCAGAAGTACTCACAATTTGACATGAACAGGTTCCCGTGGGAGACTGGAGATAAGTGGAGGTTGCAAGGCAGCACATGGTGTTTGCGGAAAGGAGGGAACATCAAGCACATGGAGGTTGCCACCGTAGCTTCTTCATTCTCTGACACCATGGGGGAGGCAGAGCTGCCTTTCAGAGAGCTAGGAAAGACAAAATCGTTGAGTGACCTGGTTGGCTCGTGCCCATCACGTTCAGCCTGGCCACCACGGCTCTCTCCCCAGCACCAGGGAAGGGTGTGCAGCTGGCCCAGATGTTGGTGCAGGGGCTGAGAGGGACCAGCTGATGTAGCTGATGAAAACTCAACTTCATCATGTGCTGCTTTGGTGAAATGTTTACCCGTGGCCGTTTCCTGGGATTTTAAGAGAAGGCGGGCAGCAGTATTTGGTACCCACTAATTAGATGCAGTTTGAACTGTGTTGTGGTAATGTAGTGAAAATCTGGCCCCTGCTGTGACATCTGCAGCCAGACAAATGACACCACCCAGCCTCTGGTCAAAGCCTATGTTTTCAATTCAGCAAATAACAGCTAAAACACTGTAAGGACTTCAGAAAGACAGAGATGTATGAAAGACCAATTCCTATTATTTCCATAAGATGTTAAACAGGGCTGAAAAATGCATACAATTTCTTTTTTTTTTTTTTTTTCCAGAAAGGTGCTTTATGGACAGTAAATATTCTTTGTGATTTCTATAAATTATTTTTTCAGGAAAAGGCTATTACTATTCTATTGAGTAGTTCCATGTTTAAAAAGGGAGAAGAAGCTTTGTTGTAGAAGTTAGCAGATCTGAAGATTTAGGAGTCATTTGCTTTGGGGTATGAGGTCTTCTTCCTAATGTTACTTAATTAAAAAAGCCAGCATAAGCCTTGCACGTAATTCACTAAGATGTTAGAAAAATGTAATTGGGGCTCACAAGTTGATTTTTTTTTTTTCCCAAGAAGCAATGGTGCCATCTCCAAAAGCACAGCTTAGAGGATCTCAGATTCCTACACTCCCAAAATGGAGGGCAAGTGCTGAAGAGTAGAGATTTCATGAATGTTGCAACAATATCAGAGGAAGTGGAATGACCTTCCCTGCTGCCCAAGCTTAGATGAGTCCCTCTATGAGGGTTTAGGACTGAAAAACAGCTGTAGATGTCAAAAGGGTTGGTTGAGAATGGTAATGCAACCAAATGGATGCCACGCTATGTAGTGAAATCATACATTTGGTAAATGGGAGATCTATAAATAGTTTTTTAAGGCCTGAAGAATTACTAAAGGAGAGCTTAGTACCTAGTTATGTGATCCTTCAAGAGCTCCAGCTGCTCAATAGCTTGCTTTGGGCCACAGCACAGAACCAGAGGCAGTACGTTTTACAGATGTGCTTTCACCCTTTGCGAACACGTTACTAGAGGTCATTGCAGAGCGTCACCAGCGTACTGCCAGGATGGTGTGTGCTGTGGATTTCCATACGAGGCTGCTGCCACCGCAAGAAGACACTTAGTCTGTTGGCTCACAGCCTAACTGCCTCCCAGTTTCATGTCTGGAGGTCTGTGGTCCTTAGTGTGCTGGCAAGGTGGCAGCTGCCACAGAAACGGCCATCACCTGGTCCTGTAATAGTCTGACCGCTTTTCCTAACATTAATATTAATAACCCCTCTCTCCCACACAGAGTATGGCGTGGGGCAGAGCGGTTGTGCTGTCTCGCTGCAGCTACCATGGAGCACGTTCAAGCATTGTTCGGTGCTGAAAGCTGCCTCCAATTAACCCAGCTGCACCTCCTTATTAGGAGCGGAGAATCGGCTGCCATTCGACGTGATGCTAACCACAGCACTCCCGCCTGCCACCAGCCAGAGAATTTGGTGTGTCCTAGCCACATCGGCTCCACAGCCAATTGGGCTCCGCTTCATTGAGATTTAACCTTCTCCAGCCTAGATCTGCAATGAGGTTTAGTCTCCCAAAGGCATAGAGAGCAACTAGGATTAAGAGCCAAATCACGTTGACACCTAGGGGATCTGGGTGTCCGCTCCTGCAGAGCTTCAAAAGACCAAGTCTGTTGAAGTCAGTGGGACATGGACATCAGGCTGGAAGAGTAAAGCACCTCTTCGGGTGCTGTGGTACAACCCGGTGGTCCTCCATTTGCATTGGAGGTTCCCACATATTTTGAAGCCTGACCCTATGCGCCTGAGGGTTATCTTTCATGACGTCTATCTGACTTAGCAGGAACGGCTGGAGAGCAGCACTGACTAGCAAAGCTGGGCACTGTCACCCCTTCAGCTATTCAGGCTAAACCCAACCTAGACCATGCACCAGCACCACCAGCTCCCTGCCCATACATTAGTGTAAAGTGAACTCCAGCGTAGCGGAACACCCTGGGCTGAGCAGGGGCTGGTTGTACGGCGTGCACACCAGTGCTGCTCCAGAGCCACAGCCCTTGACTCGGGGGCCGTGCAGACAGCCGGCTGTGCTAAATTAGCCCTGCATGAATTATCAGAGTTTCTGAGTCAAAGCTGGAAGGTCCTTTTGCAAATGGGACCTCAGCTTCTACAGCACTCAGCAGCTTTTGTAATGTTAAACTCAGGCTGCTTGGCTGGGTCTCACAAAAGGGGCCTTACTCCCCTTGCACACGTGCTAGCTTCCTCCCGGAGCACAGCGAGCAGGGATGGTCGCAGGGATGGTCGCTGTCACGGCGAGCACCGACGGCTCCCGACGGCTCCCTCGCTGGAAAACTCACCTGAGAGTAAGAGCAAAATGCTGCTGGCGGGCACTGCCAGGGAAATAATGGCTCTCGGTTGTGCACCAGCCATTTAACTGGTCCCTTTAAAGGAAATAAACCTTAGCAGCAGCTTTCGACCTATGGGTTCCTTACCTGGAAAGGTCCTGCCATGAGAGTGGAAAGTGCTACGCGCTCCCATGGCCTGGCTTCGTCTTCTGCAAGCACCACGCTAAGCCCCTGGGAAGAGGCTGTCAGCCCTGCAGGGGTACGCAGGAGTTCAGCGCTCAGGCAGGGCTCAGCGTCCGTCTCTACAGCAAGAAGCTGGAAAGCACATGAAACCAAATTACTCAGATTTTCCCATCTGTGCACATGTGCTTAGCTGGTGTTAAATTATCAGTGTAAAGGCCTAGTAGCTTCGTAACGTACACACAGAAAGATTCCCACAGATTTTTCCTTTCTTTCTTTTTTTTATTGAAGCCAGCTGAGTAAATTCATAGGAAGTTGTAACAGGACAAGTGAAATGTATACCCACATTCCCTGGGAATCCAAACGCCTTTAACACATACTGTATTTCATGTGAAATTTATTTTAGAAGACACCAGAACAACATAACTTTTTCATCACTGTGTTTTAAAGCTATCACTTTTGAATGAAATAAGGTGACAAGACGAAAAAGAAAACGTGAAAATCCCAGAACTTGATACCCTCCTCCCACACTTTAAGAGAAGAGATTAACGTCTCCATTTTTCTGGGTCACTTTCAAATTTATTACTAATTACAGAATAACTTTAAAATGCAGCCCCAATTTAAACTACCGTGAGTGAGAAGCAGCTGGAATGACTTAATTTACTTTGGAGTTGGGCGCTGTCTTGCACTTATTCTTTATTTTGTCTCAGAAATCATTGCAATCCCATTTCGTTTAAATAAAAACTATTTCTGTCTGTGGCAGGCAAGCGCTAGCTGGGCACCGCATGAGCGGGGACCGTTCGGGGGGCTGGGGGAGCTATCTGGTCACCTGCGGGGCGGTCAAGCCGCTGAAGAGCGACATCCACGCTGATCTCCATGGGCTTAGCAGACCTGCCCTTGGTCCCGGCAGCCGTGTTGATCTGCGCGGTCCTGCTGGTGAGCAGCCTGGTAGTTGGCAGCGGCTTGCCGGTCCCGGCGTTTGCAAGGCGATGGTACCATGGCACCCTTCACCCAATGTCTACCCTGGCTCTGCCGCCTTTTGTGCTTAGCCTCATGAAAATCTGGGAGCCAGACCTCCAGCTTGTTCAAGGCAGGGGCTGATTTATGCTATCTGAGGGATCTGAAGGTCTCTGCAGTCGGTTCCTCATTTGTAAAATAAACTGAGCCGAGCTTAATGAGATTTGTGAGATGATTTGGTGAGCCCTGTGTCGGGCACAGTAACGCTTAGCCTGCAGGAACGAGGGCTGGGGCTGTCTGTGCTGTCTGCAGCCGGGCAGCGCGGCCCCTGCGATGCCGAGATGGGGCCGTGGTCACTGATGGAAGAACTGCAAAAACCAGCGTCTCCTTGGGGCTGGCACTGCCTGCGCATACAGTTTGTGACGGGGATAAACGCTCAGGAGGGCATGATCCTTCTCCCGTTGAAGTCAATGTGATGTCCTACACTAGGATATGAGTCTGGGTTTTCCAGAAACAAACAGTTTCTGCATTCATTCGGAAATTAAATTATTTGTTACTCAACTACATGATAGCTGCATGATAACTGTAGACGCCACTTAATGCTGCAGGAGCTGCTTCTGCAAAATTTTGCCCACGAGTCGGTGTGCTGCTGCGCTGCGAGGAATTCCTTGCCCGAGTAAGGTCTGCAGGGCCGGGCTCCAGGTGTTTTGTGGGGTGGCACGTTTCCAAAAGTGCACGTACAACGTGGGGACGTGTCCCACTTTGTGCAGACAGCTAGACCTGCTCTTGCTGGGCTCCCAACCCCTTCCTCCATTGAACTGGAGCAGGAATGAACTTCAACAGAGCTGAGTTCAGGCTTTGAGTCCTGGAGCTCCTCAGCAAACATAGCTTTAGTTGGTGTGTTCAGCAAACACAGACCCGACCCTTTCTCCCACACCTTGTCCTTCATCAATGCTATTGCTTAATATGAAGCCTGATTTTGAAATCACCCCTGTCTTCCAGATGAGCTCAGTCCCAGCATGCTGGCCATCACTTACACATCTAGCAAGGATTCCCTGCTGCCTTCTAAAAAGAAATCAAGACATTTAAATGAAGGGAGGAGGGAAAGGCAATGATATAAAGGCTTTAATTTGCAAAATAACTGTTGCTTTGCAGTAGCTGAGGTTCAGTTTTGGAGGCTAAGAGATCTTGTTTGGGATTGCAGTAAGAGTCCACGTTGCCAGGAGGATGTGCCCTGCAGATTTGTGCTCTCGCGTTGTACGGCTATGAGTTTCCTCAAGGGCTGGGGAGCTGGTCCTCCAGCTCTCACAGAGGCTCCCATGCTTCAGTCGTTCAGCAGAGCGCGGGGTTTCTCTGCACAGCCACGTTCATGGCCGTGCACAAAATAAGACTTTGCTGTTCATTTTACGATAAATTTTGCTCACTTGAGCAACTTGTGGTGCTTGTTGGCATCAGCTGCATTCCTTGTGTGAGGAAGGGATGAGCATGTGAACAAGAAGCAAGGCCTTCAGTAGTCTGATTTTCTAGCAGTACCACTCATGTCTTCTCTTTGGCTTTACCCCCATGCCAACTCTTTCCACAATACCCATGCCCTCTTCTTCCACGCTCTCTCCTGGGCAGTTTTCTGCACTATATTCCTTGCTCTGGGGGCCAAGCGGGACTTTCATCTTGGGTAAAGGAGCTGGGCACTGGGCCGGGTCAGAAGAAAACGCAGGAAACGATGCTTTTCGGCTGGAATTTGCTGACTCAGCGAATCCGAGCAGCCTCGCTGAGAGGCTTTGATTTCGGCACAGTTCTGCTGGAGCGTGGCGGACTCCCTGCCTTCTCCTCTTTCATTCCCCCACTTCACCAGCATCCCGGACGGAGCCAGCTCTCCCGGGCTATCCGAGGCCATGAATCCCGGCCAGCCCCACAGCCCAGCTCCAGTCCCTCTCCTGGAGCGTTTTGAAAAGTGTAGGCTTCCCTTCCAAATCCCTCGTGAAAGTCCAGTTTCCAAAGAGCGAAATCCTCTCCGAGGCTGCCCAGCTCCTTTCTGCACCGCGCAGGACGGGGCCTTTCCACTCGGGCGCGTGGGCTCGGCCCAGCTTTCAGAGGCTCCGTGCCCCGGAGGGGCGCAGGTTTGGCAGGGCTCGCGCGCTGCTCAGTGCCGCCGGCTCTCATGCAGCCGTCGTGACAGCCCTAATCACGCTGACAGTCTGACGGGGGGGCTGGGTCTCCCCAAAGGGGGACAACTGCAGGTACAGGCAGGGGGTGCTGCCTCCTTCCTTCCCCGTCATCTCCTGATGCTTTCTCATCCTGCCTCGCAAACACCGCTCCAGAGGTCTTTTTGCTCTTCTCGTGGAAATATCGGTGGCTGCAGCCTCTCCCTGTTGGAAAAAAGAAAAGTTTGGGGGCCAGGAGGCATTTCCCCCTCCTGTCCTCTGCAAGGGAGCCCTGGTGAGAAGTTCCTCTCCCCTCCATCTCCTTCAGCAAGGGGAGATGATCAGGCCCCTTCAGGCAACAGTAAAAAATGGACTAAATGACCTCAGACTTGGTTGGGGGGGGGTTGTTGTTTGTTTTTGGTTTTTTGTTTTGTTTTGTTTTTAAGATGTCACCCATCACCCCGGTGTCTGAGTGTGCGTCCCTGGGAGAAGCCATCTGGGGTGGCTGTTATCCCACCAAATAGAGGTACCTGGTCACGCCACCCTAGGAAGAGCATGCTGGGTTTGCTTTTAGAGGTTTGCTTTTCATGTAGTACTTTCTTCCCTTTGTCAAATGCTAGGAACCGAGAAGGTCACAGGGCTGATTATATTGGCTATATGCAGGCAGCATTCAGGCTTCCCAGCAGAGCTCTGTCAGTGCAGTTCAGGCCTGACCATAACTCCCCTGAGCTAAATCTGTCATTTACGCTTAGTTTTCTATCCATGAAAAATATTTACTGGGGCTTGAGTTAAAGTTGCCAGATAAAGCCTTTGTTTTACCCAATAGTCTGGTATTTAAGGGAGCTTTCTAGGATGCGGACAGAGGTATTCATCCCAATACACTCATGGCATTCAATAAAATAAAACCTCTCCTAATACTGCAGAGGAGCTGAAATCCTCAGGTGCTCCCTGTCTAGCTTAATAACATCATCACTGAGTTTTCTTGGCTCGTCTTCTTCTTGAAGTGAAACAGGCCAAAATTCTAATGACAAGGGATTTTTAAAGGGTCGGTGATTTGTTACGCTGGAAAATGGACGAGTGTGGAAGACAACAGTTTTGGAAAGCTCACACAGATCTCCAACCTCCCTCCAAGTTTTAGCTGAGGCCTTGTAAATATGGACTGTCAAGGTTATCAGCGTGTGGACAATAAACAGTTCAGGAATGCAAGGTTTTGCGGGGAAGATACAGCTCTAAAATATTTGCTGGGAAAACCTTGGAGGAGGTTAGGTTTGAAACCTTCCAAAGATAAGCAGTCATAGCAATATTTATTATTTACATGTAGCTACCATCCCTCTTTCTTTTACAAGGGAGGAATCGCTTTGCAAGAATTTGAAATAAAAGCTCATATATAGATGGCTCTGATTAGGGACTCACAGAAAATGTTGCACATTGAAGGCTGCTGCCTAAATCTGGTTTAAACCGAAGCGGTCTAGTGGGTTTGTTTCTCTAAGGGTGTTCATAGTCTCTGGTGAATCTTGCGGGGATGGCAAGTTGTTGCCACCTCAGCCACCCACCCCACCGCCCTGGGGAGGTTGTCCTGCCCGGGAGCTGCGTCTGCATCTTCTCTTACCTCCTGCCCCCGGCGCTCCGACGAAGGTGAGCTCAGCCCACGACGCCAGACTATGGGGTGGGTGGCCGAGGCACCGACCCACATACCCATGCATCGGCTGGTGCAGGGAAGGGGTGGGGTGCCAGCGAGACCCTTCTCTTGCACCACCCCAGCAAGACTCACCAGAGCCCATCTGCCAAAGCCCTCCGTGCCTGGAGTGCACTGTATAAAAAGGATTACGGAGATTTCTAGCTTGAAACAATTTTATTTCAACCCTTGTAAACCTACACTTTGTATGTCAAAACCCCTTTAAGAACATATAGAGATTTGGGGCTGTTTTTTCTCCTTTCTGTCTTTTGCCTTGTGACATGTTTGTTCTGAGATCACCTTCTAGGCATCTTCTATTAAAATATATGTGACAAGCACCAGATCCACTTTCACGCAGCTGTGCAGTGTGTTATTTTTCATGCTAATGCACTGTTACAATTCTACTGAGTGCAGTTATCTAGAGATCAAATTCGCCACATGTGCACTGTGTTTTTTGGCTACCAGGTCAAGAGCAACAGGGAGAAGGAAGCGATGCTTGTGTGTTAGCTGTTCGTGTTGCCTCCATGAAACATGGGCTTCATTTTCAGGCAGCCAGAGGAACTTTTGCTTTGCCCCACCTGCCCTCTTGGTTTTTTGTTTTTCTGTCAGCACAGCTGACTGCTTCATCGAGATTTAAGACCAAACGGACTGTTATTACATGAGACAGAGTCACTGTCTGCCACCAGGAGATGATTTAATGTTATGTGATACAAAACCTTACTCTATGCCCCCCTACTGTTTTCCACACAAAAATCATTCTCCAACTTGCTTTGCTGTCAGGTTTCACCTAGGAGAAAATTTGAGTCACTGACTACAGCAATGACAGCAACCAGAAGTAATGATTAAAGACCTCCTTGTCATCGTTGTGCCAGATAGTCGTGGGTGAAACAGGCTTACGAAGACACATTCAAATCTTATTTACCCTAAGCCCAGCAGCTGAATTCTGCCTTAGATCAGGACTGCGTGCAGAAGTTGCTAAAATAGCCCCAAATCTCAAGTTATGCTACTGAAACAAGGAGGAAATACTGGCTTTAGTGAAATACTAGATATCATATGGTTGGAGTCCCACGTCCAGATTGCTCCTAGAAATGCAGAGGAAGCTTTTAGGGTTGCAAAAAGGACTCAAAGCAACAACACACAAGCAATGCAGCCTATCGCTTATATATCAAATCGCTCTTACAGCCACTGGTTTCTTTCCTGCTGGCTGAGCTAAGACCTGCCGTGTCTGGTGTCCTTTCTTCATCGCAGGCCACTTAGCTCATCTAAATATGAAACAAAGTTGGACTCCCTTGGGGTGAGAGGTTTGAAGTCTTATTCACCGATTTTGCCCTTTGAAGAGGAATCATTTCTCCACAGTGCCTGTCCCATTGCCTTCTTCAGGGAAAAGGGCATCTGCAAACTGTCTCCACCTTCTGGAGAGAGATTTATCTTTTATGGCTTCTACTACTTTGTTATTTCTTCAGGTATCAGGAGAGACCTCGCCTCTTTTCCTTTCCTCATTTTCTCATGGTCTCAGATTGATACACCAAGGCAGTGGAAACTATTTCCCAGACTTTTCTATGACTTCTGGATTGCTGAGTGTACGAGAAGATGCCTTTTAAGTTTACACTTGATAAAAAATCATGTCTCGTTCATAAGTTAATTATTTGAGAATGTCACAATAATAAACTTTGACTTCTTAACCTTTTCCAGAAATGATGCCAAGACCAAATCCTGAGGCTGCTTTCTAGCTACTGATTAGTAGCTAGAAATCTGACCTTTTCTGTCTATGTAGAAAACAGAGGCGGTTATGCAGCTCTCCATGCTGTTAGAGTCAGCTTGATTACAGCTCCATCTTTCTTTCCAAGTAACATTAGCCCTTGGGTGTCTTGTCTCTCCCTTCTTTCTTTTGAAGAAAGACACGGACCTGAGCTAGACTTTGAAAACTTCAAAACGACACCACTGCTCGCAAATTAGTTAGGCTCCATCTTTGCCTCCGCTCACTTCTTACCAGTGGCGTGCTCATTGCTGTCACATCTGACCATCTTTGAATAGTGTGTTGTGCAAAGGGGACTGTCCCTTGGTCACATGCTCTTTGTTCTGCCAGCCTCTTCCAGGAGAAGAGAAGTGTCAGTGGTTGAGAGCTTGGAAGGGAGTTTAATTGCATGTTTGTTAAATGCGCGTGCCAACACGTACATGAAACGTCCTTCCAAGATTAGGTTTCAAGAATGGCATCCTGCCCGTGGAGCAGACGGTGGTGAGGTCTGTGATACTTAATAATCGCTGGGAGGGTTTGTACCACCCTATGGACTGGACCTGGAGTATGTGCTGTCTCCTGCTCAGATGAGCTTGTGTAAGGAGCTCCGTCTTGCAGAGGAATAAAGTTGTCAGAAGGACTCAGTTTCACCCTAAGACCCACTCCACGCAAAGCTGCTCCGCAGTGCAGAGCTGGCAGCAGCAACTACACTGAAGAGCTTTGTTTATCACGTTGTTGTGCTCTAATGGTTACTCAGCCTCAAAACTATGTGTTCTTCAGGAGTGATGGGGTTTGGGACTGTCAGTCAAAATTTGTTGTGATGAGTGATGTTGTTTTCATCCCAGTTTAGCTAATGCCAGTGAGGATATTCCAGAAACTGTTGTGTTTGTCGTGTATGTTTTACAGTTTAAGGGTGATCTCCTTATGCTATTATCCCCCTGCCACTGTTGCAAAAATAGTGTCTTCTTTTTAAGGTGTTCAGAATCATCTGCTTAGCACTGAGCTGATGACAGCTTCGTATTTGTCTCTGACGGTTGCCTGGAAATTAACCCCTCTGTGTTTAGCTCGCAGAGTGCCTTGTCAAAGCCTCTTCTGGGAGGTGCTGAGGTGGTACAGCAGGGCTCGGCGGGCCTGTGCCGAGGAGGCTGAAAGATCAGGGCCGTCTTGCCCAACGTCAGCTATTCCCGTAGGCTGAAGTTTGCAAAAGTCAAGGTGCTGACAGACAAAACCCTGATGAAGTTCACTGCAAAAATTAAAGCATCTCCCACTTGCAGCTCTCTGCTGACTCCTACCCCGGGACTACCAGCCCCGGCTCGGCGCTGGCAGGACGCAGCCTCTGGCTCAGCCTCTGCCGTGCACGTTCGGCGGCTGGGTCAGAGCAGCTTTCATCTGTCCTTCGGGCTGAACACCCCTCCTGTGGTCCTGTCTGCCAGCTTTATGGTGCAGATGGTAGCTTGTGGCTGAGGAAAAAGGAAAGCTGGTGGCAATGTCTTGAAACTCCTGCTACCGTGTGCTGAGCGGCTGTGACTCAAAGCCTCTTGGCTCTGAAATTGCACACAACTGCACCTCGGGGAGCAGCGTGATCTCGCAGAGCGCTGAGCTGCAACCCCTGACATCCGTGGAAACTCATGGGGTTAGCACTTATCTGCACTAAAGCAAAAGAGAACAGAGGCCAGTCTCTAAGTGCCACAAATGTGAAATTACTCACCAATTTTCAGAATGTAATTACTTCTCAGTTAATCAAGTCCCTTGAAAAGGCTCTGGCCATTTTTTACAGCCATAACTAGTGAAGTCACTTTTGTGTTACCAACATCGATTTTGGTCCTTAATACGTTTTGATTGTGAGTAAACCCTCAGATGCTCTGTAAAATGACAGCAATTTATGGCATACTTCTGGAATTCAGACCCAAACCAGTTTTGCACTACAGGTAGACGGATTAATCACCATTTTATTCTGCACGTAAGCAAAATGTCTTTCAAGTCAGTTCTGTGCTGCAGAGGAAGTCAGTGGAGCTTTCCCTGTAATGTGAGTAATGAATCTTGGCTGGGATGAGCATTTTGGAGCCACAGTTCTGCAAAAATTCAAATCCCTGAAGGAAGTACGGTAGCATGGAGGCCTGCAAATAATGGATTACAATAATCCCGCCAGGAAGTGATAATGGCATGTATAAATATTTGCCTTAGCTGACTGCAAATTATGTCCTAAAAGATGTTTGTCACTGTCGTTAGCCGTTAGCATCTTCTAAATGCTTTACCAGCTGTGGTGTCATTGACAAGGAGGACTCCATCTCTACCAAGCACGACCAAAGCGTCTGAATGCGATCAGATTGGTTTTTCCTAGGGTTTTTATTCTACTGATTAAAAACAAACCAAAAGCTTATGGTGTCAGTCTGGAGTATTTTCCTGAACAACACAGAGTGTGCAAACCATGGAGTAAAACTGTGGCCATATCGAAGTTCACATCTAACCAGAAGCTGAGCTGAGATCAGATTCATATGCAAAGGGGGGGATTTTGTTGCCCCACGCACTACCACCCCATTTTTTAACAGCCTTGGCTCTGCTGAGTCCCGGCGGAAGGTGGGGATGGCCCCGATGACTGGGAACAACCTGTACCAGCAAACAGCCCTTGCAATTTCCCAATCAGAGTCCTGTCAAGCCGGGCTAACTCACAGCCTTTTACATCTTGCAAATTCCGAGAGGGATTAAGTCTTCATTGTCAGTCTGGTGAAGCAAGTTGAAACTCAGCTGAAGTTTTAAAGAAAAAAAGAAAGATCCAACAGTCTTCGACAGAGGCAGCAGACTAGCAGAGAATGGGATTTAGAACAGAAGCACAGCCAGAAATCAATGGAGCTTTCATGGCGTCCCTCCTCATTTATCTATAAATCCCATTCTTTCAGCTGTTTAGGCCTTATCTCCACACAGAAGCTGAATTAGGTTTATTTTGTAAACCAATTTAGAAAAGCTAGTGCAAAGCCCTGTATAGATACCCATATTTCGGTTTAAGAGTGGCTGCAGAGGTTAAGCTGGCACCTGAAACAAAACCTCAGTTAAAGTGGCACTGCTTGGGCTTATCTGCATGGAAGATAGAGTGAAATAACTAAAATGTGAATTTAAAGTGTTTGAGGTAAAACCTATTAAACCCCTGGGTGGATGCTTTTATTCAGACATAAAGGAGCCTTTAGTTTGCTTGACTCATTCCTAAAGCAAATTACAGTTACTTTATTTCTGAATGAAACCTTCCATATAAGGATTTAATGTGCTTTAACTAATCTACTTTAAATTCACATCTGTAATTTGGCTTAGTTTCCTGTGTATACAAACCCTTTGTGCGTAGTCCAGGTCTGATTTGCTGCAGGAGGAAGAGGAAGGCAGAAAAATTTCCTCACTAAGCTATGTGATAATTAGTTATAAACTTCTCAGACAAATGAAATAAAAGGCCCAGGTAGCTCCAAAGCATCAGTCAGCCGGGTTCTCGCAACGCTATCAGTTTATACCATTTGCAGATTGATCCCTTTGCCTGTGGTTTGCATTGCTATTTTCACGTTATTCCCTGCTGGGGATGGGTTCCAAGTATCAAAAAGCATTTCTGTTGTTCAGAGTATCAAAAAAAGCATTTCTTATCGTCTCCCACATTCCAGCTATCCTACCTGAGGGCAGCTTTGCTCTCGAGGTAGCAATTTGTAAACTGTCTTGTGCTCCTAAGAGCCCTTTATTTCTCCCTCCTCCAGCTCAGGCAGGAGCTGCGTAAGGTCCTCTCCGCGCTGTTACTGATTGCTCGCGGCTCCGCTGCTCTGCGAACTTTCGCTTTCACCAAGTTCTCAATGACAGGATGTGGTTTGCTGTGCGAATGTAAATAAGAGAGGAAGAGCTGGCCCCGTAGGTTTTCCACTCACTTCTAAAATACTCCAGGGTCTTTGGCTGCACAGTTTATCTGGCTTTTTTTGCTGCTGTCGTTTGCTAGTGCTGTGGTGACCACTGAACGCTCATCAGAACATTTCCTACTGCCTAGAAATTAACCTGCTAATTCAGGGGAACATTCATTTACCGAAACATCTTCTCCATGACAGTGATTATTGGAGGTATTACAGGAAAAGGTGCAAACAAACAAACCGAATAACCGTCAGGATAGACAGTTATGAGCAAGCTTGCCAAAAGGTACTTTGTGTTGAATGCTTTAACATGTAGCCACATTTATTCATGTTGTGGTGTCGCAGCAGAATTAAGCGGCTGAATCAATTGCTATAGAAGATGCCACATTCAGAGATACAAGGCTCTGATTCTGTTCTTCTTTACAATTCAGAGGAACGAGAGTTAAAAGATAAGAAATAAAAACTGGTCTGAGAGGGGATTCAGGTGAGCATTTTGTATTCTTGTTCTAAGTGACCGGCACCAAACTTGTTTGAAGACCGTGGATGAAAACTGATGCTGATATTCCTGACTTCTTTTCCCTCTCGTGGGCTGGAATTATATGCCTGCATTTGTCTCCAAATTATCAGCACGAAAATGGGCATAATTTTAAAATCTCCAAAGTATATAAAAATAGCTAGGTTTTGATTTTCCTCCCCTCTCTCCTTCTCTGTTTCCTTCTCTCCATCTCAGGTTTTCATGCTATACTGTCTTCGTGATACTCTGAACACGTTAAGCAATGGCAATAGCCCATACCATAGGTGACTGTCTTCCTCCTTGAGCACTTAGTTATTTCAGATTTTTTACATTTTTGGAGATACGTTTTTTGCAGCTGGTGCTGCACCCTTATCATGTGAAAGAGCAATGGGACAAAGTGTTGGTCTTCAGAGGGTTCCAGAGAGCCCATCCCATAGACTTGGTCAATCCCACACCAAGTCCTGTATCTGCCATAGACAGGCCTTACCTTTGCCATGGACACCTGCGTCATCCATACTGACTACCGCTCAGTGACCTTTCTGGGTTTCTGATCCATGTCTGTTGAGCACCTTGATTTTAGGTGTAGACTTGCTGGTCTCTGTAAAAGCTTGAAACATGTCTTGTTTTTTTCCTTCTCATTCCTGACTCCCATTTGGACGTGCTGTGCCCACATGGCATCTCTGAAAACTTATTGCAGTAGCAAACATACTCACTCCTCTAAATCTACCCAAATAGATATACTGTAAAGGCAGTCTTAATTTGACTTCCAGTGTAGTGTAAATGGGTACGACAGAAGTGAGAGTCTAATCTCCGTAATGATCTGCATAAGCCTAGGAGGGAGGTGGATCTGGGCTCTTTCAAAGACTACAACAAAGTTGCCATATAACATTGCAAGATACTTTCCTAAGAAAGGCTGCTGTTCAGTGAGCAGGCTATGTATACGTACGCATTAGGAGAATCCGTCAAACCAAAGTTTATGTCCAAACCTTTGAAACGCAGGTATCTTCTCAGGGAAGAGCAGTGGTAAAAGGTGCGTATGAAAGCTGCAACGAAGCCCACAGCGAGAGCGTGCCAATGTATGTCACCGTCTGTCCTGGTCTGTACCGCACAGGGAATCTAGACGTGTCCTTCCCACCGCCCGTCCGTGGCACATCGCTCTCCAGGCATTTGGATGGATGCCACGTTTCACCTCTGGATCCCAATTTCAGAGTGAAAACACAGGGGAAAACCCTTGTTCTCCGCTCTCCAATTCACTCATGCAGAGAGGGGGGGCAGAGACAGGGGCTCTGCGAGGCGGATTTCATCTTCAGAGAGAACATTTCCCGTTCCCGTGGTCCGCCCGGACCCGGGGAGGGGGGAGCTCCCCTTGAGATCAGGGGAGGGATCAAAGAGCAGGGCTTTGCCGAAGGGAGCCGTGGGGCAGCCCTGCCGTGGGTGATTTAACACCTGCACATTCCCATAGCTGGCAATCGAAGGCTGCATGGTCCGGAGCTGAGAGCGTCTATTTTTGTTGTTGCCAAACTTGTAAGTTCAAACAGAATTGGGGAGGGGTTGGTTTTTCTCAGATTTTTCTAGACGTAACCTTCCTGTTTGTCTCAGTCACATGGACCGAGACACACCTTTTCAGCCTCTAATTAAATTCAAGCGATACAAATTACAGTGGGCAGGATTTGCAGGTGGTGTAAGTCAGAATAAACCCGTAGAGCCAAGGATCAGGCCCATCACACTTTTTAAAAGTCAGATGCTTTCTTATCAGGAAATAAAGCCTAAAAGGTCCTGGATTTACCATTCCCCTACCTTTAAGCCAGTACATTTCCACTGAAATAACTAAATCACTACACTGTCATGAAGTTAGAGTAACATGGGTATAAAACAGTTTTCTTCCACATTGTCCTAAGTTTAATGATATCTTGGGCATTGTGGTTTGAGCCAAAAAAAGCACTCTTTTCATATGATCTTTAGTCGGTGCAAGATTTCAACATCCTAGTCTTTATAATGCAATATTTTAATTATTGTTTACTTTATTTAATTGCTGTTTTCCTTGCTAATTCTAAATATACACCTTTCCTCTCTACTTCAAGGATTTTGGGATTTTTCCAATCAGTCCAGTATCAAGAACATTTACAGTCTTGTATTTAAACTTCTCATGCTTGTAAACTAAAACCTGTGCAGCCCCAAGGCCAAGGCTTTGGCTGGGTGCTGCACATAGCTGATTTTTTTTTTAATGTATATGCTAATCTTTTAGGAAAAAGGTCTTTTGCAGAAGTGAAAATCTTATCAGAAAGTTTGATGTTTACATTTTCAGATTTGGATGAAAAGATAAAAAGTGAAAAAACTGAAGCTGATAAATGAAATTTCTTCATCTCCTATTTTTTCCCTTTCTTTTTTCCTCTTTGTTCTTTTTTTTCCCATGTTATCTCAAAAGGGGTGTGAGAAGAAACCTGTGAAAACCAAAAGCCTTTCTCTTTCATACTGAAAAAAAAAGAGCTTTGTTATTCTACTGAATCTGAGAACATTTGGGAGATAATAGTTTCCTTTTGGAATTTTTTATATATATATGTATTTGTAAGGAATATCATGGAGGTGAGACACCCCCAGGCTCCTGAGGCACTTCGGTACTAATTGCAGTCTTTCTGTGCTATTTCGCAGGATGTCTTTTGTTTGAAGAACTCAAGGCACTTGCCATGAAGGCGATCTTTAAGACTGTATCTGGTGGGGAAGCTCTGCCTTAATTAGAGTCCATGAAGTAGGACAGAGAGGGGTAGCATCACTGAGGTGTTTGCATGAGCAGAAATGCAAGTGGTCAGGATATTAGCAAGGATTAGAAGCGATGTGGTGGGACAGAAGGGCTCTGTGGGTGCCAAGGACCCTCGGTCTACACCTGTATGTGTTACGGGGTGTTTTGCTTTGGACTAAGTCTTGTGCAGTCGCACCATGGGCTTCCGTGCTGGGAAGGCAGAGCAGGGCTGAGGGGTGTCCGGACCCGCCTGCTCCCCGCCGAGCTCCCCGCTGCCTCCGGGGAAGAGCTCTCCCTTCCAGTACCCACACTGACACTGCCCAGCAGCCTCAGTTCTTGCAGATGTTGTAGTTGTGCCTGAAATTGCAGTGGGGAGTGATGGACAGCTTTCAGGAGAAGCAGAGCTTGGAGTCAGTTTTGGCAATGTCGTAGCACTGAGCAGAGCTTTGAAAGATGGGGTCGGAAATCTCTTGATAATAAACTTTCTCACGAGATTTTTGGCAACCTTTGTGTCTTGCCCCAGCTGGAAATGCTATGAGAACATCTTTTCTCGGAGTATTTTGTCACTCCCAATTTCAGACAGCAAGTGGGAAAACATTTATTCTAACATCAGAGAGGTTAAAAAAATGGTTCAGTAAACTGAATCCTGGAACAAAAGGGAAATTGAGGGGCTTTTGTTCTATTTAGACTCTTTCACCCAATACTCTACAGAAAGTCACCTGAAAGTTACAGAATAAGAGATGAAGAAAGCTGTCCAGACCATTGGGACCTCTAACTAATCTCCTTGCTGGTTCAGAGTTATTCCTTGTAGTACAGTCTTGTATTTTGTCGGTCTACTTTTAAACAACCCAAGCAATAAGCCTTCCACTTCTTCCCAGAGACACAACAATAAAAGCCAGTAGATCTCAGAGTCGGGGATTTTTTTGCTGATATCCAGAATGTTTTGTTTTTCCTTTTTCCTTAGCACTTGGCCTCACGAGCAAGTTACCCCAGCTAAGCTCAGCTCTGGTGGTATCTGTGTGCCCCCTCCTAGCATGCAACAAATGCAGCTTAGCTCGAACCTATTGCAGGGCAGTTCAGGGCAAATGAGCTTTTGGGCTACAAGTGCACAGGTGAAGAGTTACCGTGGCTCTGCTGACACACGCTAACTCGCCAAGTGATGTATGCCTTACATGTGTCCAAGTTTTTAAATCCATCCCTGATGTTCCCTGGTTTAAAACACCCCTGTAGATAATAACTCTGCTCCCAAGGCATTTATATTAGCTGGGCACTTTAATTCAGTGCTCAGGCAGGCTATATGCTCAATTTAGCTCTTGATCCTTTCTCATACATTGGTCCTTCCACCTGCTTCATCTCTTTTGCTGCTGCCTTCTGAATTTCCTGCAGTTTCCCCGCTCCTCTGGCGCTGGGGAGCACAGCGCACTACTCCACGTGCTCACATCGCAGCCGTTTACAAGCACATCATAAACAGGAGTTTAGTTTTAGGTATGAGCGTAGCTTTGAGTGACCCGAACAGTGCACTTCCCACACGTCTAATACCGATTCCGCTAAGGGCAGCTGTTAATTTCCAGACTAATATACTGTTCTATATAGAGTGTATTGTTCTCCTAAAGTTTCCCCCTATCCTTTTAACAACTGCCCTTTTCAGAAAGACACGCATCTAGAGCTCTGTTGTGTCTCAATTATCTACAGATCCCATATGATCAATGAAAAGCTCCTCTCTTCGCCCTGCCAGCTCTGCAAGCCTAACCTGGGATCTCACAATGAAACGGGGATCTTTTTTTGGTTACACATCATTCCCAGGAATCCTGTTTCAGCCTGAACTCTATTATTAATACAATTAAGGTGAATTTGAGCTGGCACGTAAAGTTTTCAAAAGCGCTTACAGTACCTTAGAGGCTGGGGCTTATTTTCAAAAGTGACTTGGTGCACTCGGGAGCCTAAGTGAATTGATTCTCCATTAAATTGGTGCTCCCTTATGATTTAAATGCTTTTGAAAAGGGAAGTTCCCTAAGGAAGGGTTCCTTAGGCATTTCAGGCATTTCTGACAAGTTTGCTAACGTTATATAGGCGCAAATGTATCAGCCCTCAGCTAGCACAGAAGAACTGGGAAAGTACCAAGTTTAATTTTCAAACTAAAATTTGAGTTTAGGGGTGTAACGCTCAGAAAACTTATGCTGGAAACTAAGACAATTTGATCCTGAAAGTAGTGAGAATAAACATGAAACCCTTAAGTTCTGGCTTAAATATAGTCTCAGTCTAAGCGACTGAGACACACTGTGGCGGCTGCTGTAAATCCCCATTCAGGGACACTCAGTGTAGCTGAAGGAAGCAACAGGACACAGTAACAAATAAGACACTCCATTATATTATAGAACATTTTATTTGAGGCTGGCATTTTTCCTGGGTACTTGCCTTTGCTGTAATGGGCTACTTCTCTTTGTGGTTCCTAATGTGTTTTTATAAATATTTCTAGTAAATATGAAATCTTTAAAATATGCAAAAAATACAGCATAGACATGAAACGGCAATGTTGCATATAGCTGTATGGATTTACTCCTGTTTGTCTTGAGTTTTGCCTGGAAATACTATTAAATGTCCTGAAATTGAGGTCAAGAGAGTTTTCTGCTCAAAAGTTTTGTACTATGTCAACTAAAGGGACTTTGTTCCTCAATCAAAATGCAGTCGTTAATCATTTTCTGTTTCTCAGTCATGATCGCTGTGGTTCTTCATTGCTTATGTTCTCTCATCAGAGAATGTTGCTCACAAATAGCTACTGAAATGCTGCTGGATGAAAGGTACATTAACAAAAAAGGTACATTAGAAACAACCTTTAGCCCAAGTGGGCAAATTAATCTCCCACAAAACACTAGTAATTCCCTTGGAGTTAGAATAGAGTTCATCAGGGCTATGTATAATTGTCTTGGAGTGAGATTCACATCTGAACTCAAAGTGCATGTTATCTTACCCTGTTAGAGAAAAGAAACAAGTCCGTTAGTGACCCAGTCTTACCTTGGAGAAAGATATGAAGAACTACCTCACTTTAAACACATGTATTTTTTCATTTAGTTTCAAGGTTTTAATTTCACTCTTAGCTCTGTATCAGTTCACACCTATGGAGAGAAAGTAGCATCCGTCCAGAAGAATAAGCACTGCCGTACTTTTGTAGGCAAACAATCAGTTCATTGAACTTATGGTTCAAGAAGAGAAATTTATTTTCAGATTTCTCCCTCTGCATGCTTAAACTTGCTTCTGATCTTATGGGGCACTCGTTTCGCTGTGGTTAGACGGCTCCCAAAGCCAGCACGACTGCAGGAGCAGAAGCGGCGAGGCTGATGGCAGTGGGTCACTGCCGTCTGCGGGAGGGCAGGACGGGGTCTGCTGGCTGCGATGGGATTGCGTCAGGCATAAGCCAGGCAGGAGCTTGTCCCCCGATCTTTTGGGTGTATGTATTTTTAATCCGTGTGGTTAGATGGTGTTGGGATGCCAGCCCCTCGGCTGTGATGCAAAGATGATTTGATTTTTCAGCGATGTACATACTTCATGGTGGTTCTCGGTGTGTTTTTGTAATTAGGCATATTTAACTGTGCCTTGTTTTACTGCTGTAGGAAGAATCTCATTTGTCAGCAGTTTTAAGCTTTGCCAAATAAAGGCTTATTGGCAAACTGCATTGAGCACTCTGATAATAACCCAACTTTAGAAAACACACACCCTGCTGTGTTGTATTCAAGCCATGGTGCTGTTGAAATTAAAAGGGGAGACAATGCCTGCTTTCAAAAACTGGAGGTTCTTTGTATTCTAATAAAAGCCTAAATTAATGTTTTAAAAGGTTATTGCTATTTTTTACCAGCTAGCTGGCACTGTGTATAAATCTTATTTAGGCAAGGTCCTACATTATTTCACTGTTTTTAACATGTCAGGCAGTATCATACTGCCATGGATAATCAGTTCCTGAAATTCATTAGTCCAACCCATTAAATCCCTTTTGTTTAGCTTTAATAGCAGGGTATTTCTGTGTATTTGGGAATCTAATATATGATGTACATTCTGACAACACCAGCAGGGACCACAAGTATTTCTTACATAACCTAAAGGACATATGTTTGGCTTATGGCAAAAATAACCTCATCACTCCTGTGTTTCAGGTTGAGGTGTCCATGTGAGGTCCTTTTATAAGAGCAAAGTAATAGGAACTATGTATAATTTAATCTCGTTGGCTTTTAATACATTTCCTTCAGCTTTTAAAGGGTGCTCTAGGAAATGGAAAAACACACACTCAGCTATGAAATTCTATGACACTGATGCAGTCAGGCTATAAAATATTCTTTGCATCTTAATTGCATTTTATATAGCCGTATAACCTTGTGTAATTCTTAACTCTATAAATCCTAGCTTTGCACCCCGCTCTGGCAGCTCGGCGAGAGCGTCAGAGGAATGTTTCCCACAGTTCATTGTTCGGTTTGGTTGTGTGGGCAGGGCACAAACGTCAGGACTGTGCCGGGAACTTGCACTGAACTTTGCAAACTGCTTTTTGCAGACAAAGGATTCTCCTCGTCCCCGTGGATGAACCTGATCTCGCACGATGAGATCCGTAGCTGATCTCTCTCCAAAACCAGTCGCGATTCGGCAGCCAGGCGTATGACGGAGGCTGTTTCATGTAGCGTGCTTTACTTAAAGGTTTGGAAGACAGTTTGGGGGAGAAGGGAAGGTAGTTTTATTGGTGTATAACCGTCAGAACAAAGCAGGGCATGACAGAAGCTAAATACCTACCAGGTGAGAAATCAAGCCAAAGCCAGAATAATCTTTCAGGCACCGCCAACCATGTGAAACATTGACATAGTGCAAGCGTGCCCGCAGTGCTGCTGTACCCAGCAACACCACAGACGCACTTGCCAGCACTTTCTGCCCTCCGATCGCCCTCTTCCAGTGGGAGCCGCGTCCCCAGGCAGTGCCGCACTCGCGGCCGTGCGCTCGCTTCCCCACTGTAAAAGAGAAGCTGAGGAAAGGAGACCCGAATGCGGAGAAGGGAGACTGTGGTTTAGAAGTGAGGAAAACAGTGGGAGGATCATAAAGCGATGATGGATGTGATCTGTTCAACTCTGTAGCTTATTTCTAATAATAGAAGGTTTTTAGAATGGATAGACAGAGACATAACAGGATCCAGTGGCTGAAAACTGAAGCTGGATAAATTTAGATTAGAAATAATGCTCTGTTTACACTGCAGATTGCAGCGCAGTGTTGAGATACACAAACGTTAAATGAGCTAATTCAGAGAGCAAAACCCGTCCAACAGCAGCGGCAGGGAGATCCCAGATTGATTTAGCTCAGTGAGGTCTGTGCTACCGCAGCCCAGCCATTCCCAGCTGTCCAGGGAGCATTTCACCTCACCGAATAGCCCGGTGCTTGACCCACCATCTGCAGTGGAGGCATAGCCCGTGCCAGAGTCCTCAAGAGCAAGCATAGCTAATATTGCAACATCTCATCGAGGAATGTTGAAATTAGTGAGTGGCATGCTGTGTCTCGCTTTGCACATAGATGTAGACAGATTTTACATTAAGGTCCCCTTCTGGCTTTAGGAATTCTGCTGAGCTACATCAAGTGGATGCTGTTGAGGACCTGTTGAGAAGTACTCGGAGAGGTCAAGCTATTCACATAGCTGAAAGTTTCTGCTAAACCAGCTGAAACTCAGAATTTCCATGTCATGGTGAATTTTGATATTTTAACATTTGGCTTCGTTTTACTTCGGAAGACTTTTTTGGTTTCTTGTAGCGCTGAAATTCTGTAATGCTTTTTTCTTTGGAAATACTTTCCACAAAATATATTGGTTTTGACAAATCAGCATTTCTGCAATGGAAAATCCTTTTTGACTGAAAATTTCCAACTCCCCATGACACAGTTTCAGTCGAACCTCACGGGTTAATCTCCATGAAGTTCCACAGGACCATGCTCGGCAGGAGGGACTTTTACAGCCTCTTTTAGAGAACAAAAATAAAGAGGAACTGACTTTGGCCCAAAGGGATTAATTGGTACCCTTATTTCATTAGGTTATTTAAAGCAAAGATCTCATTAAACTTTCATTGGAATAATGTTAGACAAAGTCTGTAAGCTGCAGCTGTTGGGAAGAAGTGAGAGGTCAGCAAATTACCAGATGATAACAAAAAATAGTATTGAAGTCTGAGAGAGGGAGAATGGAGGGAGAATAAAAGCACAGACTGGAGATTTGGGACCTTTCAGTTCTCCGGTTTTATGTTTGTTGGATATGTGGGTGCTGATGTGCCATTTGGTCCGTGTAAAATCTGTTGAGCTAAGGAGGCTTTCAGAAGCTGAGGAGACCTCACAAGCCTGGAGTGTCAAAATAAGACTAGGTTGTTCTTGTGGTTCATCGCTGAGGCTGTTTGGCTCTCTCTGGCCTAATTAGCTGCTGTGTCAGGGATGATTTATGTTCTCTTAGTTCACCCTGTTGAAACCGCTCCACATACATCGTGCAGCACTAATGGATTAGTCTTGGCACCCCCAAAGTGGCCGCGTACATGTTGGGGTGAGACCAGGACAGCATGGCAGCACGGGGAAGAGAGCAGCATAAACCTGAGCTCCACATGCCTTGCGTCACTTGCAGCCTTGATGTTTCTGAAGCTGGTTTTTTTGGTATTTATTTTGTATTAGAGATCTGGAAATTCAATTAGAAAGCATTTATATTGGTTTAGCCTGAGGAAGGAGTGAATGATGGTCACCGCCTCGTTGGTTTTGGTTAATTTTGGCCCACTTTCTGTGTTGTTTGGACCTGACTTAAGCAGTGTTTGGACTGAGGGGGTCAGACGCCATACGAACAGCCTTCTGGGGTCACTGTTGCCATGAGATGGCAGGTCCACAGCGCAGCTCCTTTGCATTCGAGGGAATGCACAGGCCGCACTGAAGCCATAGGACGCGTCAGCCAGGCTGCGTCGCCGGCACTCAGGATACCCGAGTTCCCATTACGATCCTGTGGCCCCATGCCCCCCATCCTCCTTCCCCTCCTCATCCTTCTCTGTGGAGGTCTGGCTGTGCTCAGCCTATCTCAGAGGGTCAACAAAGCCCTGGGCCCACCTGCCCAGCGCCAAGGCACCCAAATGCATCCACATGTGGGACTGGCTGCTGGTCTCTCCCCTACAACACCCTGTTCCCAGAGGGCTTACACAAATGTGACGAGGGACAGTTTGCATTTGTGAGGATTCGGGAAAAAGAAAGGTTCAAAACGCTGCCCTGTTTCAGCATCATCTGCCAGCACTGCTTGCAGTAAGCAAAGTGAAGTAGCTTATCATCAAACAAACTATTTGCTAGAAAAATCAGATTTGAAGCCCTAAGGGTTAAAGTTGAATTCATTGTTCTTCCTTTCTGGGACAGGAATGCTAACGGTGTCATACTTTGATGCCACTAAATGGGCTTAATGCTTAGCTGCTGCAGCCAAGGAGGGCTCTGCTGCTTTCCCTTCCCCTGCCTGTGCCCCCTGCCGCTCCCCTTCTGCTCGCACTGACAATTTTCTGCCCCCACCAGCAAACCTGTTCAGAAAGCTAAATCAGCAGAAAACTAACCCTACAGGAATGAGCAGAGAGCCGTCAGCTGGCTCAGATCTCCATCCCAGCTCATCTGAGGCCAGAAAAATGCCAGCGCACAAGGAAGAGTGGGAGGAGAGGAGCAGGACCATTTTCAGTGGCAGCTATCATTTAAATCAGAATAGTTTCCCTACAGAGCCACAACCTAAGACTTGAAAATGCCAGGATGGGCACACTGCTCTTACTAAACCTCCTAGGCTGTCTGTCAGTTCCCACCCTAACAGCTTAGACACCCTCATGCTCTTTGCCTACAAGCCCCTGCAGCCGCCGGCACATCAGCAGATCCAGTCCGCAAGAATTCTTGGCTGGGGGAATATTCCTATTTCTACTTGCTTTTTTGTATACTTACATTGCATTGCAAATGCTGATTGTGTTTTTCCCTGAAGATTATAAATCCTAACAAAGTACACTGAAATCATCGAGCTCTTTCGGTTAGCAGTTCCTGGCCAAAAGAATTTTGGGTTTTTTCTGTAAGTGAGGTTACAATTGGTGCTTGAAATTTGGCAACTGCTGAAGACCTGTGTAGTATCACTGAAAAAGGAATAAAGTAGTCGTCAAGAAAAGGCAGGGAAATCTGACCTATATCAACCAACACCTCTTCCGCAGCCTGGTCGTACATAGAGCTCAGGCTCTCAATTAGGTTACCACAACTTCAGTAATTGTGCTCTTCTGATTACCAGTGGTAACTGTCCATGTGCGCACTCTCAGTTCCTGACAGATACATGGAAATGTGACTTAGCATAACCCGTTGCCATTGAATTATGATTTAGTTTACAATTATTTGAATTATAGCCCATTTGCTGGGGACTATGAACACAAAAGCGCACACACAAACACACACGCGCGGAGTTGCCATGACTGAGCTGACACATGCCAACACATCAAGCTGCGGGAGCTGAATTACGAGTCTGAACTCATATGGATATATTCTACTGGAGGAGAACCAGCATATTTGTACTGGGTCTAACAAAATTGAAGGAACTGCTTCTAAGTTGAATTTTGGTATCTTATAGCTGAGTCTGTTTAATTTATGAAAAAGAAGGGTGAGGACTGACTTTGTTAGTCTGTAGGTTGCTGCATGGACCATCACAGATGGGTGAGAAAGCCCTGCCGCCACACGGACAGAATGAGAATGGACTTTAATGGGTGGAACCTGAATTCAGACAAATCAGTCTACAGGCCGGGTGTGATGTATACGTACATATATACTATATTTATGAATCTACCAGTGAACTTGTATCAACAGAGGGTCAAATTCTTAGCTGAATTATAATGAAGTGCTATTCCATTAATTTCAGCTGCTCACTGACATATCTGCATCTCTCTCTCTCACAGTTGTTAATATCTTGGTTCTTCAGGAACAGGCTTGCTTACTTTATTGCCTTTGAAAAACAATCCTTGTCTATGAGGTTAGCTCTGTTTCACCTAGAGTGAAGCAGTGGGATTTGCAGGCTAACGTACAGTGTGTTCCCAGAAATGCGTATGCGTGGTGAATATGTGTAGGCTCACACAGCTCACTAGAAAACCTTTCTTCTACCAGACCATCACACATGATCAATACTTGCCTCTCTTCTAGGTTTTTACATTATGCAGGGTGGTAGTAAAAGGTACTTTTAGTATGTTTGAATAAATAGAGCTTATTTCTTTCTTCAGGGTTTGGGGTTTATCTCAGAAAATTTGTACGCGAGACTTGAGGTACTCCAGCAGCAGAAGTGAGAACGCCTTTGTCCAAAGTTTGTTCATGTCTGCTCCTCTAGTGGTTGCACAGCCAGAGCCATCTTCTGGACAAGGCACATGCACAGACCTTCAGTTGCCACGTAGACGGTGAATTGGCAGTTCTTTAAGGCCAAGTGTGTGCTGTGGGACTGGTGCCCTCCATGGGGCTGCTCCAGTCCTGGTCCCCCATGCACCACATGCGGGGTTGCAGAGGGCTCTGCCCACTATGGGGAAGACAACCAAAGGGCAGCTCTGACATTTCCCTCTGCTTCTTTTTTCCTTGATGGAGAAAGCAGAACATTCATGAGTCAGTTCCTCAGTGTTGCCAACCTCAGTCACTCATAAATCATTAATTGGGCATGCAAAATCATGCCATTTGGGGCTGTTGTGTTTTTTAACTCTGTATCTTTTGCCTCCTAGGTTGTAGGAGCTTTGGGTGCCTTTCTTTCATAGTTCCCAGTTTAAACAAGCAGTAGTTCCACATTCAGCAGCAGTCTCAGCTGGACTGTATCTTCAAATGTAGGGTAGCAAATTGGAATATATACGTAGGCTGCAGTTTGGGATTTCTTCAGCCACTTTTTGATCTCCTGGCTATTTTTCTGCTCCCAAGCCTGGCTTATGAAATGTTTGGGTTTATAACCAACCTATAGATATTATAAAAAAAAATCCTGGGCAGAGTTTATATGCTTTCTTATATGTTAGAGTCAGCCAGAATTTCAAACACACCAAAAAACCCTACTGGCTGTACTCTTAAATAGCATTAGAATTGCCATTTTGCCATTTTGCTACTATGAATCATTAGACTCCAGCAATGTAATGCCCATTAGATCATCTAGTTCAGCTCCCGATCCGTGTCAGATTGTTCTCTACAAATATTTTCCTCGTACGAGGTCTTGCATTCTACTACGTTGTAGACTTTCCACTGCTTCCCTTGGAAAAGAGTGGATCAAGAATACTAGGAAACATCAAATCACATTGAATATGTCATTCCAGACTGTAAACAAACAAAGCTAAAAATAATTTGAGGACCATGTACAGTGGAAAACTTCCACTTCCAAAAAAACAACCAAACACTATTCTAAGGGAGCCCTTGCATATCCTTGTACAGTTGTAGGTTTTTCTTTGTCAGAGATTTTTATTTAAAATATAAGGTGAGAAAGAATATGCTAGAAGCTCAGAATAGCGGTTTCTCTTAGAGAGAGAGAAAATGAAGCAGACTTGTAGTTCTGCTGCTTGTTTACATGTCATCCTCCCTTATTGGCAAGTAATTATAAGCAGAATCAAATGGTAGTTGTCTGCTGTGCTGAATTCCACTACTGTGATTTAGTTACACTAAGCATGGAGGTTTTAGAATAGAATCATAGAATCATAGAATTGTTTAGGTTGCAAAAGACCTTTAAGGTCATCAAGTCCAACCATTAACCCAGCACTGCCAAGTCCACCACTACACCATGTCCCTAAGCATCACATCTCCACGTCTTTTAAATACCTCCAGGGATGGTGACTCAACCACTTCCCTGGGCAGCCTGTTCCAATGCTTGACAACCCTTTCAGGGAAGAAATTTTTCCTAATATCCAGTCTAAACCTCCCCTGGTGCAACTTGAGGCCATTTCCTCTTGTCCTATCACTTGTTACCTGGGAGAAGAGACCGACCCCCACCTCTCTACAACCTCCTTTCAGGTAGTTGTAGAGAGCGATAAGGTCTCCCCTCAGCCTCCTTTTCTCCAGGCTAAACAACCCCAGTTCCCTCAGCCGCTCCTCATCAGACTTGTGCTCCAGACCCTTCACCAGCTTCGTTGCCCTTCTCTGGACACGCTCCAGCACCTCAATGTCTCTCTTGTAGTGGGAGGCCCAAAACTGAACACAGGATTCGAGGTGCGGCCTCACCAGTGCTGAGTACAAGGGCACGATCACTTCCCTACTCCTGCTGGCCACACTAGTTCTGATGATACAAACCAGGATGCCATTGGCCTTCTTGGCCACCTGGGCACACTGCTGGCTCATATTCAGGCGGCTGTCGACCAACACCTCCAGATCCTTTTCCACCAGGCAGCTTTCCAGCCACTCTTCCCCAAGCCTGTAGCATTCCATAGGGTTGTTGTGACCCAAGTGCAGGACCCAACACTTGGCCTTGTTGAACCTCATACAATTGGCCTTGGCCCATTGATCCAGCCTGTCCAGGTCCCTCTGCAGAGCCTTCCTACCCTCAAGCAGATCAACACTCCTGCCCAACTTGGTGTCATCTGCAAACTTACTGAGGGTGCACTCGATCCCCTCATCCAGATCATTGATAAAGATATTAAACAGAACTGGCCCCAACACAGAGCCCTGGGGAACACCGCTTGTGACTGGCCACCAACTGGAGTAAACTCCATTCACCACAACTCTTTGGGCCCGGCCATCCAGCCAGTTTTTTACCCAGCAAAGCATATGCCACTCCAAGCCATGAGCAGCCACTTTCTCCAGGAGAATGCTGTGGGAAACCGTGTCGAAGGCTTTACTGAAGTCTAGGTAGGCAACATCCACAGCCTTTCCCTCATCCACTAAGCAGGTCACCTTGTCGTAGAAGGAGATCAGGTTAGTCAAGCAGGACCTGCCTTTCCTAAACCCATGCTGACTGGGCCTGATCACCTGGTTGTCCTGTACATGCCGTGTGATGGCACCCAAGATGATCTGCTCCATAACCTGCCCTGGCACTGAGGTCAGGCTGACAGTCCTGTAGTTCCCCGGATCCTCCTTCCAGCCCTTCTTGTAGATGGGTGTCACATTTGCTAACTTTTGAGTCTGATTTTTAAAACTGTCAGGCGCCAAATGGCATGCTTCACATTAGCCTGCAGTTCTGTGCCTAATTTGCATTCAGTTATGCAAATTAAACATTTGACTTGAGTAATCACACACAAATCAGCATGTCTGATCATTTGCACACATGCTTATTCATTTCATTAGCTCAAATGAAATATATACTCAAACTAAGTAGACAGCTTGGTCCCTAACCATTTTAGTAACCAACTTCAGTATTTCTGAGGCTGATAATGTTGGTTTTTAATAGGGCAGCTGCAAGCAGTTAATAATATACGCACCCTTTAATAAATTTTCCCTCGTGCATTTTTGCATGCCTTTAGAATCTGCCAGTGATGGACATAAGGTTGCCTGAACGCATGGAAAGCTGAATACATGGAAGTTTGCTAAAGCTGACCTTCAGTTGAATTCTTGGCTGTTCGTATGTTGAAGCAAGTAGGAAAAAATAACTCTGAGGACTAGTTAAGCATGCTCGTAGAACATAACCTGGTTTGGACAGCTTAAGCATAAAGTGCATCTACACATATGCTAGTTAGAAATGTGCAAATTTAGCATTTTTCTGCAGGAAAATAAGCAAAAAATAAAATTACTTCTGTACCTAAATATTCATTCTTTCAGTAGTATTCCTCTGTTCCAGGAGGTTGCAATAATATGGATTGCTATCTGATGAAAGAAGTTCAGCTTTTGGAAGAAATGTGAAATTATTTAGCAAATGAAGCAGAAAGTGGGGGCTCAAAATATTTCAAATACATTTGGTTCTTCAGGGAAAAGTGGCTGTTGGCACAGGCACAGAAAACTGCCTTGATACACTAATGCTTAACAAATATCTTGTCTATGAAAAATGCATTTGATAAGCAAGGTCTTTTGAAATTAATATGGTTTTATTATTTCTTTGTGTGCAAAATCGGAATGTAACCAGTTCCTGTAAATTAGATAAATAAGCAGTTTAGGAATTAATCCTAAAAAAAGATCCAAAGAAAATAATAGTATTCTCCTCAGGTCACCACAGGGCACACTGCAGCTGCCCACTCAGGTGGCACAGTACCAAAGCCGCCTGCCTGCGTGGTGAACTCCAAAGGACTATGAAGGCCGTTTGCCATAGGTAGACCATTTCTTGTATTACATTCTAAACTGTTCAGGTAGATGAGGAAGGCTCAAACACATTAACTGAAAGGAGCTCTGTACTGAATTACAGAAAGTTGAAGTCCCTCCTAAGCTCTAACGGTGCTGAGATCTGTGCTTCTCTGCATATGCTAGGATGCTTTGGGGCATATTCATAAGCCTCTGGTACCCAAGGAAATGGGGTCTCAGGAGCATCAGCTGTTGTTTTCAGGCACCATCATGAGCCAGTTGTTGCTTTAGATAACCCATCTGCATCCCTCTTGGTCAGGTACATTAAGTCCACGGCGGTCAAGATGGTCTGATTCTGGCCAAAATAACCCATGGTCAGGAGACGAGCTGCTGAGGTCTGCATAAGGCATCTTTACTCACAAATGGACTCTTTCCCAAAAGGTCCAAGGTGGTCACGGCAGCGACAGACAGCCCAAGGAACAGCGCTATCTCCCCGGCATCCATCCACGCCATGCCACGCACCTGCATGGAGAGTGTGAGGCTGCAGGTGTTGACTGCTGAAGGGAACATTTGGAAGGCCTCAAATGATAAAAAACCACAGTGTATGAAGCAAACCTGCAAGGCAGTTTTCGCTGGCAGGAATCACAAAGGCCCTGAGCATTGCTTGACTTTGGAGGAGGCTGCGAAGCTGCCTGGCGAGAGGCACGCACCGTGACCTCAGACTAAACAGCCCCCTTACAAACAATGTGGGCGAGAGATAAGTTTTGCTTTGTTTTGGCCCCCGCATTAATTGCGATTAAAAATAGAGTCCTCAGCAGCAGCAGGGAGCAAAACAACTGTGGCATTGTTAGCTTTATCAGGAGAAACAGGGAGCGCAAAGGATGAAAACACAAGGCAAGCGGAGGGACCGGGAGTAGAAAAACGATGTCAGGTCCAAGGACTGGGTCGGGCTGGACCACTCATCCCCTCCCAGGTCGATCTACTTGCTCGTTTTTAGTGCAGAACAATAACATGTTTTCCTCCATGCTTTGTGTTTAAATGAAAGTTTTAACCTGTCGGTATTTAGTGGCTGGAGATGACAAACCCGTTCTTAGATCACCCATTCCCTGCTTCCAGTTCAGGATTACAAAACTACAACTAAATCATTTAGTGTTCTCAAAACTTAAACACTAGAGGTAATCTCAGCCCCACCGGGATTTCCAGTAACAACATATCCATCAGTTTCAATGGATTTTGCCCAAGGGAAATAACATTCCCGCTTATTCTGAAAGTCATGGCTGAGCTGATCTCTAAAAGGTGAAGACTGCAGCACCGTGGCCTCAGCCTCGGAGCTGAGTAGGGAGAGGCTTCAGACAGACCAATGCTTACATTTTTTAGCAGTTTGTTTCAACGCTGCGATGGGTTAATTTGGGCTTAGTGATGAGAGAGGAGTTTGGAAGCTTTCTTTATACAGTATGGAACAAAATCAACCGTGTCTGCAGAAACAGATCTCTTCATAAGCATTCATTAGTGTTTGGTATATTACACCAGCACCCAATGATCTCTACCACATGAAAGCTCCATTTTCCTGTCTGTTATGTGAATATATATATATAACAAATTACATTTGCAGACCAGAAGACATGAGACCCTAAAAATTTCTTGTATTCCTTCCCCATTCCTTCTAAATGTTCACCCCCAAACTGAGAGCAGTTTGAAATGAACAAAGATAGCAAAAAAAGCGATTTTTCATTTCATAAACACATATAAACATTGTGATTTAAATCTCAGAGCAATCATGAATTAAGAAAATAGGAAATTTGGACCGGCTAAGACCAAAGGTTTGTCTGGTTCTATATGTGGCCACTCTTAGTGGTCATTAGTAGAAGAGCATAATAACCAGAGAAGCATACATTAACCTTCCCCAGAATGCTCTCCCAGCCTCCAACCATCTTTGGCTAAGCATGAATAACTGGTGGTTTTGCATTTAATAGCTTGAATGGATTTTTCTTCAATGAATGTATCCAGTTGCTTTCTGAACCCATTTAAACTTACATCTTGCTAAAAATAGCTCCATAGCTGTGCCTTGCATAAGGACCTCCTTGTTTGCTTTTACCTTGCCAGGTGCTCGTTTTACATCATGGCCTCCAACTCTTGGAGGAACCTTCCATGAATTGGAAGGTTCATCGATCTCTGTTCACCTAGGCCACGCAACATGTTTATACGTTTGCATCATATTCCCCCCTCAATCTTTCCTTTCCTGGGCTGAAAAAATCTTAGTCTGTTTAACTGGTTCCTCTATGGAAGCTGGTTTTCCCTTTGACTGTCCTTTTTGCCCTTCTCTGTAGATTTTTCTTTCTATTATATTCTTTTTGAGACAGGGGGTGGATTTAAACAGTGCCAGCATGGTGTGTCTTTGCTTTGCTCTCTATCCTTTTGCTGGCATTTGGCTTGCTGTCTGAGCTCTTGCACTTCTGAGCACTGAGATGGTGTTTATCGTGCTGTCTGTTCTGACCTTGGGATCTCATTCCCAAGGAGTAAGCCTGAGTTTAGGGCCCGTCCCTGTACATAGAGTAAGGACTGTCTCCCATGTGCTGGATTTTATATTTGTCTGTATTGAATTTCATCTGCTCTTCTATCACCTAGTTGCTGGTAATCTCCCTTCACTGTGAGAGCTGATAATTTGCTCTTAGCCTTCCGTTCTGCCTTTTAACCAATGATGTATCAATGTGAAGAGCTTCCCTCTTACCCTGCAACAGCTTCGTTCCTTTAAGCATCTCTAACAAGTGATCTCGCTGAGCGCCTTTGGGCACAAGCTTTGCAGTTAAGCTATGTCAACTGAATTCCTCTTGTTCGCATGCTTGTTATCTCCTTCAGAAAACCTTACTAGAGTTGTGAGGTACAATTTTCCTTTGCAAAAGCTGAGCTGGACTTCTCCAGTATATCCTATTTATCCAGGTGTCACCTAAGCTATTCTTTAGATATTTTTTCTATATACATTTTGCCTGGTATAAGCATTTTCCCTAGAACCTTTTTAAAAATTGGTGCCATATTTGCCACCTTCTAGTTTTCTGATGCCAAGATCATTTTCAGCCAAAAGCTGCACACTATAGCTAGCAGTTCAGCTAAATCAAGATAAAAGTAGAAAAAAATGTAGATTTTTTTTTTCTGGAAGAGTTTAGTTTTGCAAAATTCTGAATGACCTGGCATTTTAGTTTGCTGCTAATGTCAACCCATAACATTTAGTGATTATCTGCTGGTTTATCGTTTCACTATTTGACAAGTATCGTGATAAAGGACACTTGGCCAGTCAGAGCGTAAAGAGGCTGACCTGTGCTGTGAGCACTGGCAAACCTGGAGCACTGGGAAACCTGAAATGAAATTATGAACACAAAAAAGGAACAGTAAATGTGAAACAAAATTTAAAAAAAACTAGCATAAAATAGAAAACTTAAAATAAAGAAAATAAAGTACTCAATTTTATTTTGAGTCATTCTCAACATTTTTCCATTTCAAAGAGGTTGCTCTTCTCAGTGGAAACACAACTTTGCCGTAAATGTTTCTACCGCTGTTAGAACTGAGCTTGTAAGAAAGCAGCGTGTTCAGCAGTATCTGTTACTTATTGGGGATGTTGTATATTTAAACTGACGTAGGACTGCACTACAGAGGCTGGAAACGTTAAATAACGTGCAAGTTTGTGTTTCCTTGTGAACATAATTGCCTGACCTCTACAGCAGATGCAATTTGCCAAGATTTTCTTAACAAAGGCAATGACCTTAGTTTACTACATCGTATGAATGTATTCAAGCTTTGGCACTGCTGTGTACTGCATTCCCTCTCTTTCCTCTGCAGTTTTGCCTATTGTTTAACTCCCTCTATTTACTTGAGGCCCAAAAGAACCGGCACAAGCTACCTGCTCCACCACACATATTGATTAGGCTGATATTGAATTACAGTTCCTTATTTTAAGAAGTTTTGTCCATGTGCAATCCAGCGGAGCGTTGTTTATGAAATACGGCTGTTACAAGGTCAGAGGACTAGCAGCCCCATGGGATGGTAAATAGCATTGCAGACCATATACTGTTAATTATTTAACATGTCTTCAGATGAGTGATTTGAACTGAGCTGTCTCATCTTTCACAGCTAAATAGTGAAGATGACTCATAAGCTTTTATGGCCCAAACCATCCAGGGTAATTTACCTCTGCAAATTGAGATGGTAAAGAAACAGAAAAGGAAGCTGGGTTTCTTACAGATTTGACTCATTGTCTCTTTACATTCCCTTTTCTTACCAAGCACAACGCACCCAGCTCCTTCTCCTGTGTCCTGTAACATCCTCACCAGGCAAAAGACGTCAGATGCCAGCTGGGTCAATCTGTAACTGTGCCAGCCTCTGCTGAACAAATACGGCTGGATTCAGCCAGCACCTCCCTTATCTGCACCCCAGGTTGGATGTTCTCCTCTTCCCAGCTGCTAGTTTTCGTGCGATGTGAAAGAGCTTTGCTTCTCTGAGACTCCTGCCAGTCTGTCCAATCTGACTGGAGCTGGCTCAGTGTTGGCAGGGCGAGGAGGGACGTGCTACACGGGCAAAGATCCTAAGGAACCAAAACTCAAATGGCATGGTGCTTATTATCTCTGGAAATCAAATGTCCCCTGTGCCAATCATCCAGCCAGGAACATGCTATTTTAATACAACCATCATACTTAAAAGTAGATCATAACATGGGTGCGTCCTGCAGAGGTTCTCTAATGACAAACTACTTCACATATGAGCTGCCCCTTAAAACTTGAGGGTGGTGAAGACCTGTCTCCACAGTACAGAGAAACAACCTCTCCAGGCCTGCCATCCTTTATTCCTTCGCTTCATTCACTCTTCCTTTCTTCTTTAGTTCTCCAGGATCTTGCTGCAAATCTCTTCCTTCAATGTTTTCTGTTCTCTAATATTCCTCAGACTAAATCATACACTGTTACTCTCCTCTTCCTCATTCTCTCAGATGGGTCATTCCCTTCTTTTTCGATGTCCTTTAGATTGTTCCTCTCCTTCCTTGTCCAGCCTTCCCGTCATCTTCTATTTTCTCTCTATCTGCTTTTGTACCTCTGTCATGTTGCCTTCTCATACTTATCTCCCTGCTTCATCATTTACTCTTTTATTCTCTGTCCCCTGTTCCTCTTTGCTGTCCTCTTTGCTTTACCTGAATTGCACCATGCCTACATGAACTCTTGTCTTCTGAAATGCATGTCAACCATATTGGTCAGAAAGGGAAGTGGAGGCGAGCAGGACTGCTTGAGTGGGCACCTTATAACTCAGTGTCAGATCTTCCAGAGGAGTTTAAACAGCTACTCAGCTTTGATGCTTAATCCCCATTGATTTTGAGTAAGATTTAGGGGCCTAAATCCCTTGGAGTCTCTGGTCCCAGGTCAGCATCATTATCCATTCCACATCGCAGCCCCTTAGCAACACCCACCAACGTGGTCTCACAAAACTTAAGCTATTAATGACAGAAGTGGCCGGTGTATGTGGCTGCTCTTCGCTGTGCTCGCATCGCCTGCTTCCTAATTAAATTGCAGTTGCGTTGATTGGTGGGGAGGTACTTACACGTGAAACCGTGATCGAAAGCCGAGAGGAGGAAAGGACAGAGTAATATGGAAACCTAGGCACTGTGGTGATGCCAGGACTGCCAGTTTGTGGGTTGCCTAGCTTCACCAAGTTTTCAGGAGAATTAAGTCTCTACACACATTCTTCTCTCTTTTGCTCTCTCCAGAGCTACAGCAAGGAGAACTGAAGGAAACTGTGAGTAGGAAGGCAGATTTTCCAGTCCCCTTTGTAGGAATGACCCACTTAACAGGTGATACAATCAGGGTATTTACTTTTTTTTTGCCGCTTCCAGTAAGGGATGTTCAAAAGCAAAATGCCCATTCATTGAGATGTCCAGTGTCCAAATCGGCCGGCACAAAGAAGCCAATCTTGTGCTCAGCAATCCTATTTGTTCAGGTGCAAAGCTAGTGCCTGCAGTGGCTACCAATCTAAATACAGATGCGGGGGACTAAAAAAAGAGGGGGGAGGAAAAAGAGAGAGAAAGAAAGAAAGAAAGAAGACAATTTCAGACAAGCCATAGTGAGCCCAAGCAAGTTTCAAGTAAATTAATTGTGGAACAACACAGTGTATGATTTTGGCCTCCTAAAATGGAACATATTCCTTATAAAATGGGCATGCTGTGCAGCTCTCTGACATTTCCAAGTGAAACAATAGGACCACTAGAATGGAAAGTCTGCAGGAATGGCAGACAAGGAAAGGAAGTTTAGGTTGAACAAAGGTTTTGTTCATTTTTACAGCCCCTAGAGGAAGAGCAGTGCTGTACAGAAGCTGTTAATGATGGGCTGGATCGGACGGCCGAAACCAGTGCCAAGATCTAAATGTGTTTTTACTCCAAACTCCTCCCCAGCTGTCCAGATACCCGGCAGAATTTCCAGCTGGTGTGAACCCCACGGGCTTCTTGGACCAGCAAAAAAAAAATGGGTGGAGGGCAATCCTGTCTGTTGTTTGCACGCCACCGGCTCACTTGATAAATGCAATTCACTTGCATGATATAGCAAATCATTAAGCTTTGTCTGACAAACTTGCAAGTTGACCTAAACTCTTGGGTTGGAGGAAGGCACTGTGCTGTGCTGAGGGCTTGCTCAGGTAACTATGGCAACTCTGCTTCTCTGTTAGGCTTTGAACGAACTGTTCTTAAGTGAAAACAGCTTCAGCCTACCATCGCTGTTTAATAAATAATCCGCCAGCAGAGGAGAATTCAGGTTCGGAGAAGCTGTGCTTCCTTTCAACTACGAGCTGGAAAATACAAAAGTAAAATTCAGCAAAGCCGTTTGCAGAATTTCCATGACATGACTTTGTTCCTCCGGCATGTAAACAAATCCCTCGGGTTCACCCCCGGGGCTCGGCAGAGGGGTTCGGGGCTCAGGGACCCGCTCCTCACTGCTAGTTTCCCAGCAGGTAAATGCAGAATTGGAGCTCACGAACTGCTTTTGCTCGTAATCTTCCTGTTGTACTTGAAGTCGTTTCTAAGCTGTATGTCATCATTTTAGAGCTACATGAGCAAAATGAGACGTTTCTTTGTATTAGGCAGTGAGGGAAAGAAAAGGAGAGGAACCTTTTGAAATTTGTCATTCAGGACCGGCAGGGTGAGACTCAACCTGCATAGTTCTGCGATATGTCAAAGTGCATCGGGGTCAGAAAATAACACTGCACAGTTCCTGAGTGGGAACGATGTTTACAAGGCTTTTCTTTTACAAGTTTGGATTCTGCCAGGGACATTACATGAGAACTTACAATTTGTTCTTTATAACTAAGAGCCGTTTTGAATAGTAGCCAGGCAGTCTGGGCCAGGTTCTTCTTTTAGGCTCTGATGCAGCAAGGACCGGCCTCGCGGCCTGATATGAGTTTTCTGTTGACTTCAGTCGGAGTTGGTTTAATTGGGCATCTCGCAGGCATAAAGGTGGGCCACCTTGGTCAATGGCAGCCTTGTTTCTCCTGCCTCTCTGCAGTAGGGTGAAGGAGGGATGGCCGAAGCAGCACGGCTCGCCCCGCTGCTCGAGCTTGTCCACGGGTTTTGAAGCCTGAGGCATCTCTTCCAGCAGATGTTTTGTACATGGCTGTATGACCTCTCCTTCACAAGGTATGGTGGGCATCACAATATATCCAGAAGTGTTGTCAGATGAATAGAAGAAAGCTTCTGGGGCCAGCTGAGCACCTTCCACCGAGAGAGAACAGATCTTACAGATACCTACCAAGAGCTAAGGTATCTTTCAGATTTCAGCATTTCAAAACCTGCCTCAGCCCAGTCTCCTGACCAGCGAGGAGAGCTCTCACCCCACCTGTGACCTCCTTTCCCTCCATCCATGGGCATGCTTTCTGCAAGGCAAGCGAAGGCACTGAGGGCCACAGTGTGCCCTTTCTTCCCTCCCTGCCCTCTCACTGTGTGAATCCCATCCAAGTTTGCCTGCCAATGTCCACTGGTGTCTGCCAGCATAAACAGTGGCAGAGGGCCACAGGGGCTGCAATTCCACTTATGAGGAGAGGAACAATAAGAGATCAGTTTGGTCCAGAAAACATATGGAAGTGGCCAAAATGGAGGCGTGACCAAAGCAAAGAGAAGACCTGCAGAAATGGTACCTGCATGGCCCCTCCGAAACACTACAGAACCGTGTTAGGGTCACCTCTGCCTTCCCCAGCTCCACAGCCTAGGTGGAGGACAGCAGTTTGGACTCTCTGAACGCGGTCCCACAGGGACGCAGAGTCCAGCTTCATCAAGGAGAGCCACCTGCCTCAGCTTTGTCTGTTGGGTGTCAAGACACTGAAGCCAGTAGGAACACCAGGCAGGAATGGGACCTGGTCACCACCCCAGGGCAAACCAGGGGCAATGCTGGGGGCAATGCCAGGATAAGTGGGATGGCTGAGGAAATGGAAGGAAATGTGTTCCCTACTCAAAACCCAAAATTTGGAAGATGTCTTCCACCCTGTCACATCTCTGTTTTCTCAGGATCTGCTGGATCTTGAGCTGAAGATTAAGGCTTGCAGGCTCATAGACACTATCTGGTTCTTGTCTATGAGGCTGGGACGTGAAGTCATTAAAAATAACTCCTCTTGCCACTACCCAGATAACTCAGTAGAGTTGAGTGACTGTATCCCAATTTGGCCTTTTGTCATTCTGAGTGCTGCTATTACAAGGCTGCAGTTTCATGATTTGTGGAGAGCAAATTCCCCTCCAACCAAAGGCCAAACCAGAGCCAGGGCCTCGTGCACGTCTCCGGGAGAGCAGGGTGCGGTGGCCGTGCCCGGGTCCTCTCTGAGCCGAGGCAGCCCCGAAACCACCACGTTTCTGGGGGGGCTCTGTCACTGGGGATGGCTGAGCACCTTCCACCAGGAGACTCGCCTGGAGTGAACAAGTGAAGGTTTATCACCGCAATCTATCAACATTTGGGCAAAGTGTACCTTTGTAGGTGAGATAAAGTTTCCACTCCTGATTGAAAAAAGGAGGGGGAGGAAAGGGAGAGAGGTTCAGAGCCTAAGAATCCTAATGCTTAGATGTCTTAATTAAAGGTAAACTTTTGCTTTGGGGTGGCTGTGGTTAGAGCAGCAGGTAGAGACCTGACAGCACAGGCTAAACAGAGAGAAAAAAGGCTCTTTCTTTTTTTTCTTTTTTTTTTTTTTTTTTTTTTCCCCAAGCATTCACTTTGGCCTCAGTCTGAAATGGCTTTGAAACTGCAGACACCTTCATGTAAATGTTCTTAATAAAGAAAAAAAAGTCCGCTGCAGGACATTTGTAATCCTTCTGATTTAGATGTTTTAATAATGTGCGAGTTTATCTTGGAAGATGGTGGCTGACCTGGAATTAAAAGTATGGCTCTGCCAACATAAGACTAAGAGCCCAGACAGAAGACTTAAATATAATAGTATAATATGTGTTTGTATATACACACACACACACACATATATAGACATATATATGCATGTGCTATATAAACACATCTCTAAATAATCATAAACTCCCTTTAAAAATTATTTCAGCCCAAATTAAGGTATAGACAACACCTGATTGGCTCAGACAGTACAGAGTGCTGCCCCATGATATATTCATTTCCTATTCTGGTGTGGTTAATTGGGTATTTCGATTTAATTACCACAGTCAATAGCACTTTCAGTTGAGTGTATTAAGTGTTCATTTAATTTACTGTAGATTTAATAAGGCAGCGGTTGTATGTTAAAGCTGTTAACCATCTGGATGGGCTGCAAAGCCCATCTCTTCTCTTGGGTAGCTGGGGCCTGATCCAAGACACACTGATGTCTACAACAGTCTTTCTGTTGACTTCAGGAGCTCTAGACCTGGGCTCCTCGGGGAGCAGGGAGGTAGGCAAATGCCTCTGGCTGTGGGCTTCCTGGCTGGGGTGTGTGAGGGAGGGTTTTTTTAAGGTGCCGTTTCTTTTCTGTAGGCAATTTCATAAAGCAGTAATGGCAGGAAGAGCAACCCATGACTCGCGGCTTGGTAATTGTGAACTATGAGACTGATCCTTGTGGGTTAGGATTTTAAGTGACGTTTCAAAGAGGCTTCTCACAGCCTGGGTAAGGAGGCCACAAGCTGGGTCATACCTAGGAAAAATTAAAATAAACACACCAATTTGACAAGCCTCATGCAACTGAGTGATCTATTTTACCCCTGTCACAAGGTCTGGCAGAGCTGTTCATCCTCCCTCCACCTCCTATGAGTCACTAGCTCATGCCGTGGGTCAGGAAATACGCAGGTCTGCAGGTTTTCAGATTACTAACGTACTGGGGAGCAAAAAGAGGCAACCAGCAGATATCAGCATTGCCTCCCTTGATTTCAGGGGCTCTCTTAAATGGGCGCATGATTTGTTTAGGCAAAGGATGATATAGCGTAGGGCTGTGATTGTAGAGTCTGGACTTCATGGCCTGGGGACCTGCCCATCCTATCTTCTTGCACAGTCCTACTTGCTAAGCAGGCTTCGTAAAATGGTAAAATACCATAGTATTGGATGTTTTAGAGATATGCTAGTGCCTAAAGATGCTGGTAGGTACCCGAGGGGATTTGCAGGAGCACCTGGGTCAGGAGTGGCCAAACATGACGTGTACCAATATCCTCACCACACAGACCACCACGTGCCTTGGACGGATGAGAAGAACTGGGGAAAGAAGAGCGGGGGTTTCGGCAGAGGATGAGTAGCCAGGTTCCACAGCTCTGCCATGGGACAAGCAGGAAGAGGGTGTTTTGGGGGATCCTAGAGTAGCCGTCAGTGCAGGCCATGGTGAGCCCATTGCTTGCCTCTTCCTCCAGTCAACGACTGGGTTTATCCAGCAACCCCCAGTCACGTACTGCCAGTTATATGGTGTTGCCCAGACCAGGGCCATAGCTGGCTGGCTGGCAAGCTGCATGCAACATAGGAGCCACAGGTTCTTCGGGGCTGCGGGCTCCCATGCCCCCAGGCTTGAAGCCAGGCTGTGTTTAAAAACAAGCAGCAGAAACGTCGGCAGGAACAGGACTCCGGCACACGAAATCAAGTGGAGGGAAATTCTTCTGCTGCAGAAAGTAGGCAAAAGGCAACTGGAGATGAATAGGCTGCCTGATAGTTGGCAGACACGCAGACTGTCTGCCATAGATGGTAATATAGGCACTGCAACTGTTATGGCATCTAAAGTCAAAAAAGCAATAAAAAGCTTTAACCTCTGCTATCCGGGAAAACAATCAGTGGCTTCAGATGCAGTCGGTGGAGAGAAGCCTTTGCGATGCTCGTGACAGGCAAATAGTCTAGAAAGCTCTGAGCTGTGTTTGGGATTACGGGCTAGGAGCGCCTGGGTTCGTGCTTTATTTGTACAAAAGTTACACAGCCAGTTTTAAAAATTATATTACTGCTGTTATTATTACGATATTGCTATCACTACTGTTATTTTCTTAACACATCAAGGGAGCCTGGACAGCTGCTCTTTATTTCTTACGTGAATGCAAACGGCGTTTAGATTTTTGTGGAGATCAGACACCAGACACATTCCTACATTCTTGTCCAATGTTCAATATTTTTCCATGAGTCAAAGAGAACAAGAATGGGCATATTGTGTAAATGCAAAACTCTGCCTTTTTAAAATGACACGATGAATTTCAGCCCTGCCTCTTTGTCTCTCTCCTCTGAGCAGGGGCTTTTCAGCCTGCCAGATTCTGTTACTTACTATCCTTGAAAACAGAGGGAGGGAAAAGTCAGCCCTTGTTAATTCATTGTCCCAGCTACCTAGCAGGGCTGTATCCTTAAGGACTGCTGGGGTTTTTTTGCTCTTCTGAGATGGTGAAGAGCTGTTGCTTTCCTGCCAGCTCCATTGTGTTCCCTTAGTAAAAGCCTGCAATACTAGAGGCACTTTAAAAAGAAGCAAGGAGTCTGTTGCAATAGACATCCAACAAAAGTTCCTGCTGCAATCCGCACTTCCAGTAAACGCTGGTTCATAATCCAGATTTTAGGCTCCAGGGCTGGTTCTTAATAAAACACTGGTACAGGTCAGTGTAGCTGCATCTGTTTACAGCAACAGAAAATTTGGCTCACTGTTGCATCGGGCTTCACTACAGATTCACAGACAAGGACACATACGCAGACAAGCATATATGGGGTCCCTGGAACTTGAAATCCCCTTGGGGAAGGTGGCAAAACACTTTCCCACCTCTGTTTTTTAAAGAGCATGTGAAAGGTGCCTGATTGATGACCTAAAGGCTTAACTCATCTGTGCCCACCAGAGCAACAACTGCCCTGGAGACTGCTCAGATTTGGTCCACGTCCCAAGCAAGACTTCATGGCCTGCCTTTCCAAAGGCTTCTCCTAAGTACGGACCACTATAGACAGAAGTCTGTATGCAAACAAAGTAAGACTTTTTTTCTAGACAGAGATCTCTTCGAATTTTTGCAGGTATTTTAATAGGCTATAAAATGAGTATTCCCACACCATAAATGAGAATAAATATGTATCTACCAAAGCAAGTCTAGTCTAAGTAATATGCAAGCAAAGTTTCACTGAAGTGCTTTGATAAGCCCGAGTTTTTGGTCGGTCTTTCTGAGAGTGGAAAGTTGGTGAGCGCCCTCTGAGCACATTTGACCCAGAGCTTCCTAGCTAAGGCTTATGAAAGAAAGGGGAGCATACGAAGGGCAAAGGGAACTAATTAGCACCAAGAATGATGTGGTCATTTGTCCACCAGGAACCGGTCTGCTACCTCCAGAGTTTCATATATAGCAGTTTGCTGTGCAGCCCTTCGACTGTAGTGATTTCTAGTCACCATTAAAAGGTGCTGTAAAGGTGAAAGGTTTCACATTAGTTATCAAAATGGAAAACTTATTTTTTATCCAGTCTAGTATTTTCTAAAGTATATTAGGATCCATAGGATTCCATTAGGATCCATATTTTGACACCTGAATAGATGTCTGCTTTTCAGAGGTGCTGAATGTGCATCCGTGTCTTTTGGAATTTAGCTGGAAAACAGGGCTCGTTATTAATGCGTTTGACAGTGTCTAAATGCATGAAGAGTATTTTTCAGAAAAATATATAGAGATAAAGTCCTTGTCATGGAACCTTATAATCAAGGGGAGAGAAACAAAGTCCAGCAAAGTCCATTTAAAGACTTGGATATCTCAATGGGCTTAAGGAAAAGCATCGTTTAGCAACTCGGATTCATCTGATGCAGAATTGGTTTGCTTGGTCAACCCTTTGATTGTTTGTCATTTAAAAGCTACTGATCTGATGCTTTCCCTGAAGGAATCTGCATAGAAACAGACTGACATTTCTCAAGTGCATTGTCATTTATGGCTTTCATCTCCTTCTCCTCCCTCATCATATATATCGTTGACTTGGAGACAAGTCAAATTTATACATTTCCTCCATTCACTCTATGTTCAAAGTTTTCCAGTTACATACCAGATCTGTCTTAGAAGTGAACAACAAAAGGATGAGAGGCAAGGAACATAAGTTGCTAGCTAGACCTAAGGAAAACAAGGGGAGCTGGAATGGGGCCCAGAGAGGTTGTAGAGTCTTCATCCTTAGACGAGTTCAACACTTGCCTGGACAATGTCCTGAGCAGTGTGATGTAACTTTGAAGGTAGCTCTGCTTTCAGCAGGGCCTGGACCACATGATGTCCAGAGGTCCCTTCACAGCTACGTCATTTTATGATCCTAAAGGTCTTCTAAGGAACTCTCCAGTAAGACCCTTGCCACAATACTTTTATTTTCTTTCTGTGAATAACATGGTAAATGGACAAGCAAATGAACTCTCTTTCTACTGTGTTAGTGGTCTGCAGAGATGGAATTTAAGAGACCCAGCTGTGGAGCTATACAACTGCAGAGGGTTTCCACTGCATGACTCTTGGGGAGGACTTACTCTGGGTGCCTGGACTCCCTTATCCAAGTCAGAAGAGCAGCTGAACAGTTCCACTTCTGGCCACACCTGGTGCATCATCAACATGTGGGCTACAAAAGTGATGCAGCACTGATGCAAGAAAGCTTGGTTGTAGTTGAGGGATCCTTAGAGTCCTTGGCTGAGCCATTTTCACTGTGTAGCCAAAGGAATGCTGTTTCTTGTGGTGGTTGTGCTACCTGTGTACTGGACCTGTGTCCAGTCTTGCAGGAGTATGTCCCCTTGTCACAGTGTGTTGTGTCAGGAAGGAGATGCTATTCCACTCAGTCATTACCAAACAGGGAATTTTTCTCATTTTGAATTTTCAAAGCCAGCGATCACAATTGGCTCTAGAAACAGGCTCAAGGCTGCTGTGGAGGAAAATATGACTTTGAGAATGGCTGTTATCTTTGAGAGGCCTAGAACGGCTCATTTTTCAGTGCTGTTTCTATTTGCATGAATTCATTCAAGAGGTGATTGGTGCACATAGGAAATATGGCATATAGGAAGCATCAATTGTAATGAATCCAATTCTGTCCCATTCACTGAAAACTATCATAGTGGCCAAAAATATCTAAAAGTTTTGTGGTGACCCTTCATGGTTTACCACCACAGGCGAAGTAATGCATAGCTGGCAGGGAAGGGCTCCTGTCCAGAACTACCAAGAGCATCTTCATCCGCTGCTTAGCATCCCACTGTGTCTCATGGGACTCGGTGATGAGTCGAGGACCAATGATCCCCTTGAAGAAAGCTGTAGTCGGGACAAAGCCATTCAGTACAAAGGCTCCTAGGAGACGGGATGGCTGCAGAGACGTGAGTGTCCACAGCAGGGGGTGGCACTGACGGTCTTAGTCACTGGCATTGCTGCTCCAAGCCACAAACCACGGTGTGTGCTCAGCAGCAGGGCTTTGCTTCAGGGGGACAGGACAAAGGAGCTGAAAGGCTGCAGCGTGCAAACTGCGTCACCTCATCACTGGGGAGGTTTGCAAGTCCCTCCTTGGTGCTGTCTCCTTGAGCCTCTCCTCAGTCCATCTAAGGGTTGCTGAGGGCACTGCCATTGAGCCTGTCTCCCACAGACAGGCCACGGCACGGCTCTCACATTTTGTTTCCCTCTTTTATCCCTTCCCTACACCAGATTGGGTCTTCACATACTCTTCCTACCTATTCAGTGACCAGTGTAACACTGTTCAATGTTACATTTTAAACCATGGGATGATGGCATCTGGTGCAGAATCAACAGCTCCTGAGGCACATGAACCCTATTGCAGTGTCATCTCCTTTTGCCAAAGCAAATCTTTCTGCAAAAGCCAAGCTTTTGCTAGATGCTCTGTACTATCAGATATTCTCTTTGCTAATCAGAGAGAAAAAGAAAGCCAGAAAACTTATTTTCACTTTCTTCAGAGACATCTCCATGCATTTGACTTGTCTACTTGTGCAAACATCTTTCACTCATCCTCTCCACTCCACTTGTCATTTCTCACATTCCTTTTAAGCATAATCTTGTAAGCTTTTCAGTACCTGAATGGTTGGGGTTTCTTTAGCTTGTAGGTGCCTTTTTCTTACCCCGGACTGCTCCTGGTTCCCTGTATCCACACTGGCCTTTTCCAGCTCCTGGAGCATTCCCTCCTGGGTGGCTGCTTGTTTCCAAACCTTTCCATTCACCCTCTCTGGCCATTTTCTTGGGTTTGGATTCTTTCAACCTTCTCATAAAATATGATCAAGATGGTACTCAAAGAAAGACCAAATAATGAAAAATCACCTGAACGGCAACATGTGCTAGTCCAAGGCAATAAGGCATTTGGGGTTCCTGTAACCTGCTAATGATCTTCCATTGTCTCAGAGCGATTTTTACTATTCATTCTTGTTCTGTCATTCTGTCTGTGTTATCAGGCTAAAAGTGAAACGCTGGAGTACAATTAGTAGTGGACATTTAGATACTGGTCAAATGACTCCCATTTTTACAGTTTTGTTCTAGACTTCTAAAGTGTTGGAAATACAGGAGTTGTGAAACATGGCGAGACGTGTCCTTTCTAAACCCTTATAGTATCTCATTGATAGCAGTGACAAATGTAGCAGGGGAAGATACATGATCACCTTGATAGGCCTGCAAAAACCACCACTCCCCCCCTTACCTCTTTCTCCACCTGCCCACTGACAACCATAGCCAGTCCCCATGAACCATAGACTGGTTTGAACCTTGATGTTTAATATTTCACATCCCCTTCTAAATATTTTATCGTCACTTTTCATAAGTCAGCATCTTCCCATTTCCAAACAAATGCTCCGTCCCTCTTTAGATCTTGCTGAGCTCTGCATCTGTCATGTAGTTCCTCAGACTCTATCCACAATGGAAGAAAAAGTTTATCATTTCATTGGGATTGAATTTACTGCTGTTCGAGTTTGCTAAATACCCTCTTGAGCTGCAGTTAATCTGTTAGAGTCTTATTATATAAACTTTCATAATTTTCTCTTTTATTTGTCCCTTCTATTGTCCGTTCTCTTCATAGGAGTATCTTCAAATCTCTTAAATCATTGTTGTTACTTGTCCCCAAACAAGTAACAACATCCCTGAAGGAATCTGCATAGAAACAGAGACTGACATTTCTCAAGTGCATTGTCATTTATGGCTTTCATCTCCTAAATTTTTGCCTGTTCTACTCATATAGGTCAAACTTGGCCTGTCCTGACACTGCATGTTTAAGCTGAAGGTTTTGAAAATGGCTATTAAGTACTGCTTTTACTTTATGTCCTTCTTAATGGGGTGAACACGTATGATGGGGGGAGGCAGGGGGAATGTACTCATACAGGTCAAACCCAGCCATCAAGCAAGTGCAGCAGCCTTGTTAGAGATGTTCTCTTACCACAGGCCTGGATTTGATCCTAAATATCACTTCTCCACTGAAGTTTTTGGCAGAGGATCAGGACTCCTTCCTCCTAACAAGAAGCCATTTTGCCAGTTGCTCATTAAGAGTCTTAGCTGATGCAGTGATGGAAAGCAGTTCACACCGAAGCAGGCCCTCCCTGGCCTGGCTGGTAGAGTCTGATGCTGGAAGCATGACTGGGTAATATGCTGAAGGGATCTTTTTTTTCCAATTGACAAGCGATGACTGTATCTCCTGTGAACTGTAACTTACCCTGCAGAAGACCTCAAGGCCAAACGGTTGGAGTGAGTGTCCTGTATGACGCATTGATTTGCAGGAAGAGAGAAACAGTCTAAATATTTCCTTATTTTCCAAGGCTGGATGGATGGCTGCTGTCTTCCTCCATTGATTGAATTTTTGATACAGAGTGTTGCAGAGGAGATAGGTGCTTAGACAGGTAATAAAAGCCCATGTGTGGGCATGGATATATGTGCTCTAATGAAGCTACAAAGCCTTCGCACAGCCAGTTTGGAAGCGATGCTGGGCAGAATACCAGGACCAGACTGCTCTCAGCAGTCTTCCCTTAGGTGAAATCTGCTATGCTATTGATCTCTAAAAGGCAAATCAAATAATAGCAGCCACATTTTTAAGGATTAGGAGCTTCCTGTGCAAGACAGTATGTGTTTTTAATACTTTAAGCTGACTTATGAAATTGATAAACAATGTGGAGGGTGGTGTTGGATGACCTCTTTTACATGCCTGATCATCCTGTCAACATTTATAATGCATTTGATATTTCCTTCTCATCAGGACAGGATCAGTTAAGCAGTCGCATTTCCCAAAGCTCAGGTTGCATTATGCTTTGTTCCACATTTCATGGTAATAAACGTTGACATAAATTTCTGTAGATTTCACATAAAGTGATTGTTAATTTATTCATAGTTGAAAAGGATCTTAAAAAAAAAAGAAAGAAAAAAAAGAACAGAAAAGACTTCTCCAGAAGACAAATACACAGCTTGCAGGATAAGAAATACAGATCTTTCATGCCTATTTGTTTTGCACACAGTAATGACTGCTACATTCTGATTAGCAATCTTGACCTAGTTAAAGTGCTATTGTTTCTCTGTGTTCCTATTCTTCTAAAAGACTGTGGCTAGACATGATATTTTATAATCCATCAGATGTAAAATCTGCATAAAAAATATCATTATTGTGCTTCAGCAACTTGGACCAAAGCCCTGACGTTACATTTCTAGGCAGTACACAGTGAATAATATGGATGCATTTTTAGGTTGGTATGTTCAGTTGGCAAGATATGTAATTCTTCCATAAGTGAAGGTAAATTGTGGGATTTCTAACATACTGATTACTATTCCAGCCTTGCTCCCAGCTAATGAGAATTAAGCAGATACTTGTCAGCCAAGGAACATCCTTATTTGTTACTATAAATTCAGTTTTAGTGGCCCTTATTACAGTAAACAGGGAGACAAACTTGTGTTGCTTCTCAGCCAGCATTATTGCTGACAGCGGTGCTCATGCCTAAGGATCAGCCGGAGCTAGGATGCCAGTGCAAGGGGTCCTGTAGAGACACCGAGTCTCTTCCCAAAGAGCTTATGATCAGAAAGACAGGGGTGGGCGGTGGGAAGGTTTGGGATGCATAGAGCAAAAACCTCATGGCAACAAACCTTGCTCCTTGTGATCAGCGTGGTCTCAGGAGCTGATTAGGTAAATGGGAGAGGGGTGAGGCAGAGTGGAGAGGCGGTGTGCTGGCTCGAGCTGCCACGCTTGCCGACAGTGTGGGGCTGAAGGCACCTGCACCTCCTCCTCCTCGCTGCCGAGAGAGAGAGGTTGGTACCCTTCCTGTGGACACAGAGCGGGCGGCAGGAGGCACCTGGAGCTGAGCCTGCGCAAACCAGGCTGTAGCGGGAAACGGCATCTGCTACCCTTGCACAGCTCTTTGCAACCGTGGTAGGACCACCTTGACCCAACCACGGTGCTGTGAGGACACACCAGCTCTCGGCGCTGCTCCCCGTTGTGCGGTGTGCCCAGGGCCTCTGCTCTGTCACTCAGGCCTGCATGAAAAATTAATGTGGTTTCCCAGATCAGCATCATCCAGCAGATTGGACTTTCTGAACTTGGAGTGCTAAAATCTCTCTGAAGACAACTGTCACGCTTGCATTCTCAGCCGTGTCAGGTAGAAGTTGCAAATGAAGACAAAAGATTAAAAATAAATATCCTCCTGCTGTGCAGAGAGGGTGCAGAGCAGACGGGCTGGGGAGAGGTGCTCAGAAGAGGACCATGCTATTGAGATTTCAGGAGAGACATCAGGGTGAATCTGATGCCCTGGGTGTGGGGAAGAGTGGGGAACAGCCAGAGCCACCAGATTTCAGGAGATATGTAGAAAAAGCAGTAATGGGAGCCCTTTTGCCTGTTCCTAAAAAGTGCGTCTGTAGTCAGAAATGGGCCATGAGGGGGTGTGTGCGATCATGGCGTTAGGACCCGTGATGGCCCCGGAGGTGGCCGCTCAGGGCAGCGGCCCCTCCTCATCCTTGTGTCAGCCCCGGGGCCTCGGTGGCTCCGCAGCTGGCCATGGCGTGAGTCACCACGACCGTGGGGTCTGGCTGAAGGGGTAAGAAAACAAGGAGAGGGGCACCTGGTCCTCCTGCCCGCCGGGGAGATGCCTGCAGCAGGGAGGCTCTGCACGGGTGAGCCCCGGCCGCTGCCTGGAGAGGCACTCCCCAGCTCAGCTCAGCGCCGGGCACCGCAAGAGGTGGCACTGCAGAAGGCTGCCAGCAAACACCACAAGCCGCTATGTCGGAAATGAGAGCTGCCGTCATTCAGGATCAGGCCCTAAGTCCCAGGGACGGCTCGCTGGGTCCAGCCCTGGGATGCAAAGGTGCTTTCACAGCATAAATAAGAAGTAGCATTCAGCATGTTTTCCTCCTTTGGAATGAATTCTCTTTTTTGGTTTTTTTTTTTTTGGCCACTTTCATTGTTTGAATATTTTCTGTATTTTTCATGTAATTCCTTTACCCCTTCCCCTCCCCAGATACATGAAGGATTTTGTTTACAGTGCAGCCCTAGATACAGTCAGCACATATTGTGAGAAAGTCTAGCAAGTCCAAAAGGGACCATTTGAAGTGGATTTGTCTGCTGCTTCTATATTAAAAGCATAAAATCCAAAGCTGCTTTTTTAACATCAGAAGTATTCCTCCACATGAATTGCTAACGCTGCTACGCTGCCTGCTTCACAAACAAAGTGTGATAATCGCTTGGGGTTTAAGTTAGCAGCACATTATGAGTTTCATCCCCGTTGTTCCACCACACAAGAACGCTAAGCTAAGAAAGCTGCAAACCTTAGTAGGAAAATGTGAGAGATGGGAGAACAAAGTTGGTAGGAGATCTTCCTTTTGCATCTTCAGCTAATAAGGGTTAGTGGGGACCTAAAACTATCACACTGGTATTTTCTCTGTAGTTTGCTTGGAACATTTTGGTGTTTTGGTCCAGCCTTAAGAGTCTAGCTATAAAAATTTTGAGATGACAGTCAGATGTGTTACTAACATCTCTGTACAAGGCCAAGGATGGGTTGCACTGGGAAATGAATTTTTTTGGAGATCTGCAGGCGCTATGGAGATTCTCGGGCGAGTCAGAGGGACAGGCTTTGTTTTACTTGTTCTGAGAGCTGTGAAACTCAAGGCTGCAGGATGGTTCACCTAGGAATTCTGTCAAGCACTGTGCTCCTACACATTGTTAAATGAAGTAAAAAGCAAATTCTAAAGGAAGTCCAACTGAAGAAGCTGCATGAAGCGCACAAAAAATAAGACTTTCAATGAAAGTGAAACCAGATAGTCCTTATCATTTCCTGCTGCCACAGACAAATTCTTTTCTTGGACGTACTGGACAGTCCCTGTGGAAAGGAATACCACGTGAATGCACATGAGTAATGTCAGAAAAGGATCAAAGATGTGATCAAAATATTGTTAAATATGGGTATTTTGGAGAAAACAATCTCTAAAATTTCTCACTGACAAATTGTGCTTTTCCACCAAAGAAGTTTTTGTTTCCATTTTCTAAAGAAACATTTGAGCCAGAAAAAATAATCAATTTTCAGCAAAATCCTCTAGTTTTACATTTAGTAAAAAATTTCAACCAAAAGAAAGGTGAAGCAAAAGCCTTTTTTTTTTTTTTTCCAAAAGAGAAATTATTTGATACCAGATTTTGATGAGCCCTAATTATTAGCTCGGTGGAACTCCTGCTGATTTGGCCTGGTGTCAGGGAGCATTAGAGAAGAAGCTGCCTCTCTTAAATCGCTTTTAAGACTCAGAATAAGTTTTAAATAGAAATTAATTGTCCCTCTGCACAGGACGTGGTGTCACACTGGGTCGTTTAGACAAAGTCATTTCTAGAGTTTTGCCCTCCGCTCTGACTGTCCCTGAGCAGTTTGGCCAGTAACAGCACTGCGCTGTCTTGCACACGTGATCTCCAGAGGCTTAGCCTCTGCAGTTTTAACTTCAGAAGATCAATGCATCCAGCGTAAGTGCGTGAACGCATGCTGACTCACCAGAACCTCCTCAGCAAAAGGTCTTACAATAACACAGGCTGCCAGGAAATGCATGTACTCTGCGACGGTTCGTACGGTGCTACCCACCTACCTGTGGGACGGAGCTGTGCATGGAGGGCTTCCTCCTCTCCTGCTTACTGTCATGTCACTCATTTCCCGTCACAGAGCCTTTCAGTATTACACAGTTCAGGCAGTTTGAGATGTGTAATCGTGAGCCCGTTTGATCTGAGGAATGTGCCTGGGTGTTATAGGAACTTTTGCTTTACGTTTACTGACCCAAATCAATCCTGGCTTGCAAATTGGAAAAGATAAAGCTTGAAATCGGGCAAGCTCTTTTTTTACCCTCTGAAGAATCTGTGCTTTGCTTGGGGAAAGAGGGCTTGACTTTCAATCTCTAGTTGAAAAAAGTGATTGCTAGAAAACTGCAAAGAGTTGAGTGATCAAACCCTGGTCGGCTCCCTTCTGAAAACAAAACAGGCGTAATGCTGGGGCAGCAGTGCCCTGTGGAAGGCAGCGTTCACATGAAATAGCGAGACAGCAAGGCTTGTGATGGACACTGCTCCTCTCGCTGAACAAACACCGACCGCTCCCCCGCGAACCGCCCTGACACATAGCTGGTAACGGCTCGGTGCAAGGAGGGAGCGGGGGCTTCATCCCTGTGGGCCGGCACATCCTTCCCATGCCCTTGCCCTCCACTTCCCTAACTCACGGGGGTGTGAAAGCAGGACCTTTTCAGCAGCCTCGGTGAAGTCCCCCGAGAGTCCCCTGCACCTCTGCAGCCTCGCTCGCTCTCGTTACTGCTTTAAGGTGGGGACATCTATTGACCAAGGTGTTGTCAGCATTCAGAGGGCAGCGTTTGCAAGGTCTGGGGGAGATGTGATAAGCTAGCACTTGTTACTTCTTTAGAAATGCGTAGTGCCTTTTTTGGTGGGCACTTCAGCAGAGCAGATGTCGTGAAACCCAGAGTCCTCCAGCCCGTGTCGAGGGAGGGAGCGCTTGGTTAAGGGATGTGTCTGGGCATCACGGTGCTCTCCCTGGTTCTGCTGCTGACTTGTGCGTGTCACCAGCAAACCACTTCACAGCTCTCCCACCCGTGTCTGCTAGCAGCTAGTTCAAACGCAGAAGAAAAGCAGCTACTACGCACAGCGCGGTGCAACACCTGCGTTTTTAATTGTATCAAAAAGCCTGGTGCAGGTGCTCTCAAAACGTGAAGCCATTTGAAACAGCTCCCTCTGATTCAAAATGTCAAGCGAGAGCAAAATTAACTCAGAAAGGCATATTAACCACATAAAGCATATACATATGCAGCGGATATATTATTCATTATCTGTTCAGCCTTTCTGTCAGCAGCACATCCGAAAGCAAAACGTACTGCCAAGTCATGTATTCTGATGACCTGGGAACTTCCCCGTTTCCCAGGAAGATGAATTTGGGGGCACGAGAATGATTTCTAATAAACACACTGACAGCAAAGATGATGGTAAAAGGAAGTGCAGCTTACCGGTTTTTTTGCAAAGGAAAGTACAGTGACTCATGTGTCAGAAGGAACACGCTAACCAAAGACAGTCCCTGCGCTTTGCAAGTGACCACCCAAAACTCCCCCCCAGGGGACAGCTAATGACAATTAGTTACTCTCGAAGGCACAAGGGCTGAGGACTTGTACAACTGGGCACCAGCATGTCTGTCCTTGTGAAATGAAAACGTGAAGCTATGCTGGAAACTTAAGTTGAGATATGAGATGAGATTTTCGGTGTCAGAGAGAGAAATTACAAGCTTTATTTTTAAGAGGTAAACTCGGTGACCTGCTGATGCAATGGAAGGATAGGTTAGTACTGAGGAAATATATATTTGTCAGTTGAGTTCTTCCCAAGTAACTCACTGGTATTCACACCAGAATGAAAATGTTCACACCTGGAGTTATCTGGGAAGAGCTCTTACCTCAAGCCTGAAGTTGAGGGGAACGGTGGCCACGACAGAGTATTAGGTGTCCATGGACTTCTGTACCTGAAACAGCATGATACAAAGAACGTGATTTGAAGATCTCATAAATCATCCCTCCTCACTTAACTGGAAAATTAGAGGTCTCAGTGTTCCCTCAGCCCATCACAGGCTCCCAAGGTATCACAGCTTGTACAGGCGCCCTTTTCTCACTGGCACACCCAGGTATTTGTCAGATGACATTGTCCTGTTGCCTCTAAGGCCGGTGCACTTCTGCCCAGGTGCAGAAAGGCAGAAGATGAGCCATGTTTCCCTGTGGAGTTTCCTGAGGTGCTCACAGCTGAAGCAGCAATAGCACGTGTGCCGACTGAGTGAGGGCTGCGTGCGTGCGTGCGTGTTCACCGTGTCTGGTGCTTGGTGTGCGCCTTTAATGTTAGAGCTAAAGATATGACAGCTGTGCTTGTTTAAAAGTGATCTATTCTTTTATGAACCCTGTTTTTGAAATCCAAAGCCACTCTACTTGTGGGTATCTGCACCAAGTCCAAACTTTTCAGTTCATGGGACTACACCATTGTTTTGTGTGCGTGGGGTGGGAAATTGTGTGTGCAACCATAGCAGATGAGTGTACATCAGATGGACAGGGCCGTGAACCTCTTTTCCTTCGGTAGGCCCACAGGGCCTTTCATCTGTGAGCAGGTGAAAGTATCGCTCTAAATATCCAAGGAAAGGAAATAGAGTTACAGTTCTCAGAGCAGTGTTGCGTGAACTGTGTGTTTTGTAGCAGATGTTTCAGGACATAAACAATTAGGTCTTAATGTATTAATAGGCATCTCTGGAAAATAATCCGACAGTACGTTATGGACCAGACCCTTGGCTGGCATAATCTGACATGGCTCCAGTGGCTTCATTTTCAGTTTTGAACAAGTTAACTTCTAACATCTTTAATTATACACATCTCTGGCCAGTATAAACCTATGTGAGATCGGGATGCCTGGATCTCGTGTGCCATTAAAATATCTCCAAGGACCTTTGAACTCTACAGCAGTCAAAAATGTTCTTTTGGATCATATACCAAAATCATGAGAGTGAAATCCTGCAGCACTGGATAGGCACAAAGGCAGATTTCATGACTGCATTAGTCTTTGCTATCTAAAAATACTTTAGATCTGTCTGGCACAATTAGATGGGAGCAAATCTGGGGCAGATATGCACTAGGCTTTGCCAGCTACAGCTCTGGCCACCTCCCTCCACCCATACCCAGAGGGGAAAGGGGGCTGTAATCAATAGGAGGAAGCAGTGCTCGAAAAACGCTCGTGGCTACAGGGACAGGGTGGTGGTGGCAGGGAGATGTCTCACTTACAACGTACTTTCCTACAGTTCTGCATAGTTTCATTGACTGAGGAAGCCCAGAGTAGCTTTCTGTACTAAGCAATGCTTACTTGCCTGTTGACTTGCAAGATCCTTCTAGCAAATAGACTACAGATTGCTTCTTCGGTGTTATCTAATGATTATTTTTTTGTCTCTGCTTCTTTCAGCTCCAAGGCTCTTTGAAGAGAAAGTTGGTGGTAAATCTGTCGCCTGTTAACAACAAGAGGCCCAATGGTGTTTCCGAGAGCTCTTTCCTTGACATTAAGAGGATAAGAGTGGGTGATAATATCTCAGTGGGACAAGGTGGACAACATGTTAACAATTGCCAAAGCCAGTCAATGTCAGGAACTATGTCTGTGGGGCAAGGATCACAAAGAAAGGCCAGCAACCTAGCAACCAATACACATGCCAGTGGGAATGGCATGTTTAATATGACTTTGAAAGAGGTAAAGAAAGAACCAGGAGAAACAGTGTCCTGCAGCAAACACTTAGATGGCCAGACGTCCCATGAGAACATGTTCCCTAACAGATATGGGGAAGACTCGTGGGAACAAATGATGGATCTGGAGCTTCAGGAACTATTTAATGAACTGACTAACATATCAGTGCCACCAATGAGTGATCTCGAGCTAGAGAATATGATAAATGCGACAATAAAACAAGATGAGCCATTCAACATTGACCTTGGGCAGCAGAGCCAGAGGGGCCCTGTGAGATCTCTGCAGATGGATAAGATGGTGATAAAGAGTGAATATGCACCAGGCATGAATCAGGCTCCTGTGGGCTCCCCACAGATGAGGCCTTCTTCTACAGGTCCAGCCTTCACTATGGCTACCGCTGCCATGTCCACCTCTTCACCCATCCCTTCGGTGCCTCAGAATCAAACACAGGTATCGCAGGTTTCTTCTGCGACCAGTCGGCCATTGCCTAACTGGCAGGAGGTGTCTCATGCACAGCAGCTCAAGCAGATCGCAGCCAACCGGCAGCAGCATGCCTTGATTCAGCAGCAACAGCAGCAGCAGAACCAGACGGCCAACTGGTCCACCTTGTCTCCATCAGGACCTTCCCCTGGACCCTTCGTGCAAGAGAAAATCCCCAGTCCTTCTTTTCGCCAGCAGCAGTTCAGCCCACAAAGCTCAGCAATGCTTGGGGTACCAGTGAATGGAAACCAGTCGAAAGGGATCAACAACTATGTTTATAAACCAACCACTCCCCAGAGCAATCCCATGGACATAATCATGCAACAGAAGCCTCAGGACCTCAACAGAAACTTTATCAACAGTGCTCAGCCACCACTAGAGCAGCATCATGGCAACACAAAGCCTTTGTTTCACTTTAACTCAGAGCAAACAAACCAGCAGATGCCTTCAGTTTTGGGTTCCCAAAACAAGCCTGCCCTTCTGCACTACACGCAGCAGGCACAGGGTTCAGCCCCTGTGCAACAGCCACAGCAACAGCAGCAACAACAGCCACAGCCGCAACCTGCTCAGCCTCTCCCAAACCAGTCTCTTCAAAGGCCACCTAATGTACCCCTAGCAATGCAGCAAAAAATGATGCTTCAGAAAATGCAGCAAAGCCAGCAAATCTCAGGTTTGCAGTATCCAGTCTCGCAGCAGCATAGACAGGTAAGGCAAATTCCTCCTTATTTGTTCCAGAATCTTTCTGGTCTGAGTAGTAAAAACGCTTTTCCAGCCTGGCCTCATTCCTCCAGGAGATGTCTACTGGTGGCAGATAATGACCATCTCAGCACATACTTCAGCAGAGCTGGTGATGGCACGTTTAGCACCTATTCAGGTATATCATGGATGCACATTTATAAGATTTGCAAGAAAGACATGCTCATAACGCTTTTTCTTAACACAATAGAGTGAATATGCCACTGATATATATTATGTAGATACTTGTCAGAAAGGTGAGATAGTAGGGCAGATGCAAGCTTATTTTGGAGCCTTATCTAAGTTTTCTAGCTTACAAAACTTTAAGCTCTTTTGAATGGCAAAATTTTAATGAATTCCTATGTTATCTTAGATAATGTATTTTACAACGTTAATTTTTATGCCATCATTTTCCTCAGGGAGGCAGGGTTAGGAAATTCTGGTTTTAGATATCTTTTGACTGACATTGCAAAAATACTGTTTGCATATTTGTTATCTGCTTGGCAAAGGAAAACTAAGACTTATCTGTGAGCTTTATAAACACCCATCACACTTCTGGGAATATTCTGTGGATAAAACACGTACTTAGATATGAAGGTGAAGGTTGCCACAGATATGTCTACAATTATATACCACATGGCCAGCTCCCACAGCGTTATCATGAGACAGTGCTCTGACACGATTGATTACTGTAGCTCAGCTATGCTATGTCAAGTCACTGTGCACCGGGATCCCAAGTTTCAGACCTGCCAATCGAAGTTTGAATATGTAACCTCATTGTAGCTCAGAAACTGGAAACCAGGTGCAAAACAAGTAAAACATATATTTTATTTTGGGACATTTAAGCCACTCTGGGGAGTTTTGGTGGGGCAAATGTAGTTCAACACATTTGAGGGTATGCAGTGGCAATATAGGTGTGGAGATCATTTGTGGATTTCTTACATGTGAAAAACAGCTATAAGAAACTACTGAAAAGTGAAAGCCTAAGTCTTCCATAAAGTCCCAGAGAAGCAGCATTGTGAATGAATCATTCAGAACTGGAGTTTCTTGGCCAAACTGTTTGGGTGCACAGTCTGATGTTTTAAAAAAAAAGCAAAGTAGGTATAGTTGTATGCATGGAAACCTTTCGCCTTTTAACTCTTTTAAACTCCCTGACCAACCAGCCATGACTTTCTTCAACAGAGAATCCGTTAGCAAGAGGTACGAGGTGAAACATTTAGGCAGCTTTGCGTGGGGAGACGTTGCTTTGGTGGGAGATGCTGGAGAATGAGCGCTGGCAGGAAGCAAGCACAGCTACAGCTTTGCTGTTTTACAGGAGGTCTCTGCTGGCTGTTCCTCTCCTTCTTGGGCCACTGTGTGCTCTCTTCTTAGGCGCATTTCCCCATTCTCTTAATAGACTGGCAGGGAGATGAATTTTAACAGTTCTTTCATTCAGCCATGATGAAGCTTCCAGCAATCTGTCAGCACAGGGGAGACAGGCCGGACTTCTGCAAACACTACTATTTTTCTGAAAAAAATATGCAAGGTCACATTCTGGAAAGGAAGAAAAACACTGAGAGCAACTCTGCTTGAGGCAATGATAGCTCCTTGCTCTGTGCCCTCTTGGGCTGCTGCTCAGGGAGGCAAGCCAACAAGATGGTACTTGGCAACATGGCCATAGCAGTACTTGAAAGATTTATCGTGAGTGTTGTGGGATCTCTCACCTGTGCAGCCACAAGATCTTTTGGCTTAGGAAACTTTCCCTAAATGAACTTTGCTGAGTGCCAAACTTTAGATATTACACCAAGGAAGGAGTTTTGCCTATCAACACAGACTTCTGCAAGTAGCTTTCCAAAGTTTCTTGTCATCTGACCACTTTCCACAGTTTTGTCTGCAGGACGTGGCTACCTGATCCGCAGCACAGCTGAGAAGCTTAGAAGCTTTGTAGACACAGATTACCGGGCTTTTGCAGCACGAATGATGTTGTTTCTATGCTCTAGAGAGGTAACTGGACTTTTTTAGAGATCCTTACCAGTTGTTCCAAAGTTCTGCTGAAATTCAGAAAATCAGGTAGTCTCTCTCAGTAGAGTATTCTGTAGCTGCTGCAATGATACTTAGAAATGCAGGTGATCCATAAATAGCAGGATTTTGGATTGGTTTGAACATAACTGTTCACCTGGCAATATTTATGAGTCCTGTGAACTCCTTTAGGGCCTGCCTATGCAGCTGCAAGAGCCCACCAACCCCTTGGTCAGGCCTGCTTGTGCTCATAGGTCCAGTCTGAATATTAAATCAGAGTGGGAGGAGACACCCCTAACATTATATTCCAATAAAGACAACAAAGGTCAAAGCAACCTCGTGGGTCAACTCCTGCTGATTTTAGCAATGGAGACTTCACCTCATTTAGGCTGCATGGTCTTCTTTCCTGTAGGATCATCTCCCACCTCTGAGGATTCCTACACATCATTAACAGTAATGCATTAGTAATTACCAGCATTTACTAATTAACTTAATGATTAATATTTACTTTACTCATGCCCTATTTCTTCATGAGGAATCAAGGTTTGATTCTGCTTGGTATCATTCAACTCCTCCTCAGATCATTATAATTGTGGGCTATAAGGACCATCTCAGTACTGGCTGGAGTGCTTTGTAGCTGGAAAAGTGAGTGCACATTCATAAAGGGCTGCTGTGACATTGCCATCAGATAACACTGACGGGAACACTGTAAATTCACATTTTTAGCTGAACCAGCTCACCCTCTGGATTTTTACTCCCCAAGTTTTAAGATGCCAAAAAAGCATTTGAACTTGACTTTATCAGCCCAAGCTTGCTAACTGGAAATGTAAGGCTTATAATTTCTCTGCTTGTCACATTCACTTTGTGTCAAATCGGAGCGAACTTGTAGTGGGATTTGCTAATTAGATGTCTTTTGCCTCTAGGGAAAAGTCATAAAAATGATGGAAATCTTCTTGGTTTCCTGGAAGGTTGATCTGAATGAAGGTTTTGTTTGCTTCTCTGTTTTATTCTCCATTGTTGTGGGAAAGATTCACCTTTTCATTGTTTATCAGGATGAAACATATGCACAGTCATGAAAAAATCTTAGAAATTCAACACTCTCTTTGTTTAGGGAATAATTAGAAGCTCCAAATTCTGCACAGGTTTAATCAGGTTTGCAATCCTTATACAGAACCTGGGCTTACGTGGGGAAAAATCTGGAACTGGGCTTGGGTAAAAGTTTGAAGTCTAACTTTCCCCTTGTGAAGAAATGTAGTCCAGTCGGTGAGAGATGCTTCGAAGTAAGACTTAAGGTTTTTGAACAAAAAACTTTACGTTGTTAACTAGTATAAGAAATACCACACATATTTTCAAAGTTTTTGATCAGCCATAAGACTTGTTCAATAAGATCCATTAGTCTTCTGTGAAGAAGTAAAAAAAACAATTAAAAAAACCAAAAAGCTGGTATCTACTAAATAAAATATTATTCATCCCCTTCTGGTTTTGACCTAAAGCCAAATTAAACTCAACGGTTTCAAGCTGACTTTTTCTCCAAATTTTTTTATTCAACTTCATTCACTTGAGGGAGGGGAGAAAAGAAGGCTGAGCCTATGAGAATAGGAACCCTAACGGAGCAAGGCCACTCTATCTGCTACATGTGGGCATGTGCCCTATTTAGTCTCGTCTTTGAGGGCAAGGATAACACAAGGGATCATGAGAGCTTCAGCCCCCGCTTTACACGAACAACCAGTGGTCCTCATTTGTAAGGCTCTGGAAGCGTCAGTGTTGTCTATCTAGTTACAAACCACGACAGAGTTTCCTTGTGCAGAGCTCAGGGCCTTGTTAGTCCCTGTTCACTTTGAGGATGGGATCATCCTCTTCTTTTTTTCTTTTTTCTTTTTTTTTTTTCCCAAGAACCCAGGAATGTGGTGTGATTAGTTGCAGTTTGGGGCTTTTTTTGCCCTTACTTGCCCTAATTGGATCATTTTCTTCACCAGGTCTTAACAGGCTCCTTTTAAATCCAGCCAGTCTCCCTTTCTACTGAATACCGAGCAATCCCTTCTCCAGTACCTGCTCCAAGCATGGGTGTCCCATACGTGCCTCTTGCCTCATGCTTTCCCACCGCAAGGCTTTGTATTTTGCAGCGTGTGGCCAATGGCCTCTCAGGTGCTCCATGACCCAGGGACACAGCATGGCTGCATGTGGCTGGAGAGCAGCCACGGAGCAGCACTGCACCAAGGGATGTGCCACCAGTGAGGAGCTTGCGCTCAGAGGAGCTCCAGGTGCGGAGGTGGCCCCCCCTTGCAGGCCCCCTCCATTACACCAGCCCCCCAAATGGCCAGAAAATCGGTGCTTCACTGATATATATGCATTGCTCTTAAATATCTCCAAGGGGTAGAGGTGGTATTTCAACTAACCTGGCAGCTCTGCAGAGGTGCTGAGACCGATTCCCCTCTCTTTTTCTCCAGTGTAAACCCAGGGTAATTTCATTTATTTTCAGGAGAGCATAATTGGACTTACAAGCAGCAGGATATGGCCTTCTACCTTTTTTTTTAAAGCATGGGCACCATACAGATTTAATAAGAAGTGTATGTTAAACTGTCAGATTGTTAGAGTGCTATGCGAGGAGGAAGCACCAGGAGCAAAAGATCTAATGGCTTTTTTGAAAGTGCAGAGAGGAAAACTCTTGTTATCGTTCACTGCTGAGTGATAACTTACACCTCTAATTTAGCCTCCAAAATTTCTCAAAGAAAATGTGGCTTCTTTGGATGATTCATATCAAAACAATATTTTTCTAGACCTTTGTGTTTACCACTAAAGAAGAAAAGAAGAGCACATTTTGGTGAGGCAACCTCTCTGTTTTCAAATGTGAAGGAATTATTTTGCAAATATTTGTGAAATGAAGAGAGAAAACCTAGAGTGACTTGGGGTAATTGGTACAAACCAGGACTTAAATTTGACTTAGATCATAAATAACAACGATTCCAGGCTTTTGGAATCTGCAATAATAGAAACTGTTCCATAGTGTAAGAAAATAACAATGTGACCTTTCTTTCAATGCTTGCTATAAAAGTCATATTTGGATGACAGCTTTTCTTGATAGCTCCATTTTGGTCGCATTCCTTCATGCAAGGGCTTCTGAATTAAATATTCTGGATAAAAACTTGAGTATGTCCCAAAAACCACCATCAACTGCAGAGTCATAGCTGATTTATGAACATGAAAGCAGAGAGAAAATGTCATAGGTTCCTGTATTATCATGGTGGACAGTTGTCTTGGTAGTGCCTTATATCATTCATGCTCAGTTTGCTGAATGAAATATATAGACAATCACACTGTGGATGGTCAGTCCCTGAGGACATTGTAATTCAAAGGCTCAGAGGCACTGCCAGTTCCATAAGGTTTCTTGAACTCTTTGCATAAAGTATTTACCCTGGTAGAATAGTAGAATATTAGCCACTTAGGTGAAATGCTTCTGGATTTGGGACGTAGCTGAGGTAGTCCCTTGTTGTCTCACTTGGACTGCTTTTTGAAGGTAGTTGCATGACGATACCAATAAAAAACATCATTGCACTTGCCTGGATGAGTTCTTTGCTAATGTCAGCACATTTGAAGTCTTATTTATTATTTACTAGCATTGTGAAGGTGCCTGGGAGGTCCACTGATAGGGCAAAATGTCATTCTGTGAAGAACTGTATAAACTCAGATTAAAAATGGCCCCTATCTCAAAGGAACAACGTTGATCTGGCTTCTGTTAGAATCAAATAAAAGATGAGTTTTACAGAAGGAATTTGAAGGATATCAGCTTCTACCCACCTGCGTGTCTAGAGATGAGGTGATCTAGGAGGCACTTCATGAGCCAGTCAGTTGTCTTGGCCATGGGGAAAAATAATGCTCTTAGAGACAGGAGGCACAGTGAAGGTGCTAGCTGCTTCAGGCCTCTGATTTTACTCCACTGCCACCTGGAAGACATGGGCTAGGGTAGGGAAGCAGAGGGACAGCCAAGGTACCTGGTGCGTACATAAGAGAAGATGATGGTGGCTGCAGGGAAGAAAGGGCAGGTGAGAAGATCCACAGTGCTGGTGGCTGACATTACCGTTTACAGGCCACACCTGGGGTGGTGGGGTAAAGCAGGGAACCGTCACCAAAGACAGGACATGAGTTTGTGCTTATTAGATTAACTGGAAAGGAGGTGTAACAGGACAAGACTGGAATAAGGAACTGTGAAGACGCAATGCTGAGCGGGAGGCAAGGGGCCGGGGATGTTTCAGGTCTGGTTCTCTGCTGCTAAGCAAGTTAGTCTGTCTTGACCTGTGATCCCATCAATAAAGCTGGGATATCTGTGAGGGCTTCTTACCTGGTTGAAGTGAGGATTTCTGCTATTGCTGTGTGTGCATCTGAGGCCAGAGTCAAGCCCTGAGTCAACTTCCTGCAGGGATTTTGGAAAGGCAGCCTGGAAAAACAATATAATTCCACAGCCATTTAGAGCTGGCATGGTGAAAAACCCTTTCCTGTAAGTTTTTGCTTGTTTGTAGGCAATTTATGAATACCTCAAGAAGTCAAAGAACAAAAAAATTTTAACAAGCCCCAGCTCCCATTTTTCTCCCTAGAGTCTTCCTATTATTTTAATTCCCTGAAGTCCTCAAGAGCAAGTCCCAGTAATTTGTCTCTCTAGGGGTTCAAAATGAAGGAATATTTTAATGGCAAATATTACTTTTACTGCTGGTGTTTTTATGGTGGAGACCTGCCCCAGGCCACAGATGACTGTCATTAAGACAGCAACAGACCTAGTAATGTTCCTTTAATGTGAGTTTTCACGGGTGAATTTACCATTTCTATGTGATGCTGATCCAGAAAATCAGCCAGATGCTCCAACAGAACTATTCCAGAACCATCTGCCTGCTTCATTTGCTGCATGCCTGTTTCTGGTAATGTACACACACAGTGTAAGAGACAGCTTTTGCCCTGAAGAATTTATAATCTAAATAAGCAAGCCAGCCAAACCTTGAGAGGAAGGAAATGTTACTGTGTATTTTATATATTATTATATATTTTGGGAAAGAGAGAAGGAAGATCTCATTCAAAGCCATCACAATAAATCCACTGGAGTTGTTGGATAAGGACACATTTACTGTCGCAGAGGAATCCTCTGACAGAGTCTGGAGTGGAACCAGACCCAGTGTCAGTCTCAGAGACACTATCCTTGCGTCCCAGGGTAGTGCCTGAACCTATCAACCCGCATCTGCTCATCTTGACCTGACTGCCCCTTGCCCTTTGGTCTGAAAGCCTTCTCTATAGACGCAGCATCCACAGCTTTCAGCCTTCACAGCCTGCGCAGTCCCCCAGAGGAGACCTCTGGAGTAGCTACAACAGTGTTTGATGCTTCTTTTTCCCTTTATAGCTATAGATTGATGCTAAACAGCTCATCGAGATGCACCCAGCGGTTTGCCAACTCTCCAAGGGGCCTTTGAGACACCCGTGCATGGGTGGACATGCCCTGGCTATGCCTGAGATTCTGCTTGCCACCTTGTGCGTGGGGAAGGAGTGGGGTCTTGAGGGCAGCCTCACACCGTGTTGAACAGGCCAACTGTGCTGAGTTCGTGTCATCTCTTCAAAAATGGTCCTCACTTCTCTGTCCCCTCTGATGAGGCTCTGTTTTGTCAAGCCCCAGGTGGAATTTGGAGGGGGGCTGAGTGCCTGAAGCAGTTGGTCCATCTGAAAAGCCAAGTGCCTTTCATAGAGTCTTTTAATAGTAATACTTAGCCTTGACATAGCTGTGGAAACATGAGAGTTGAATGATTCTCCAATTTCATAGGAAGAGGTGAGGATTTATGTGAGGTCTACATCATATTGTGAATCAGTAGAAAATGCAGAAATCAGGTGAAAGGAGGGATATTTATCCCTCTCCATCATACCAGTTATCTGTATTTAATGTTAACCCCCTAAGCTTCCTATGTAACCAGTGAGGAAGGCGCAGCTCAGAGTACCTAAGCCAGACACATACGTGGGGCATAACTTCACTGCAGAAGAGTCTCAGTGTCCATGAGCCCAGCTGTGCTGCTCTGCCTGCAAGACACACGCAGACTGAAACTACAGTGCACTGAATTGCGTGCCAATATGTCAAAGGAAGGGGAGGACAAGGGGCTTTGGACACTCTTAGGTGAGGTTTCACAGGATGGCAGAGCTGATCTAAGGGCTAGGAGCTTCAGAAAGGGGCAAGGAGTCCTCCCCTCCCCCCCCCAGCCCTGTGTCCACTCCTTCCTCTGGCACCAGCTCTGGCACTTGTCTGAGCTCTCACAAAACTTGCAGAAAACTATCCTTTTTCTATCTGTGTTGGTTTTCTGCTCTTTTAGTGACTTTCTCCAGCTTGTGGGGTCAGACAAAGCCAACATTGGCACAAGGGAAGTGGCAGGAGCACGTAGCTGGAGGCAAGAAGTGGAGATGGGGTTGCTCCTGCCAGCAGCAGCAAGAGTTGTTAAACTCGACTCAGGTGGCTGGTGCTGGGGAACCTCAGCTACAGGGGTGGCCAGAGAGGGAGTGGAAGGTGGACAACTGACTGCAAGAGGGAATCTGGGTGTGGAAGGCCAGGAGCCGAAGGTAGCAGAGAGTCAGGGAGCAGAAAGTTTAGTGCAAGGGAAAGAAAAAGTCAGGTGGGACCCGATCCAGAGTAGGAAAGATGTGATGGGGTGGACAGAGACTGGGAGAGGAGGTGGTGAAGGAGTAAAGTGCAGGAAGGGTGAGGGTCCAAGGGTAGGAAGAAGCCTGGAAGACTGTAATAGAGAGTGAAAATTGGGTTTGGGTGAGGGGGAATGAGAGAGGAGGAGGGGGAGCTCAGGAGGAGGCAGATGAGAATGAGTTTGGGTACAGACAGCAGAGAGCGGGGGATCCGAGGGTGGGGAATAGTGTGGGAGGAAATGGGGCAGAGCAGGAGCTACTGATGCACAGGGGACAAGCACCTATGGTCCTTGCAAAGGGGAAAGTGGAAGACTGATAACACTTAAAAACTAACTGTTTCTGTATCGTGTGCCAGGAATAAGTGAAGGGGCATAAGGGGCTCGTTGTCCAGTAGTTCCCAAAGTGTCTGCAGGAAGTCTTCAGGACAAGGCAGGAAATGCAACTTTCCAGACCTGCCTCACTCAGAGTACTTAAAATTGCCAGCTGAAAGGACACACTACATATTTCAGTCCGTGCTATTTATCCTGCCAGTCTCCATCAGTCAGGGAGATAGAATAAGCAGCATACTTGTCCCACTGCAAAAAATGAATACATCCCGTTCTCTGGTTTTCTTCCTTCAGGGGACCCTACAGCTCTTTGTCCTGGTTTCAGCTGGGACAGAGTTAATTTTCCTCCCAGTAGCTGGTATAGTGCTGCATTTTGGATTTTAGTATGAGAATAATGTTGCTAAGCAGTGCTTACACTGGTCAAGGACTTTTCAGCTTCCCCTGCTCTGCCAGGTGCACAAGAAGCTGGGAGGGGACACAGCCAGGACAGCTGACCCCAACTGGCCCAAGGGCTATTCCACACCATATGGCTTCATGCTCAGCATATAAAGCCGGGGAAGAAGAAGGAAGCGGGGGGACATTGGGAGTGATGGCGTTTGTCTTCCCAAGTAACCATTACGCATGATGGAGCCCTGCTGTCCTGGAGATGGCTGAACACCTGCCTGCCCATGGGAAGTAGTGAATGAATTCCTTGTTTTGCTTGTTGAACTGTCTTTGTCTCAACCCACGAGTTTTCTCACTTTTGCTCTTCTAGTTCTCTCCCCGCTCCCACCGGGGGGGAGTGAGCGAGCGGCTGCGTGGGGCTTAGTTGCCGGCTGGGGTTAAACCACGACACTCTTCTACCATCCCCAGCTGTAAGTGTAGCCATTGAATAACCAACATGTAGTTTATTCGTACCTGACAAAAGATGCACATGAGGAAGAAAGATGGAGATTGAATGGTCCTCTTAGGCCTTCATGAGAAGTTTTGTAGTCCCCCTTGTTTGAAAAGTTCCCCCGATTGACTGATACCAAATTACTTACAACGACCAAGGTGTGACAATGAGGATGGTATTTCTGTGGAGCCAGCTTGTTCTGTCACCTGTAAAATGGAGAGACTCTGACGGCTTTCCATAATTCTGTGAAGATGGGTTAGATGTACTCTCACAGTCTTTTCTTTTTCCAGTCCTTTCTGTAATTTGCAGTGGTTGCAAGCTGGGCCACAGCCTGGCTCCAAGTGAGTGATGAATGACTAAAGGATTTAGTGCTTTGGTTCTGGTTAGAAGAGCATCCAACTTTATCCATTGGAGAACTAGATTTCTCCGAATGACTGTAAGCTGCAATCCCAGCTAAAGCAGGCTTTGCTGGGGTGACTCCAGTCTTGTCTGGTTTCAGCTAGAATGGAAAAAAAAAAAGAAATTAATGGCCTTTTTTTCCTACTGGAACTGGTAAAAGACATGGGAAGACATAGGGATTAGCAGAAGTATTGGGAGCTTCACAGCCTAAGTGCAAAACACAGTGGGAGGAGGGAGGGTGGGAGTGAGTTCTGGCTATCCATCCTTAATCCAAAGCCGCCTGCTCCTTCCCAGGCTATACTTCACTGTCATACACTTGCAAATTCGCTCCAGGAATGAAAACAGACTAACTTTAAGCTTGTTCCCAAAGCTGCAAATTTGTCCCTGCTGGGTGTTAATTTAACTGCTTCCAGGGCACCAGGATGTCTACTAGTGTTCGCTTTTCTTTCTTTCTTCTTTTTTTTCACACATCTGGTATTGTGAAAACTTCCAAGGCACCACACAGAAGAGTGATGAACTGACCACTTTTAACCCTTTCTGTAGCATGAACCTGCCTCTCTCTCTCTCTCCAGCGTTTTCGCCCCATAGCAGAGTCCATGGGCCTCGTTACGCGTGGGATCCACAAGCTCTAAAGTGGGTCTTATGAGCATTTCACGGGCTGAGAATTGAGCCTTTCTTCAGCTCCATCATCCTCTGTTTTTCCTGTGAACAAACCTGGCTAAACAGTAACAACTGGACTTCAAAAATTTCCAGCAGGAAGAAACAGGTTTGGGGCAGGGAGGATATTTTTCCAAAATACTTCTTTTTTCCTCTTGCTTTTATCTGGTGTTGCCGCTTCCCAGCAGGGAGGATGTTCAGTGCAGTAGTTTTGCTCACATTATGGCAAGCGATGGCCTTTTCCTGTTGGTTTTTGATTGTTGCATTTGTTCTTTAGTGGCTGCATTAACTGTTTGTCTGCTGCATCGACTGAACCAGAGCAAATACAAAACAAATTAGGTGTCTCATTTCCAGTCATAGCTGTTGTACTTTACCTGAATTTCTCCACTTCGTTTGCTTTTTGTTGAACAGGTCGTTTGTATGACCAACTCACTTGTTTCACTAACATATTCCTACCAATAGCATACAGACTGGCTTTCTTGTCTTTGGCTAGGGTTTCCTAAAAAAAGCCAAAGGTACTTGAAAGCCAAGTTCCTCTTCCATTTTGGCCTGTTGTGCAATGCCAGATTTATGACATAAGGACGGTGCAAAGTCTTCCTTTGCTGTCTTCCTCTCAGCCCTATCATTGCTTTTAATCCCGCAGCCCTCCTTTTGTACTTCCATCCCAACAACTGTCCCTTCTCAGCCCTGGTTCCTCTTCAGCACCGACTCTGGGGAGCTGAAACACCATGGAGAAACATCTCACAGCTACATGGGCTGCTTAACACAGCAAGAAAGCAGCAGTATCCATCACACTGATGCAGGAGACCCACACGTGCCAGTCCGTGATTTTGGCATCTTCTCTTCTTCATGTAGTGTTTTCACTGCTGAGTTTTATTTTTAAAAGAAGTAAATAACTCTCCATCCACAAATTACAGGTCTCTTTGGTAAGCATGAAATCTACTTCATGGGCTAAGTACAACTGTGTTGTCAAAATCTTGTTTCATATTCAAAGTGCTACCAAGGGCAGCCTTTTTCAGAAGCAGCACTTCTCTGTGGGCCAGGCTCCAGGGCCCCGGGAAGCACTGGAGCAGTTCTTCAGAAGGGTTTTCCATAGCCATATATATGCTGCATTAAAAAAAAAATCCTCAGATTTTTAATCCTGCCTGAAATGGTTTCTGGAGCGTTGGACTCACAACCTGAAAATACTAATGAAATTTGGTTTGTGGAGATACAATCATTCATCTCCCTTTTAAGCCTGAGCTTTTTAAAGCTGCAGAGTAGGACTTATGTGTCCATAGCCAAATTATTTATGCAGCTCTAGAGAATGTCAGTGCAAAAACCATATAGCTTTAACATACGCACTTCTGTTTTTCTTCTGACAAGTTTTCCAACTGGTGTGCCTAGTAACCACCTTTGAAATTGGCCATAAGTAAATTTAGGCTGGAAATTAGCAGCACATTCCCAGCAATTGGAGAAATTGTTTGGCTTTCCTGAGGAGAGTGCTGGTGGGCAAAAACCTAGCTGCTTGTAAGATAAAATTTAGAATAAATGTTAGATGATATGTGATAGCAAGGCACTTGGTTTTAAAATGAGATCCCTTTCTACTCCTCTGTTTTCATAGCAAAGGCACAATATAGTCCTCTGGCTGTCACCTCATGTGGCCCTTTCTTTGAAGGAACCAAGTGGGGAGCTGCGTCAGCCACTACTAAGCAAAGTGGAGTGGATGACATGGCTAGGGACACCAGATAGACTTACAGACATTTAATTGTAGCATTCATTTAAATATATGGTCTACTGTTGTTATGAGCTCTGAGGATATTTTCCTCCCAAAGAATCCAAAGCAAATCGAAAGCTAGTCAGTTGGTACAGTAATTGTATATAATTTTGCATATGAATCATTAATTAAAGTCAAGCTGTGGAAAAAATTAAAAAGGCTAAAAGACCTTTGGACATTTGTGTGAAGATCACTGTGCTTGATATCAGGGAGTGTAGAAATGTTTGGACTGTTTGCTCAAATAGGCACAATGTTAATGAATCATTTTAATCACCTTCATTATAGTCTTTCAAACAGAGGAGACTACTATGCAAAACCAAGCCTGACAAAAACAACATACAAAACCCAGAGGCAATTGTGAGGCTACTAATTAGATAACTTTGTCTTGATATTTGCATTTGACCCTATGGATCTGGACAACATAGTACATTACTCTCAGGGCAAGAAGCAAGCGAATGGATGCTGCCCCGTGTCCTCTTGAACAACATTTTCAAGGTGCCTCTCGGTCTCTTGCGTCCTCCAGGGTAAATATTGGGGATAGTCTTTATCGTGTTTTTGCCAAATTTTTCTTACATCTCTGGTCTTTTTGTGGCAACAAAACAATGCAGGAGCTGGAATTATGCTATAAATGTTAGTGAAAAAAAAAGATGTAGAATGCCCAGATTTTGTGTTATTTTAGCCACGCAAACGCTACGAGCAAAAACTAAACCAAATTAAGTTCATGCACAAATATCAGTAGGAATGCTGAGATAGTAGTGATAGCAGAAGTAATTAAATTATGTAATATATGCTAATTGTTTTCTACACACTAATTCATCCATAAAGCTTCTGTGAAGAGAGTAACTATTAACTGTTCTGTAAAGGTTAAAAATTGAGATGGTGAGATCAACACTTTTTTTCTAACACAGCTGGTGAAGTTAAAGCAGTAGAAACACATGTGGTGCATCTAAATAGGTGTCTTGGTACAAAGTGACTGAGTCAAGGAGAGATGAAGTAGATTAGTACTTGTGAAAACAGGCCATCTATTTAGGTGCCTACATACGGCTTTAATTTTAGTCTGCAAAATCGGGTTGGATTCAGAATTAGCATAAACTTTGCAGTTTTTATAAATTTTTCAAAATAAAATTTTTTGACCAAGCACTCTCCCGTCAAAAATTCAGATCGCCAAAGATTTCTGCAAACGTCAATGAGTATTTTCAGAAAACTTCCTTTTAAAGATTTAGAGGTTTCAGCAACCAAAGCAGTCAGAATTTCCTTTCATTAATATTTAAATATATATAGCTTAAACCAGTTTAAAAATTCAGAGGTTTACATTCCATGCTGAGGGAGGCTGTATGTGTCGATAATCGTGTGTGATCAAAATGAGCTCACGTACGCTAGAGCAGCATCTTTACACTTCACAAAATAGCAAATAGATGCAAAGGTAAGGAAGATCTACACTTTCAAATATAGGTCACAGGAGAAATTGATTTCACACCAAGGCTTCTGAATTTGCATCTCAACTACTTTGTATACGTCCGTTTACACAAAAGGCAAATACATTTTCATGTATGACAATGCAGAGGGCAACTCTGTCCTTATTGAAACGATAATCAAAATGTTGTTCATAATTGCTATGTTACATAAAGGACAGTAAAAAAAAAAAGGTACATTTAAATATTTTAAGTTTCAAAACAATGCTCTCAAAGATTGGGAAAAGCAGGGTTTTGTTCCCCATTCAGGCTCAAGTCTCTGTTCTTGTCCATCAGTTCTGAGTGTTACTGAGGTCCTGTGAGAAACACAGGGCAAGGCCTGCAGTGAATGAGAAGGAAATGAAGTCTGCACTCACCTGAAATACCCTCACCAAGTTTGCTCGACACGGCAAAGTGAACGGTAGGAGTCACAGTGGTGGAAGTGGGGAGCGCGCACACACACACACACACACACGTGTATATATATATATATATATATACACATATACATACATGATGATGCCACTGTACCAGTAGGTGTTTGCATCTCGAACACCACCTGCAATCTGCACATCCATCTCAGGCAACGTATGGAAGAGATAATTAATCTGAGACTTTTCAGACGAGAAGGTATGAGAGAGGATATATAGACAGAGATCATGAGTGACACGGGGAAGACGAACAGGGAAGAATTAATCACTGTTTCTCCTACCAGGAGAGTTGCAGGTACCTAATGAAATCATCAGGCCGCAAAACAATCAAGAGGAAGGTGTCTTATGCCTAGCAGCGGGGAACACTTTTTGTGGGCATCTTTGCTGCACAACACTGTGGGTACCAAAAGTAAGCATGGATTCAGAATAGGGGTTGAGCAAATTCAGAAGAAATATTTGCCAAGGGCAGTCAAACACCATGATGTAGAGGCAAAGTTGCACTCAGAAAATCCCTAAATGGCAGAAGCCGGAAGATATATTGGAGGCAGTCCCAGCATATAGTGGCTCTGTCCCTGTAGTCCATCTGTGAACATCTCCTCTTGGCCACTCCGAAGGTGACCACAGTAACACACAGTTGTGTTTGGAGCCACAGAAATAACACTGCTTTTTCATAGCAGAAAAGGTTATTAATACAAAGAATGCCAGAAATGGTGCCTGGTTTGGGGGGAGTTCAGCTTAGCCATGTCTTCCCCAGTGAAGTTTAGGATCACCTAATCTACTAGCCCCTCATTGCAGCAGCATTTTTGCCAGCTGCCCTGGCCCATTTTGGCCCAGTAGCCCCAGGGCTTGTGAAACCGGGTCTACTGTTTGCTTTTCAGCTGTGAGAGCAGGCGCAGCGATGTGATCGTGAGCCATGCCTCTTGGAAAGGGTTTTTTTAAGATGGCAGCTCTAGGGGAGCTTAGCACCCCCCAGCAGTTTCTACTGGCGTACCTGCTCCTCCTGTTGCTGCCTCCAAGGCAAGTTTGATGACTGCTTTCACAGGGTGGCAGAAATGCCCTGAAGAACACAAGCAATGGAAGGGAAATGGTGATTTTCAGCCATTTATAACTGATCCAAACTGGAATGGCATTTCATGGAGAAGCCAAAAGCAAGAGTGTTAAAGTACTAGACTTGCTCACTTCCAGAAGTTTTTGCAAAAAATGAAGGAAATTAGATTTCTAAACTAATTCTTGCAGGATCCCTTTCAAGCAGAGTATGTAAAGCCCCCATAATGCTAATGCCTGCTTTTCACATTACATTCAAGAGACTTCTCCTGATTACTAGGGTGATTTGTGTAAATATTGACAACGATCCTTGTTTACTCCTCCCTGCTATTACAAGTTCCTAAGCAAAGATTTTGGGTCTGATTCTTATTCAGGCTGAGATCCCCTTTATATCATTATGACCATAGAAAGGAGCCTTTGATCGAAGAAAAATTTAATTACATATTCAGGCCTCTTTGGTGTAACAGGGACTTACTGTTAATAAGAATCAGGCTTTAGGTGTTCCAAATGCTCTTTAAAAAAAGAGACAACAATGTGCAAAGTAAGCTCCGAGTTATTAATTCAAGAGCAGTGTGAGCAGCAGCAGCAGTAAAGAAACCCAATATATCCATCAATCAACACTGTGGAACCCTGTTTGTTTGCACTAGTTGGAGAGTGATGAATAGGTCCTCTGTGTAAAACATTCAGCTACAGTGTGAGAGGGTAATAAATTATGTTTGTTAATTTTATATGCCATACATATAAAAATCACTAAAAATTGTTAAGACACTGTAATGGTGACAGAAAGGTCTGGTGCTGTAGGAACCTTAACGCAGTGCTTTTTCATCTCCACAAGTGAAGGTCTCTTTTGGCATTTCCTGCCTTTCAGGGAATAAGATATAAAAGGCCTGGAGGAAGAATTTTAATTACTAATCATTCAGGTTCACAGCTGTCTCACTGGACTATACTTACCTAAAAGTGATGCTTCCCACTTACGCTCATAATCCCCATTACCTCAGCAGTCAACGGAGAGAGACGGGGAGCTGCAGGGAAGGCATGACCGTCCCCAGGAGCCGCCCCAGAGCGGTGGCGTGATGGGCGGTGGCGGAGGAGGCCATGATGGGGGGCCACGATGCCATGGCTCACCCGGCTGCGGAGAGCTGAAGGGGGATGAGGTGGGTCCCCGGGCAGGGTGGTGTACGGGCAGGCACGAGCTCGGCTGTGGGACCAGGCTGTGAGTACAGTCCCGGCCTTTAAGCACCCAACAACGAGCATCGCGAGTTTGGTCTCAAACCATCCTGTTCTGGCACAGGTAAAGAAATTTAGACCTGGGCAGCTGGCGTAGACTACGTAACCACCTCAGCCTGGTATTTTTTATGTCCAGGTTAACCTGCTGCAATTTGGTTCATCTTTATCCGTGTGAGCTCTTTCCACTTCGGCTACGAGCTGTGACCAGGACAGCGCTTTGCACGCACACACCCTGCCTTCTGTCCTATGGCTGCGCTCTTGTACGTCTCCGTTCACGTTTTCACACCCACCTCTGTTGCAGCCAAGGCTAAGCGAACGTGCGTGCAGCCTCGGTCGTGCTCACATAAACTGAAGTTGCTTTTCAGAAATCTCTCCTCTCTAGATAAGCTGGTTGCTGTTGTTTGGTGTATACTGCGGAAGGGTGCAAAGTCTGCAGTGACAGTAAACAGTGCGGACAAAAGTATGTTTGAGTATTTTTTAAAACATCGTCTCAGAGGAGAAGGCAAGCTTGAGAAACTGCTTCTCTTTCCAGAAGCTTGCTTTACGGCAGTATTTATTTCTCAAGTCAGGGCAGCGAGGAAATGAGTCTAATGCATGAGAATGTTGCCATGTTATTAAACGGTGGTGTAAAAGCTGTGCTTACTTTCATGGGAATGAGGTTCTTTGCCAAAAATGAGATGCCTCAGCTCCCCCCTGGGACTGCATCCTAGTTTGGAAGGAACGGAGCAAGCCGCTGTGAGCAGTCAGAGCAGATAGCAGTAAAAATCGTGGATTTGTGGCAGCCTGTTCGTGGGGACGGAGGAGCAGCTCGGCGCTTGCTGGCCGATGCGGCGAGCGTTGCAGAGGGCGAGGCCGGCAGAGCTGCCGGTGTCCCTGCCCTTGCACCCCAGCAAATACGCCCCGAACGGCTGCTTGCTCCTTCCAGCGCTTGGGTGTCGCTCTCGTTTACACCTGGGTGCAAATCCAGAGTAGTTGCACTGGAACCCATTTACACTCCGCAGGGTGCTGTGGCAGGGCAGAGTTGGACCTGCGGGCACGGGACAGCACAGCACAGCAAACTGGCTGGTCCCCACAGGGGAAAATCAGGAAGGCTTCACTGATGGCAGCACTGAGCTTCATCCCCCCAGCTGTACAGTAAAAATGAATGTAAAAATAAGACTAGCTTTGTTTGACTTGTTAAACACAAATCATTTCAACCCCCCTGTCAGCAAAAAGTAAATTTTTTCCTAGCTATTTTTATTTTATCAGAAACGGGGAGAACTCATTAACGCTGGTGTTTTGAACTGTAGTTTAATAGAAGGCAGACTAATACAGTTCATTAAAATATGCATGTTTGATGTTTGAGGTAATGTTTGCACAAATCCTCGGGGAGAGGATACTGTAGAGCTAAAATGATGTTTTTCACAGCCAAATGGCATAATCTCATTACCAAAGTTTTGTGATCAAGATGAAAGTACACTTAGTAATTGCAAAGGATAAACATTTTTTTCTCCGTAACTGCCCTTATTACTCACGGGTAACAGATCCAATGCAGACTGTTACATTTCCTTCTTTTCTCTTTCTGTCTTCTTTCCTTTACCACCCACTTTGTTTATGATTCACCAGCAGTTTCTATGGACGGGATGTAAGGAATGAGGGAAATTTCTGTTTGCCTATTTCATGGCAAAAGAACATCCTGAAGAGATGCATTTGCTAACATTTAGCCTGGAGATGCAGATATTGCTCGGGGGGGGACAAAATTTTAAAATCTGAAATTCTTTTCCGTGACTTTACTCCAGCTTCTAGCTTTCCAACAGGCTGCTAATCACGCTGCTCTTCAACCTCTTCCAGCTAGTGAACCCACATTATTTCAAGGAAATCCACAGACCCGGTACAGCAAACAGAAACCTTGCTTTTCTTAGTTACCTTTTGACCCTCAGAAGTAATCCGTGGACTTCCAGGCATCTGATCTTATGCTGAAAACTATGGATTTAAGAGTTCTGAAGGAGAAAGGGTACATCTACCAGAAAAGTATAGCTCTGCTAAACATTCCTCTGACCACATTGTGTTTAGAGGGGAAAAAAAAAAATCCTTACCTCGCTTGCAGGGTATGGGAAAAATCCTTTTCCACCCTTAGTTCAGTATTGCTGTAACAGCAGTTGGGGTGGCCTTTGGGCTGTATTGTTACAAATAACTCTGAAATGAAACCACAACACAACCAAAGCACTGGACCCTCGTGTGGTCTGGTGAACATTCATTTTACGTGTTCTGGTGGACATTTCATTGTGTACCCACTGGCAGTTTTGGTTCAGAAAGCAAGATAGATTGCACTGTGAATTTTTTTCTGCTACTTTATGGCTAGCATGTCGTATCTGTAAATGAGGCCTCTAAATCAGGAACTGACACTGTTTCCCTGTCCTAAATGCTTATATGACCCTTTAGGATTGAGTGATGTGTTAGTCTTTTCTAATTATACTATACTGTATCTATTGTGTTAAAACATGGTCAAGAACAGGGCTGTTTCTGCTCCCATAGATGTAGATGGCAGAAGGCCAGCTGGAGCTGCACCAGGTCCCATTTGCAGCCCAGTGACTATGTGTTTGGGGGAAAATTGAAGAACTTAGGTTCATGGAAGACACAAGAAATAAAGATGCTGGGGCAGGAGCAGGATGAGGTCTAAAATGATGTTTTGAAGGTTCTGTCTCTTTTGCAATATGATTCCTCATTCATCATGCAAATTTATAATTTTCATGCAATTAAAAAATAATTTTCGTTAGGAAGGTGAGTTTGATTAGCTTGTACAGTTGACAGCTAGTAAAGCTGTGTGAAATATTCGCACACAAAAACCCTCTCCTCCTAGTGGGAAATTCCACTTTTTACAGGAGAAAAGGCATATTTCCCTCATCATAAGACAGAGGGAAGATGAGAATTTGCCTTTGTTCTCATTACTGGCTGTAACCCAAGAGCTTTACATAGGTGATGCAAACTTGTTAGTGTCATGACATAAAGCCATGGCTCAGGAATGTGCCTCGCTGGGTCCTCACTGATGCTGCCACCATGGCCATGTACAAGGACATTGAATTAGCTGTAGAAGTTACACTCACTCCTCGTCTTAAAGTTCTTGATGCTTCCAGAGTGATATAAATGTGCTACCAGGTAAATAAAGCCCAGCCCCATGAAATTCAGATACACAGTGGCCTGACCCCCAGTTCCCCGGGGCCAGCGCAACAATGCCAGCTGCAGGAGTGAGTATTTACCACCATGCCTTCTGCTTCCTGCTGGCCACAGCACTGGCTGAAGCACTGGGGTGGATACACCTATGCTGACAGACAAGGGTTATTATCAGCTTAGTTTATGTCATTTGGCAGCAGTAAAGCTGCCAGCAGAAGGACTCCTGTCAGCATTCGGTGTGTCTCCACTGGGGGCTATGCCAGCACGTCTGCTGTGAGGGAAACATCCTGGTGTGGACAAGCCTGGGTCTCCTTCCACTATCCTGAAGGAGCTTTGGACCATTACCTGGTTGTATCACCCCCCATGTAAAGTCTCTTTAACACAACCGAGGGATTTGAAGGTATCTTAGCATATGTCCAAGTCAGCCAGAGCGTGGATGATGGGAAATTGTTCCAAAGCCCTCAGAGTGCATGGCTGCAGCCAGATCTCCAGAATTGCTTAGCATCTTCTGAGGCCATGCAATGGAGCAGCAAAACGCCTGCCTAGGACCCAGTCCAGCTCAGGACTACAGGACTCCTCACTGGAGCGATACAGGCAGCTGGGTCATGGCACATCCAGCATCTCACCAGCATCACGCAGATACCCAAATTCAGCCCTCATGAGTCTCACGAACTTCTGTGTCAAGCCTCCCTGGGTGCAGGCCTCCATTTCAGAGAGTGTGGTGGCCTCTGCCACGCTTCAGGAGACCCCATGCCTGGCAAAACTTCTTGGATGGATTTGTGATCCCTTGAGAGCTGTATGCGCTGTGGGCCAGAGGGTCTGGGGCAGAAACCAAGCCACAGGGAAGTGCTGCTGCTGGGGACGCACCACACCATGTGCTTGCCTGCTCTAGCAGCCTGGTCAGAGGCCATGCCATGGTCTAGGTTGGTGCTATGAGCAATCTCTGTGGCCTGGGTTGGCACTATGAGCCATCTCCATGGCCTAGGTTGGTGCTACGAGCCATCGCCATGGCCAAGGTTGGTGCTGTCAGCCATCTCTGTGGTCTGGGTTGGTGCTATGAGCCATCGCCATGGCCCAGGTTGGTGCTGTCAGCCATCTCTGTGGTCTGGGTTGGTGCTACGAGCCATCGCCATGGCCAAGGTTGGTGCTGTCAGCCATTTCTGTGGTCTGGGTTGGTGCTACAAGCCATCGCCATGGCCAAAGTTGGTGCTGTCAGCCATCTCTGTGGTCTGGGTTGGTGCTACGAGCCATCGCCATGGCCAAGGTTGGTGCCGTCAGCCATCTCTGTGGTCTGGGTTGGTGCTACAAGCCATCGCCATGGCCAAGGTTGGTGCTGTCAGCCATCTCTGTGGTCTGGGTTGGTGCTACGAGCCATCGCCATGGCCAAGGTTGGTGCTGTCAGCCATCTCTGTGGTCTGGGTTGGTGCTACGAGCCATCGCCATGGCCAAGGTTGGTGCTGTCAGCCATCTCTGTGGTCTGGGTTGGTGCTACGAGCCATCGCCATGGCCAAGGTTGGTGCTGTCAGCCATCTCTGTGGTCTGGGTTAGTGCTATGAGCCATCTCCCTCCATGTGACTCAGGCGCATGACCGATACACCAGATGAGTCCTGTGTGACTCAGCTCTGTAGAGCTGTCTAGCAATGGAAGAAGCAAGACATGAGAGCTATTGCATGTTGAAAGGTTGCAAAAATGAGAACTCAGCCAGTACATTTTTTTGATGAAGATGCTCAGGCAAGCTGGAGGTCAGGTTTTCTAGAGCTCTCAGCTTGACAGCTGTCTCTCAGATGCATGCAACTTGATTTTAGCAGTCAGCATGCACCTGCCATATCCACCTCTTCTGAAGACGTTGGTGCCAAAAGTCAAAAATGGGGGATTTTGAAAAGCTGATCCAGAGCTGCTGGTGGCTGTCATCCCAGGTTTGACGCTGAGTAGCTACAGTTTGAAAGGCTGGATGAATGATTGGTTCATGTAACTGAGAACTGCTACAGAGGCGTTAGCTACAGACTACTTGCTGCTGCCTAAGCATTCAGTTTAGCCCTCACTGAAGTCCCTTCAGAGAAGGGTTTGGACTGTTGGTTGATTCCTTCAGCTAGAAAAGTTCAGTGAGCCCAGCTGACGGGAATCTTGAAGTTGAAACATAATTCAGTTCCAGCTCTTGGCAGCAGGTCTCTGTCAAAACCCAATACAATCACCCCTGGAAGGAGGAATGACTGTATCCTTTCTAGTTAGAGCTGTCAGAAGCATGAGAAGAAGAAAGTAGGGAAAATAAAGGAGCAGGAGAATAAAATTAGTATCTGTCTTGTCTAAAGTTCCATCTGCCTTCCAAGTTCTAAGGTTTTTGGAGAAAAACCATCTAAAATAAGCTTTTGACTATATGTAGCACTATTGCAATACTCATTTTGAGGCCAAAGCGTCACTGGTTATGGACAGAAAGGAAGGGAATGAAAAAGATACCTTCTTACTCAACTGATCGGTCCCTGGTGTGCATTATGAGTCATATCTGCTTATTTCACTAACAGAAACAAGTTTTTACTCTTTTTTTCCCTTCCTATTAGCACGTACAGCTAAGGGAGGACTGACTAGATCATACTCTGGCTCTCAGATCACCAACAGAAGAGTTAGCTACGTTTTTATTGCTGTGATGATGCACAGGCTAGAAGAACACAGCCTGACGTTCAGGCCTCAGGTAGCATTCACAGTCCTGGCAGCTAGAAGACACGAATGAGGGACTTTGCAATGGAAAGAAAATGTGAGCCCAGCCCGTCAAGTGTCCACGTTCACAGCAGATACTATACAAAAGCACGGCTGTATAAAACCCCACAGAGAGATCAGCAGATTGCTTGAAAAAAGAAAACTGTGGGACAAGTCCTACCCTTAGTAGGACTTAAGGGTACCCTAAGCCAGTCCATGCCCTTTTTGAGGACAGAGAAGTGGTCTCGGGTGGGCAGAAACAAAGCTGAAAGGGAAGGCAATGGGGCACAGCAGGAGGCCGTATAGAGACTAGGGAGTTTTACTGTCCCAAGACCAAGTGTCCATTCACCACCCCAGGCATCCCTAGCTGGGATGTGGTGTGGTGGATGCCCTCTTCTCCCTCCCCAAGAAAATCTCCATAACTGGGCTTGGGCCATGCAAATGATTTTGTGAATGATAAAGTAACCGGTTGGTTGATTTGTCAGCTGAGATGGTTCATGCCAAGAAAGTCCTGTTCAGTCTCCTATGGGTGCACTGACTCTGCTTTAACAGCCTAAGGGCCAAATACTCCAGTCTGTTTGCAGTGTTGGAAAACAAGATTTAACCAAACTGGCCAGCTAAACTGGGATTATGGCAATGTATGAATGTATGGCAATGTATGGCACTGTTGAATCTGTCTCTTATGTTTGTTGCTAACCAAAACAGATTCCATTTAACCAGGGGAATAAGCTGGGCTAGTAGGTGCCAATTTTGCATGAACCTTACACCTTCAGTCATTTTCCTATGTCTATCATCTCAGCTTTCCATAAGTTTGGTATATGTGGATGGATACTGGTGCCAGCAGTCTTTTTTTCCTCCAGTTTCTGCAGAGCTGTTCACGTGCATGCTATGTACACTTATTTACGCTCACTAGGAAGCACTCCCAACGGAGGGTGCCCTCAAGCTGCAATAAAAATTTTTGCCCTCGAGGCATAAAGAGGGATGGAGACAAAAAGCATTTATCATTTCCTGTCACTATTATTGTCTCGTGGCTCCTCCTCAGCTCATGCCAGACCTCTGGCAGTGGAGCAAGGAGGGATGGGAGGACTCATGCTGTGCGTCCATTGAATTAACAGTTTGAGGGAGGAGGCTTCCAGTAGCTCCTTGAAGAGTCAGTTAGAAGTGAACCTCGGGCAAATCTCCTACTCTTTAGGTAGGTCCCTTTGAAGGGCAGGATTTGCCTTATGAATTATTTAATTTAGTTTAACTGAAAGGTTTTAATTCATTCAATTAAATGCACTGAAATCTACAGTATTATCCTACGGACACGTTGGAGTCAATGGGAACCCTTCTAGTGACTTCAGTGGCTTTGGCTCTATAAAATAATTTTTCTAATTGTATTTAATTTATTTAGTTGTATTAAAGATTTCTGGCATGGGAAAAAATATGCCTTGCTTTCTGAATTTAAATCTAATGCTAACTATACCTTTTAAAAGTCGTGTTTCAATGAAGGACTTAATTCTATCATCAAACCAAATGAAACATCCGTGAAGTCTGACCTCTCCTAATGTTTATCAAATGTGGAGGCAACTTTAAAATGTCCCAGAAATAAAGGAAAAATTCCTTTCTATCAGAACTAGAATTTAAAATTTCCCTCTGTACTTTTTCTAGATTTCAGTGTTGAGTATTTAATTTAGACTAGAGACCCGCCCCCAAAATTACTAAAACACCACCATTAACAAAAAAACATTTTGAAATATCAGTGTCTCCACAAAACACTGATGATTTGAAAACAATATGCTTGACCCTTTCAAAATGTGCATCCTCACTCCTACGCCAGTAGCACTTCTATTTTTGTAGCAGCTCAGAATCTGGCAAGACACTCATCTCTCCCATTGACATCACTGAATCATGGATCAGTGCACATAGGCTGGAAGCTTGTCATATAATACCTTCATGTTAATATTTATACACTTGCCCAATTTTACTCGTAAGAATAATCCAACTACCATCAGAATTGTTTGGTTCGCAATACAAGTAATTATTGCAGGTTATTTCATGCTTCTATTGTAAAAGGCGAGCCAGATCACAGACGTGTTGTCCTCAGTGCACTCAAAGATAAAGTAAATGGCAGTCAGTGTACTAAAAATTTACATGTTCTTTGACTCATTTATAAACTGTGATATGTCATTGTGATATTTTGTATGTATATAATAACCAGAACTACTCATGCCTATATTGCTTTAGTGGAAAGTGCTGCAGAAGCATTTTTATTACCTATCTCAAAAGAGTTGCTATTACTTTTTACCTATACAAAGCTACAAGACAAGTCAGTTCCAACAGTTTGAAAGATTGCTCTTCACCAGCTTTATTCACTCTTCAGCCAAATTTCAGGGTTGATATCTTTTCAGTTTTGAAATAGCACTTTTACATCTTCATCCTGACCGCTCAGCTGGTATTTAGTAACTGCACGAGTCCAGGATCTCCGCTGGGAGTCTGCAATGCAAAATACAATCACTTCATTAAAACCAACTTTGAGGTGGCATCAAGTTGAGGGGACAATAATTTCTTAAATAACACCAAGCTGATCCCTTGCTACTGTCTGCCTGTGGCCTGACCAGGTGCTCTTGTAGGGCACTTTCCCAGTATTGCCATGCCCTCCCTGGCATCTGTGTGCGCCCCGAGCTACAGGAGAAAGCTTGAATGACTTCCTTTTGCTTACCCTCATTTTACACTCCTGCTTTTACTACCAGAAGTGGTCCCAGGCACTCTGCAGCTCTCAGTGTTTTGCATTTTTTGGTATAAACTTTTGTTCTTTCATACTTCTGCTGTGATGAGGGAGCAGGGTCTTCCTGCCAGCCATGTATGCATAAGCAAAACTGTGGTGGGCTTTGAAGGCTGAGCCCGAGACAAAACATTCCCAGTAAGATCTGTTTCATATATATAATCTCTTAAGTATCCTTTAAATGCTACATTAATTGTGAGGCATTAGTACAGGGAGGAATATCTTTTCACTTAATCATTCATGACCAAGAGGTGTCTTGTAAACTTGATTCACTCTCTTGTCTCCGGACTTTTTATTCTTCTATCTCACTCCTCATTTGAAGTAGCAATCTGCTACTTATCCTGAAAACAGTTCTTTCCAGGCCAAAGCAAGTGGTATGAAGCTACTTTTTCCTTCTCCCAGGCCTGCGGCCAGGACAGCCGAGTCCATAAAGTCGCTGCTGAGTGTCCGACGCAGAGTCCCAACAGGGACAGATGCTGTTCAAGCCCATGACCTGGTTCGGAACTGGGGAGATGATGTCTTTCCCCAGTTGCAAATCTCTTGTTACTTAAGAAAAAGAGCTGGTCTCCTCTTTTTTCTGTCAAAGCAGGAAAGAAATCTGGTGAATTATTTTCCATAAAGTTTGTTTTATTACTTACCTTGCCTGCTGGGTGACAATTCCTATGAAGCTCACAACTTTTATTCTTTTCAGTTGCTTTTTGGGGTGATGGGACCCCTTTGAGTCGGTAGGTCTCCCTCATCACCCTCGAGCTAGAAATGCAAAGAAGAAAAGAAAGAATTAAAATCTGTACAAAGGTCAGAGAAAGCTTAAAGCCTGCAACTTGAAACCACTGGCACGGAGCTGCAGCACTTCATATTTCTGCTGGGAAGGGATCCCGCTTGTGGAATCAGAATAAAAGAAGCTCTTGTGAATCTTACGAGTGAATGCGGTGAGATATATATATGCAAAATTATATGTATGTGCGTGTATACATGCATGCATATGTTATATATATGTACATATATATAAAGATGGAAATCTTCAGGGGCAATTTTGATTTGAAATCCTTGCTTACTCCTGGGTGATTAGAAAGGATAATAATAACAATAAAAAAAACCTCAAATGGGGATTAAATCCTCAAGAGAAGAAGTGCTCCATTTATTGGAGCCTTGCTTATCTCACACAGAGTAAGGGGATTATGCGATTGCTTTTGTGTTCTGAACGATTGTGGCTAGACGGTTTCTGACATAATAGACTTGCCTACTGAAATAGAAACATTACTGTTAGACGGATTTGCAGCTGGCTGCAGAAATGCGTTTGTCTGAACAGAAATGTCCCTTGTAACTCTCTGAAACACTTGCTCTGAGTGTGGAAGTCAGGCCTTGTGGGGAAGACATACACTGCCCTTTGTTAGGCTCACGAGACGCCGTAGCCTCTGGAGACGCTGGGGCCGGCGCGCTGGAGAAGGGACCTGAGTTCTGTCGTGGTTTAACCCCAGCCAGCAACTAAGCACCCTTCGTAAGCCCTTTTGAATTGAAAATGCAACCCAACACTTGCGGAGTGGAGGCTGGGTATATAAGAAAAACTGGCTTTTGAGACGTGTTGCTAACTGATGTAATGGCACCAAGCAAGGAGCTTGATTTGCAGGAGCGCAGCGGAGTTATGGGGTCAACTGGCACGGGCTGTCCCAGAGAGTAGGGTTTGGAAATATTTCTGTGCAGAGCTCCATCTCTCCGGACAGGCAGCGTACAGGCTCCTTTGTGATAACCATCATCAGCTTCAAATACTGCTTGGGAGACTTTGGGCTTCAGGGGTCCCTGCAGACCTCCCAGCCTTGCTCTGCTAATTCAGGCTGACCCACGCACCGTCCTTCAGGGCTGCTGGTCTGCATTTTCTGGCCGCTAACGCACTCCTTGGAAGTGTTTGGTCCTGCTTTGCTCTGGTGTCGTGATCACAAAGGGGCTTTGAGCGTTAGAAACAACTTTTACAGGAGCAGAAGGGAGCCTTTACATCCTTTTCCAGCCAAGGACAGAACTGCCTCGCTGAAGGTGACACTGGGGCATGCAGAGCCAGGCTCGGTTCCTCTGCCTCTGTGTCCCCTGCCTTTCCTTGGGGAGCTTCTTGACCCACTTTGTTAGCTCAGCAAATCCCACATGACAGCGGAGGTGCTCCCACCCCGCGTGGCTGGGTGACAGCAGAATCGAAAACCCCAGGTTGGGGCTTTCAAAGCCCTCAGCCTGGGGCGATGCTTTTGGCTTCAGAGGGGCAGCGTGAGGCCAGTGCATAGCACGGGGAAAAATCCTCCCCCTCCATGCCTGAAACACTGCACCAGCACAATGCTGAGCCAGATCTTTGGGCTGTGGTTCACTATCCCTCCCTTCAAATCTCAGTGTGTCCTTTCCAAACGTTTCATCAAAATAAAGCATGATCCCAGGGCCTCTTGGCTCTCTCCTGTGCCCACGGCTGGCTGTCCCCAGGGAAGGGACAGTCTAGGAGGGATGCGTCCCAGTATGCAGCTCCTTGGGGGATGATTGAGCCCCTCTATCCCTTCCATAGAAGGAGAACACTCATGGGTTGGAACATCTTTTGAGGCCAGGCAGCTCAAAGCCACACGAGCGTTGGAAAGGGACAGCAAAGGGTTAAGGTGTTCAGGCCATTGCAGCCACATCAGAGCTACTCTCCTTTCCTGTTTTCATTCATCTCTGGCCACTTCCACCAACACACCCACTCCCACCCCTTCCCATAACCTGGTCACTTTGTTTGGGGAAGACATTAACTTTCTGCAGTGTTGCTTTTAGTGTGGGGGTTTTTTTCTTTAAGATTATGTCATTTTAAAATCATTTCACTTCTAAAAATGACAATAAACTTTACACTTTCCTGCTGTAAAACAGGCCAGTGCTGTCACTAGTCTGCTCGTTCTGGGGGATTTATGGCCCCGTGTCTGATGTGATGCAATCCTCTCAAATGAAAAATCATCACGACTGAGCCCGTAGCACAAAGAGACGATTTAAGAGGAACGGGAATAATTAAGGCTGCCCCTTACAAGCCCAGCACAAAGGCATTTCTCAGAGCAGCCTGTACTCTTAGTGAATAGGCAGAAGGGGATCTTAGTTTTCCAAGACTGAAATCCCCCATGGTTTTCACCGCATCTGCGAGTGAAGGAGGGCCTGTGTCTTTGGATTTTAGCCGGTGCTTGGGGAAAAAAAGAGACTGCCATTCTGGGGGGATCCTTCCTCCCTGAGTCCTCCAGACCTTGCCAAGCCTGTCTCGGGGAGGGGAAGATGCTGAGCGTGTGCTGGTGGCAGCACACACACGCGCCTGCATGGCTCTGCATCGCTCTGCTTTCAGTTGTTCCCTCAATAAGGAACCGAGAGCGTCCTGTGGCCCCACATATTTGCATAAATAGCCGATAGGACTTCAGTTTGACCGTGTCTGTCATCCCTCACTCAGCGGCTACTGTCTCCCTTGGGCCCCTGGCTTGTGTTTGGCATCCTTCAGGTTTGGAGACTCCTACTACCAAGTCTCCTGCATGAGCTGCTCACCCTGGTGCCGGTCCAGGGCAAGAGTCTTCTCGGTGTCCTGTAACAGCCCAAACCAAGAGCTGTTTGAAATTGGTAATTGTTTCCCAGGGTCTCAGGGACTGTAGCCTTCTGTGTTAAACCTCCCTGACGTCCCTCTTCCCGAAGGTCCCTGCTGCAGCCTGCCTTCCCCTCTGGGACCGAGGTGCCAGGTCACCACCTCCTGCTGTGCTGCTGGGGGATCAAAAAGGGACCTGTGGTGCACTCATCTTCCCTTCTGACTTTTTCCTAAGGCACCAAACTGCCTTTGGGGGGGAGAAAACTGCCCAGCAAATGTGTGTCCTCCTGCTCATTTACTATGTGCTTGAAGTCAGAAATTTGAGAGCAATTAAAATTCAAACAAGGCATTTGAAGAAGAGAAAAAGCCATGTTCTAACTGAAATAATAATTTAGGTTATGTTTTAAAAGTCCCCAGGAAGACAGTTTCCCCAGAAATTTGGGGGATTTTAGACAGCCACTTTAAATGAACTACTGTCGATGCTCTGAAACTGCCACGTGCTGCATTAGCAGCTCTTGCCATTGAGCTGCTCTCTCTTTGGGAATGGAATTCATGTCCAAAATGTTAAAGGAAATGGCCACTCCAGTTAAATGACAGGGTGGTAATTTCAAAAACACACAACTTCAGTTTATCTGCCCCTCTTCAACTGAAAAAATGACCAGTGATTGCAACAGGAACAGACTCTGGCTGAAAGCTTTTATTAAATCTCATTCATTATCTAGAAACATGACTGAACAGAGTACCAGCAAGCATGTTATAGAGATCCAGTTTTTATTTACACAGGATTTTGAACTAAATGATATATTTTTTTTCTCATCTTCAGTTTCTGGCTTGGCTTTGTCTGCCTTTCCAAGAGGGAGGCTTCAGATTATAAAAGACTTAGGTCAACTTGCGGCTGAAGGGACTCTAAGATCACCATCTTTGCAGCATTGTGCACACAAGTGGTGCAATTTAATAACGATAGTAAATGTAACAAATATGAGAAGTGTGCCAGTGCTAATCACATTTCATATGAGTAGTAGGCTTTTTTGGTCTTAATGCAGAAAAAAATGTATCTTTGATGCAGCTCCTCTTGTTTACTATCATTGCTGTGATTGTTGTTTTATGTACTTCTTAAATCCAATTATGAATGTGACTCACTGGTATTCTCAACAGACTGCATTCAGGGAGACCATCTTGTCAAAAGTTAGACCTGAGATAGCGGCTCATCTACCATACAGACTTACTCTCATTTTCTGTTTGTAGGGCATCAATGCAAATTCCTGATATTCAGATAATTGTATTGCTTGATTTTATCTGGAGGCATGTTTTTAAACTTTGGACTGTTCATGAAGAATTCTCTGTAAATATTTCATGGTCGAGTTGTGATAGTTAATTATATGTGGTCACACCACCCCAAGAGCATAATTTCTATTTATTCATTAGATAGCCATAAGAGCTAAGTTTTAAAAGAAAAGACCTGTATTCCTCCAGTATACTGGTTTTCACTGGTCAGTGAAGCAATGCCAACTGGACATAGAATAGAGCTGGATTTAGCCAGCATGGTCTCCCAAGAATAGGTAGTGTCCCAAATTTTTCCTTCAGTGCATCCCACCAATATGTCCTTCACATTTTTCCAAAATGCTTCTCCCACCATCCTCCTCCAAACCTCCCCTCCCCAACTTCCCAACTTTCCGTCCCCTCTCCCTCCCTGTTTCTTTCATGACCTACAAAGGAATTGGACTCTGAGGAGCATCTGGAGGTGGACTCACAGATGTGCAGAGCTGACAGTGCTGCTGTGGCTGTGCTAGTCAAAGCTTGATCTAAATCCTGCCTCTCTAAACTTATCAAACCATTGGGACAAAGTTCTTGGGTGTCACTCAGTCACGCTCACATTGTCCTCAGAGGTGAAATGAAAAGACAGTATGCAGCTGCATGGGGGGGCACGAGGGAGTGTTCTCCTACTGCATGCGTTCGTGCGGTATCTGGCTGAGGGCTGAGGGTTGCGACTGCTCCAGCTCTACAGCTGTTGCTTAAGAAGGGAAGGTCTTGCACATCAGCCTCATTGCCCTTGTTATTGTTGCTTCCATTTGGCTTGGTTAAGTAATAGCTTATACTCCATTTTAGAGTTCCTGTCGTAATAGATGCAAATGATCCACACTCTTTGGTTGCTTTTTTTGAGCCAACCTGTGAATAAACATTGGTTCTGCTCCAGCGGTGAAAAGCCCATAGTTGTCTGAACATGGAGAGAAACATATTAGCTCAAGCTGCAAAATGAACGTGTAGTAGTGTAGATTCATTCCTGTTTGCACTTTCCTTTAGCACGTTTCCTGCGCAGATAGATTGTAAAATTGGTTGTTTTAAAAGAAAGCGGTTGCCGGCGCTGTCTTTGGGCACATGGTGAGCTTAGATAGAAGTTAGGGGGAGATGCCATCTGCTGGAAAGTTTGGACATTGTCAGGAGAAGCAGAGTTGAAAGCAGCTGTGAGCAAATGATATGGAAGATTAAATTAACGCTTAACGTCCATGAGTAGCCACTAGCTAGGGCTGAATCCCACCTCCCGCTTTCTCCGCAGCTCGGATTGCTGAAGCTGCTGCTCTCCTCCTGGTGGGATGGTTGTCCGACCCGTTTGGCCACGCAGCTGCTGAATCACAGATGCCACCGCTGCTTGCAGTTGCATGAGGCTGGGAAGGAGAGCGTGGAGGGGAAGAGAGAAAGAGGTCAAATAGAAACATGTAGGACAATCAGTAAGAGTGGGTATAAAGGAGAATAAAAGGTTAAAAAATCTAGAAATGTATGCAGGAAGAAAAATAAGCCTACAGAAGCCTTGGAAGGGAAAGCTTTTAATAGTGGGAACCGCAATAACTGTAATTGTCATCAATGGGGACTGATAAATGTGTGTCTCTAATCCAGCAAAATATTGAACTTCACTGAGTAATGCTACTAACACCTTAGTTAAGCACTTATGCAAATGCTTGAATGATAAAGATAAAATGAAACCAAATGCAGGAAACGCATGTCAAGAATAAAACTGTTAATTGTTTTTTGATTTAATCCTCTGATTCTCATTACTGCTTCTCTCTACAACCCACTGTGCTTTCACTGTAACTTTCAAACTTTAAAGGTGGTTGTAGAGAAGTAGGTAGAGCTTAGTGCTTTCTTCATTTCCCCCCAGTGTGTGATTGTACTAAATGTGTTTTTAATATTGCTTTTTACCACTTTGATTTTTTATTTTGTTGTTGTTCTTCTTCACATCAGAAAACCACAAGGCAGACATTAGATATGATTTATCAGGAAATATCTGGGGCTATGCCAGCTGATTAAAAAAGAAAAAGAAAGCAAGCACAACACACATGGGAGCCCATCTGAATAAGAATCATTGGGCAGCAGTCATGAGAGAAGTTCTCTGTAAACTGGAGCTGGATGAGCTGACAGTAACAGACACCTGCGTCAGTTTGTCATGGAAAAGGAGAAATGATACCTCACAGCACATACTGATAGGAATTGAAAATAATAGGCTCAAGCATCCTTCTTTAGCGTCAGAATTTGAACATATACAAATGTATATTGCTGTGAGCCTCCACTTTCATGTGCTACCTGAGATCTGGCTCAGAGCCTTATAGGGAGGCATTTAAAAACGGATAGGTTCAGCATGATTCTGCTCCTGTCAGAGTGGATGGGAATGGGTGTGCGCCTTTAGATGCTCCCACTGGCTTTAAGGCCAGTGTTAAGCCCTTGGAAACCATGAACCATGGGTCTTGCTTTAGCAGCAGGACGCCCTGGCAACATCCTTAGGTGGATCTTGGGGCTAAGAAGTAGAAGGAAGATGTCAAGGACAAAGAAGGAAAGAGTGGGAGAGAAAATGCGAACAGAAAAAGGAGAGAGCAGAAATGTAGGTGCATCATATATCTGTTTTGTGTTGTCAACTTAATTCAGCTTGGAAGCTCCATGTCTTCCTTGCACTGGCAACAATCAATAGCTCATAGTAATGACTTGCAAAACTGTGAATTGTTAGAGACTTGTAAGGTTTAATCTTCAAAGGTCTTCAAAGATTGTATCTCAAAAATCTGGAGGAGTGAAGATATAATGGTGATAAAAAATTCCAGGCAGTCACATGGCTGGGTAGCTGGGTGTGTAGATGACTAACCAGCCAACCAGCGGGCCAGGGATTTAAGAAAGTGACCTTTGGATGACCTGTGTTTCATTTGCTTGAAAGTTCAAATCTTTTCTCCCTCACCTGGATCTCGAAACTGGCCACTGGAGGATTAACAGTTTGCTGGGGCTCTTATGCTGATCTCCATGAGGAGTCACCTCATGAAGCACCTCACCCTCAGGCATGGGCTCACCTACTCCTCTGGTCGGGGGGAGCAGATGGATCTGCTCCTCCAGAGGGAATCCATGCTCTTGGAAGCATCATTGCCAGGTTCTCTCAAAATCAAGGAGACATCTTTTGCATGGTTTTTCCCAACAACAAGATGGGCGAATAAGATCATTTATGCCATCCCTGCCACCAATGAGTTTTACGTGGGCTCTTGGTAGCAGCACCATGGGAAGCTTAGGGGTTGTTCCAGTTAAGAGAAAAGAAGTGGATTGCTGGGAAGGGGAGGGAGGACAAACTTGTGTCTTTTGAGCTTTAACTACTACTGGAATGTAAAGCTCTCCAAGCTTCCTGAATTTAGTTCTTCTATCTGAAAAGTTTTCTTTGTGCTTGTCCCAAGACTTCAACACCATAGAAGAAAATAACACTGGAGGACTTTGTCAGAATGCAATAATATACCCAATGTAATTAAATTAAACTAGTACAATACTAATAACAATTCCAAAAATAATAGTAGCCAGAGGAAGAAGGAAGGTTGTAAATCCTACTGTCTGAAGAATTCTACGTGTACTCACAGCCCATGAGAAACATTGCTGTTCTCAGTGCTGCAATGCTGCTTCTCTCTCCTAGTGAAAAGTAAGGTAGGCTGTCCCTCTACAAAATGTGCCAAATGACGTGTGAGCCAGTCCTAACGCTCTGAAATCCTGTCTGGAATGCCAGGGGAGCAGTTAAGCAGCTGCCTTCTTATTGTCATAAAACTTGATAGCTTTTTGCAAATATGTACAAGCAAATGTTTTGTTTACTTTTAAGGTGTTTGAACACGCACGCTGCCAAAAAGCTAAGTACCTCCAACAAAGTTTGGTATTAATTCTTTCCCATCTTCACTTGGTTGTTTATTGATTTGGCAGGAGAAGGAATCTACAGGATTTAGGACAAAACAAAAAGTAGCCACAATCTCATTGTCGAACTTGAAAATTTTTAAGAAATAATGAAAAGAGTGAACATTTGGAAGTAAAAAAATGGTGGTTTTGTGGAGTTGGAACAAAAGAAGGGGGAAGGGTACTGAAATACCTTCATTCACTGTTTAAAACAATTGCTCCAAGCAGGAAACTTGGCACTTGAAGCTTTTATTAAATCAATTCAGAGGGATCTGCTTTCAACAAATGAGATAAATGTCAAGATGAAGTTTTTAGGCACTCACAGTACATCACATTTTCCTTCCCCTAGAATGTAGAACAAAAATGTGCACAAATAAAATTACTTACATATGTAAAAATCACATTCAGTTTAAATAATCTTTTCTTCCTGCCTGCGTGTATCAACAGTGTACCAAAGCTTAATGTAATCTTTTAAGAGTATGACTATTTGAGAATGTTTTCATCCCCTCTACTCCTTATTGTTAACCTACATCAAAGCCAACACGTAAACACATATTTATCCGGATAGCATCTTTATTTTGGTCACTGTGGTTCTGGGTGCTTCCTTTGTGTATATGGAAAAGGACATTCAGGCAAATCAGTAATAATTCTTTGCAATTTTTTTTGTCCTCATCCATTTAGCAACCTCTCTCTTTCTTTTTGCTCGGTCTCTCATCTCCCATTATGTGCTTTTCAGACTGTTCCAGCTCCTGGAAATGTCTGGTTTTCTGCTGCCTACTCTTTGCTAGCACAACCTAATGCTGCCAGGTGCATTCGTTGTGGCGGACAGGAGGGAGGACCTGGCATGGAGACAAGGGCATGCTGCTCTCATCTGCAGCTTTCAAACTTCCATTGCCAGTTTGTCCAGAGGCTTTCTGGCAATTGAGTCCTTTGCATTTTAGTAGAAATATGGCGATGATCTGAGGTGCTTATATTCCCTTTTCTCGGAGAAAAGAGACAGGGAAGGTGCAGGTTGAGAAAACACTAAAACACTTCTGGGTCCCACACTGTGGGATAACGCTGATCTCTTCACGCTGACTCTGTTCCCTGAAGATCCCAGCATGGCATCTAAGCAGCCACGGGAAAGAAGGAAGTTTTCTTTCCAAATTCTCATCAGAGTACCACCTGATTATGCCTTTGCAATACGGGGGAGACAGGGTACAAACAACTTAAGGAGCTGGGAGGGTGTTGAGGGAATCTTTCAATCCCACAGCACTGAGATTTGTAATCCTTACTCAAATCAGGGAAGGCTATTGTCAATAGTCCCTTGATATTTAAGCTCTCCAAACCACTGAGTCATCGGGCCTAGTCATCTGAGTCATCACAAAAGGGAGGGAGTGTTGCTGTTGCACAGAGGACTTTAGCAAAAGCCAGTTTTCAGGGGATATCCCACTGGACAAATCCTCTCCTGTCTAAATGTGAAGAATGTTCAAAACTCAACAGAGTAGAGCAAGAGAGAATCAGGGAGAGGATGTCAGGTGGGAGGTGGAAAGCAGTGATGAGCACAATGGGTCAGCTGACTTCTGTCTTCTCCAGAGGACGTTCAGCCAGTTTTCCATCCCTGCTTCATATGATTCACGCTTTGCTCTCCCAGCATTACTGATGGGAGTCTCAAAAGATCAGAGGAGGAATGAAAAGAAAGTTTGTTCCTTGCCAAGTCAAAACATCAGCCAGGGACAACATAACTCCAGGAAAAGCCATGGAAGAGGAAAAGTATAGTTCTGATGGCTCACGTTGCTGGTTACAGCATTTGGCGGAGCCATTTAGCAAATCTTTCTGAATGAGCTGTCTGGCAATGAGTAGAAAGGTCCAATGGTCACACAGACTTCTATGTTGGCCATCTCTGGCACAACATCTGTCAGGTTGACCTTGGCCTCGGGTAAAACAATGCTGTCTGGTCTTGTGATGGCATTGAAATATGGACCTCTGTCTTCCTAAGGATAAGTTCATGGACGTCTTAGAAAGCAAATCAGGAAGTTGTATTACTGTTACCGAATGCTTTCTTTGAAAGATTCATTTCTCCAGGAGGCAGAAGCCTGGCTTCCAAATCTTTACATATCTCCTACAAATCTGTACTCTCCTTCTCCACCTCTTCATCTCACTGTAATGATGCTCCAGCCCGACATATCTAGGGAGAAACAAAAGCCCATATCAGCCTTTACATTTTCAGAGATTATGGAAGTGATCCTGATTCAGTGTCCAGTCCATATCTTCCCTGCAGAGATACCAGCTGTATGCTTGGTTTGGTCCCCAGAAGATTGCAGGAGACATCATGCTGACAGGAATTTCTCGATGATCCTTATATTTTTCTCACTTCTCAAAACATGCTGTGATAGTATGGAACCTTAAAGTAATAATCCAAATCTTAGGGTAATAATCCAAATGTGGTAGCTTTATGTCTCCCCAAGATACAAACATTGGGATTGTATCCATTGTGTCAGCACCTCACATGTTGTCTGCCAAGGTAGAAGATGGGGTTGGAGATTATTAAATGCATCACTCCAGTGCTATGATAGCTGTGGACATTTGTCCTCAAAGGGCAACAGAGAATTTTCAGGTACAGGCATCCCCAAGTAGCCAGAAAGCCAGGATAACCAGATTTATACTTTCCACTGCTTTGTAGGCACAGGGACCATTTCATGGCCAGGGTCACGCAAGGAGGGTCTTGGCCAGAGACAGTAGTCCCTGCAGGACCGTTCTAGCTGGCATATGTTAGAACAGAATTCAGGATGCTTTAGCTCACATGTAGGATTGTTTTCGCATCTCTAAATGCCAGAATGTAGGATATTTGGATCCTTGGGTTTTATCCTGGGTTTTGGAAGTGGTCTGCTGGTTGATTACAGAAAGTACAGCCAAGAACATAATTTGGGAGTGCCAACGTGAACGGATTTTGGGTCTGTTTTAGCAGATACCTGTTTTCTGCTCCCCATCTTGCTTAAGATGAACTTCCACTTCCTTTCAGTTCTGTTATGTAAATAAGGAGATGTGGAGACTTTTATCTAACAAAGTTCAGACTATCAATGGACTAAGAGAGAAAGTCGGATCAAGTTAGGAAAGAAACTGTGGGGATAAATGGTCAGGTTCTTAATAAAGAAGTTTTATCATTGGGATTAAGGCCAGGACCTTTGGTGCAACAGACATATAGATCTAGAAAAAGGGGTGAGTAACAAAGTGATAAAGTTTGCTCATAACACAAATTATTCGGTGTAAAACCAAAAGCCAGCTGCAAAAAGTGGAGAAAAAGTTTCTGAAAACTGAATGACTGTATGAAATGGTGAATGTCTATAAATACAGAGTAACAGACATGGTTAAAATAAACAATCCTGTGTATATGTACAAAATCATGAGCTCTGACTTAGCTGCCACTGCTCAGGAGAGATATATTGAGTTATTATGAGTAGTTCTCTGAAAATATCGGGATCAACAGTTATTGGAAAGGCAAATAGCAGGTACAAAGTATTAGAAAGGGAATAGAAAGCAGACTAGAAAACATCATTATCCCAGTGTTTCAGCCCATGATTCACCCACATTTTGACTGCTGCATGCAGTTCTGTTCTCCCTAGAAGAGGATCAGAGAAAGGCAGCCAAGACGATCAAGAGGTATGAATGGCCTCCAGGTGGAAACAGATTAAACAGTCCAGCACTATTCAGCTTGAAAAAGAGAAATCTGGGAGGGCCTGACAGAGGCATACAGGTACGAGTGACATGGAAACGGTATACGAGGGGGAGAAACACTTTCCTTGTGCTCTGTTCCCTGTACCAGGCATTTATTACCAGTTGCTGCTGGAAACAGGATAGTCGGGTAACTGGAGCTGTTGCTAGTTCTTATGCTCTTTTATTTGGGACAGGAGAAAGTTGTTACAACCAACTGTAACTCATATGGGAAACTTGTATTGCATCTTGCTGTACTGTGGATTTATCTCTGATTTTTGCACAGTATTAAGAGCAGCAGAGAAGGTTAGGCCAGGGTTTCTGCTGAGGCATCAGTTACAATGAAGAGAAACAAGCCGAAGTTTAGCTTGTGGGCAGATATTTCCCAGAATACATTGGCAAATGGGCAGAATTAGTGCTTTGGCTTGGCTCCCAAGCACACTGGCTCTCCATTCCAGCACAGGAACAAACCTAGGCAGTGTTTTGTAAGACGGGTCAAATTTCTCAGAGTGGACCTGATTCAAAAGTATCTACTAGTCCATGACTGTGCCCCAAGTCTAAGTGTGGTAGTAACTCTATTAGGCAGTAGTAAAGGGAATCACATGGTGACTCTTAGTGAAGGTATTTCGGGTTTATAAAGTTGTCAGCTGTCTCCTGTCCTGTCAGCAATTCAGAGAAATGCAGAAATTACAGCAGTGTTGTTGTAATTATCAGTGTGCACTACCTGTCATCATCACTGGTAACACTCAAGCAGTTAACATGTCCTTTGTTAAGGAGTATCATGAATAATTGTTTTGTCACACTGATACTACTAATAAAAACTAACAAATTCTGTCAATCTGTGTTCTCAGCTGAGTAGTTCAGATATCTGATCTATAGTTGATGTTATCTTATCACCAATGATAACTGATCATAATTTTCGTGATGGACCTCAGTTCAGATGAGGATCCCACTTTGCTACCCCAGTATCACCACACTGTGAGGACTCGCCTTATTGGGGCATCACCATTGCCATGTAAGAGATGGGAAGTGGTAAGATGAGACAGGGTGCACACAGTAAGGCTTTCATTGATGGCGGTCTTGGATTTGGGGTAGGTCTGTTTCTTCACAGCACAGGAACACTACAGGAGCGGCTCTGATGCTGGTGGACGTGGATTCCTAAGCAGGGAGGTTCACCTCTGAATGAGGTGTAGGCATGTTAGGGTTAACTTGTGGCACTGCTTGAGGCTGGCAGCAGAGAAGCTGGGAGTGTCTGAGAAGCTAATCTACATGCTGGAAATGGTGTGCTGGAAACATTAGCTCTACCCAAACTAATTTTCCTTGTTTCTGAGCTTGCTCAGAGGTACCACAGCATCTCTCCAAGGCAAAACATTGCACAGCTCTGATAGTACCTCCAGAAATCACATGGATGTGCTCTGTTAAAAACGGGAAGGAACTAAAGGTCCTTGCCAACACACTTTAGAACTGACTATGTCTTAATTTATCCATGGCAGAGTGTCTTACTCAGGAGGTGAGAATTTAGCTATGAGTATATTGAGTGGCAGCCAGCTTGGAGCATGAGTCTAATTTACTGTAACTCTTGCTACATTCTGTCTGATCATTATCGTGCTGAACAAAATGTTTTTAAAGTGCTTTTATAGGGTTGAGTGACTTATTTAATAATTTATACCATTTTGGAGGGATTATAGGATGAATTTAAGTCATCAAATAATGTCATTATGGCTCAATGACTACATTCTTTATCAGGAAAAAAAAATCAGTTGTAATTATGCTCAAAAAGACAGAGACCCTTTATTCAGCAGTTCCCCCAAGAACAATGATATCAAAGATGCTGATAGGTCTCTCAGCTGTAAAGAGGGCTGTCCTTCTTTGTTAGGAAGGAATATATCAGCTGCCGTCTGCTTATCTATATCACCATTGTGCCATTTATGCCACATATTTTCAGTGTGCCATGACTTTAAATGTCTGTTCCTTGCAGAGGCCAGTGATCCGTCTGCGTGCAGAGCTGTGCAAACTCTCAGGGAGCCTACGGCCCCGCTTAAGTTGGTGGGAGCTTTGAGACCACCAGTGAGATAATTTCTCTCTGCCAGAGCTCATGGAGCACAAAAAAGGCACAGTCCTTGTGGTGCCTCTCTGGAGACCTTTATTTACACCAGATTGGAAGGTATCAGCCTGGCCCTTGGGAATTTTTTTATGTTTTTTCGCTTTAATTTGTTTTCATTCATCTAAACTAATACCTGCCCTGGGTATGGGACCACTGGTATCTCAAGACGGATGTGCTTTCCACCGGTGGACTGAGCACTGCAAGATTTCGTTGGACCCGGCTTATGCCTAATGCTGGCAGACTAGCAGTGTAACCCAAAGCTTTCATTTTCTCCTTAAAGGTATCCAGTGAAATCATGAAATCCTGCTCACTTGACCTCTGAGCTGGCTTTTCAGACCAGCTTTTAGCAGCTTAGGAAGACTTATCCCAGAGAGGAAAATCAGGTCATACAGTGTGTGTGGACAAAGTCTAGATAAGCCTGATTTTAGCAAGGGAGGAAAATACATTAGGTCATCCCTTATCCTTGCAAAATGACTGTACGTACAAGATGGGCATTAATTGGAGTAATTCCCCCAGAAGAGCTTGAGAGGAGCAGGCCAGAAGCAAACACGTCTCTCCGTGAGGGTGAGGATTTGGAGTTCTCTGCACGTCGCTCTCCATGTCCCTCGCTTACTAACAGCACCAGCCACAAACAGGCCACAAAACAAAAGCTCATTAAAGACAGGAGTAATGAACAAGGAACACATTCACTTTAATGTCTAAAGGCATGTAAATTACTACTGAGGTCCGCACCTGAACAACATTTTATTGCAGGCATTGCCCTCTGTGCCATTTGATGTCATATGACTTTTCTAAAGTACACTTCTCATCCAGAATGCCACCGGGCTGCTTCATGACTGTGTCTCTGTCCTTCCAGATTAAATGCATCCTTCCCTGACAGCCAGTAAAACCTGGAAATCTCTATATTATGCACAAAGAAACACTCCCCTCGCCTCCAGCCGTGCTTTCACAGCTTGAGCTCTGAAGGAGGTTGGGTCCCCACATTCCCAAAATTTGTTGCCAGCACCAGAGTTTCAGCATGCTAAATGAAGCTATTAATGACACATTTGTTTCAAATGTTTCAAAATGTTTTCAAAAGCAGAAGGAATGGAAAATTGTGTGTCGGTGACTCAAAACAATAATACCATTCAGCCCTCCTCTCTGGTAATGGTGTTGGCTGCACAAGCCTTGTAGGACTCAAAGGCAGACAAAGTTGATATTTTGGCCCAGATTCACCAAGACACTAGTCTTCCTTACTTCCAAGTCTAACTGGCTTTCAACCAGACCATCCCAAACAGAATAAACTTCAGTTCATCCTCACCACTGGGCAAAAGGACTACACTACGCATATGGGAAATGTCTTTACGTGGACACACTGAAAATACCCAGAACTGTGAAAAACAGTATTTTAAGTGTAATTATGAAGAGCTCTTTGGATTGCAGTGATATCCCACTGATATCAGGCTGAGGAAATTAAGAAACTTAAACATCTTGTTGGGTCATGGTCTTGATTGCTAACTTTCATACACACAGAAGCAAGGTAACAAGCTACCATTTTACATTTTTTTTTTTTAAGGCAAAACCATCCTTTTTCTAATCAGTGGCATTACACCATATTATCCTTTTCTACCAAGGTCAGAATGAAGGAATAGCATGACAAAGAAGTTTTGCAAGTAAGGATAACGTATCCAAGGGTAGTGCCACAAAATGCCTCTTCTCTACATTTCATTTGCTTTCCTTCTTTATGTGATGAGAAGGTGTGCAGTATTTTTGTGCGTCCTTTGGCCTGCTTCCCCTTGAGGTTATCACAGCAGATAAGAACTTGTCTTCATGACAGATCCTGGTCCAAAGCCCAGTGGGATCTTTCCAATGCGTTTGCATTTGGCTCCTAAATCTGTTGCTACAGACTTGATGCCTGTGCAATTTCTTATTCAGATTTCTTACCATCAGGTGAGAATTGTCTCATTTCAACGTACGGTCTCGTGTCCAAGTTAGCCCCCCATGCTCCTCCACTCAGCAGAAGAACAGAGGCACCTCCAGACTCACCCCATCCATTTCAGAGGCCAGACTCGACCAGACTCGACCAGTAACCCTCTAGAGGCAATGAGTTGCCTTCAGTCCATGAACGACAGGGAGAGCCTGGGTGACAGGATTAGATACCTAACTTTCTGATGACATGAAATGAATTCTGGCTCCTAGATGGCACAATATAGTAACTCCTGTCCATTGCATGTCTAGGAAGGCAATGTCTAGGGACTGGTGGGTCTGGCTATTAAGATGGATGTCTGAATCACTCAGCACTCTCTTGAATTTAGATACCATAGTAGTTGCGACACCTAATTATCCATGTATAGTAGGTGGTCCAAATAGGAGTGCACAGCAGAGCAGCAGATGTGGGTTGCTGCTGTCAGATTAGATTGAGATTAGATAAAGCTTAATTAACACTTTATTTTCATTAGATTCAACTCTGATTAGTCACACAAAAATTATTACAGAGAAGCATGGCAGAAATCAAGAGGCACAGCTAACATTCTTATTATTAAAATCAAGGAAGCATTTTTACAGAGCAAGACCTTGCTAGTAAGGGGTTATTACCTGAATTTGACAACTCTTTGGTCTGGAGAACAAGACGAACTTGGAAAGAGCTCTTTACCATGCCAAGCAACTACTTCACAACCCTGCCCTTTCTAGCCTTACACATCCCAAGCAATCTAATTTACATAATCATACATATTTCAACACACATTTGAGGCACTTTATGCCATTGGTTAAAACTCACATCATTTCCCATCATATCACTTCTGTATTTGTAATAAAAAGAGGGACACAGTATTTTAGAGATGTTTTATCAAGACTCCTAGTAACTTTATTACAATTTATCATGAGTTTTGGTGTCAAACCCCACAAATGTCACATCAGAACTCCTTGCTACCCAGTATCAAACCTTTATCACGATATTCTGAATATTCTGAACCCACAGATCAACACATCACAAGATTTTTGCCCTTCCCTTAATTAACAAATACAGGTGAATTCTTCTGTGTCTGAGTCTCCTCCTGTTGTTTGGATCCACACAGTCTCCAGCCTGGTAGGCTTCTCCTGTCTGTAACAGCTAAAAAACTTACCAGAAACTTTTATTTGGCCCAAAGGGAAGGGCCTGCAAAGCAGCCTTTGGGTGAAATTTATTTCTGTGCAAGATAGTACAAACCAGTGAGCCAAGTAAATTCCATTTAAACCTTATTTTGAAGTTAAAGGAGGCGTATGCTGTCTATTGCCCAAGACTGAATTAAATTTTTGCTTTTTAGGACAGGGAAAAGGATGTCATAGATCAAGATATTTTTTCAGTAGAGCAAATATGCAGGTTTAGAATATCTAAATTCCAAAATAATCCGAGGTTGCAATAAATGAATGCTTCTCTCTTCTCCTACATTACCGTCCAGCTGTCAGGACTGCAAAGGGATGACCTCTACAGGCCAAGCCAAACCAAACCAAGCCAACTCCTAGTTTTTACCTCTGTGCTGTCTAACCAAGTATTTACAGAACATAGTACAACTCCATGTAGTTCATTTAGTTCAGTTGGTTTCTCCTTGTAGTCTTCCTTTTGCTTTCTCTGCTCGTGTTTATGAAAGCAGTTAAATGGTCAGTTGGGTATTTCTACTTCAGTGTTTTGTCTGAGCTGTCTGGCCAACACATCTCAACAGGCATTGCAGATGCCTCTGAAAGGCTCCTTACTGTACTGTTATCTCCTCAGCTCTGCCACCAGACAGAGAGGATATACTCTGTGCCCTGAAAAGCCTTACACCAATAAATAGAGTCCTTTCTTAGTTTATGTGTTTATTAAATTGTGTGGCTCTGACCAACAGGGTGCTGAACATCTTCATTCTCAAGTCTGCTTGCTGTCTTGTTCATGGATTGCATTCGATCTCTCCAAATTGTTGAAGAAAAGCTGAGCTTTTTAATGTTGATAAGGGATTTCTACATTAATTGCTTCTTAAAATAATACTACTTATGTATTTTTAGTATGTGCTGTGAGACTAAGGAGGAAAGGGCTGGTGTAGGGAACACAACAGCAGTGTGGAGGGCGCTGAAATAATTCCTCCCCATGGGCATTAGAGGCAGAGTGCCAGTCAAAGCCAGGCTATCCATTCAAGAAAGCAAAGTTCACAATGAAGTTTCCTTCATCTGCATTTTTGGTGACACATGAAACAAGGACCCGAGGACCTCTCCAGACAGAATAGCAGGAACATAGGAAACTGAAACAAAACATGTAGCTACAGCCACATTTAGCAGCAGAAAAGAGAACCTGTTGGTGCCAGGATGTGCTCACTAGTGCTCGTGGTAACTTAATTAAGAAGTCATGTTAGACAGAAGGATGAGAGAAAAGAGAGAGGTCAGGTCACTCTTCAAACCATGGACCAGGTTCCACCTCCGTGCAAAGTTGGGGGCAGAACTTGCATCTCCCCAGTGCCTCTTTGCAGGCCCTGCCAGAAGACAGCGCCGTGTCCCCCTCAGCAAAGCCCAGGGCTTGTCTGGCAGGAGGGACGGCATGAGTGTAACAGGGTAACCAGAGACCCCTAGTCCTTGCACTGTGGGCTACTGACCTTTGCTATTTCCCAAACTGTGGGAAATGCCACAGAATAATTTGAGGATGATTTGTAGACACAGGCAATTGCATTTGCGCTTTCCCCTGCTCAGAGAAAGAAAACAGGACAGTGATACCCTGTCCACCTGTTCTTTTCCATACATGAGTAGGTCTGTTTAAAAACGGGGATGCAAAACAGGTTTTCACTGCTCTTGCACAAGAATAATGCAAAATGAGCAGAAGTCCAAGAAGGTTTTTGTTGGCACCGACCTTCCCATTCTCCGGAGTCACGCTTTATCTGAGAGGTGGAATATGGCAGGCCTTGGACAGTCTGTTATTCTTTCCCACACTGCAAGATTTGGGCAGTAAATAACTTAAATAAATGCCAGAAGTATAATTCTTTTTTTACTTCATCTGATTTAAGAAAGCCTTTCCTCAGATAATTCCTCCCAGGCATGCTGTCCAAGGCAGGACTAGTCCCTGGTGGATCGAGCTATTCTGACCTCTGTAGCTGGCTCCATTTCAGCTTTCTAAAGGTTGCAGATAAAGAACAGAAGAAACATCTCACTATATCCAAGTACTGTTGCACCTTTCTTTGAGCTCGGTGAGATGCTCGGCTCTCCTTGAAGGGCCTGTGCCATTATACAGTGGTAGTGGCCTTCTGCCACCTTTGGTTAACCTTTTTTTTTTCTGAAGCTAGATAAAAAAAGTAAGCACCGTGCAGCATTGCCATGTCCAGCGATGCTACCAGAGGGGCAGTGAGGCAGCAGATAAATTCCCATGATGGGGATCTGGCCAGGCAAAGAGCTAAACTCTGCAGGGCTGAAAGCAGAAGGGGGTGGGCTCTGTCTAACTCTGTTATCCCCCAGAGAAGAGGTATTCAGACCTGCTGGGATACCTGATAAAACCACATTTCTTCCTACAACTTGAGTTCATAGTGAAAAATGAGGCAAATCCCTGGAGTGCTCTTCAGGAAACCTGGTGTTTTCACATTTTAATGAAACTGCTGTTGGCAGAGACAGATGAAGGATAGGTAGATTTGTCAAACCCTCAGCCTGCTGTGGCCACTGGCGTCATTTTATCACACTCATCAAGAGAGCAAGAGGGGATGGCAGGAGCCTAAGGTTTATGTCAATTCCCGCAAATTAACAGCCATCAAATTAAGTTGTTTTATAACAAAGACAGCAATCATTATAAAAGAAGGAGATGGCCCTTCGGCAGGAAGAGGGAAGACCACTGTTGGGGTTGTGAAACCCCAACAGTGGTCTTCATTTCTCATTTGTGGTCTTCAAACTCATTTGAAACCAAGTAGATGGGCAGTCATACCCGCTCCGTTGAACCCTGCGTTGTGCGCTCGCACCAGCACCACGGGCTGTCACAGTAGGGAAACGATTTGTTGTCCCCCCCACCCCTTCTGTGCCCAGTGACACTTGGTCCCCAGCCCCAGATGCTGATTTCGGTTAGCGTTAGGCATTGTCCTGGGACGGGCAACTTGAAACAAAGAGATCCAGTCCCACCGCATGTCCCACCCAAGGCGCAGGGAGACGCAGGTCAGAGCCATTCTTCACACGTTGCTTTTCTTCGGCATTGTTTTCCATCAGAGTTCAGAGCTGTCGGTTTAGAAAGCGGATCCCAGGAGGCTCCGGTTTAAGGATGCTCAAGTGCTTGCTGTGTATTCTCAGCCGGAGGGCTTTGATCTTAATATGTGTCTCTGACAGTCATGTCACCCATGTTGTGCCCATTTGTATTCAAGTGTTTGGTGCCAGTGATGTGGTTTTTCTGCTGTTGTTGTTGTTCTTTGTGTTTAATTATTTCTTCTTTCTTCATTAAATATTTTGTTCAGGTTGCCTGCTCCCTCATACCCTCTCACAGAAAAACTGGCATTTTGTGGTGCTTGCTTTGCTTTGGTTTATTGTTTGAGGAAAATTTTCACATTATGTCATCATCCTTTTTTTTTGCGGTTGTTTTTTAGAAGTGACACAAATGTCTTTAAAATGCAGGCAATTAATAGGGAGGGTGAATCCTATATGAGGAGGGATATGGAGGGTGCAAAGAAAACCTAGATAAATGCCAGTGGGAAAAGCTGAGGAAACTAGAGAATAGCCTGGAAATCAAGAGGATAACAAAAATTACAGTAATTTCCTATAGAATTTTGCATTAGTGTTTATGATTGGGAAGAAAAGGCACAGACTGTTTTATTCTATTTCCATTAGATCTGTTAGAAAGCAATAGTTTTGCAAATGCAGCACTAGTGTTGCCCTGGTCTTACAGTGACAGCTGGGCAGGTTCAGGTCTGGAAGATGGCTGCATTCACGCAGCGTCCTCATGAGCTAAACGTCCCTCAGCTCAATGGCCCTCAGCATGGTTTATCTTTGAAAACAAACAGTGGCCTGTGAGAATAAATATTCCACACTTAGCTAGTTCACATGGCACTGGTCCATGCAGTCTTTGCTGCCCAGGTCTCCACAAGCTTGGGGACCTCTGGACCATGCTCCCCTGTATGTTGTCCATATGCCCTTGGGCTAGTGGGACTGCCAGAGTTGCTGCAGGGAGGGAAACATGTGGATGAAGCATGAGGATGATATGGCAAAAAAGACACACGTTATATGTAAGCCTGTTATATGTAAGACTTCAGTGTCATTTTTAGCACTGCACTGTAAACTGGACATTTAAATATAAGCACGGCTGTATGAGAGTGCCACTGATTACTGAATTCACCCAACGCTTCCTCATCCACGACCCTGGTTTTGATCGCTTATAGTTTTTCTAAGTGGGCTGAAATTTTCCGTACTCTGTATCAACCTCAGGCTAGATAATTTTGGGGAAAGATAATAAACATATGGCAACGAGACAAGAACATTTAGGTGAATAAGGTATATATATCCACAGATAATATATGCCCACACTAAAGATGCAGACAGATAATCACAAGTGTTTAATTCAATCCGTTTAGGAAGTTTTCACTGCCTCAGCTGGAAATTACCACTCCTTAGTGGAGGCACAGAGCCCGCGAGCATGCACGTTCCTTGTCCTGAAGTACTAGGCAAAACAGGTCCACTCACACCAGCTCTTGTTCTATCCGGAGGAGTGGCAGTTTCCTAAACCTCTCTAATTTGGTTTCCTGCAATTGGGTGATGATAAACTAAAGGGCTTGGCTTGTTGCAATGTGGATATTGCATATTACAGCCATTGCAAATGATAATGTTAAAGTAGAACAAATCAGTATGTGTCTGATCTTGTCAAAAACCTGACAGGAGTCTTCATTATTCAGGCCTATTGGCATGCTTATTTCTATATAAGTTAGAGCGCGGGAGGCATTTGAAACCAGAGCTCCGTACAGATCTCAGGATAGTCTTTGCCCAGGTACATTAGTGGAGGCTCTTTGCTAGTGTCTCTCTGAACCAGGTAAGTATCTTGTCCAGAAGTTGTATGCTGAGGTCATTCCAAGCCAAGGGTGTCCCTGTGGCTGGATGGAGACCTGGGAGGAAATTCTAGCCCTGCTGAAGTCAGCTGGAGTTTTGCCATCGACTTCGATGGAGCCAACATTCTTCTTCTGATGCAGACGTTTCACAATAACCTCCTCTGTTGAACTTTCAACACGTGCATGTTATTTTCATTGCAAATAAACAAAATCTTTCTAAAATGGAGACCTTCATATATACATTATGCCAGAAGATCCCATTAAAAGTTCATCACGGTGCACGTGGTAAAATACTAATAACCCATCCTTGAAGTCTCTGGGAAAATTTCTGACGTGAACAAATCCCCTTTAGGTCGTTTCACCTGAATATACAGCAATCAGATGTACAGCTGAGGGTTTATTATTTTTGCAGAATGCACACGCATTCCGAATTTGCCGTGCTCAGAAAGGGAGACAAGACGTTCATCTGTGCACTTGGCTTTGGGAGAGGCCGTCTCTGTGTGTCCGGACGTGGGCCCTGGTATGGCGCAGACAGGAAATCTGCCAGACTGCCTCGGCAGGAGGCTGCCTCCAACACGTGCAGCGAGGAACAAGAAACTGCTTAATGATTAATCACTGTCAACCTTTGTTCTCCTTAAAGGCTTGATTGTCGGACAAGGCTCGTAATGAGGCACTGTTCCTGGGTCTGTTGCTATGTGATTGTGCAAGTGCTGAATCTGAGCCTGGGTCCCCGCAAGATGCAGCTCCCACTTTGCCCAGTTTAAGGAGTTTGGGGTGGGAACGCGGTTTGTTATGAGTGCCTGCTAGTGGCTGTAAGGCTGTGCAGCTTTCCAGCAAGGGATTATGGCAAGGCTACGATAAATCACTAATGGCTGAAAATGAGTTCACGAGGAGTGAGCTCAGGAGTGAGCAGCTTCCTTGTTGGTGCTGAAAAGGCAAAGTGCTAAAAAAGGTTTCTATTAAGAACCGTACAAACAACTATCTGTCAAAGTCTTTCTTGCCTGTGGTTTCTCACTGAAAGTGGGGGTTGGCTCCTTTGAGGTATTTGATCGCCCATTTTTACCTAGGAGATTGTGCACAGTGTCTGTTTTTTACTCTTTTTCTGTATAAACTTTTGCAATACTGAATAGCAGGAGAATTAGCTATTTCTGACAATAGTTCTGAGGTCCACCTAACTTTCAGTGCATACAAAAAACTGGCCTTCTAAAACGCCTGGCCTCCCTGGCTCTCCCAGTGAGAGCTGCAGCAGTGGGGTGTGCTGAAGTACTTATCCCTTTGCATCTTGAGTATCTGCCGCGTCACTTAATATCCAAAGCTATCACTCCAAAGTGTGACTCCCGCTTGTGAGGCTGCAGAAATCAGGTGTGTGCTCCCCACTGTCATGATCATTTCCAGCTTCATAGTATCTGAAGGGATTATTCGTCCACATTTCCTCTTTGAGCTCTGTTGCTCCTTTTGTTGGAGGAGTGACACAGCATTTGCTTCTTTTCCCTGGTTGGATGAAGGCGCAAGTATTTCTGGCAGACAGCCTGGGCTTGTGGAATTGCAAATGCTAGTGTCCGTGATTCCTTGCGTATGTGCCGTGCAAACATGGTTGGCCCTGAAATTTTTGTCCTGAGAGCTCAGATGTTCACAGGAGAAAAACACAGAAGATGGTCTCATGTGGCTGAGCTAACTTCTTACAAACACTCCACAAAATTACTGAAGGGAAATATTTTGCAGTCTTCACCCAGCTGTATCTCCGGATATTAGACAGGTCTTGGGATCTTGCAATATTCAGGTTTTTCAAATCCTGTTTATACATATGAATGTGATCTTGCTGCAATGCATAGAACTACTCTCTGGCAGGGTATTAGGAGAAATTCAACCTATAACAGTATCTTCTGCATGATTAACTTTAGAGGCTTTTAGGTCACTCTGTACAACATCCTTAGAAAGTGATTCACTAGTGCTTGGCAGATCAAGGGGTGTTCACACCCTTGCACTTTTCTAGGCATCTTGCTCAGGTATGACTATAAACATCTAAAATTACGAGTGTAAGGGAATGTTCCTATCTTCTAATCTGGGCTCCTAACTTAGTTGTCTAAATTAGGCATCTAGAGCCTAATTATACAGCCCCATCCCTCTGTATAGTGAAGGGAGAGCTCCAGCAGGCAGTTTAGAGAGAATCTGATCCGAGTTTCTGGTTCGAGACCTAAACTTAGAGGAGACTCACTTTTACGCTGTATGTTCTAGATATGCAAAAAGGTTGACTGAGTTTGAGGTGCTCAGGAAGATGCTTTTTGCACCCCCATATGGCCAAACAAGCAGTAAGGCAAGGGAGAATTGGGCTGGCTGTGCTTCTGCCCAGTCTGTGTTATTTCCAGCCCTGATACGTAGATCAGATCCTCAGCTGCTGCAAATCAGCATAACCTCAGGAACTACTTGGGGCTCTCGCAGTGTACACTGGCACAGAAAGCAGCCCTCTGCGCTCCAGTCAACAGTGGGAGTTATTCCTAAAAATAAGAAAACTCTTTAGCTTTTTCACTATAGCTAAAAGAGTTCTTATTCAACAGGCACTCTGCCATGGTCCTGCTGTAGTTTTGCTTTCTTGTCTGAGGCAAGGACACGGGCAGGCAGTGCTTGGAGTCCAGATGTCCATGGAAACCCCAGCGTTTAGCAGAAAGGGGTGCTTCTGCTTGCATTAGATGCAGCAGAAAAGAGGGGGCTCAGAAGGGGGCTGGCAAGTGCTGAGACCGGCTGTTGGATGGAGCACCCCGTGCTTGGCTTCCTAAAGTTGCGTGAAAGAAGAGCAGCGAAGCTGGTGAAGGGTCTGGAGCAGAAGTCTTGTGAGGAGCAGCTGAGGGAGCTGGGGTTGTTTAGCCTGGAGAAAAGGAGGCTGAGGGGAGACCTTATTGCTCTCTACAACTACCTGAAAGGAGGTTGTAGAGAGGTGGGGTCGGTCTCTTCTCCCAGGTAACAAGTGATAGGACAAGAGGAAATGGCCTCAAGTTGCGCCAGGGGAGGTTTAGACTGGATATTAGGAAATTTTTCTTCACTGAAAGAGTTGTCAAGCATTGGAACAGGCTGCCCAGGGAAGTGACTGAGTCGCCATCCCTGGAGGTATTTAGAAGACATGTACATATGGTGCTTAGGGACATGGTTCAGTGGTGGACTTGGCAGTGTTAGGTTAACGGTTGGACTTGATGATCTTAAAGGTCCTTTCCAACCTAAATGATTCTATGACTCTCTGAGTGAGATCAGCTCTTCTGAATAAGCCTGGTACTGCCCCGTGCTTGGCCCCGGGGGCCACCTGAGAACCCCGGTTTCTGGCTGTGGAAAGCAGCATGCCAGCTGAGGCGGTGGAGGTTCACACCAGGGGGTCTGGGCTTTGCTACCAGCCTTGCTCCACCCTGAAACGGCGTGGCAGGACTTCAGTGAAGCACTCCTTGGAGTCCTCCTCCTCCTCCTTCCAGTGCTCAGTGTCCAGCGTGGTTTGCAGCCAAAGCATAATGCCCTTGAGAAGCTCATAGGGTCAGGACAGCCACCAGTCCCTGATTTAAGAGGAGGAAATCCACAGGGGTGCCTTGATCTCCGCCATCCTCACTCTAAATAGCCTGTGATGCCAATTAATGCAACTGAATCAAACTGCTCCGCAGTGGGAATAACATGCACAGATTGAACAAAACTTTACACAGCATCCGTCGCTGAGCAGGTTTCAGTGAATGAATCTGAAGCCTTTTACTTTTTTCTTTTAATTCATTGTTTCTTTAAACCAGAACTAATGCAAAAGGAGAGCGAAAGTCGGCACTGTCGCTCCTGACCTGACACTGGGCACAGAATGAGCTGCCCCACAGAGGAACAGAAAGGTGGAAAAAGTCTTCCCCCGCCTATTTGGAGGGAAAATCTGCAAGAAGCAGAAGCCCATCCTGTGGCACAGACCCCAGCGCTCCTGGCTGGGAAGCAAACAGTCTCGGCGGGCATCATGGTTTAGTAAAAAATTGACCATTGTTTCCTTTCTGTCCCACCAAAATTATTCATCAACTCAAGGCGTTTCCAGGAGAAAGAGGCAAAAGGTTTGCACATCCTTTTCCAGCCAAGTGTCCCTAAACCACTTCTGAACTACAAATTCAGAAATGCAAGCTTGCAAAAGGCTTTTTTGCAAAAAGGAAAGGAAAGGAAAGGAAAGGAAAGGAAAGGAAAGGAAAGGAAAGGAAAGGAAAGGAAAGGAAAGGAAAGGAAAGGAAAGGAAAGGAAAGGAAAGGAAAGGAAAGGAAAGGAAAGGAAAGGAAAGGAAAGGAAAGGAAAGGAAAGGAAAAGGAAAGGAAAGGAAAGGAAAGGAAAGGAAAGGAAAGGAAAGGAAAGGAAAGGAAAGGAAAGGAAAGGAAAAGAAAGGAAAGGAAAGGGAAAAGAAAAGAAAAGAAAAGAAAAGAAAAGAAAAGAAAAGAAAAGAAAAGAAAAGAAAAGAAAAGAAAAGAAAAGAAAAGAAAAGAAAAGAAAAGAAAAGAAAAGAAAAGAAAAGAAAAGAAAAGAAAAGAAAAGAAAAGAAAAGAAAAGAAAAGAGAAAAGAAGTCTATTTTGTAAAGTCCATATGTGTGTTAGAAGCCAAAACCTCCCCTCATTTGTATGAACACAAGTCAGCTGCAGCAGGGATAGTGAAAGGCAAACTCAGTCTTAAATGTTTTGATTTACTGCTAATTTAAACATTTGAGCATAATGTTCTTTGTGGTGCTTTTGAACAAAACCCCAGTTGTCCTACCAGCTCCGAGGAGCTTTCACTGACTCTGCCACTCTTCCTACTTCTCGTAGGTTTTACATCTCACTGTAACATCAGAGAACGGGGTGCAACGCGCCCGCTTTGCACCTAGAGCACCCCTGTACTGGAGTTTTGGCACCAGCAGAGCAGGCGGGGGGTTGTGGTGCACCGGGCACGGCCCTGCAAGGGCTGCAGCTCGTCTGCAGGGCTGGAGGGATGCGGCGTGCACGAGCGGTGCCAGCAAGCGGAGCAGCAGTTGGGGGCGAACCCAGACTGACACTTGTGCCTGTCGGAGGTGTGATGCTTCCAGCCCATCCCTAACACCCGGCTGGCTGCAGGGATGCGCTCCCCGTCGCATCACCTCTTTGGAGGCAAAGCTGGAAGAGGGTTACATTCCCCATGCAGGGAAACAACATGGTGTCCCCGTGCAGGCACCATGCAGGCAAGATGCTGGGCTGCCCCTGCAGCCCGCTGGGCAGAGAGTCCCCTGGGCGAGGGGACACGCATGTCCCACTCCAGTCTTTCTTTGATCAGAGGTTTCCAAAGTTAAAGTGCATAAACCGCAGGCACGGGAACCCAGGAATGAAGTTCAAAAGGCCACCAGCAGCTTTAGATGCGTGGAGTCGTAGTAACGCTGCTGCAGTAAAGCCAGGCTTAGAGCAGGATGAAAAGGTTCAATGAAAGCAGGGTAGCTCCAACCCAAATCTTCTCTTCCTCGGCAGGGATGTCGGAAAGCATGCTTTGAGCGCAGGGGCAGAGCCCCACGTCCCTGGCAGCAGCGTAGCCCTTCTGCCTTCTGATTTGCAGTGATGCAAGTGCGGGGTGAGAGTAAGGCTTGATAGCAGCGGTTCACCAGGGGTCAGACTGCCATGCAGCTAATCCCCTGATTTATTAGGAAACTGTTCTTCCTTCTCCCATCACATCGCTGCTGATGGAAGATCAGCAGGCAGGAGAAGTAACACATCATAGATTCATAGGCTCACACTGACATTTCATGAACAGCAGAGAAAGGACCAAACGCAAAAAACCCGAGCTGGCTCCAAGTTGATGATTTATACTGTTTTCTCAGGGCCTGTTTGCCAAGCAGCTGGTGTTTTGTGCCAATTGCTATTACAGAAGAGCTTTCTTTGATAGGTATCGTGAATGGACACTACGCGGTTTATCTTAAAACAAAATCCCTCCCCACAGCTTTTATGGGCTGGCAGGGGATGAGGGAGAGAAAAAGTTGAGCTTTGTTGTTTTGGTTTTTTTTTTTTTTTTAATGCAGGACTATGAAAGCACATTTGGGGGAGCCTGCATTATCTGTGCAAAAACACAACAGATGAATTCTATTAATGGATGTAACATGTGGCTGGGTTCAAGCTAGAGTTGTCATTTGAATATAGAAGTCAAAACCAATTTATTGAAACATATTTTTCTTTTCAAAATATTTTAAGAAAGACAAAGTTTGCGCAATAATTTGGCAAGCAGATCTGTTGAGAGGAGGTATTTTCTATCTTGCAGCTTACATAAGGGCTGAAAAATGTGGCAGTGCCGAGCAATCCTGGATTCCTTCTGGAACTGAAAGAAAGTGTGCGGGATATAATTGTGTAAGAGCCCAATAAATTTTGAAGGGTGGGTTTCTAACACTGCCTTGGGGGCTGCAGGTGGCTCCAGAAGAAAGTCGTGGTTTTTATTTCAGTAACAGACGTCAAATACTTTATCTAGCTAACTACGCACTCATGTGGCCCCGTCTAAAAGCCACAGAATTATTTTAAAATAGAAATACCCATAACAATCATTGTGTTTCTTCCATGACAGATGGTAGAAAGATAAGTTGGATTAGTTTGTAGTGTGTGTGTGTGCTATTGTGGGGGGGGTGGTGCAAAAGCTAAGGCACAGAAATGAGCTTTCTTGGAGCTTGCAAAGTGATGAGCATCAGTGCTCCGCAGTCTTCAGGGCACGAGTAGGCTATGCCTGGCCCGTCCTCGCATCGCTGTTGGTCAGTCCGTATTTCCCTGGATGCCACAGAGCAGAGCTTTACCTCGGTAGTAGACCAGACCTTGGGACTACACCTCGATATTGAGAGAACCGCTGTATAACAGGGAGGGTCAGACTGCGGCTGTCAGGGATTCCTGTGTTGTGGAGCAAATACACCGCTATATTATGGTTATACAGAATTAAGTGGTTTGGTTCCTATGGTGAATTGCAACAAAGTGGAGTCAGAAAACTGATGTTTCTCCTGACTCTTGTGACTTCTCCAGTGTCTCCTATTTTCTTTGCATCTGGGCAGCTAAGGAATACCTGGCTATCAAATGATCCAACATAGGCTAAATATTTTTGTGGGGTAACACATTTTTGTGTGTGGACTGAGAAAACTATTTCCTACATTTGGTAAAGGTCCAAATACCAAACAGTGGTGGAGCAAGTAGACAGAAAACATATTGCTGCCAAGGGGAACCACGGGTAAAAGAAAATGAGCAGCATATTGTCATCCCATGTTCGTTCTCATCCTGTATGTGCATGGTCTGAGTTCCCAAGTACCTTCCCCCTTGCCCGAGATGACTTTTTGCCAGTCTTTCCTCATGAAGCTGCACACGGGGAAGAGGAAGCGGAGCTAGATCCATCGCAAAGACCAGGGAGACCCTAAAGCCCTCTTCAAAGTCCTGTCCAGTTACACGTTTGTTTTACCAAGGTAGTTGATACACCCTAAGCCTATTTAATCCTGCTGGTAATGGGAGACAATTAGCAATCTCTCAGAGATTGCTCTTGTCAGGGAGGTGACGGGACAAATAAAAGCAGCACCACTCACCCCACTGCGAAGTAACAACTTACCACTTCTGTATTTTCTAAGAATAGATGCCACTTCTAGCAGTGAGTCTGTAACTTCTCGCTGCTGCTCGCCAGATGGTAGGAACCAGCAGACGCCGAGTTGGTTCCCTTGTGGTCAAACAAACTGCCATACGGCCCGATGCAAGTTTCCTGAAAGATCCCCAGGACGGCTCTGTTACTTCTGTTAACGTTTCCCAAGCTCCTGGTACAACATTGAGGTTTTCCACTGGAACCACCTGGCACGTTTTCAGAGTCTTCCACGAGTGATGAAGTTACTCAATCCCCTTCTTATTTTGTCAAAGCCTTTGTATCGGTCGCTTGTCCTGAGAGTCTGTGGGCTGTGCCCTCTACTTGAGCTAATTGCATAAAAAGGATTATTTCCTTTTCTTGGTGCTTGTTATTATTTTCATCCTTCACAAGCCATTTCTTCTGTTTCAGGATCAACACTCTGTGGTAGGCCAGGGAGCTGGCCCCACTCCAAGCTCCAGTTCTTGCTCAAATCCAAACACTGGAAGTGGTTACATGAACTCATCCCAGCAATCAATGTTGAATCAGCAACTGATGGAAAAGAAACAGGCCTTGCAACGGCAAATGATGGAGCAAAAACAACTTCTTCTACAGCAGCAGATGTTGGCAGAAGCCGTAAGTTTTCCAATTCGTTATTTTACATGGAAAAGATTATCGTAGAAACAATAGAAGAGAAAGCTAAGACAGGGGAAAGAAAGCCCCCAAAACTTCGAGGTCATTTTGGCAATGCCTAGACCTTCTTCAGTGTGTCTCACATTTTTCAGCACTTTGCTAAGCCCTTTCAAAACCTTCTTCAGTTTATGTGAAACAACTCAAGTATCCAAGCTACTGTGGTTTCGTTATGAGAATAGTCTAAGCATATGTTTAATTTGAGGCATATGAATATTGTCAGTGGTTTTCTTTGGAAGATAAGCTAAGGTGCACTGCTACACTACTTCGACCACAGAGAAAAGTTGACTTCCAGGCTCTGCAACCTAGGCAGCATGGTATAAAGTGCCTGTGTGTAAACAAGGGTCAGGTACATTGATTTTAGTGTTCAACACAAGTTTGTGTGCTTGGCTGGGATCATACATGAGTCCGCCTTTCTCTGTTTTTCTTTTTGCATTTCCAGATATTTGTAGGCAGTTCTTCCCTCTCACTTGGTATCTGAGAGACCAGTTGGGAGTTTCTGGTCATTTTATGAGGCATGGGGGATATTTGTGGTCTTGTTGGAAGTGATAAAGACTAGAACCCACTGGTTTTGTTCCACTAAACTGGCATTGCCATTGATACTGCACAAACTGAGTCAGCTGAAGGTGCTTCATGGCCCATCACCCATGGCCAGTGCAACAGGGGGGAGTCCCAGCTGCCCAGAGCAGTAGCACGTACCCCCTGCATCCTCGTATTCACCATTCCTTGGTAGTCCTGCTTGCCAAAGCATGGAAAGAGAGAAGTCCTAGGAGAGGAGCTGAGCTTGGCATGTTCTTGGGGCAGGCAGAAAGCAACACAGGTGCCCTGCGGCAACTAGGGAAGGGCTGCAGGGAGGATTCTGGGGAAGGACGGAGGTGACACCACCACCTGCTTTGCTTCCCCCAGGCCGCAATGACAGCAGACCCCAACCTTGTGGCTTATTTACCTCAACCTGCATCTCTCAGCCTACAGGGCAGACCAATTCACGCTGGCCTGACATTCTGAATCCAAAACTTTCTTTTCTCTATGAAGATGTAGACTCAGAAATACTGACACATTTAGTGAATGCCATTCAGTAATTAAAGAACAACACAGAAGTGGAAAAACATTCATGGTTTTGTGGGGATGTTTTAAAAAATAATTATTCAGGCTATTTTATAGACTATTAGACTATAGTTTAACTATTTTATAGAGAATATAATTTTGTTTACAAATTTATTTCCATTCCAAAAATACAATTAGAAAGCTTGAGTTTGAAATTAAGGATTTCATTTGTCCGAGGAGGGAAATATTTGTTGACTTTTCAATTTATGCAGAAGAAAACTGAAGTTTCAAGTCAGCTCAAAACACTGCAGTTTTCTGTCAGAAGTTTTAGCAGAACAGGAAGTTAATTGCTCATGTAGCTTTTCTTAAAAATAAGTAAAATAAAAATTAAAATCACTCTACAGAATGCATTTTTTTTTATCAGCTTGCATTTACTTTTGTATCGTGTTCATAGAAATACACACAAAGCCTGCCTACAATTTTTACATATATTGCAGGGATTTCCTGGGAGATAAATTGTCTTTCTTCTTCACAAGGGTTCAGGTAAAGCAGTATGTTAAAATGAGCCTTATAAATCTTAATCAGACTCCTCACTCTCAGAGTGCATTACGGAAATGCCTAAACACCGCAAGAAAGGCTCTTTCCCAGTGTTTTAAAGTGCTCCTGGCGGAAGAAAAAACAGATTTTTCAAAAGAAGGCCTGTTTGCATGCTGTTTTCAGGCAGAAGATCCCCAAATTACTCTGATGGACATCCAACACCAGCCAGGGCCCGACTCTTTTTTCACACTGACAAGCCAGTTTGCCATTCTAGCAGCCGAGCGAGCACGGAAGGCAGGCGCGTTGCAGAGAAGGGGTGAAGCCCGCCCAGCCGCTGCCCAGCAAGCACGGCTCCAGGGGCCACGGGTGCACCGGCAATGACTTACCAGTGACTGAGGTGGTCAAACCCACATTTTCCTGCTGTGGGGCCATGTATCCCCAGGAGTCGTGGCTCATGGGCAGGCAGTTAGCACTCTGGAGACATCAAGTGATAGTGATGCTGATGAGAGATTTGGCATTGACTCCAGTGCCTGCGCTTTCCAGATCTTTATGAACACAGGGCAGTTAGTCAGATTTCAGTTCAAGGACTTGGATTTCTATCTTCCCTTCACCAGAGATATGTCCCTGCAGGCCCAAGATAAAAAAATCTCCCCTTACTAATTGGCTTTTTCTGCAGTCTTTCCCCGCTGTCCTTCCCACAGTGCTTGCACTCCCAGTGTAAGAGGAATGACAGCACCACGTGCGTGTACGGGGAAGCACGGGGCAATGGTGAATGGTGTGAAAACCAGCCAGCCCAGCCCAGCACCATCCTTGCTAAACCCTGGCCATGTGTCCTGCTGGCATCCCTGATGAGGAGAAGCACCGGGGAGGACAAAGCAAGGGGTGTCGCTGATGGTTGCGGGAGCTCCTCCTGGGTAGGAGGAAGGACAGAGTGAGGGATGGGCATGGCTGGGGCTGGGGGTGACAAGCTGCAATGCTCTTTGCCAGCTGTGCAGGCTGAGAGGTCAGCGTGGGTGAAATGGGTTGATGAACATTGATGCAGCCAAGGGGCAGGTGTGCACCTTGCAAGGCTGGACACTCGTTGCTCCCCAGCTGCATCCCGGCTGTGTGTTTGGGGTAGACCTGGGTGTTTGGTCTGCATCTGTGCTTTCTCTGAAAGCAAATCCAGCTGCCCAGACTGGGAGGGAGCCATGAGGAACCATCAGGCCCCTCTGTCTGATGAGCATGGTGAGCAAGACAGCGTGGACATCAGAGGACACTTTGTACTTCCGTGCAGACGTGGCCAAAGTTCGCAGAGGCTGAGCAGCTCTCAGTGATTTTAAGGAAAGTCAGAGCAGTCTCAAACACAATACAACCAGCAGAAAGGTTTCCATACAGCCTTCAGTGGGCGATGGCACAGGTTCACAGCTGCCTCTCCTGTTGACCAGACAGGGCGAAAGGAAGCAACACTTCAGCTTTGTACATACTGAGAAAAGAAAGAGGCAGGCAAAACACAGAGCCAGGAAAGCATAAAGAAAAGCAAATTAAAATATTTCTACTCTAATCCTCTAGGAGAAAATCGCTCCACAAGATCAGCTGAACAGGCACTTGACACGACCACCACCAGATTATAAAGACCAAAGAAGGAACGTGGTCAACATGCAACAAGCAAACCAGTATCCTGGTAAGTGCCTATGTGCTAAATGAAACTGTTTCCTTCCTTCCTTCCAGCTGGAAGACCATCCAGAAGAGCCATGCATGCACTGATAACAAGGGCCTGATTTTCTGGGTAAACACTTACATCACCACAGAGGCAGTGAGTGGTGGCTGCTGCTCTCCTGTGCTATTTACCTTACTGCCCTCCACCACTGAGAAGTGCTGATATATGATCTGGAGAACCAGCCGGTGGTTCATCCAGGCTGGTGCTGCGTGCCTCAGGCACAGGGAAGGAGGTGGCCCTCCCATTAGCACTGCCTGAGAACGTGCACCCAAATACTTGATACAAAGGTGTCCTCTTGACTATGCGCCCTCACTCTATCCAGATGCTTCTCTCATGTATGTGGTACATCTTGCTTCAGAGACTGAGATGAGAACCATCCGTCCCTTTGAATGGCAGCTCATGTACAGTGTGAGGACCCTCATACTGATTTTTAAGTATCTATCTCGTATGACAACATCATGGGCAACCAGAGCGATCATCTGAACTTTTGGTCCGTTTAATATGCCACGGTCATGGCCTCAGTGCTGTTCTACAAGCAGCATTTCAACGGATCAGTCAAACAGTAGGGTAAAAGCCCCTGCTTTCAGCCAGAACTGCCCAGGGCAGAAGATGCCCAACACTTCAGGACTAGTCCTTGGTTTCACCTCTTGAGCCATCACCTTCTTGGAGAGTCCAGTTTTGGGAGGACAGGACTGCCTGTTTGGCTTTTCATGCTGCTCACCTTGCTGGTTAGCTGGAGGCTGCTCTGCGAGCAAAGGCAGAGTAAGGAAAAGATGCTGGGGAGAGAGAGAAGGTGGGGGGAAATGCAGCAGATGGGATCAGAGGATGTCCTTTATACTGCAAAGCATCTGTGCACTTAAGTATAAAAAGGATCCTTTACCTCCTAGTTTATCTTTGTATACAACACACTGAGGAAAAAAAAGATAGTTTGGTTGGTTTGTTTTTCCGTAACTGTTGGCTCTGCAGATTCAGCCAGGGATCTGAGTCTTTCCTTCCTACCTGTCCTTTGTGGCAAATCTTTTTCAGCTTCTATTATGTTTTTAATGAGTTCCCAAGTGCAGCTCGCTCACATGCCACCCCTCTGCCCGACCTGCTGGCCGTGGCACCAACAGCCCGGCTACGCATGTAAAGGGCTGCTTAGGCAACGTTCATGCACTCCTTTGCTTTGTTTACAAGTCCTAGCAGTGATAAACTTGCTGCAGTCTGGAAACTGCTGCTTTCTAATGGGCCTGAGCATTTATCATCTTCAGTAAATTCGCACAAGCATCACTGATGCCAGCGTAATGACCCGTGGTGAGGGCAATGCCACAGGGCAGAGAGCCCTGCTTGCTTGCTTGGTACCTCCTGCTCTCGTAACACAAATGCTCTGGCAAGCCCAGCAGTTTGCTGGGGAATCCTGTGATTCCGTGTGTTGTTTAAAGGCTCATTCCTGGAATCAAATTATTAACTGAGATTCTTGGCTTTTACTTAAAAACAATCCATTTCTAGCCAGAGAGAGAAAATGGAAATGACTGCAGCCACATCTGTGAAAGGCTCCAAAATAAGTAGATCGCCATTGTTATGTGGCTCTTCTTGTTGTTCTTAATCTGATGGACTTTTTGCCAATCTCATGGTATTTGGAGTCCCATCTCCTGGGTTTGAAACATGTGGGATTGGCAACACTTGTCCATTCAAATCTCGAGTCCCCGCTGTGAGCCCAGGGAGGAGAGCAGCTTTTCAGGCAAGCCTAGGAGAAAGGGCTGTGCTGCGAGCTCGCAGCGAAGCTACCAGATGGAGCGATTAGGAAAATCTTGCATAAGGGAGTAACAGCAAGGAATCTGTTCCCTCTTTCTGGGAATAGCTTTGCTCAGGTCAGGGAAGAAGAGACAAAAAGTTAAATAAAATAACATAGGGGCTTGGAGACACTTGGTTAAGCATTTTATTCCTCTATGCTTTTCCCCATAGTGCCATGTCACGGCAAGAAACCCCCAAGACAAGAGCAGGTGAATCGGGCAGTGAAGGCATTTCTCCAAATGGCCATAGCCTGGGGTGCCCAGCTGCTATACACAGCGCTGCTGGGGAAGGCATTTCTTCCCATCTGGAAGAAATTAGAATGGAAAATATTTGTGTTAAAAATAAAAGCATAAAAATAGCAATACAAAGAAAGAGGAAGCATCGTCTTTTGCACAACAAGTACAACCCATCTCCCGACCACTTGTGCTCTTCAAAGAGTGTGGCATTTGCAGGAGCAGTGCGATGGTAGCCCTGGGCGCTGCTCAACAGCTGGCAGGGTCACCCCGGGAGGGACTTCATCCCAGCGGCAAGTGAAGTGACTCCACAAACTTGTAGTTCAGCTGGAGGGAGAGAACCGGCTCTCCCCAGATGGGTGTTCCACATCTTTTGAAATGCCACCGATTTCTGTGCCATTCCTCCTCTTTACTACCGGCATAAGGGAGCAAAGAATCAGGGCCTCCATCTCTATCACCCCTGTGAAAAGACGATGCAGTATTTCCAAAAAGCAGTGAGCAATGCACAACCCACTAGCAAAGCCAAAGATGGGGCTAATCGTGAGGTTGCCTGTTGAGCACTGATTTTCTCCTCTTTGTTTCCAGAGCTAAATTCACTTAGGGGGCTCCCTGGGAGGACACGGAGGAGACTCTGATTGTCCCTGTGGGGGTAAAACCAGCTGGACTCCTCAAAGCATCTCCTGTCCCAGGGACTGACCAGCTTGGGGACTGAATTTAGGTGCTTAAGTGAGGACAACACAATTGTTAGGACAATTAGATTCTCTATAGTCAAATGTCTCCTGCTTAGAGCCAGTTTGTGGAAAAGCTTGCCTTCCAGGATTAGGTGAGCTTCTTAATTTAGGTATCTATGTTTATATTGATATGGAACAAGCAACTCTGGTTGTGGAGTCACACTCAGTGTTAATAACGATTTGGGAAGAGATTATTTTTAAAGTATTTAAGGAAAAAAGGAATCCTTTGCATCCGTTGCTAAATGAAAGTACATATGTATAAAAATCACGCAGAAAAGGCAGAAATAGATTATAATTTTTTCTTCGGTTCCAGTCGGAGGGAACTGAACATGATTATGGTGAAATTTCAGCAGGAACAGTATATTAAACAGCTGTTCCTAAACATAGACTTTTTAAATATGTATGCGCATGATTTGTCTTCAAGAGTTTTAAAAGAGCTGGCTGAGAGGTTCTCCAAATTCTTAATGTCACTTTTTATTTAGTCTTGAAACTCCAAGGAAGACTGCTAATGCCATGACAAAAATTAAAAGAGTAAGTAGGTAATTGTAGCCCTAGTGACCTAATGCAAAGCTCAGCAAAAATACTGGGGAGCTGATACAGCCTGAATAATAAAGAATTTAGGAAGGAAATATAATTAATGTCAGGCAACATGGGCTGATGTAAAAGAATCTTTTCAAACTAGCATGGTATTTTTTTCATTGAAACCACAACTTTGGTTGATAAAGGTAATAGTTGTTCACGTAATGTCCTTTAAAGCAGCTGACTTTGTACTGCCTATTTTGGTTAAGAAACGAGAGTGATACAAAATTAACATAGCACATAAGGAAGTGGCTGATAGGTCTCCAGATATCACTGTAAACAGGCTGTGTGATTGCAACCGAAAGGACAAACACAGTCTGAGATAATGCTGAGCAAGAAAACAAGAGCTTACTTTACATCCCTGTTGGAGATGTGCAAGAGCTATTACTGTGACCAGCTGTCATGTACAGCCTTGAAACCAAATGTTGAAAACTGTCAAGTTCTGAAAGGAGTTTAGAAGGACTGAAGGACTGGAAAACATGCCACACACTGAGACTGATGTATTTGGAGAACACTGCAGGTATGATCACAGTCTTGAAGCACCTGTGCAGTAAGGAGGAATTGATGGTGGATCAACTAATAAAATTAATCACACAGACTAATATATAATAACATCTGATGATGAAGTCAAAGTTAGTCAAATTCAGTCTGGTTTTGTTTTATGTCACAGAATCACAGAATCACCTAATCGTATAGGTTGGAAAAGACCTTTAAGATCATCGAGTCCAACCGTAAACCTAACACTGCCAAGACCACCACTATACCATGTCCCTAAGCACCTCATCCAAACCTCCTTTAAATACCTCCAGGGATGGCGACTCAACTGCTTCCCTGGGCAGCCTGTTCCAATGCTTGATAACCCTTTCAGTGAAGAAGAATTTCCTAATATCCAGTCTAAACCTCGCCTGGCGCAACTTGAGGCCATTTCCTCTTGTCCTGTCACTTGTTACCTGGGAGAAGAGACCGACCCCCACCTCTCTACAACCTCCTTTCAGGTAGTTGTAGAGAGCGAGAAGGTCTCCCCTCAACGTATGAAGGATCAAACCAAGGATGTATGAAGGATGTATTCAGGATGTATTCAGGATGTATGAAGGATCAAACCAAGGCAGTGTCCCATGTCCAACAACTGCTACTAGTTGCTACCTATGAAATAGCAAAGCTCCAGGGCTGTGTGTTCCGCCGTTCCTTCTCTGGAAGAGGCTCAGGGAATTCCTGACACGTGGTGGTACCTTGGTAGCTAGCCCATTCAACAGCTTTTCTCACACTTTGGGAGCCACCCAAAGTGGTACGAGAATTTAGCTTGTACTGTGCCATGTGGCAAAGATTTCCTCAGCTGACCCACACGTTGTGTGAAGAAACACACAACCTTTCGTTTGCCTTGAACCTGACTTCTCCTAGCTGCACTTCTTGTAGGGCTTGTACTGGAAGCGACAGTAGCAAAAGGAATTAGGCTGTGGAGCAGCTGATTGTGTGCAGAGGGGGTTCTCCACAGTGCCATCTACACTGGCTGTGGTTAGAAACCGTTTAGTCTTCTTCAACCAATCTCTCAGAGATTAATTCAGAGCCTTGCACTGCATAAGCAATCGGTCTACGTTGCATAAATGACTTATTGTGGCCTCAAAACAGAGACTATGTAGCCGCAAATCTGCCACAGAAGTGAGCTTGTGTCAAGGTTTGGAGGCTGAAGAGAAGAGAAACCTCTCTTCCTGTGATTCATTGGCAGATGTCAGGTACAGGAAAATCCTCCACTGGGCAGAATTAGCCATGAATGGTAGATTCTTGCCAACTCATAATTTCTACTTTTCTGACACACAAAAGGTGATGTTCATGTGCAGCAAGTGCCTGCACATCAGGCATCCTGTGTGGCTCCCTCATGGGCAAGTCAGCTTCTGCAGGGGCAAATGGCCATAGCCCAGCTGGGAATAGAGCTTAGAAGGGGCACGTGGGTGGCAGGCACGTGGGTGGCACGCGCCAGGCACAGCACCCAGCCACGTCCTCGTGCCCGCTCGGCCGCCACGTGGGAGGACAAGCAGGTCACAGACTGGGCTGCGCTGCTCTCCCAGCACCCGGCTGGGAGAGAGGCTCTGAGTGCTGCAGATGTGTGAGACGCAGTCTTGGCTCCTGCTGTCATCTGGGACAGGCATTTCCAGAAGGGATAGATACCACTGCTGTACGTGTCTAAGAAAGGTGGAAAAGGGGCCTGATGATGGTGCCTATCACTCCCCATTGTCTCTAGAGGGAGCCAGGATGAGCCATGCCCTGCAAGGAAGAAAAGTTATTGATCTCCTCTGCCTCTGCTCACTTATACAGGCTTTGTCCTGTCCAAGGCGTCTAGTGCTTCTGTAAAAAAAGGCAGAAAAGTCTTCTCTCCTGCGTGGTTCTGTCTGTCCTCCCCTGCCCCAATGTTCCTCTTACAATGAGCACCGGTTTTGGCTTATCTGATGTCCTCTGAAGGGATGGAAAGCCCACCAATGGCTTCATATAGCCCAAACCACCCTTTGGATGATAAGCGTCTTTAAGGCCTTGAGCAAGTTCATGCAAGTCCTCTTCAGAGCAAAGTATCTTCTTCAAGAAATTCTGCTGCTAGAAAACTGGATTTTTAACCTGTTGGTATTTGAATGACACCACGCATGATGCACTCATATGTTTTAACACTTTTGTTTTCTCCTTTCCAGGTGGTTCACCAGCTGTGAGTATGAGCTCCAACAACATGTCCTTATCCAACCCGATTTCAACTCATAGCATCATGCCCCAGAGCTCCAGCCTCATGTCCACCCCCGCTGGGACCCGAATGCCTTCTGTTCCTGCTGCTCGGAGTATGGGCTGCTACGGGAACCTTCCTTGCAACCAACCAAGCGCATACAATGTGACTTCAGGAATGAACCAAATGCAGCCACACAGAAACCAAAATCAAGGCCTGCCCAGTCAGAATAACCCCATGATGTCTCGACAGCAAACCATGACACAGGCAAACAACGTAGCAGCTTTTGGGACGGGGTCGGTGGTCAACTCGCAGCAAGTAAGGCCAAGCTTGAACCATGGAGCCACAGGTATCCCCGCGCAAAGGCCAGCCAACATGATGATCACAGCTACCGCCACTGCCCAGAACTGGGCTCCACAAGAAGCTGCAGTGAAGCAGCAGGACGCACTGAAACCCGCAGGGGTCCGTTTCCCCACCGGCACTCCATATCCTAACCAATCTTTGCAACGCAACGTAGGCAACCAGCATTTTCCTCAGCGTGCATTGGCACCTCCTAATCAGTTAACAGCGGGAGTCCAAATGAGGCCTCCTCTAAATCAAATGCACCAGACTCTAAATGGACAATCTGCTGGCTCACTACGAGGTCTCAGCATAAGACCTAACCAGCTGAGAGGACAGACTGTGCCTGCCTTGAATCAGCCAGGAACAAGTATGACACCGCCGTCATCTCTACCATCAACCAGTTTCACATCTACCAACCAAAACTCTCGGGCTTACCAAGGAAGTGACCATGGTAATGACCTAGCGTTTGACTTTCTGAACCAGCAAGGTGACAGTATAGGACCTGCGCTCAACAGTGACTCAGACTTTATAGATTCTTTACTGAAAACGGAACCTGGTAACGATGACTGGATGAAAGACATCAACCTTGATGAAATTTTGGGGAACCACTCGTAAGTGACAGTACCAAGGGTGAACCAGATGAAGAGGCAGTAAGGACATTAGCTTTCTCTTTAGATGCCAACAACCTGCTTTATTAATTTACACTCCAGTACCTGGGCTGTCCTTTAAAATACCACGTAGGGCGACTGCCCTGTTTGAAGAGTTGCTCTAGGAACAAAACTGAAGTCTCCCCCGATGAAACGATAATGTAAGTGGTACTCATGCCTGCCACAAAGGAGTGAGAACACGGGAAGGGTCTGTTCCTCACACCAGGGCCCAGCGCATTGCAAACCCATCAGTTCTTCTCACGGGGGCTGCGTGGAAAAACGTGTTTAGCTTCCCACACACGCAAGCACCAGACAGTATATGGGTTGTGGAACATCATTTCTCTGAGTGCAAGTAAGAGCCCAAGCAGTCCAGAGCTCTTCAGTCACCGTGTTCGCAGCCCTTAACTTCCTTGGGACTACTCAGCCCTGACAGCATCAGGCCCTGTGTAAATCTCATTGCGTTCAAAAACTGTTTCCTTCTACACAGTAGAACAAACTCACATTTGCTTTCCTGATGATTTTGGTTTAAACCCTCTATGTTTTGTAGCACACAAAAGGGTAAGTGGTCTCGTCCAAGGGAAGAAGGAAACAGATCATCCAGTGCGTTACTCAGTGTGCTCTAGCGTTTGCTTTCTCCCTTTCATCAGTGCTTGCAGCGAGTATCAGAGGAGGCTACTGTCCTGCCAGCAGCACAATCATTTTGGGCATTGAGGGAAACATGAGATGAACTACACCAAAGCTCAGGATCCTCACTTTGCCACCTTGCCCTGCCCCTGGGACTCCAGTGACTTAATGGACAACTTAAGTGAGAAGGGTGCTCACGATTTGACCATCACCGACTACTTTCCCAGTCCACCTTAGAGGAGGACAAATGCATGAAGTGGCTCAGCTAAGCCACTATCCTCATTTTCATCTTAACCCACGGCGAGTGTCAGGTAGTTCAGCCTGGTCCTCTTCTATCGAACAGGTTTACCCCAGCAGATAACGCCAGCATCTCTGTCTGGGGAGAGGCTACCGTTTTGATTGCACAGCATTTTGGCTCCATGCCGCTTTCCCTTTGCCATATGGGGGGAGTTGAAAGAGGTCCAGTGATGGCCCAGGTCCCCACAGCTTCCGTCGGACAGAGTAGGAGAGCTCTGCCCCTGAAACTAGCATGCAGGTCAGTTATAACCACCCGGGTTACTCGCAGTAGGAGGCTCCACTCAGCCACATCTGTGCTTGTAAATGAAACAGTTTTGCGGAATATTTCTGGGCACTGGACTGAATCATCTGTTCTGGGTTTGGGGATGGCCCAGCTAACATTGCCCTGAGGAATTTCTGTGCATCACTAGGGACTTAACCTGGGGCAAGGACCATTCCCATAGACAGTTTGCAGCCACCTTGCCTTGGAGGCTAACAGAGCAGAGCAGTAAGGATACAGGTTGTTCCACACCGCTCGACCTCAGTGCCAGGGAATAGTCTCGACTGTGTTAAATTTTCTCCTATAGACTTGGTCAGTAAGGGCATCAGAAGGAGGTGCTATGTCACTATAAAGCAGATCCGCAGTGAGTCAGATATAGGAGGATTCATAGATGGGAGCAGATCTTGCAATTCAAATGAAAATGCTGTTCTTTAAAATGATGTGGTGCGACGTGTTTCACAGCCTACTCTGAATTAGCTAAAACTAGATGTGGCAAAGGAATACAATGCCTACGTTCACATGCCTCGGTGCCAAGAGGCATTGCTCTGCCCCGTGCAAGTGCTTTATTCATCCTTGTTAGTGGCAGTGGGATGAGTAGACTACTTGACAATAGCCTCTGCACTTATCTGACCTATTTCTCAAGAGAGGTTTTAATAAGGCTTTTTCAGTCATTTCACCCTGTCATTTCATGTGGGCACAATTTTTCATGATATTTCAAGAAGCATCCACACAAACGAGCACCAGCACCTCCAGGAAAGGTGTAACGTGGGCATTTAGCTAGATATGCCAGTTGAGGCAGGCTGGTCCATGATGCTGTTCATTCCCAGACATGTTTTTCATAAGAGGGATGAGAAAGCCTGCTGAAGAGTCCTTTCTGCTGCCCTAGCTAGTGATCGTTGCACACCCCTGCATTGTAAAACGTGGTGGCTCAGCTGCCCAGAAAGCTCCCTCTTCTCCCCAGTTTTGGCTGGGGTGCATGCAGTCCCCTTGATATGCCAGTACAGATTTTTCCAAGTCTTTAAAGAGCCTTTCAGCCCAGGTCACTGGCACCCCACCTAAGTTTGGAAAGAGACAGACATGGTCTTAACAAATGAGTCCCCTATAAATTGTGCAAAACTAGACTGAAATAGTAGCCACATGAGTTTAAAGTGGAGGGAAGATCGGCTCATCTGTCTCACACACAGGCACACACCCCGTCCATGAGCAGGTCAGCAGTGACTGCCAAAGCTCTGGTAGGAACAGGTGACTGCGATGCCAGTGAGGCCAAGGCTGAGTTAGTATCATCACAAGCAATGGCACTGAAGTCTGGTAACTTCAACTACCCTCACATGCCATTGAAAAAGCCACCGCTGGTTTCTGTATTAAGACCAGATTGTTTTCCAGATCCTCAAATGATGTAAAAAAATTGTTCAGCTGAGGAGCTGGTCCCAAGGCTTCAAGATATCATCCGGTGGTGGATTCAATGCTGAGCTTTGTCCTGTTGGCCTCAGCCTGGAGTGGAGAAGACACTGGGCTGTCAGTGCCAGCCCTGGGATCAAAATTTCATCCTGTCTGAAGTACATTCAACAAAGGTAGAGGCCATTTGCAGTCCTGTAAAGATATGCCTGATGCATTTGAAATGTGAGCTTGTGAAAGACTCTTGCAACCAAAACTTGAATCCAATATTATTTCTTCAGAACACTTGTATCTGAACAGAGCTAGTGTCTTTTTTCTCTTTCTTTGCAATGGCTAAGTGCACTACCCTTATAGTCTATTTTTCATCATTGACCGGGCACTCTTCGCAGTATTGGGTTGTAAATATAAAGAATTATTTGTTTTGTAAACTTTTGTAAAAAAAAAACAACAAAAAGTAATAATATTTTGGTAGGAATAATAAAAATCATATTATTTGGGTTATATTTATACATATGTGAAATAAATATACTATCGAAAAGTTGTATTTTATACAAAAAGTCAACGGTTACCTTTTGTATTCTATATGCAAAGTTTTGTATGATACGATTGTTTATTTTTATCTGCAGACTTCAACTTTGGATTTTGGGGGCGGGCAGAACGGGATCGTGGTTAAATAGCTGGGTCTGACCCCAAGCTCACTGAAACCAATGGAGTCTTTCCATTGCCTTCACAGGGCTTTGAATCAAGCCTTTAAATCACCTTCAGATATGTTTGACATCTGAAGTTCTCTGGAAACCTCAACATGAAAACATTCCAGGTTTCAAATTTTTTCCCTGAAAAAGGCTTTTATTATTATTATTATTGTTATTGTTATTATTATTGTTATTATTATTGTTATTATTATTGTAACTCTTGGGAGGCAGGTGGGACCTATGTAACTGTCATGTCCTTGTTGCATGTATGTCTGCTTTATATTTTCCCCATATTATAAACCAGTGTTTCCCTATACAGACTGAAAAGAGAAGTTGCTGTACAGAAATGTTTGTGTTTATGCATTTTTACATGTGGCTGTATATACCTCCTAGTACTATGCAGTGACACTTATTTGACTCCATTTATTTTTCACCTAAACATGAATAGTATGTTTTTCAGTAGCTATCAAAACTCTGCCAAGTAAATCAATCAAAATTATCCCAAGTGTCTCTTTTCTTAATATGAATTTTATAATGGATGTCTGGTTAGTCAACTGCTTGTTCGTCTGAGTAAATTAAAATTACAGTGATATTTTAGGAGGGGGTGAGGAAAATGGGCATGTGGCAGCTTCTGGGAGCTCAGTCTGCCTCTGTGCAAGAGAGCTGCGATGTCCTCCTACTGACTGAAGACATGGTTTCATTACCAGCAAGGGTTAACAAAGAACACATGGTATTTTAGCTCCTGGTGAATGGGTTGGTGTAGTCTTGCAGCACAGCAATTTGCTCTGGCATCCTGCTGTTAAAGCAGAGAGCTGGGTACCCCGAGAGCTGGGTACCCCGAGAGGGCTGGCCAGGTCCCCAAGCCCGTGCCCTGCCCTGGATCATGCCCTGGAGATATCTGCCTCTCTATGCCCCCTAGCAGAGACCCCTAATGAGATGCCAGAAATCAGGCAACGGGCTTCTCCTCCTTCCTTCCCTGCCTACCTCGCATTACGCCTCATTTTAGCCTAAAGAAATTCCAGCGTGTACCAGATCACGTTGGGTTGCGGATTGTTTCACACAAGTATTCATCCCCACCGGGCTATTTTTAGCAGGCCAGCCCCGAGGAAGTGACGTCCCATTCCTCGAGAGGCTTTCCTCGTTAGCCCCGCTCCATCTCCGAGGGGGTGGCTCTTCCCACCCCACGAACTGAGCGGCAAGGGATGACGGAGGGGACGCTTCGAAGGGACAAATGTCAGCACACGCTGCCTGTGCTCGAAGCCTGCGCTGTGCTATTTTCAGACACAGCAAATGAAAAAGGGCTCCCCGCACCTTAACTGCTTCACTGCTGTTGGTGGTGCTCGGGGACCGCCATGAAGCCCGCCCGCCCTTGTGGTCCCCCTCCGCCCGGCCTCCCCACGGGGTAAGCAGGGAGACACCTTCCTCGGCTGCCCCTGCGACCCCAGCTCTGCCGGCTGCTGCCCTCCCGGATTTTTGCCAGTGCTGCTCAGTGCCTCCATTATATCTGACTCCCACCCGCAAATGGCTCCTGTGTCCTCCTCTGGCACCCGGGGGCTGCACGGGGAGGGACAGGGGAGGGGTGCTGGCACGTGCCCTGTGCCTCACTACCCCGGCTGTGCCCGCGCTCCCCGTCCCGGCTGGTGCTGAAGCCAGGAGGTGCCCAGGAGGTGCATGGCTCTCTCCTCACTTCAGCGTCTCCAGTGCGGGTGGCAGATGATGTTCCCCTCGCACTCGAGGGTGGAAAATAGGGCACAGTCCCACTCATCCGAGAGTACGTCTGAAATAGGTCAAGAAGCTCATGCCCTAAAGGTGCCTCTTTGTCTATCCCGGCTGTAAAGGCAAAGACAGGGCAGGTGGGATGGGGGAGCCTCAGGCAGGGCCGCTGCCTGGCTGAAGAAGCTACGTCTGTGTCAGTGAGCTGAAAAACACGCAGGGACCCCTCCCAGGTCCTGGGGCACAGTTGTCCGTGCCACCAGGCTGTGAGGGTCCCTGGCAGTGCTTGGGTGCAATGACCACCCTCCCAAGCAGGTCCCACGACCAAAAGCCATTCCCACTTTGGATGTGGGATAAGAGGGTATGGTAATATGGACACGAGTCACCCTGCGCCACGTGGCCTCCGTGCTAGAAAATGTTCCCAGACCTCTCTCCTGTGCCCAGGGAGATGCAGCCAGCAGGACGACATGGAGGGGGTGGGAGACACGGGTGGCAGTGAATATTTTCCCTGCCTGGCCAGACGCAGCGCAGCAGGAGCGGCACCAGGTCCGGGTGAGGGCTGACCTTTCCCACTGCGTCCGAATCACTTGGCGGGACGCGCTACCAGCTCGGAGGGGCCGCACAGCCCAGAGCACTGCTCCCTGCCGCGGCAGCGTGGCGGTCCGGCAGCCGCAGGAACCAGGGGTGACATGGAGAGGATCCTGCCACAATAAAAGCTTAGACCATGGTAAAAGCTTACATCACCCTAATTTTTAAATTAGGCATTCTGGGTCATGCAGACCGCTTTGACAGAGCCCCTTTAATAGGGTTCCAAATCGTATCCCAAGTATCTGTTTAAATAAAATATAAAACTTATTTCATTTTTTTCTTCTAGTTCACAAAATTGTTACAAACTAGCTCAGCCATAAGTTACTGTCTTACTGGAGGACTCGCAGGATGAAATCCCAATGCATATGCTACAGAACAGGTCAGGCAAGCTGATAAAAGCAGCTTGTTTAGGACGCAAAAATCTAGGTTTAAAAAAAAAAAAGAAACCCAACCCCAAACTAGCATTTGCCAATCTTGCCTTTTCATTATAAGGAACTCCTATAAAAGAGTTGAAGCTTAAACAACTGTTTTTTCTGTAATGATGCAGCCTCTTCTGTGCTGAAGAGCAAGCACCCAGCAAGGGACCGCAGCTCCTGGTGACCATGCGTTGATGTCTGTGTTGCTGCTGTCCAGGTTAGATGAGCTGCTCGGTCGTCCTCAGGACGTGCAACTGCAGAGCCAGTTCGCGTCTCCCGGAGCAGCACGGTTAAAGTCCCGCTGGCTGCGCTGGCATGTGCCTGCTGCGCTGCCCTCTCTCCCCAGCCGTGTCGTGCATTCCTGTGCACGGCTTGAGACAACAAAGATGCTCTATCTACGTTTTTGGAGGGCTGCCTGCGATGTTTGCACTCTGGCTGACTGGTCTGCCTTGCTCTACAGGACACAGTTGCTCTGTTTTATCTTTCGTGCCCAGGAACATTGGGAAAATCCTGTGGGGGTGTTAAGCGTTTGGGTGAAATGCTGAGCGTAGGTGCATCCATACAGTTCATGTTCAAGTTAACACATCTGATGGCAAAATCTATCCCTCAGTATCGATTTGACATGAAAGGAAAGGTTCCTGGTTGTTGTGAAGGTCAATGAACATCACGTAAGGGCAGAATTTGCCCTTGTCACCATTATGTTGGAGTGACAGGGTGAAAATAAAATCAGGGAATGTATTCAAATTGCCTGTTGTGCTGACCTGGTCTCTAAGCACAACAGGGAAGTTCAACTCTGTAGAGGCTTAAAAAAATCTTAAAAAAATAAACTAATGCCTGAAGAGCACTGGCTCCAGGGTACCAGCTGACTGAGAAATCCTTATTAGAAATTATTGTGTTATCATTTGAGGATTTGATTTGGAAAGCTCTTTCTTATAGAAGTAGCCCATAGGGTTAGTTCCATAAATTAATCATACATGTCAGTCAGGTTAACGTATGAGTGTAATTCATATATGAATGTAATTTCCATCCATGAAAGACATCTAACTTTCTCTAGGAGAGGCATATCTGGGGAGTCAGCAAGTTGGCTGTGTCTCTTCAAATTTATTTTAGAAGGAATTTGATAAATTTTCCAAAAGTGTAGTTTTAAAAAGAGAAATATGTCAGAATGCACACTGCATATTATTTGATTCATTAAACTTACCAGTGCCTTTAAGATAAATACTGAGGAATGTCTAAGAATATATATGCATTGGCCAAAACATCCCTTTGTGAATCTGCACATCAACTTTGCCAATGATGGTTTTTTCCTTTCTTGAGTTCCTTTTTCTTTTAAGGATCGTGCTTTTTTTTCCATGTTACTTGTCCTCTAGCAAGACTTCTAGCTGGCATAATGTTATTCATAGTAACTCTATGAGTAACCGAACTCTACACCAGATTAAAACTGGGGTAAAGAAACCTGTTGTACTCTCTCCTGTGGTTTCCTTAGTGTGAACATGTTAGCCTTGGTCTGTTGGATAACCAGGCTCACAGGATGTCTACAGCAGAAGCAGGAACTCCATGTGTGTTCCCAAAAGGCTGATCAAAGCTGCAGGGCTATGTAGTGTCCCCATTCACATGGGAGCAGCAAGTTAACTGCATTAGTGCAGCTAAAATCAGGATTTCATGCATAACACTCTCTCAAAGCCTTTCCCTTCATTTAAGAAACAAATCCACTAATCAAAGGAGTTTCCCCATATTTACATTGCATCTTTATATTATAATGTGCCACAATGGTCTTGATTAATTGCGTGGATCTCACTATAGTAAAGCCATCACATATTAATCTTATTCATTAACTTTCCCTCTAACCCCAAAGACTTAGTCCCGTCTGTTTTACAATATAATGTGCTAGCTTCTTACATACAAATACCAACAGATCATCTGTTTATACTGGGGAGTTTAAAAACCTTGTAGAAAATGTCTGGAGTGTCTTAGAGGGTTAATAAAGAGAAGCTTTCAAATGCCAACAAGATAGTGCCTTTTAAAGAAGCAAATCATTAAAAAACAGGAAAAAAACCCCATCCTGGAGAACATTTCATTACTTTCTCAACATCGAATATAATCTTTTTGTAAGTTACTCCAGTGCACAAAACAGCACAAAACCTCAGAAATTTCCTTTTGTTACATTGGGTTTTTTAAGCCTCAGTAGTGGCCTATTTCAGTTTTCTTTTTCATTTTTCTTTAAAAAAAAAAAAAAAGAAATAGTGTCCTTTTTATACACTTTGCTGTGCCTCCAAAGCCTCCTGCTATTAGATCAGTTTTAGCTTTCAGTAAGCGAGAGCATGCAATAAAGAACAATCTCCCAATGGCCACCAACACCGCAACGCAGTGTAGCTGTGCATTTGGATGGCAGATTAGCTCCAGATACGCTACTTTCTATTAAGCTATCCAAGCTTTCATCAGAGAATGCTTACACCAGGCTTTTACGCCTTTTGATAAAAGGCAAGATTTTCGAAAAGGAGCCCAAAGTCTGGCTTCCATGCCCACACTGATCAAAATGGTGATGTCTGGCCCTCAGATTTTATCGCCACGGTTGCTTGCAAAATGGGGGCACCTTGGTCACGTGATGTACTCTGGGCAGAAATAAGCAGTGCAAATGATCAGAAGTCTAGAAAATATATAGAACAGAACTGAGGTGGTTTAGCGTAAAGAAGAAGAGGTTTGAGTGGGGATGGGACAAGGAGTCTTTGAACAGATAAATCATTGCTGCCAGGGGAAAAGTTTATGTATTTCCATATTGATTTGTAGAGGCCAAGAAATAGTGGGTCCAGTATAGATGCCAGGTGGAAGTTTTTAACAGGAAGGATAATATGAGGATGGACTGTCTGAGGAGGGTATGGGGTCTGAAGGTCTTCAAGACCTGGTTAGGCATCTGTCAGAAATTATACTGGTATGGTTCATCTGCCTTCAGCCAGTGGAATAGACTAAATGTCTTCATGGGTCCTCACAGGAAGACAGAAAATCTATGGAAAACAAGCAGAAAGTTTTGATGTTGAGGAAGAAAAGGAAAAGAATCAGTAAATACAGTTTTGCAGGGCTTAAGTCAACGAATACTCACCAATTCACATGAACACCACCCACCCCTACTCCCCCATCCTGTAATGCCACTATTTCAATGACTCTCCGCTCCCATACCATAAAAACACGACAGGAGGCCTGAGAGAGTTGGGTTTGTCCCAACTGTCTTGCCTGCCCCTTCAGTCTTTTTCCTGGGGGGGTGAAGTTAAGGAAATCTTCCATTTGAGCCCCTTTCCTGAAGAAAAAGGTTTTTATTCTATGCTTGTCCTTTTGTGTTAAAGTTACTAAGGCAGGCTGGCTAATCGCTGGAATGATCAGAAGGCCCCAGAGATACCTGAACCCAGCTCGGAGCATGTCTAAGTTGATGTCTTTGTTTGCTTCACAAAACCAAACAGGAGTAGCTTGTGTGAGGATTAGATATCTGCAATTCAATCCAGATGATCGCTTTATTATGGAAAAACAGCCCTCTCCATACCACCCAGAAAGACAGCCACCACTGGATGAAGTATCGCGGGCTCCTGTTCCGCCCCAGTTGAAGCTGCAGGCTTTAAAGGCAGAGTTAGCAGAAGACGTACAGCTGCTACAGGAGACAGGCTTAACAGTGTGTGAACACCATGTGCTTGTAAGGATATTTAAAGGATTAGGGGAGAATTAAATGTTTGTCTATCTTTGTTGTTCAGTACGGCTTCAAAGCTGGAAGACGATATTAAAGAAGATATTTCCCCTTTTTAAATACTGGAAGGGGACTCCTAAAACAATAGCTGGAAAATGCAGGCATGACCTAACAGATTTATGCACAAAGATGCTGGATGATTCTTATCAGATGGGTGAAGAACATGCTATTCTGAAGGATAAAACGGTGATATAAAGTTCACAATTTAAAATATGTGAATTATCCCCAGCATGGACAAAAAAGCCAGCTCAAAATTCCTCTCTGGGAAACAGAAGGCAAGCATCCTGGCTGGTGGTTTCAATTTATCCCGCTACGCTGGGTTGTGGGTCAATTGGCCAGGTGCAGAGCGATACCTCCCGTGCCCTCTCCCAGGAGCGGTTCTCTCGCGGAGGATGGGGTGGCCAGCCAGGGGTGGTCACCAGTTCGGCTGCTGCTGCTAAATCTGCCTCGTACCTAGGATCAGAGCTCTTAAGTTCCCAAACAGGGAACTTTCTCTATAACCTTGTAGGAAAAAGCAAATCTGAGACACAAACACTGTTGGTGAGATTCTCAGGTCAGCGGGTGCTTTCTGGGAGGAAGGCTTAGATAAGGAGTCAAGTAAATTCAGTGCCTTAGCTTGCAAGGGGAGGAATGGAGAGTCTCTAAAGGAAAAGAGACATGTTTCTCAGAGAGATTATGACATTAAATCAGATTTTTCCTGAACTGAGAAACTTGCAGCTCCAGGAATAGGGCTAATGTGGTCTTAAGATACCTTGGCATGTTCCTGATCCCGAACTATTCTGCATAGCTTAGATGACTTTGGGGACATTGCCTAAGTTGTGGCACACAGCCCACAGCAACTGCCCTCTGGACACCAGAGCTTTGCCTGGGGCAGCCACTCTGCTCCGCGCTGTGGCTGCGCTCTTGCTCTGGGCCTTTCTGTCTGCAGCAGCATCTTCTCAAAACACCAGGTCCAGTGCTTCTGAAAGCATCTTTAGAAGGCAGACCGATGGCTGTTTTCTGCATGAGGGAACATCTCTTCCAGCGGCATTTGGGGCTTTTATGGATTCTTCTTCACTGCTCTTCTTTTATTCATTATAGAAGGGGCAGCGCAAAGGTGAAAACCTCGCTTGTTATATCTTTCCCCTCTCCTGCTCCAGCCTATCTCTCTGAAAGATGTTATCACTGAAACAGTTAATTTGGACTAGTAGCAATTGATATCATCCTTAGAGAATAAAGGAAAATTCTTTGTAGCAGCAAATACTCATTCTGAGCAAACACAGCCCTGATTTCCTAAGCTGCCCATCACCTAACATAGCTGCATTACTTGTAACTTCACAGGCCCCACAGTGAAGCAAATAACTTTATTCATCTTCACTGTTGCCACAGTATGAATTTGAAATGTGTTCAGTTTTGTGTTAGGTTTAATCAGAGCGGGAATGTGCTCTATAGAGTGTTATCCAAGCATTTTTACAATGGGCACTCAGCTAACAGATATTCAGGTTATTGAGCAACATATTCATACAGTCAAAGGCTTTAAACCTTGTCCATGAAGAAATGTTTGAGCAGAACAAGGACATGTTTCTCCTTTCCTTCTTTTCCTTTCTAAAACTTAATTAATATCTCTTACCGGGGACACCAGTCCATCCTACATTAACGTTACTTAACCCTTGCCTTTACAGAGGATTCTTGTGACCCTTCTCTGCAAAGGGATCACTCCTCCATTTTTTGGAAGCAGGTATTCGTACTGGGCACAGGGAATGCCCTCGGGGTAAAGAAGTATTTTTGCCCTGGGAAATTCCACTCTGCTTTGGTTGAGACATTTAATGTTAAACCTCTGTTATTTCACTTCTCAGTTTCCTTAGGCTGGAAAGCATGTTGGCAACGCTCCAGCATGACTGAAGCATCCGAGGGAGCTGAGGCACACGCTGATGGTTCGAGCCAGGGCTCATTCTGAATTCCTGCTGGCTTCAGGCACTGCCAACCTCACAAGCACCTCTGCTCTCTGCAGTCGCTTTTGTAGCAGAGTTGGCCAAAGCAAACGTGTCTCAGCCAAAGCATCAGCCTCCAATCCGTCTCCGCTCACGAACCACCCGAGCTCGTCTATCAGCATGCTGAGGATGGGCTGAACCTGTTGGCAGAGCAGCAGCAGATATTGCCTGGAGACACTGCTGAGCGGCCAGAGCAGCTGCAGCTGGGAGATGGTGGAGGACTGTGCTTCACGTCACAGTCCCATCACACCACCCTGCGGCTCCCATGGTGGACGGAGGGGTGCCATCCCTGGGCAGGAAAAAAAAAGAAAGGTTGCCTTAGGCTTCTTTCTTCTCCCTCCACAGTAGTGCCAACAGACCCAGCACTAAAACTTACTTCTCATCCTTCCCCTTCCTTGTCAGGGACAGAAATTCCCCAGCTGAGAAATGAGGGCTATCATCTTCCTTCATAAACTCCCCAACAGTAGCATATGTCCCCCTCAATGTCTCAAAATAACTGCAGGGAGATGAGGCCCTTGCCTTTCAAGGGCAGGAAAGAGGATACTGGATTGTACTCCTCCTCCTTGTATTTTGAGCCAAACACATGAGACAGCAATCCTTTTCAAACATCCCAGGCCCAAACCACACAGACATACACAGAGGAATGAGGGTATCAGTCAGGGCCATCAAAATCTCTGAGTTACAGTACTCAGAGATTAGAAAGAGTACATCACCTACAGTGAGTGACTCAGGGGTCACTCACTGTAGGTGACAGTAAGGTAACTTATTACACTCACATAAGATAATTAATGCTTAGTTTTGGTCTTCACAAATTGCAGGAGTTGATATATCAGCACTGCATCAGAGCCTTGCTATGCAGCGTAGAAGCAGTTGACATCCAAATGCTGGAATATGGCCAGAAATGGCATATTTGGAGTTGCTTGTGACCTGAATTCAGCCACACTTATGTGCAGGCATTAAACTGATTTTTAATTACACAGTCCCATTATGCTTTTTGTCCTGAACCTTCACTGCATCCAGCACAGAGATGGGATGTCTGAGTAGGATCCGTTCAGGTTATATGGGGAAATTTAAACCAGGCATTTCCTAACTTTTGGTACATGTGGCATTGCAGCCTAAATATTTCTTTCATGCATTAATTTGATGAATACAACATAGATTTGATTACAAAACAAGTGGCAGGATAGGCGCAAGCTGGCTGCTACTTCTATGACCTAAAACTAGCTTCAAGAGGAGGGAAGTGGTCTTCATGTCTATGAGAACGGTAACAGTAACCAGTCCTTCCAGCTCATGCCAAAGTTTTAGAGTCTGAGACGGCTTGTAGGACACTGCACGCTGCTGCAGTTGTGCAGTTCCCTGACCAGCCACTCACTACCGCCTTTTTGGGAGAAGCACACTCTCCCCTTTCCAGCTGTCTGGTACTCCTAGAAACATTGACCAGTGTCCCCATACTGGGTGGGTAATGGCCTTGGAGGCAATGAGAAACAACTCCCTGGGTAGGTCCACATTGCTAAATAAAAATCAGTCAGGGAGAGATGCTGACCATGAAGCCTGGTGGAGCAAATTGGCTTCTGCTCACACTAGGACCAGCTCCTTCTGGAGCAGTCTGGGCACATCCACACTGTATTGAGCCTGGGTCTCCTCTGGCCCCAATACAGCACTAAGACATCATTTTTATTTTGGAGGCTATTTCAAATCAGCATCTCTGCTACAAAGGGAGACTGTGACGGATGCGCTCAACCCCTTAACCAAACTAGCAGTAGTCTGGTACAGGCTCCAAAGGAGGTAGTGGCCCAAGCTGTAGCCTGGCCAAGAACTCCTCTAGTTTTGACCTGTTCTCCAAAAACCCACAAAGGGGCAGAGTGACACAGTAAACATCAATACATATGAGTTTGGAACACCAATCATGCGCTTAACGCATAAATAACAGGTGGCTTTTCCAAGACTCATTTATCAAGGAACAAAGAAAGTTGTGGGTACAAGGAGAATCATGCATACCTTTCCATCACCTGTGATTTGACTACGAGCCATCCACTTTCTCCCATAAATATGACAGCCAAAGTGATCCTTCTTTGAGCATTCCCTGCTAGGCAGCGTGGCTGCATGGCGGTGATCTCCCCTTGAGCTGGGACACGTCTCAAGGTTGCTCCTCGAGGAAGAGAGACCTTTTACCAACAACAGATCTGTGGTAAGTGACCAATATTGCGCATAACCTTGTAGTATGGTAACTTTGATTTTATCTTGGTACCTTTGATTGCATGCTGAATTGATAAATTTTGCATATATAATCCCTTAGACATAAACCGTTGTCCAAGTCTGAGACTAAGATTGGACCTAGCCACACTTAAGCTCCATCAGGAGTTCAGAAAGCAAGGGGGTCTACTCTGAACCTCGTCACTCAACGGGAGGGTCCTCCATACCCTTTTGTATCCCCGGTCTATCTGTGAATCATTCTAACTCAAGTGTAACCCAATTTTCCTTTGTATGTTTCTTCCATGCAGTAACTGAGTGAACTTTGCCATCGAACTTTGCTAAGTTGTGCTTTTACAACATCACATTAAAACCACTTTTGCTAATACCTTTGATGGTGATTTTCTAAGCAATCTAAATCACTCATTCACGACAGAGACCCACCAGGCAGGTATTTTCATGGCAGGAAAGGATGACTATGCCTTGCACATCTGGAGGTGCAGCAGGAGAGCACAGGGCTGTTTGAGAAGGCACAGCTTGCTGTCACTGTGCCAGAGGCTGCGTAGGGTGCAGGGAGCCCAACCTGACGCAGTCCCATCCCACACCACCTTTTGAGAGCCATCACTGGGGCAAGCTCCATCTTGAAGATCGTTTGCCTGGTGGTAAATCTGAAAAGGTAATGTGAGTGTCTTGAAGGCAGCAGACTGAAGCAGTCTCCCCACCCAGATGGTAAGCTAAAATTAAGTAGTGCAATTAATCAAAGCTCCAGCACTTAAATTTGCTCTTTGTGCCTCTTATTTGGCATTACTGACAACCCTGTGATCTGCCATCTGCAAATTATAGTACCATTGGAAATGGCAGTAAGCTTCCTCCCTCATTGTATTCAGGGGCTTAATGTGTCTTCAGTAGCTTCCTGAATGTTTTCCACAGCTCACCCACTGCAGATAGGTTACTTACACAGAGCAGATAATCAAACATCTCTCAAATACTTCATTTTTATTGCACTCACTGTTAAGCCTGCAACTCCCCAGCCCTTTCATCACTAGAGCTGAACACCCTATTGCTTCTAAAAGAAAGTCAGATAACTGTATGAGCCTTCCACATGGAAATTTGAGCTATGGAGGTAAATAAAAGGGAAATCAAAAGGAGTTAATTCCTACTGTATTTTATATTCTAGATGTGTCCTTCTCATTTTTAAGATCATCTCCAGATCTTACCATCATCATTTTATTGTGTTTTATTAAAACACTACCACAAATGCACATCTTCCTTAATAGGAAAAGAAGCATAAATGAGATAAAATCAAGTATTCTTAACCATTTCCCTAATTGTAGCTATTAAATACACCAGCTGTAGATTAAGATCTCACTTTGAGAAGTCTGTCTGCACATACACAATATAAAGACAGTACTATTTCAGACAATGTAGACATAAAATTACCTGTATTTAAAATGACTATTTGCTTGAAAATTGGTGTATAAATCAGGACTGTAAAATAAAGATTTGAAATCCCAGAGGTACAGAGACTCTTACCCTGCATATGAACATATGAACACCTATCCCCATCTTAATGAGACTGCCCAGTGCAAGTGCTGAGACCTCAGAAAATCACCCTCCTAATGGCTGACAATAGCAAAATCAATTCTCGCCCCAATGTCCTTCCTTCCTGCCTGATCACCCTACAAGTTCTGGAAATGCATTTATTTCCAGCAGTGATGGTTTAACAAGCACCAGAACTTTCAAATTTACCTCCTGTGAGTAATTCTTACTTCATGTTTGCCAGATTGGAGACCATTACACAGATGGCAAGGAGCTGCTCAAGTGTTGCAGTCCAAACCTGTAGACAGCCAGACAGCTGCTGTGATGTATTTAGTCCTTCAGGAGGAAAGATACTATACTGTTTTATTTGAATTGACAGTAAAAATTGATCTTCTAAAACTACAATATGTTTTGTGGCACGTAATGGAAGTCCTGCCCCTAGAGCCCAAGGAATGGAGCACACAGCAGGTGAGGCAGCCGTGTGCTCTCCAGAACAGGGTGCCTGCACCTTCAGACTTCACAGTCTGCTACAGCACTAACGTACTTACCTTGTCAGCCTTGGACTGCACTGGCATCATTGCTTAGCTATAAGCAAATGCATGCTACAGTACACCGCAATAAATCAGTATCTGCAGAGGCCATTAAAAATTAAAAGCATAAGGCAATTAGAAGCTGGGTGAAACGCCTGACTCCAGGCAGTGGTCTGTACACACTGAGCAGACACTGGGATGGATCCTGACATACTTATTAGCCTGTCTGATATTTAATGCCTCACTGCTCTGCAAACAGCCATGAGCTGCTGGTGGGAGTGAGGACAAGAAAGCACTACCCAGGCAGAGCAGCAAGCAGAATAAATATTCAGCCCATCAGAAGTGCTCTGTAAACAGGTAGCAAGCTATAGCATGCAGGATTAGGTCCAGGTTGAGTCCAGAGCTCCACAACTGCAACACCTTGCACCAATATGTGCATGACTGCATAAAAAAACCCCTAATCAAGTGACAAAAAAGTGTCAGAGGCCCCTTGATCATTAACTTCTGCTTCTATCAGACACGTGGGGGGTGCAAGGCAAAAGCACTGTCAGGGTGCCATCACAGCCAGTAAAGAACCACATCATGGGTGAGCTAAGGTGACCACTCTGATCAGATTAACCTCACGTACAGTAATCTGGGAGACACAGTGACAATTTAAGTGTAGCTGTAAGTCCCCCTCTTGGTTTTGACTAGTTTCCAGATTCGACGGCACAGGCATCATGCATCAGCAGGACCGAATCCATGCATGTGCCCCATGACCATCTTGTAACAGATGTTCTTGCAACCACGAGCAGCTCTAGCTCCAAATCACAGCCACAGCATGTTGTTCTTCATCAGCCTCTCTGCATGTGCCAAAGCTCTCGCTGTTTCTGACCTCATACTTTATCAGCTGATGGAGCTTGACAAAAGGAACACATGCCACCTCCAGTGTGATTTGATGATCATACATCACAGTGGGATCTCGCCAGTGACAATCCGCCCTTCCCAAGGCGCTGAGAATCTTTTATTGGCTGCCCACTGCCCTTAAGCTGTACATCAAGGAGACAAGAAAATGTAATAAATCTGAGATCCATTTTAGTGAATCAAAGGGAGAGACGAGGGTGTCTCTGGTTGTGTGGTTTTCAGAACAATTATGGGACTGAGTCATGCTGCAAATTTGTTGGACTCACTGATGTGGACTACTAGAGAGGAAGGCACAGTGTGTGAAGCTGCCATTGCCATGAATTATTTAATGCATTGGCTAACAGGGCACAGGCAGGGATACAGGAATGTATGAGTATAGTGGGGAAAATATGGGACATCCATAGAGCTCCAGCAAGGAGAGCTAGTTTTAGGATGCATATGATTTTAATGTTGGGGCTGGAGTGAAGGGACTAGGTGACCATTTTCAGAAGGGATTAGGGCTCTTGCTCCCCTGTTATTTATAGGCCTTTCAAATAACCATGCTGGGTTGCGTGATGGGGAAGACGGGGAGGGAGGGGAATGTCTGATGAGTTGTACCATGTAAGGGCAGGTTATGACAAAGACTGCATCAGGGGAGCATGCTTTCTTAGACAGAATCATTTGAGCACACGGTCCTGCATCATGGTCCACTCTTTGACGACTGTAGAAGCATGATTCCTCCTCTGCTCTGACACCTGATGCTCCAGGTACATTTAATCAAGGAGTCACAGATCACGACCAAACATCCCCACAAGACTCCTACGAGCAGATTGTGCCAGGATGCCTGGGACGTGTGACTGTCCCTAGCTTTGGGGAGCGCTGTGCTCACACCGTGAGACACGTCAGGCCTGTCTTTGGCTGTGCAGCAGCAAAGCTGGGGAGTTCCAGGGATGGGAACATCTGGATTTGTAACATCTGGCACATTCATCTATCATATACCAGATGTATGGACTACACATACACACAGCTAGAAAGCCACTTACTCAACAGACACAGTTTAAATACAATGGACACAAATACTACCTCCCTTTCACGCTGAACGGCTGAAGCAAAAGTTTGACTTCCCCTCACTTAATCATGTTTTATACGGTACATAAAATTATCCTCTTTGTGCTGTATTTGCCAAAGCTTTGACAGCCTCTAAACACCTAAGAAAGCCAGACTGTGTTTTACACTTCTTCTGTACTATAAACAAAAATTATAACCACGTACAATTTCAGAAAGTATCGGAGGATGTCTGCTTGTCCTTTACTTGGAAATAATCTTTCACACCTTTGATTCAAGAAACTTCCTTGTCATTCTCTCTTTCACGATATCATTTACCTCAGCTGTATCAGCCACATGGCATTAAAGATGAACACAGATAACTTTATTACTTATCCATGATGTTAATTTTCTTTTACTGTTTCCTGTGTTCAAATCACAAAATGGCAGAACATTCCCTCATAAAAAAACCCCAAATGATGATACTTGTAAGATAATGGTAAGGGATGTGGCAAGCAAAAGTAGGTTAACAGACTGAACTACGCTTATTTTGCATCAGTTATAAAACAGTTTTGTGAATTGTCCTTAATTGGTTTTGGTTATGTCAGGGCCTTTATTTAATTCTCCATCACTTGTAAGAGCCCTGAGGTAACTCACTTCACAGACAGAAAATTCTGACTGACTTTGAAAATGGGGTATTGTTGAGCAAAAAGACTCACTGAGCACACTGCTAGCTTCTTTCAGCAGCAGGAGAGATCCAGGAGGTGATTAGCTTTGTTCTCATTTACAAAGGACCAGTGGGAATTTCTAAAGGGTTTCACAGGCCCTGGGGATAAGGCCAAGAACAAAACAGGGCAGTGAAAAGCAAATAGAGCACTTCTTCAATAAACTACTTAGAGATGCCACATCAATAGCAAATTAGGAAGAAAGGAAGGCACTCTAATACTTTCACATAGCAAAGGAGGTTTATATATTGTTTTGATTCCTACTTGACTTTTTTTAAACAACTGCACCACTATCAAACTACGCTTTAGCAGAGGGAAGAGGTAATACCAACTCGCCACAAGGCTATAAGCCTGATAAGATTTGAAAGGGAGACATGCACTGCCCTGTGCTAGTTCCACAATGCTGACCTCTCCCAAGGGTTACGACCGTCAGGAGCTCGGTCCTCAGAAAGGCTGGGAAAAGAGCGCACCAGTGGGAAAAGGCTACCAGGAGCTGCGTGACTGCTTACCAAAGATGCAAAACTACTGCTGCCACAGCACCCCCTGTCCGCTTGTCTCCGAAGAGGACGCAGTCTGCTCGCCCAGATGTAGGTGGGGATGGAAAGCTAAAGAGAAGCGGGGGGGGGGGGAACAGTATCTCATTAGTACCATTTTCCATTAATAGATGGTACTTCTAAAAAGTTTCTTGCCCCTAACTACAGAAAAAAAATAAAAATCAACATTTAAAAAAATTTTACAGCTGGAACAAAATCAGCACAGGTCTATCGATCTTCTAATTTTAATAATGTTGAAGCATTTTGTTTGGATTTTAACACTGCAATAAAACACTAGCAATTAGCTTATTCTTTAAACAAAAATCTCACTTCTAACCAGAAAACAGAGTTTTCATTTTAGAAAAGCCTCCACAAACTCAATTTTCTAGGCTGACCCTGCCGCACCAAACTCATTTGCCAATTTATAAACTTTTTGTTCAGAAGATTAAGTAAAAAATACGGAAAAAAACCCTGCTTCAACAAAGCTGTGTTTTCAAGTTTAAACCAGCTTCAGAACCATCTCACATCAAGCTTGTTCAACAGCAGCTGATAGACACTAAAGGAAAAAGCAACGGAGGCAATTTCATTGTGCAGTCTCAGGCGGGGCTATTGCAACCCCGCTTCAGCATCCTGGTCGTCTTCACGGGCTTCTGCATGATTTAAACTGCTCTAGAGTTACACTCCAATGACAGGAACAAAATGGGAAACAACAGAAAGAGATACATCAACTAATTTACTCCTTGGAGCACAAAAAGGGATGATGTTTCAGTAACCATGTTACAGCCACAGAGTATTCAGATGTTTAGAGGATACAGGGTTTATGCTGTTTTAAGGTAGCGTTTCAAACAGGGAGGTCCATTTGGACTGATGCTCCTGACATCGGGCGCTCTCTTTACCAAGCAGGCCTTACTAAAAACCCACCTGCCTACTAACATGTCCAACGTTTCAGTTTCTTTGCCTTGTGGGATTTTTGCCAAAACAGCTGTGCATTTGGAAGACACCTTCGTGCTGGGTATGGGAGGCTTAAAATGCAATTCCCCAGTCTTCGTAAGCAATGCTAAGAGCTCTTCTCTTGCTCACCGAATTGTTCCAAGGAACTGAACGTACCATGCCTCTTCCTGCAGAACATTCGATACCGAGCTGTGACTGCAAAGCTTCCCGGGCACGAATCGTCACGTATGCACACGAGCTGCCAGTCAGCGAACCTCTCTCCCCGTGAGCACAGAGGATCCGTGCCGGCACCCTGCAGACTCGCGTGATTTTGACCTGCCATGTTCCACAGCTCCTGCCCCATCCAGCTGAGAGATAAACTCAAAGGGGATTCTTGAGCAGGTATGGGCAATTAAACATTTCAGGAGCACAACTGTTTTTTATTACGGGTACACAAGCCGGCACAAAAGGGGGTCTCAGCAGAGCCTTTAGCAGGCTAGCCTAACACAAGTAAGAAGATGACTTCAAGGGGGATCCTAGAGAGAGGCCATTTCCTTGCTCTTAGGAATGACCACCGTGCCCCGGGGAGGGAACCCGGGAGCTGCCGCCTTCCCTCGGTTTTCAAGAGGCCAAAAAGGGAGATCCTGGCCAATTCTGTACCCGCATGAACAAACGCCTCCAGTCGCTGGCTGGCTCCCCCTGTCTCTCACCCCCTTCTCGCCCCCGAGGCTGGAGAGATGAGGAGCCCTCAGACCCCAGCCACGCTGCGGGAAGGGAGGCGGGGGTGTGCCGAGAGGAGGCCGGGTACAGCCCCCTTCCCCTCCCTCAGGCGGCCGAGCTCGGCGGCCCGACCCCCTCCACCCCGTCCCTCAGCCCGGCGAAGGGAAGGGGCTGCACAGCACCCCCGCCCCTCTCCCTGGCTGCCGGGACTACCACCGCCGCCGTTCCTTGCCCGGCGGCAGTGGGCTCGGCCCCCTGCCGCCGCCCCGCCTCAGCCCGCCCTCCCCGCGCGGCACGCCGGGCCAACATGGCCGCTTCCCGCCCCGCCGGGCGCCCGCCGCTCGGCTGACAGACAGCCGCCCGTCCCGGGGCCGCCCCACCGCCCGGCATGGAGGAGAGCTCCAGCTGCGAGAGCCTCGGCGCCGGGCGGGCGGCGGCGGCGCGGCCGCCCAGCGGCGACTCCCTCTCCAGGTAACGGCCGCCGCGCCATCGCCCTCCGCCGCCGCCCGCGGGGGGCCGGGCCGGGCCGGGCTGCCGTTGCCGTTCTGCCGCGGGGCTCGGCAGTTTGAGGGGCCCCTCGTCAGTCAAGAGCCATCGCGGGGGTGGGGGGAGAGGAAGAGGGCGAAGAGGGGTTGGCAAGGAGATGGAAACTGAGGGGATGGAGCTGGTGCCATTTTCTCCCTCCGTGGGCAGGAGGCTCTGGCTTCCCCCCGCGGGCGGGGTGTCCCTGCCGGGTGTCCTTGTGGGGTGTCCCGGCGCTTGGGGTGGCCTCGGGGTGACGGTGCACGCTGGCAGGCGTGGGCACCGCTCAACTGCGGCCAAGCCGGTTTCTTTGACAGGCGTTTAGTCAGAAAAGGAGGTGCCACCCCCACCAGCCTTTCGATGAAAGCTCTGTAAATAACCAAAGCTGTGCTACCTGTCCTTGGTACGTGCAGTGAATGGATTTAGGAAATCAATATTACAGGTGAGCTTTTGCTGGAAGGGCAGGAAGGGCACTAGGTGCGTTAGCCCCCTGCCTGGATGCTGCTGTTCCCAAGCTAGGCCTTATCCTGTGCTTTTTCAGTAACAAATTTCCTGGGGTGTGTTGAGTGTTTGTGGTTTTGTCCTCCCGGCTTTTTCTGAGAGCTTGACTTTGCGGTCTGAATGACTTTTAATGCCATATGGGTAATCTCCAAAGTCTTTAAGCCACAGAAGCTGAAAGGAGACTTTCCTGTTTCTCCCACCCTCCGCAGGCTATGGGTGAAGTTTGAATTTTGTGACTTGAAAGCGCGTCTCACCTGGGATGTGCGTTTGATGCAGAGGAGTGTGACAGGGTAGCAAGGGAGGGCATTGGCTGATGGACGGGGTGGTGGCACGGGAGGCCCTGGGTTTCATGGTAGGGCCTGGGAGGCAGGATGACCTGGTGGCTGAAGGTCGTTTTGTCCCATTCTGGCTGCCCTCGCCATGCCCAGGTTGTAGGATCACACAGTAACTCAGGCTGAAGGTATCTCAGCATCCCTCAGTCCAGGCTCATAGCAGGGACAGCTCTGAGATCAGCAGTCCCAGCTCACAGCAGGGACAGCTCTGAGATCAGATCAGGCTGTTTGTGACTTTTACCCAGTCTGGTCTTGAAAACCTACAAGATGGAGACTGCACAACCTCTTTGGGCAGCCCGTTGCCATCTCCTGGATGCCTTCCACATAAGCACTGAGGCTGTTTTTCAGTCCCCTGAAGCAGTCTCTGCTGCAGGCTCCTCCAGCCGCTCCTCACAGGCAGGTGCTCCAGCCCCACCATCCCGGTGGTGCTCCCCTGAACTCCCTCTAGGTCATCATTGTCTTGTCTGCACTGGGGGCCTAAAAACTGGATGCAATATTCCAGAAGCACTCTAATGAGTGCCAAGTAGAGGGGCATCCTTCCCTGGATCTCCTGGCTCTGCCTCTGTTCCTACATCCCAGGATGCTGATGGCCTCATTGCTGCCAGCATCTCTGTACTCCCATGCTTGTTTTTTCCCTAGCAGGACCCTCAAGGCCTTTCGCGCAGAGCTGCTCCCCAGACAGGCAGTGCCCAGTTTGCACTCAGGTTTCTTCCTTCTTGAGTGCCTCATGCCTCCTCATCCTCACTTCACCCTCCTTCATCAAATTGTTCTGTTCTCTGCTCTCTGTATCGGTTTCCTTGTGCAGTTTACCCGTGCCCTGCCAGATGCCTACAAGCCTCTTTCCACCTTACCTCACTGACCCAATATACTCTTCTTTTTCCCTCTGCATCAACTTGGGCAACTTGGACCAATCTGGAGGTCAGTCACTGTGAGATAGACAGGCCTACGGACACAAAAGAGAGCTTAACTCAGAAGAGCCAATGGCTACAAGGAAACTCCTGTTCAGCCTCTCAGCAGCATGCCCTGCACAGATGGAACCGCTGGGAAATCGAGATGATAAATCTGTTTCTGTTGAGCGTGCACAAGGCTATATCCTCCAAGACCTGAAAAGGCCCAGACTTGAACAGATTTCTTGGGATATAAAAAAGCTTTCAGAATTTCAAATCTCTGCTCCAACATCTAGAACTCGTAGAAGAAAGCTAGCCAATTTTTTTTTCTTTATTTATTCCAAACAATATATATTTTTCTCTAGCCGGGTGTTGGAAATAGATAAATGTTTTTCATCTGCAGTTATTAATAAAACCCCCTCATCTTGAGTTGGTGTATGTTGTGAAACTTTTAATGGTTAAGATTAGGGCAAAATTATAAGAAAGTAAAATAAGGTTCTTATAATGAGAGATGCCTAGTGACCTTCAGAATGTTTATTACCAGCTTCCCCTGCAACTCTAGTGATAGTTATGTACAAATAAATAATCTATGAAATGGACTGCAGATCCATTTTCAGCATTTGCTTTTTAAATTTTTTTTTACTAAAGCTGCACTGCAGTCTGATTTTATGCATCAGAACAATCCCTCTGAAGCTAATGGGACTATGCATTGAAACATACTTATTTTCATCTCTGTGTTTGTGGTGTGATAGCTAGACCAACTTTGAATTGTTAACCTATGACTATAAAGATGTGGCATATTTTGACTAAGTGATTTTGTTTAAAAAGAAAAAGTTAGCTTTCGGGATGATGTGAGGAGCACAATGAATCACAAGGGTGCTGTCATCAGTTTTTATAATCTGTTTTATTTAAAAGGAACAACCACAAAAAAATGAGTAGAAAATCACTCATCCCAGACTCACAGTTACCTAGCAATGTGAAGGCCTGTTGAGTTGTAGTTGACTGAATTGTTTTATGCAAGATTTAGAAGACTTGGAAAGGTGCTAGTATTAAATATATACAGCAACGCATTATTTGGATTCCCTCAGCTCCAGCTCAGAAGTGTTGTATTTCTAGAGATACTTAAGATCTAACTCGTCAAGAAGACATGCTTGATAGAGTTTACTTGTACGTAAGGTTGCTCACATGAATAAGTGCCTTAACATATATATGTTTATTTGTCTTCTAATAATGCACATGAGATATGGCAATAATGGCATTTGACAGTGAAAGTTGCTTCGATATTTTAACAGACCCTAGTAATGTGCAGTACTTGTGGTCCCTGGGTAAGATATAGGAATAACTAAACAAATGTTACCTACTTTCTGTCCCAACTAGAAAAATGTTTGAAAAACTCTTTATGAGACTCACAGTATAGCTCTTTGTACATGGTAAAAAATCCCCAGCTCTATGTGGGAATACTGAGTTAGCTTCAAATGAGCAGGTCACAGCTAATTAGCTCAGCTGCCCTCATAGTTGTGCTGAAACAGCTGTTCTGCTTTTCAAGTCTAAGCTGTCTCACCCAGTGCTAGGTTTGGGTGGCGCAGCCCTGGGTTCTGCAGCTCTCTGTGGTTTCCAAAGGTCAATATTTAGGATGGACTTTCCCCTTGCATCCTGTTCTCATGGAAGACAGATGACCATGAGCCAACTACTCATAAGGAGCTGTGGTGGTATTTAACTGGCAGCTTGCAAGGAGCGCTTGTGTGTCTGCAGTGTCAGGCCAGGAACAACCCGTGAGACAGAAAAAGGAGTGAGGTAAAATGCTGATTCTAATGTTTGATGAGCTATAGTACAGTTACATTCAGAAAAGCAAAGTTTGCTTAGTGTTATGGACTGCTTTTATCTCTATAAAATGGCCTGGGGATCCTGGGTGAGTGAATGATAAACACATTTCAGCTGTGCTAGTTAATCAGACTTCTTCAAAGACCACTCTTAAAATGGATTTGTAGGGAGAGTTGTGGGTGGGGTTTTTTGTTTTGTTTGTTTGTTTTTTAATTTGAAGTTGCATATGGACCCTCTGACCTTTGGAATTCAAAATAATGGCCAACAAAATTCTACCATAATCTTTCCTTTTGTGAAAGGAAAGCCAGATAGAGCCATGTATGACTTTAGCAGAACACGTGACTTTAGGAAAAAGGTGATGTCAAACTTCAGATATTTACTTTTCATTAAAAGCAATGACGCATATTGTTCATGCAGTCTGTGTGATTGTGCCGTAGTTTCTGAATGAACGTATATCTCTCTGTATTCCTCTGAAATGTCATCTGAAAAAGCATATTACAGTCCAGTCTGAACAGCAGTCCAATAAGATATCTAAGAGGCTTTCTGTTAGATCTGCTGAAGGTAAATTTGTATTGCCTGTGCAAAAGTGTGGATGTGATTGTACTGTAAAGAAACTGCTGTAGAAGATGTTAGCGGTATTTCAACCTCAGTATAAAATGAGAGAAAGAGATAAGGCAGTGGGCAGATGTTTCCTGCCAACACGACTGTGGCAATGTTTGATGTTACCACTTTCTGGTTGCTTGTTACCACCTCTCTACTGGTGGTTATCATCCACAGAGGTCTGCAGACACAGTGAATCATATGCGTTGCACTTTTACTGAAGCATATGAGAATAATCATGCTCCTTGTCTTTATGTTTGCAGGGATAACTCTGACAACATAAACTCTGTGTAAATCAGTGCAGCAAGGTCTGTTGAAGCAATAGCTCCATGAGGTATGAACTCCCCCCTTCGTCTCAAATAAGGTCCTGTCAATACCTGGTCTGATTTAAGGCTACATTGAAGGAATTCTTTCCTCACGGGTGAGAGTGATGCTGGAAGGAGTTGGGTCTGTAAGCTGTTGGCTGAGGAGGGCTTGCTAGCACCACATTGCTACCAGATGTATGAGCTTTGCTGATTGAGTTGTTTTGTGATGAGTCATTGGAACTAGAGTTTGAAAGGGAAGATTTTTGCCAGTTCTGGTGTTCAGTGAAATGTGAGTAGCTGTCATTTTCCTCATGGGCTTTGAGAGCACTTCTTGCATTTGATTTCTTATATGTGTGAAGCAGGATTTCTCAAGAGTCGTTACCATTAAAGACAAGTATGTTGCTGGCTGAGTGTTGATAATGAACTGCTTTTTGCCTCTGAGGAACTTAACACTATGCCTAGAACCAATTAGCAACTCCGGATGGGCTTATTATCATTAATTTTAGTATGTAAGTGATAATTTATAACACTTATTTGCAACTGAAGTCCATTCTGAGATAGGTTTTTTTTGTGTACTGTATATTGTGAAGATAAAGAGCAGTTTTGCCTGCGTATATGTTTTGCAAAGTGAGGAGAATCTTTTATTAGAGTTTGAGGATTTGGGGCAGAAAATAATGAAAATAACATTCAGTCAAAAAGACTTTAGAGCTTTTAATTTACGCAGTGCACTTGTGAAGAGAAACCATTACCTTTGAAGTACTCAGAAATTGTTTTTAGTAGCAATCTTTGGCATGCATGTTTCTGCTCCTGCGTTCAGCAGACATCATTGCTACTTCTCTTGGAGTGTGAGACCGTCAGTCTTAGAATTTTTCCTCTGTCAGGCACATGCACATCTCTTTGTCCAGGCTCTGACCATTCAATAAAAATGTATGTTTTTGTTTAAGTATATTTTCCATTTGAGAATATAAAATACCATTGACACTCACCTGTTTCTTGTATTGTAATTAATGTTATATTGCTGTTTAAAGGCTTCACAGGAATTTGGGGTGCCATGATTCTAGCTGTTACACAGATACAGAAGGTGATGATTTCTGCGTTGAAGAGCCAGGGACCAACTATTTAAATGTGCCTAAGCCAGGACTACTCTGTTTTTACTAATGCCTGGACGAGTAATTTTACTAAGCTCTTGGATGTGCAGTTGAGTGCTGAGACTCCTTGCTGAGAGATTGGGCAAACAGCAAGAAAGTCCAAGGATGAGATGAAAAACTGCTGTGAGAGATGAGGCAAGATCTGACAGCTGGTGAGGAGTAAAGCTAGGCTCAGAACATGACTCTCTTGGGTCCCATCAAGCACTGCCTTTTCTGAAGAGAGGTGGTAATGTTATGTTGACTAACAGTCTATTTGCTAGATAGTTTTGAGTTGTACACGTAGTTCCTTAACTACAGGCTATTTACAACAGAGGCGCAATTACAGAACCTGAATTTTAAGATTGGGGATGACCTGATCACAGAATTGTATAGGTTGGAAAAGACCTTTAAGATCATCGAGTCCAACCGTAAACCTAACACTGCCAAGACCACCACTATACCATGTCCCTAAGCACCTCATCCAAACCTCCTTTAAATACCTCCAGGGATGGCGACTCAACTGCTTCCCTGGGCAGCCTGTTCCAATGCTTGATAACCCTTTCAGTGAAGAAGAATTTCCTAATATCCAGTCTAAACCTCCCCTGGCTCAACTTGAGGCCATTTCCTCTTGTCCTGTCACTTGTTACCTGGGAGAAGAGACCAACCCCCATGTCCTGGTTTCAGTTGAGACAGAGTTCATTTTCTTTATAGTGGCTGGTATGGGGCTATGTTTTGGATTTGTGCTGAAGACAGTGTTGATAATACAGAGATGTTTTAGTTGTTGCTGTACTAGTCAAGGACTTTTCAGCTTCCCGTGCTTTGCCAGGTGCAGAAGAAGCTGGGAGGGGACACAGCCAGGATTGTTGATCCAAACTGACCAAAGGGCTATTCCATACCACATGACATCATGCTCAGTATATAAAGCTGGGGAAGAAGAAAGAAGGGGGGACATTTGGAGTGATGGCGTTTGTCTTCCCAAGTAACCGTTATGCGTGCTGGAGCCCTGCTTTCCTGGGGATGGCTGAACACCTGCCTGACCATGGGAAGTAGTGAATGAATTCCTTGCTTTGCTTTGCTTGCGTGCGCGGCTTTTGCTTTACCTATTAAACTGTTTTTATCTCAACCCTCAAGTTTTCTTACTTTTGCTCTTCTGATTCTCTCCCCCATCCCACCGAGGGGGAGTGAGCGAGCGGCTGCGTGGTGCTCAGTTGCCGGCTGGGGCTAAACCACGACACCCCACCTCTCTACAACCTCCTTTCAGGTAGTTGTAGAGAGCAATAAGGTCTCCCCTCAGCCTCCTTTTCTCCAGGCTAAACAGTCCCAGCTCCCTCAGCTGCTCCTCATAAGACTTCTGCTCCAGACCCTTCACCAGCTTCGTTGCTCTTCTCTGGACACACTCCAGCACCTTAATGTCCCTCTTGTAGTGGGGGGCCCAAAACTGAACACAGGATTTGAGGTGCGGTCTCACCAGTGCCGAGTACAGGGGCATGATCACTTCCCTACTCCTGCTGGCCACGCTATTTTTGATACAAGCCAGGATGCTGTATCAAATGATGATGTCAAATTACACAATTCCTACCTGTTACGTGATCGTACTCCTGCTATGACTTCAGTTATAGGTTAACACCTGTCTCAAACATATTTTGTTATCTATTTCTGATGTTTTATCATCTCCCTTCCTTTGCTAATTCTTTTATAGCTCATGTACAAAGGCAAGAACTGCATTTGGAAAGTTTGTAACACTTCTTGAATGGCTCAGCAGAATCAATAGTCCACAGCTTCTTTTTCATGAATCTTTTCCTGATGACCTGCTTTACTGTTACAGTTTTTTCAGTGCTGAGGGTATCGGGTAGCGTAAAAAGAGACCTGATCCATCCACCAAAGGGCTTACGTTACCAGAAAGCATAGCTGAGGAAAAAAACAGCAAGCATATATTAGAAATGCATCGGAAACCTTCCAGAGGTCACTCTGATAAGGTGTTACATACAAGGTGTAGTTGTAAAACAGGACATGAAAAAAGTGATCTTGTTATTTGTCCCTGGGAAGCCCATTCCACCATGAAGAAGAGGGTGACAGGAAGGTAATGAAGTGCTTGGTTTGTAGAGGTGTTTGGGATAACCCAGGGAAGTGAGAATACAGAAGAGACACTGTCACAGTAATTACCGGTCTTCATTTTTAACTAAAAAACATCTGGCTCTTTTATAGCCCCAGTAACTAGGAGCTAATTGAAGAAAAAGTCAGTAAAAGGCAACAACAAAAAAATCAGTGGAACTTTTCAAGTATTTGTTTTTCCTTTTCCTACCATCTGTAGTTTCTTTTGCCAGACAGTGTTCTCACTCAGTAGTTTTCCAGTGATTTCAAGGTAGCTCTTTTCCTTGTTTCTCTCTTGCCTCTCTGCTCCGCGAATTCTTTTCCATTGCTTTCTAAACCCTGATGTATTTGATGACGAGAAAGTGTTAACAGTTTTCTAGTCCATAACCCCTTCAAGGTGATGTTCTTGTCATTTTGTTAGGTCTCTACAAATGCTCCCGCTTTACAGATCTGGCCTTTCTGTAGTCTTCTGGCCATGGCTCCAGAATCATTAATGTTAGGTCACCCCATGGTTCAAATTTGATCTGGGTCAGGTGTGGGTATGTGATCATATTTCTGCTGAACTAGTTAGAAAAACATGAGTTTATGGTTTTTTTTTTTCTTTGTTCTGGGAAGACAGGCAACACCTGTTTAGAATAAAACAACATTTTTATCTGGATTTATTTACTGTGATGTAAAGAGACTACATGCCCATACAAAGTGTTACACTCAAAATCTTGTTCACAGGCAAAAAGGCAGCACATCTTTATATAGCAAAGAATTTATTGTTAGTGTAACTGAAATTTTGAAAGTCTAATCATTATTAGTCCAGATGCAATTATTACAGAAAAAGGAAGAATAATAAGGCAGTTAAAACAGTCATACATACAGTTCTTAGTTTCTACCCCTCTTCCTGGTGTTACGCTCACCCCTCTCCTGCTCCTCTGGGTCCCAAGGTTGCTGGTTTTATTCTGGTGGTGGTGGGTGTTACAGCAAGTTGTCAGCATCTGGAGTCCTTTGCTGGGAGAAGTATGAGGTCCATGTTGATGGTTTCTTCTTTCCTTACTGTAGGATCCACCTGGGATAATTTTAGTATGTTTGGTAAAACAACTTTACACTTACCGCTTTCTTCATTGGTCTGCAATTCCATATTACATGTGATTTTTTGCTATATGTGGTTGCTTTTATGGGTATTAGATACTATTTGTTTGTTCTCTTTGTTACCCCTAAAACCAGTTTTGCCCAGCTCCAGGTCTGCATTTCTCTAACTGACCATTGGTGAGTTGTTTATAGCCATGGTCTCCAGTGCCAGGCCTTTGCTCCATCTCTTCTCATCCTGTGCCTGTACTCCTGTATGCCACATCCTGTGTCTCCGCTTCTCCAGGCCTCTGCTATCATACCAGGCTGTTGTATTTTTCTATACAAAGTCATTACGTTAGTGGTAAATATCTCATTCTATATAGAATAACTGCTTGTTGCTGCTATCTGTGCAGAACTGTGGTTGTACAGCACACAAACAAAAATAAAACACCTGGCCAATTGCAGAAATTGCAGTCACAACTAAACTAAGTAAAACAAAGCTGCAGGCAGGCCAAGAAAAGTTCAGGCAAAGCAAGAGTAACAAACCTCAGTCACAAGCCTTGAAAATTCACTACAAAGCTTATGGCCTACGAAGAGCAGTGGCAGTACTGAATGACAGGGCTAAAGGTTAACCCAACTATATTTTTCTGAACAAAATTTAACTGGTGGAGTGAGTATACATCCGATCATTGCTTGGTGTTTTGTGAGTAGAGTAAAGTGTTTGGTGTATTTTTTTTTTTTTCCCTCTGGCACAAAAAGCACTAATATCTGAATTACTGAGCTCCTGAACCACAGCCTCATTCATAGCTCCTGCCTTTAGTGACAATAAAGCATTCGTGCTATTTTTATTGCTCTGTTAATAAATCCTATTGTTGATTTCAGTTGATATCACCGCTGTAAGATGGTGGTCTTCTCAAAGAGAAAGATTGTGCAGATAGGTAGTAGGACTAGCCTCATCGACCGTTTCAGCTAAATCTGCCCATGAAAGAGCTGGAGCCTGGGAACAAGTGGCTTACATATGGAAGATTATAGGGGCTGTCTGCCGGCTGTGGAGAGCAGATGCTGAAGGTAGGGGCAGGTCACTGAAACCTGTAGTACCAGAGATGAGCTGCTGAAGGATGACTGTTAAAATCAGTCATCAGAGTAGAGATTAGTTGGCAGATGGGATACCTTTACCAAATCAAAGCTGATCAGTATCTCATTTGTAAGTAGAACACCTCTGATAAAGAAATGAAAAATGTGGGATCTTCTGCTTGCATTTTACCCAAGTTGATTTTTGGAGTAGGCTGTTCTTGAAAATTCAGGCTGTCGTCCAGTCTAAGAATGGACATCCCACTTCTGCACTGAAAATGAGCCAGAAGCATGCTACCAGAACGGTCATTAAATGCTGGGGTGTGAGAAGGATGTGCTCAGGACTTGTACGAGCAGAGCAGTGTTGGCCCTTTACTTGTTACCATCTGCTGGGGTACAGCTTCTGCTGATCACTGCTGCCTCCAGCACCACGGAGGGACATTTCATCTTTTTTTGCTAAAACATATTGTGATTTTGGATTCCACCTTCTGCTTCCGCTTTCTGCTTCCACCTTGCATAAAGAAAATACAGGCACCCTGGATGATATTTGTCTCATCTCACTGGACTGATAGAGATCTCTGCTAGTCTCTGGGTTTCTTTTTGTAGACAATGGGGAAGAGTGAGTCACCTCAGTTTCTCCCCAGTGACTGTAAGGAGAGCCTACAGTGAGTAATTCAGATGTGCCCACCTACACAGAGCTCCCTCCCCATCACTGTGGTAGGGGCAAAAAGTGCATTGAGTTTGGGTGGTTCTCCACTCCAAAAAAGGAAGGAGCTATTTCTTAACTCGCGTCATTCCTCTTTTTTACATATTAACTAAATCTGTTCACAGCTGAGGAGAGAGCAGAGATCTGTAGTCTGGTTTCCTAAGCCCTGTTTCTTCATGTATGTGTGTATATCTGTCTAGTTTGTCCACTAATAGTTTTTGTAACATTTGGACAACTTTAACCATGTTTGACAGAGGAGGGAAAGTAAGAACTTATGACAGGTTTTGCATTTAAACAAAGGTAGAGATGGGAAGGGAAGCCATGTCAGTTTTTCCATTACAGAAAAATCTTCCTTTTTCAACATAAGGGAATACCTAGATGAGAAAGATATCACGAGTATGTGCAGATTTTCTTGGACAAGACTTCTCTCAAGTTGGAGAAATACATTATATTCTCTTATTTTTGTATTTCCTTCTTTCCCTGCCCTTTCTCTGGTGTCTGCAAAAGGCTGTGTGCAGCTGGAAACAAAAAGCAAATACAAACTTCTCTGCCACAAGACACTCATCTTCTGAAAACCAGGGCAGGATCTAGTTCAGATTGCCATATCTCCATGCGAAGTAGGTATCTAAAACTTGTGGGAGTTGTTTTGGTAGGTATCTAAAACTTGTGGGAATTGACTAAGTGGGAGCATAGACACCTGTGGTATCTACCATCGGGAGCTGAACCATCCAGACCTCATTGATCCTACTCCTCTTTGAGTTACTTTGTTTTTCACATACACTGATTTCTGCTTGAGGAAGCAGAAGTGGCAGAAGGAAGTGGCTGTGGGTGATCTTAGAAGATTAGTCCTCATTTTGCATGCATGAGAACTGATGTACAGAAAATCTTCAGATGAGCTTGCAAACTTTGTGTGCTTCATTTCATCGTAAGGTGGAAGAATTTGAAAGACCTTTGTTTTCAACGTGTACTCTACAACTGGCCAGTGGGGTGAATGAGTGCGCAGAGCTCTTTGGCATATCTGGGCCATATAGAGATCAATGGCTGCTGAGCACTTTGGAAACTGTGTTTTGTATTTAGAGACTAAACAGGACCGAGTTCATGGGGAAACCTGGTCCCAGGTATGAGTGTTGAACCTGGGAACTTTGACTGATGGACCACAGTCTTCAAAGATGCTGGGCTTTCTGGAAGTTGTGACAAGATACAGGTGCTCAGTGTTTCTGAAAACATCCTGTGTTGTCTTAGCTTGAATTTCTGGAAATAAAGCCCCCAAATTATTGAACACTTGACTTACTTTAGCCTTGAGACTCTGCTAGGGACCAATTTCATGCAGGGGCTGGGCTGCCAACAGAATATAGTTGTTCCCAGTCCTTTTTTGAGCTGAGTCTGGCAGAGCACGCAGCTGTGTGGTGTCTGTGAAAGCTTATCAAGGTGTTACACCACGTCAGTTTTGCTAGGTAGTACAAGACTCTCCAGATTGGCTGTATTTATATATTCTTTCCTCTTTCTTTTGATTTTTCCCAGGATGGAACAAGTAATGTCATTGATGAGTAAATCGCTGATATTTTTAATTCCTGTGGGTGTTTGGTTTATTGGGGTGAGGGGGTTGTTTGGTGTGTGTTTGAAAGAAAATCAGAACATTTAACAATATGTGTTACGTTCTAACTAAGGTGGTTTTTAAATAGGGAAATAGGTAGGGATCTAAAGAAAAATTGAGACAGCATATGAACTGTAGGAATTATAAATATATATGGTTAAACTATACATAACTGGTTCTTAGTATGTAACTAGAAATTAAGGCACTGCCAGAATACAAATAGTGAAAGAGAAGTTATATCTGTCTTTATCCAGTTCTCCTTTCTTGTCCTGAGGTGAGTACTTACTAACGTAGGTATTATTTCTATTTCTTTCCTTGATCAAGTTAATAGTTTTTTTTTCTAAGAAATAAAAAAATAAAATAAGCAAACAAAAGATTTTATATCCTGTGTTGGTTTCCATTTTTTCTGCTTCTCCTTGCTCTCAGACTCTGGAGTTACTATTGCAACTTATCATGGGACTGTCTGAATTTGCATCAAAATCCTGATAATTTTTTTACTTGTATGTTTTTCTCTGGCTTAATATATCTTAAAGGAAGGGGGTGGAAGTTCATATGCTAAATATAAATATAGGTAAACTGCAAGAGTGGTTTTGAACTGTATGGAGGGTTTCCATCATGACTTTTTCCTGCATTCAAAGTACCTGTGGAGACAATTAGATGTTGCCAGCCCTCTTTCTCCTGTGGGGTGCAGTGGTAAATCCGAGGTTGCTCTGATGTAGGAGATAGCAGCACCACCCAGGTCTCTTACTTCTCTGCCACAAAATGTCCCAAGCCCTGGAATCAGCTTCTTCCACAGGTAGGGCTGAGAGACACGGGTGGTCTTGTAGCACCAGGAAACACTTGGATTTGGATTCTTGAGTTGCCTTTTTGCTAGAGGCAGTCACGCTGCATGGAGAGCCCCTTGGCTGTGGTTTGTCCACGCTGCTGTTTGGGGGAGAAAGCTGCAGGTCAGGGCATGTGCTGATTCCTCACAGCCTGAGAGGTCACTTGCCAGACATCCTGTCAAACAGTGATCTCCCTAATGGCTTTCTCTCTGCCATTGTGCAGCACTTCTTCAACCATCTGAAGCTTGAGGTGCTGGAACTTCTCTCCCTCAGCCATGTTTTTTGACCTAGAAATACTGTTTTCTTGGGGGCAGGGGGTAGGATCTTCTTCACTTCTAGTTCAGTCCTGCCCTCTGCAGCATCTTATATTTGAAAACAAAGGCTCTAGCTCCTTCTGAACAACCCCAAATGATCCCAAAAAGCATAGCAATAACCTAATGTGTAGGAAGGTGCAGAGATGAGGGGGTGGGAGCACTGTTCTAGCAGGCAACCTTGTTTGTGTTGACGGTAAGCAGGGTTGTGTTTTGAACCCCTCTTCACCTTATAGTCTCATTTTTGGTGCTAAGAGTCTGTCCTGGTGATTGGACACCTCAAAGCTTTGGAGCACAGACCCAGACGTGCGCACCAGCTCCGGGAAGTCTGTCAAACCTTTCTCCCAAGCACTAGGTCAGAGCCAGAACGACTGGGCTTCCTTTCCATCGTGTCTCACCTGCAGGAGGTGAGTTGCTTGCCTTGCCCACCACGCAGTGCCTGAACTCCTGATGCTGCAAGCAAAGGCATTTGTGCCAGTGGTGGATTTTGCAAGCCAAACATTTCCATTAGGAACTGGAATCAGACCAAAGTACTGGATTATCAGCCTGCTTTCAGGAGATAGTAACTAATTTTGGACTTGGTAGATATGGGCTGAAATTTAGTTGGTGAAACAGAGGTAAAACGTCAGTTCCCTGCAGAAGTCTAACAACTTCTTGAAAAATAATTTTTTGGTTTTCCTTCTGTTTTCTTCCTTGTAGCTGAGCACCATCCCATACTAGCCTGGAGCTTGTTAGAAACCTAACTCCCCTTTTGTTCCTCTCATGAATACAGATAATTTTGTAGTTATCTCCCATGTGCTGATCAGAGGATATCAGTTCAGGCCTCTGATAGCTGCTGTTCTTCCTGTTTCTTACCTTCTGGATTGTTTGACTCATGAAAGCATGATACTGTGGGCTGCTTGCTGTTATTAATTACGTGCTGCATATTGGTTTGTCTTTGGGTGTTGGCCTTCTATTCTCGGAATCTTGCAAATATTTTAAACAATCAGCCTATTGTTTAGCAAGTGCTCTACACACACTGTAGGCCTTTTGTGAATTTCTGTTTAAAAAAAAAAAGAATGACTAATGGAGCACGAACGGTGCTTGTGACACTGTAGTCCATTGTGTAACTATTGAGAGCAAAATTTACATTCCTAGAAAAGCTTGTTCACGGTCAAAATATAGGACATTCTCTTTATGGCTCATGGGAAAACATGTACTATATATTCAGCTCAGGATGCTACTTAGAAGGATCAACTTTTAAAAAATGACATTTTCCTCCCTTGGAACATTGAAGTCGGACTGAGACCCGGCTTTGCTTGGCAACAGAAGTGAATCTTTTTCATTCAGGCAAGTGGCGTGGGGGGCTATTTTAGGTCTGTCACACACAGGCACAATGATTTGTTTGCTGAAATAGCTTCTTTTTAAGATGTTGTTAAGCTCTGACATTGCCGGCCTTTTTGAATGGAGAGGGTATGTTATTATATTATATAGCTGCCTGCCTCCTCTGAATGCCAGAGGAAGCCTAGCAGTTGGTGCTTTTCTTTCCTTCAAAAGCATATTTGTTTATGGCTTTTTTTTTTCCCCTCCTCTGAGATTGTTACAGGTCAAGCAGAGGTTAAAGTGGGATCTTTAAATGTTTAGAAAAATTGTGAGTTCCATGTACTTCTGAAATGTAGCAATTGTCTGTCCTGCGTGTGTGCCTAAAAAGAGGGTACTGGGTGTTCGGAAGGGGTAAGGATGCATCTCATGGATGCTATAGGTAGTTTCCTTTGGTACTTGTTGCCTAAGTAGAATAAGTTTTGATTTGGTTTGATTTTCTATTTTGCTGTGAAGAATTAAGATTGAGTCACTGCTCACTGGAGATACTACTCCTTTGTCCGTCCATGTATGCTCTTCGGGAGAGGGGTTGCCTGTTATTATGGGCATGCACAGTGCCAAGCACGGTGGGATTCCTGACCTGGGAGAGATGGTGTTAAGACGCTAAAACTTAATTTACAGCGGCAGGGCCTGTTACAGCCCTGTGGCGGAGTGGAAGCCAGCGCAGAGTGCCCTGCTCCTGCTGCAGGGCCCTGGTTTGGTCAGATGCCAGCCGTGCTTTCAAGTGCTTGTCTGAAGAGGGGCATACAAGGGACTTCTGAGTACACTTAGGTATATATATATATATATATATACATACACACAGGTAAGGACTATGGGGACCACTTAGCCTTAGCATAGATCCACAGAGAGCTGCTGTAAATGGGAGAGCCTGATGTGGGCAGCAGCTGGATATCCCAGGCCAGTACTAGCTAGGACAAAGTCATATTCATGGGGAACAAGCACCGGTTTGTCTCCCTCTGCTCTGATGTGACCCAGAAGGTTTTTCAGTATTTCTTTTTCCTTCTCTGAAAGAAACAGGAATGTTGAAAGTATTGAGGAGGGAAAGTTGTCGGCTTGAATTTGGGAAGCGAGCGGGAAGTGCTCAATACCTCTGCGTCATTATACTTTTAAGAGAAGTGCCCAGGTGCTCCAATTCATGGCCCTGCTGTAAATTTGAACCAATTGGATCCTGCTCTCTTGGCATCTGAAGCTTCCAAATTATATTGTATTTGCCACTAGTCATCATTAATTTGCGGTTTTCACCTTGATTAATTTTTAGGAATGTACATAATGAGAAACTTTAAAAAAAAAAATCGGAAGAGAGGAAATGGAAATTTGTCCTCTGCAGTGTTTTTCTCATTTATGACCTCTGCATCTGAAACTGTATCGCTCAGTGGTGCATTTTATCACCTGTTTTCCATGTCAGTTCAGTGACTATTGAAACAAAACGTTCAGTTTGGTACAGAAGAAATGGCGTGAGCAGCTCATGCCAATTATTGTCTGAGTAATTGGCACACCTTTGCAAGCAATGAAGCAGTTACTTGTACTGGCAGGGGAGGAAGGTGCTGGAGAGGTGACTTTATCATCACTGACTGCATTTTGGTTGTGTTATTTATAGGAGTGAGCCAAGTTAGTATTTTAAGACATTGGTACAAAAAAATAGGTGTCCTCGAGCCCTATGCATATGCTGTAAATAAAATTGGTGTATTTTCCAGAGGTGTGTTTCCTTCCTGTCCCATCAGTTTTTCGCAGAGTTCTGGGTGTTAAACTCATGCAGGTTGCCGCTCATGGATTTAGGAGGGAAACTTTAGGAATCGGAACTTGATTTTTTTTTTTTTCTTTTCCCGTTTTGTTGTCTCTGGTTTTTTTGGGTGGGGGTGTTTTTTGTTTTTTGGGGTTTTGTTTTTGTTTTGTTTTTTGAGCCAGTATCTTATTCTGAAGCAAGACAAAGGTCTCTTCCTTAGTTTTCAAAGTCTGAACAAGTGTCCTCAAAAATTAACAGTAGTTTCTTGGGGAGTTGCTACCCATAGAATCATGGAATAGTTTGGGTTGGAAGGGAACTTCAGAGATGATATAGTCCAACCCCCCTGCCATGGGCAGGGACACCTTCCACTAGATCAGGTTGCTCAGAGCCCCATCCAACCTGACCCTGAATGTTTCCAGGGATGGGGCATCCACAACTACTCTGGGCAACCTGGTCCATGTCTCACCACCCTCATCGTACCCAGTCCCTTTCTGCATAGGATTGTTTCTTATCTTTGGGAAGGTGTATATGTGTATATTTTTTATGTTCTTGCTGAACAGAAGTGTAGTGGAAGGAATATATGTGTATATTTTTGATGTCCTTGCTGAACAGAAGGAGGGACACCTCTAAGAGCTTGCTGGGATGGTTTAGCCAGATCACCCTTCATATTAATGTCATGACCTTTGTCCCATTTTTTGCCAGAAGCTGTTGTGAAGTTTTGTGTGATACATGAAATTGGTTGTCGTGACTTTCTTCTTGGGTCACATGGCCTAAGAGAAGAGGTTGTATAGTGTGGTCATCCTTAGGCCTGACGTTCACAGAAGGCTCTTCGTAGAGATCTCCTAAGAGTTTTTCTTTCCTCTGGAGGGCGGAGAGAGAGAAGTGAAATATCCTGGGTTTGGAGTACAAAGAATGTTGTATTAAATTCCCTACAATAGGGGTAAGGATACAGGGAGGAGAATTCAGTCCTGCATAAATGGTGCATTTGTCTGCATCAGGTTAAAGCTGCAGGGCTTCACAGTTTGGTTCTGGCACTTCCCTCGCATCTTCGTGCACATCTTCCACCTGACCCGAGTTCACTGTGTCGCGCTCAGACCCGCATGAGGTCAAATCGCCCTCTTCAGAAGCTGTACTTGTGCTTTCTCCTTCCGGGGAAAACCCTACAGTAGGAAAGCAATAACTTCATAGTCAAACTCTTTCTGTAACAGTTGGCAAAACAAATGGCAACTATAAGTTTTTATTTCTTTTCCTTGGCTTTCTTATACATCACATTTTTTACATTGCAGGGGTCAGAGGGTAGAGATTGCCTTGGATGACTCTGGCAGATGTCATTTAATGATACTTTTTGAAGTGGCTTAAGACTTTATCACGGCTTTCCCCCAAAATATTTCCCCTGCACCTTCATAGTTTAACAGGATAAGTTTGCGTGTCTCCGACACTTCTGTTTGCAGCTTCTTTACATCTTTGTTGACAGTTTACGCTAAGCACACTGGCATACCTTCAAGTCTGCTGCGGATGCGGTAATACCTTTCAATTGCCTGAACAAGAATCACCGGAGGGCATCTGTCTGAGTCTGAATTAAGTTTGAAAACCATCTGGCATGTTGTGGGATAGTCCTAATAATAACAATGAACGCTTTATCAGGAGTTGAGTCATTGTGCTTGGTTTCCATTGTAATTCTCTTATTAGTTGCATATATGCATTCCATATAGCCAAGGGGTTAATACTGCATGCAGATACTGTACAAGACCATTGTGCCAACACCTCTCATTTAGACTCATTTATCATTCAAAATCTGGCCATAAGAAATACATTTAAATAATAAAAAAGATTACTAAGATGAAAGATATATATCAGCATTAATTGCATCCTAAACCACTTCTGCATGAGGAGGGAGGAAGGAGAGGACTAAACAGAGATGGCAGTCACAGGAGCAAGGTGCTTTCCCTGGAGGTGTGTTTGAACTGTTGTAGAGTCTCTTTTGGCACTTCACACAGGCATCCATCAGCAAGAAAGGTGTGGACCTGCCTGGGCCTGAAGCATGGGAAGAGAAATGCTCCAAGAGGTCCTTGGTCTTCACAGGTTCCTCACAGGAACATCTGCACTCGCTTTCTTTCCTGTAGGAAGAACTCAAAGTATTTTGTGAACCTGAGTATATGTTGTTTCCTAGAACCTTAATGAGGTTCAGAGATAGTATCGTTACTTTGCATGTTTATTAAGCTGTATCGAACGAGACCTTCAGCTAACAGTGATTGGCACAGCTCCACTGATTTTTAACCCTTGCTGAAATCTGGTTAAACCTACCTGTGTTCCCAAGTGTTTGGCAGGTGCCCCCGAACCCAGCAGTTACATCTGACCATCGTGCCCTTGCCATCTCTCAGGTTTGCTCTGTGTTGTCTCACTGATGGAACACAGGTCTTGGGGGTATGTCCCTGTGAGAACAGAGCATCCTCAGTGGTGTCCTCAGCATTTTAGGCTGATACCAGAAGCACCCCATCATGCTGCCAAAAGTATTGTATGAGACAGCTTTAACTTTACATTGGCAGAAGCTGCGATAAGGTGCAGAAGCCATGACAGAAGCAGGAGTAAATGATTTGCCCAAGATGATGCAGAAGGGCTGGTGGCAAAGCGTGGAGGGAGCTCTGGTCTCCTCGCTCTGAGTTTGCATGTCGGCCGCAGGACACTCTCCCCCTTCCCCCACGCAAAGGCAGATGAAACTGCTTGGTTTGAGGATCTTTCCTTTTGCATTGGCAGCAGAGGAGAGCTCGAGATTGACTAAACCACTGAAGCTAATAAACTTCTCATGTGCATGCAGGGACATCAGTTTAATTACTTTGCAAAGCAGCAGAGCTGGAGCCGCGCAACTGCCTGACGACGATAAGAGGAGGGAGCCACAAGCCAGCGGCGTTTCGGTTGTCTGCTCCTTCGTTCTGTCTCGGCTCCCTATAAATGATGGATGAGGAGAATAGAGGCAGCGAGCCAAACATATGCAACCTATGCATACTGCGCAGAGCCGCATAATCCAAGCGGTATTGTTTGCTGTATGTGCAGGCGGTGCTTCCCAAAAGCTCGCTGCTGTTGCTGGAGGGAGGCTTCACTGGTGGCTTCTGCGGGAGCAGAGGGATGCTGGTGTGGGGAGCTTTTGAAAATCCACTTCTGAAATGCAAATGCTTCCTTCATTATAACCCACTTGAAGCCAAGCGTGATCAATGAACACAAAACACTTTCACAGCTCAGACATGCTGTGGAGTATGGTTCCCCTCTTTTTTTTTTTTTTTTTCCTGCACAAAGCAGTTTGCCCCTCGGCCTGCCGAAGTGAAATTAGTTAACAATTTCATAAAAAATCTTTGGTCAACAATGATTAGATAACCGCTGCTTGTGTATTAGGTAGACGCTGAGAATGTACAAGGGCAGACAAGATGTGTAAGCAGAAAAACTGGTGAAATTTTGATCCTTCTGTTAGCGCTCTCCCTCCCTGGGAGCTGCTAAGAGCAGGTTAGACAGACAGGTCTCAGGAGTTGTTTGGGTGTAGCTTGTCCTAGCTTGGGGGCAGAGAGACTAGCACACTCCATTAAACCTTTCCAGCTCCCTTTTCTGTGACTAAAGGATGTGAAATTCTTGGTGCAAATGCTTCTATTAATAGTGCTCAGTGGTTTAGCGACGTTTGCTCAGTGAGCAAGCTGTCCTGGGTGGTGCACACAGGCCAGGTTAGCTGCTGGTGTGCCCCTTGCTTGTTTATTTACACCTGTGCTAAATGACTTGTAAACTCAGCAGAGTTCCTGGCCTGTAAAATGCCTTTAAATACACAAAATTCTGGGCCCCAAAAGGGGAGGGAGCTAGAAAGCATGACTTCTGGAGGCTTACTCTGAGCCTCTGGCTCCCCTGCCTGGACCCGCTGTGGGAGGAGGTATGGTGGGGACCCAGGGACAGGAGTCAGAGTTGTCACCCAGTGATAAAGGCATCGACACTATCTGCTTGCTCTTCGTTAATAACTTTAAGTACCGCCTCCTTACAGGTTGCTGTACAGTAAACTGGTGCTGCTTTGTGGAATGATTAACTGTGATTCTTTTTTTTCCACATGCTTTTAAAAATGAAATTAATTAAACAGTTGCAAACATGAGGGGGAACGCTTCGAAGATGAAGGCTGACCATGCAGAAACCACGCTGAAAGGAGTTTCAAGGCAACACATCCAGGGGTCTGAGCTCATTTGAGTAAAGTAATGTAAAAATGTGGTTTAGTGCTAAGCCTAATTTAGCATGCCTGCAGGCTGCTGTGCGCCAAAGTGCTCTTAGCCTTCCTCATCATCTCCAGATACAGATTGGCTCCCTCTCTGCGCGCTGCATCCGATGATTTATACGGCCATGTAATGAATCCAATCAGCCCTATTATCCAACAGAAGACTCTCTTCATGTTTATTAATAGTTTACTGACCTGGCAGATCAGCAAGTTGAACCATGCATCCAAGTGATGCTTGTCCAGTGCAGTGGAGGGGCAGTGGTGTGCAGCCCAGGTTGAGAGGAGGAGGAAGAGGGGAACGTGAGCAGCCTGTTCAGCAGCAGCATACACGTTATATCAATTTTGTTGTAATGTGAAACTGTACACAAATTCAGTGTACGTGTGAGGCCCTTTGATCCACAAGAACAGGAGGCTTTGCAGGTTCAGTTCTTGTTATTTTAGTGTAGGATTATCTTCTGCCGGGGACGGAGACTCTGGGGCTGTTGCAGTGTGAGCAACGTTGTGTGCACAAGTGCCACTGTCCATCTGAAATGACGTGAGTTTACCCAGCAACACTGCAAGAGTTGAGCCAGTTGGAGAGCTGAGTGATTAGCTCTTGAACCGTGTACAACAAATGCATTCAGTGGAATTGTGCTATTCAATTGGCACACCACTATAATTCATTTTAAATAATTTTTTACTGTTCCCGAAGGTTCCATTTCTAAGTTTCTACTTTGTAGGATGAAAGAGTTGCCAATACTCTTTAATCCTTGGAGAGAAAGGACTGACTCCCAGCAAGACCCCAATTTTCCTGTAGTCCTCCATGTTTTTAACACTGCCTGTGCAATACTTTGCCAAACTCCAAAGAATAGAAATAAAAATGGAACATTTTGGCCTTTTGGTGGCTGTTTACCCGCAGCAAAACAATTTTCAGACAATTAATGGATCTCCAGGCCCTTTGGAAGCTCAGATATAGCTGTTTCTAGGTTGTCACATGTCTAATTAATACAAGTAGTGACAGTAATATTCCTGCTGGTATTCTGCTTCGGCCAAGGCTAGGCTTGCAAGCCTGATAGCTGATCCTTAAGAGTGTCTTTATATCCAGGTAAAACCTTTCTGGCGTCGGTAAGAGTGTGGGAATTAATTGGCGCAGGCAGCATTTGCTGCTGTACTGTGGCTTCAGGGAGTAACGTTGTACCACAGAGGAACTTTCTTTACAGTCATCTGGGGTTTTAAAAGCATTATTATCAAATGCTAATTTTAAGCAATTATGGTTGTAGGAGAGGTCGCAGCATAAACATGCTATAAAATAAGCTTATTTTAATTGCTTACAGCTGTACTAGAAAAACTGTATCGAAAAAGTAAATAACTGTTTTGCTTTGCTATTTAGCAAATCGCACTTTGTATCACCAGAGGCGTATGCTGAGAGAGTCTTTTTAATTCTCCTGAGGGTTGTACTTACACCTGAAGGAGGAAAGTTGTGTGATGGAAAGAGTTTTATTCTAAGTTTCTTCCACCGTTGTAAAGCTGAGATTGGAGTTGTGCTGGCATGTGTTCAGGAGTCTGTCTGTTTTCATCCCCTTGCAGCACACTAATATCTCCCATCTGAAAGCCTGAAATGGAGGCCCTTAGTTTCTGTGATTTAGGATTTGATCAAGTGTGTGATCGTGATAACGTTGGCTCAGTCTGAGCTGGGATTTGGTAATGAATTGTGTGCGCTTTGGTAATCCGTGGCAACGGCGAGTAAAACCGGTTCTCTGAAACCACTGCTGAGGGCTGAATAACTGAGAATGGAAGGGGTAGAAATAGTGAAAAATGCCTGATACGGCTGTAAGCGAGTGGCCGTACTTGTTGGCTTTTGAGCATTCTTGAGCACGGCTTTGATACGCTCTGGTGTTTCTCTTTATAGTGCTTCCACTTCTCACTCGGACCATTCTGCTCACACCAAATCTGCTTCTGCTATATCATCTGACTCGGTCTCCACCTCGGCAGACAACTTTTCTCCAGATTTAAGGGTATGTATGTTTTGTCTTAAAAAAAAAAAAAAAAAGATATCTATGTTGTGGCCTCCTTCAGAGGACATTTCTTGCTCCTGTGAGTTTGGGTATGGTAAAATGTGAGCTTTCAGGTTAATGCCAAATTTGATGTAGCCAAAGCATGAAAGGATCCAAAGTCAAACAGGTGAAATTGAAGTTTAATCTCTACCATATTATTTCCTTCTTTATAAAGTTGTTTAATCTTCAAAAAGCTGACTCCACAACCCACACTTGGAGACGAATTTTCAAAGGAACTCAGTTTTCTTTTAAGTGCTTTAAGTAAGTGAAATCCTCAACCTGCCAGTTGTATATCCTTTTTTTATGTTGTGTTTATATATAAGAGATGTTCTCTCTTGAGAACTCCTGCTTGTTTGTGAACACTGAGTCCTTGGAAGTATCTTCTTTCAGAGAAAGATTGCTATCTCCAAGCTGATAAAAATAATCTTCTGTCACAATAAATTGCTCTGACATAAAAAGGTCCAAACAAGGCTCTTTTAAGTCTGTTATTAGATTAGTTAATTATAAATTCAAAGTTCTAGTTCAGTGTCACAGGAGTTTTGAAAGCTATCTGTATGTTCCTCTTATGAAACCAAGGGGTTTGCTGATACACCTTTGCTTTAAAAAAACATCCCTTAGTATAAAACTGTTGGTGTTGGTACATTCTAGGAATGACTTTTAGCATTTCTCAGCTGTGGTTGAGCAGCTTTGTAAAATCTAAACACAGTGAAATTGCATAAAAACCTCTAAATGCAAAACTAATTCCTTTGACAACCATGATAATTTTTTTGTCCCATGAGTATTGTCTCAGTAATGCATAATTAATAACAGAAAGTCCACCTGTTCATAAGTGGCAAGAACATGAATGTTTCTTTCTAAAGGCAGCTTATTAGCCAATATTAAGCTAAGATTTGAAAATTAATCGGTAGTTTATGTGTAATCTAATGATAGTTGATATGTTTTACCTATGGATACAAAAAATAGTCTTTAGAACATGCCTGGGTAAAAAGTTTGTAATATGTCTGAAGTTTTTCCCCTGTGAAGTTGGGATGTTCAGTTACTCCAACATGCAGAAAACATAGTTTTTAGGCTGAGGCTAAGTGATTCATTGATATGAATATACAGAAGATTGCAAATACTGCTACAGCTGTAACTGTTTGTATAATATTATAAAAAAAAATTACACAAACTTTTTTTTTTTGCTAAAGTTTGCATAAGTAGGTTTCTTTTTCCAGTTTTGATGCACAACTCAACTGCCTTTTCACAGTTTTTGTGACACTTGGAGATTACTTTTAGAAGTAGAGAATGAAGCAACGTTTCTTTTCTAGAATCGAGGTTGTCTTTCCTTCCTGGTGGTTAAGTTAGCTCAACATGTTTTCCTTGTAACCCTGATTGCATCTTGTAACTCTTTCCCCCCTTTTGTCACCTAATCTGTGTGAATTGTAAGCTGTCTGGGCAGGGATTCCAGCTCTCCTGGGCTTGTCTCATTCCCCATCCAACAGAGCCTCTGTACCCACTAGCAGTCAAAAACAATGTCCACAGAGGAATGTTCACTTAGCTGCACGATACATTTTTCAGGCAGAAGGTGCATGTGTATTGTTTACTGGAGGCCATTAGCATTAGAAGCCTATACTTCATTGCTGTGCCACAGTTCCTGTAGTTTGCAGAGTGATTTCTTCACAGCCTGCCCTCTTCTTTTTCTTTTTTTTTTTTTTTTTTTTTTCAGCAAACGAAAGTTCTGCCATGCTTGGAACAAATGCTGCTCCCCTTTCATTTTAGAATAGTGTTTAAGGGAGAGATGGTAAAGCAGAGAATTACTTATTTAGAATAAAGGCACCGCAGGCCAAGCGTGAGCACATGCCTCTGCTGGCAAAATGCTTCTTGCTCTTAACCTTCATCAGCTCTGTGGGGCCTGAATTTGGCATAAGCCTGCCATACTTCACCTAAAGCTTGCTCTTGAAGAGGTGGTGTGAGTGGCTGTGATGCAGTTGTGTGTAGGCATAAAGCTGGTTCTTGCCTGTACACTGGAGTGACTGCTTGTCAATGGTAAGCAGACCTAGAGAAAATGCATTCCCATGGTCCTACTTGTATTAGGGTGAGGGAGAAAGGGGCAGTTTCCACTAATATGGGTTGACTTTATCTCTCCTAGAGGAATTAATGTGTTAACCATTTCTCTCTTCATTCCTGAGAGTGTTTGATGCTGGAGAACAAGACTGGGAGGTGGGATGAAGATCTGTCCTCTACCTGTGGACAGCCTCTTGTGTTGGTACTGTGTTGGGACTGCAACTGCAGTCCCACAACCTGTCCTCGAATCAATCGCTGTCGGTGCTAGTGCATTACAGTTTGCTCCCTGGGCTTGCTTTTGGAGCCTAGCGCTAGCTCCTAAATGGAAGATTCATTATGAGTGGTGATCAGCTAACACTGATTTCTTTCAGGTCTTGAGTCAAGGAGCACAGACATCCTCTCTCTAGGCTTATCATTCTTTGTCCAATTTTCTCCGAATTAACATCTCTGTTATGTGGCAGTTCTGCAAGTTGGGTTTTTTTAAGTCAGTTCTGTGAGAGATTTTTCAAGGTCCTGATTGTTCTTACTGTTTTCTTTGACCTTTCTGAGATGTGGCCTTGCCTTTGATATTGCAGATGAGGTCATACCATTAACTGATACAGTGGCATGAGAGTGTTCTCTGTTCTAGCCCTTTCCTTACACGCCTGAGCATCTTGTGCAGCTTTGATTGGCACAAGACAGCACGAACTTCCAAGTCTTAACAGGTACTGAGATTTGAGCTAAGTACCTTATTTCTTCTGAGGACAAAAAGAAGTCCCACATTGTTCCTGGAAAAGTGTAAGAGAATAAGCCCTGAAGTGGGAACCAGCGCATTTTGTGGTAACTCTGTGGTATGGGAGACAAGTGCCTGGGCTACGTGGTGTTCTCACAGGAGGGTGTTGCATCAGTTAGCTTTAAGAGGCTGAAAATAAGCTTTTCAAGATTTTGAAGTGGATCTGCCAATTATGGGATTATGCTCTTGATGTGTATTTAAATTTTCCTTGCTAGAATGAATTGCTGCGTGGATCCATCATCACTCCTACCTCTACTTGGTCTCTGCCTCTGCGTGTGCATTGACTCAAATTTAGGAATTAAATTTCTGTGACGATGGAAAAACACTTTGTGATAGCTACAATTAGCACTCTCTTTTTCTGTGGGGAATTTTTAGAAGAATAGTAGGCGTCCATTGGGAGGAGGGAACCAAGGGAAGGACCCACATAATTTCTTGCAGTCTGTGCCTGCAGTTTTCTTTTGGAGTGCAATTAACACTCTGTGTGTGTGCACGCGCATGTGTGTAATGAGGTAAATCAGACAACCACTGGGGATTCCTACTGAATACATGTGCAGTATTTTTCCTAAATCTTTCTCCAAAGCATTTAATAATAACCTTTATGAAGGTTTTTTTTTTTAATGTATATTGAGCATTTCAATATCTGGAACTAAGATTAAATTGCCTTTCCACTAAAATTTATAGAATTTTCACTTCATAAACTAACTAAATAACTTTTGGCTGCTTCAGTTAGCTTCACAGGAAAAAAAGAAGAAAAAAACCCCAAACCCCAACAGAAAAACAACAAAGCACTATTAGGTTCTCCCCTCCACCCCCTTCCTGATCTCAAATCTGAAGCTGTTTAGAATTGATTTAGGGAATGCACTTTTGGAGGGAATTTTTAGCAAATACACTGCCATATGTTTTAACATAAGTTATAGATCAGGCAAGAATAGAATTGAAGTAGTTGGAAGTGAAAATGAGCTGGAAATTCATAGATACTTTGTAATTTGGGATGAGATTTTAAAAACACCTTAGAGCCAACCTTGCCAAAGGGATTGAGGTGCATAAATCTCTCTTACAGATCTGGGAAGTTGGTTATTAAAGTACAGTGAGATACTTGCTCCTAAGTCCTATAGGTGGTGTTTTCTCCTGTGCCTGTGGGCAGATACATCTGTGCAGTTTATAGTACTTCTCTTAAGTCTTCTTGCTAGTGCTCTAGCTTTTATCAGTGGGGACTTTCATTTTGGCTTAGTTGTTGATTTATAGGATAATGCCTGAAGTTTACCGCGTTCAAAGCTTTGGAGTAGCTGTCATAAAAGGGTTGGATCCCTTCCATCTGCAGTTGGGAAGCAGTGGATGTGGCCAGCAGAGCCTGCTGCCACTTCCCTTAAGAACAGTACCTTTGCCTGAAAATTTGTGGAGGTCCATTGTGTTTGGTTTTGGATTGTATACAGTGAAAACCTGAACCAGAGGATGGAAACTCATATGTTGGCTTTCTTATGTTGCTTCTTGCTTCTAGTCCATTCTGTGGATAGAGGAAACCAGTACAGCAGACCCATACATCACATGCTTAGTTCTGCAGCCTTCAGAAAAAGTGATTCAAATCTTTGTTCTTGGTGTTGCTGTTTGTGACCACTATACCATTCTTCCGTTTGAGGGCAACAATAAGATCCACAATTCCTGATATTCCTCTGAGGTCCAGCAAAATATTTTACAAGCATATGTCACATCCTCCATGATTGTTTGCTCCGTCCTTAATAATTTTCTCCTTTAATACACGAGGAATTGGTGGATTTGCAACGGGTTTATATATGAGATGCAAGAGCATTATCATAGCATGCCCAGTACTCGAAGGTTAGAAAAGGGAAGAAACAGAGTTGCTTGCCTAACTTAATTTGTTATCCCTCGTGTGTATGGTTGGAGACTGTAGACAAGCCTATGTGGTTTATTTTGTAAGATACATAACTGATGCATGACAGAAAGTATATAAAGGAGCCTTCTCCTTCCAAGACAGTAAATGGATGCCATCGCTGTCTCCTTAGGTTTTCTGGATGAAATCTGTTTGAGCAAGTCTGCATTCAAGCTAGCCAATCACAATTCCTTTGTAGTTGATGGAAAGAAATAGGTCATTTATGATCTGATTTATCTCTGCTTTAAGGAAATGCCCACGCTAGGTGAGAACATTATGTAGCTGAGCTAGAGAAGTCCTTGCTGCAGAATGTTGTGAACATTATTTGAGGGGCAGCAACTGATTTCTCAGAGTGGATCCCAGCTTTAGCTGTGCTCCAGTAAAGGTGTAGTTTTGTCTCATTTGAAAACCTGCTGTGTTTCTCCTCTGACTATGCAGAGACTTCAGGGTATTTTCTCCAGATGTAGACCTCTAAAATTGAGGTAAATCCTGTCTCTCAGGTGATGTTGGGCAGGATTAACTGAAATGCCAGTCACTGCCTTTGCCACCTTTGTGTTACCTTAGTCTAGCTTTAGTGCAAAGTGGCTTAGACTGGTTTTATGTAGAACATGTATATTGATAGTAGAAAAACATATTGAAGAAAGATGTGATTCCCCACCCCCCCTCCTTTGCTGTAAATCACTAAAACTAGCCTCAGTGAGCTTTTCCATTGCTATCTCCCTGCCAACACAGGAAGCGTGTCAGGCTTCGGTTATGTGTAACACATGTTCAACAAGAGCTGGGTTTAGAGAGCGGCATAACTTTTTAAACTTTAAGCACTCATTTAAGCAATGTTTTTTACTTTGGCTTTTAAGGGACTTCTCAGTTAGTGAGTGATGCTAGTTTGGAAGCACTAAATCGTGAAAAAAGTCTGTCTAAGCACCTCCAGGGTAGTTTAAGACTTTCTGCCCTGCCAGTCAGCACCATCCTTGCTTAGCGATGTATGTGGGTAAGTATTCCTGTTTCAGACTGGCCCTTGACTCTTCTCATGGGACTGCCCGTAAGAAGACTAGTTCATAGCCAATGCAAAGATGTCTTCTGTAATATCAGCTTTCCTTCCCAGTGCACTGGACTGTGGCTGCTATTAAATTACAGACCATATTGCACAAACCACCAGATGGTGAAGATAATTGACCTGTGGTCACAAAAGATTTGGCTAGATGTGAACTGGTGATACAGCAGTGAAATAAAATAAACAGTTCATCTTTTTACTGTCACTCTGTGAAGGCTTGACCATATGTGTGTTTCTCTGTGTCATCGCTTTGGGCTCAGTCATATTCTCACACGGAGGTGCACCTCACATTTTTTGCAGGTGTACAGGAGTAGAAGCTATGCAGGCAGTAGTAGTCCTTACCTGGTCTGTGTGTAGTGTTTCCAGAGGTCCCTTTGCACACAGGACTGAAATCAAGACCAGATCCAAGAATAGGTGACGCTTTACGTTATCAAAGGTATCGAGAGACTTTAAGAGCAGCAGAGAAGAAGTAGGAAAATCTTATGGGGAAAAGTATTTTAACTATCTTGAAGTTCTGATTTTGGCCGTACGAGTTGCGTGTGTGTGTCTGTGGGAAACCGTTTTCCTTTCTTCTTTGGAGCATTAAGCTGTCGATTAACAAAGGAACAAAGGACTGGTTCTGAAGAATGAATGATGCTCTTGTCCATAAGTGTGGTCATTCCAGGACAGCCCCATGAGTGACTGGAATTTAGCCCCTGCCATTGCCATGTTTTTCTAGGACTCCAGTTTCCAGGACTGTAAATGCTATATATTTAATGAGAATTACGATCTTTTTATTTTTAAACTGTCCTGAGAGATGGAAAATCTTGCTGCCCTCCCTGCTCCTCTCCCCAGTAAGTCCTTTTCTGCACCTCCCCCTTTCAAGAAAACAAACACACAGAGTAGCCAACCTTTGGGTTGCAAAATATTGATTTCATGCAAATTAGATGGGGGGGAAAAGCCAGATGCAGTCAGTTTTCTGTCTCCTTTGCATGGAAATAATACTCCCTAAGTGCTCATCTAGTTAGAAGAGAGCAAAGGCAGCAAGCGTTGCTAATTTTTCTTATATAGAAGTACCTGAATGTTTGAATGTGAAGTAATGCACAGTGAAGGAAATCTCTGGAAGCGTTTATGATTGCCATCTATTAGGAATGGAAAACTAAGGATAATAAGCAAATGGCCTTCAGATGTTCCTCAAAAATATTTTCAAGCTCTTCCTAATTGACTGCCTTATTTCTCCTGGCTACGAAGTGCAAGAATTCTCCTTTTGCTGAGTAAAACTGGGTAAGGGATGGCTCCCCCCCCCCCCCCCCCAAAACTATAACAAAAGTTATAGTTTTGTAGATTGAAGCACAAATCAGGCAGGAATGAACAAGCATGGTATTTAAAAGGAACATGCGGATTTGTGACTGCATGCAGTACCTGCCAAGATTTGATTTTCTGTAGATGTTTTTGCACCGAATGAAACATCGTCGTTCCCCTGTGTAGGATTGTTTACTCATTGTAATTACTTGTATCATGAATTCTTATCTTGCATATCACTAAACTCCAAAGTTAAATTCTTGGTGACAGAGACGCTCGCCTGTGACTTATTTTAGTTGGTAGAATTTATAACTCTCTTTGGTCACAGTGTTTTTCTGTTACTTAGGACTGATGGTATGAACTTCACTAAACTAATTTAATGCTTTCCTTTGAAAATTTTAATCCATTTTCCCTTATAAGTTGTTTGCTGAACAAAATATAGTAAAAATAAAGAAAGGATAGAGTTGGGCTAATGTGCTGTCCAAAGTTTTTGAGCAACCAGTGGAGAACAGAGCTGTTGTCGTTCAAGACGTGTGTGGAACCCTTGGCACTGAAGAAGGTTCTGTATTAAAAAATGTTGGACTTGTCTGAATAGATAATATCTGCAACCTTCTGTGCCAGGGAGCATTACTGTTTTGAGTCAATGACGACTTTCTGTCAGAGCCTAATGAGAGAATTGTCTTGAGGCACCAAGCCATACAAACTTGAAGAGACAAGCCAGCCGTGGTTGAACAAGTGGCCCTCAACAATGTGTTCCTTTGAGCTTCTAAGCCTTGCCTTGTACTTGTGCATAAAGGGCCCAGGAGATTCACCAGCCCAGAGAGACTGTTCTTCATCACTGGATGCTCAGGTCTGAGTGGAGAAGTACATCGTGGAAAAAACAAAGCAGAAAACCCCAGGGAAACACTGCGTGGTGGCTACTTCCTTCTCCAGAAAAGTTCCTTTATATTACCCTTTATATTACTTCTTTTTTAAATACACTAATCTTCAGCTTCTTTGTAAAGATTTTCAAGACAGTGGTAAGTAAGCAAGTGATTTCTCAAGCCTTTTTATACTTTATCAAAATATACACAGTAGGTAGAGATCACAGTTTATGATTTGTTTTTTTTTTTTAGTTGTGTCAGGGGTTTTTTTGAGACTAGGAAAGCATAGTTAAAAGGCAGTTGCAGTATACATTGTATGTGATTAGTGTCTTCAGAGTAGTGTAATAGATGGTCTGTTGTCAGAACACTTTATTGATAACTTAAATGCCTCTTGTGTTGTTTTTTTAACCAAGCTGGGAGTTCTTTGGCTGAGTTCTCTCTTAGGAGCTGAATGGGCTTGATGTGGTCTTTGGACAGTGTATTTGATTCTCTGTGTACTATTCTGAAATGATCCATGTGTCCATGGTGTTTTGTCTTTTCCCCTTTGAATTTCTAATATCCCAAAAGAATAAGACACAAAGCATTTCCCTGCAATTAATATCTTGCTGGTCTGAATGTCTCTAACATAGTTTTTCAACCCATCTGGTCATAATCCTCAGAAAAGTCCCTGTGTCATGCAGAAATACTGCTGTCTTTCCCCTAGTCATTCTGCTGTGGTATTCTTAATGATTAAAAAATAATCAACAAAGTTAATTTACTTGGTCGATTTATGTTTTATTACATTTCCAGTAGAATACATAGCACATAAGTCTTCTCAAAGTACACTTGAAATAGCCATAAATGGCAGCTGAAAATCTCTCCAAAGTAGTACAGTGTTTGCAGTCTACAGGAGGATTTGTCACGTAAGCACGGCTACTGTTTTGCAGTCCTTCTAATTGATCATTGGGAAGACAGAAGCATCTAAGCAGCAAAATGATAGAAAAAATGTGCCTTTTTTCCTGTTGTAAGAAATGTTTTATTTAGAAAGGAAACCAATGCACCTATTAAAAATTAGCCTAAATAAGCATACAGGTCTTGATGCTGCACAGATTTGTGTCAGTTCTGCAGCTTCTGTCAACATCAGCTGGACAGAATTAGACCTCTGTGGGTTTTTTTCTGACGTGAGTGGAAAGAGTTTCTGTATCTGTTTTGTTTCAGAGGTTTTTACACCATCATTGAGGTAATGATAAATCTTGATACACCTGCCATAGTGGCACTGTCCTTTGTCGATTGACCTTTATCGCAACAGCCATGAAAGAGGAAAGGGATGGAGTGCAAGGGATTCAGGGGAAGGAATAGGTGAACATGGTGTGAGACCACCAAAAGGCATTTGAAAGGAGAAGAACATTGGTTACATAAGTGTATATGTTGTGCTCTTGATTTACAAAGAAAATAGATTAAAAAAATCAAGTATGTAAAAATAATCCTATAGCTAAGCCTTTGCAGAAAGGTTGACTTCCCTCACGTGGCTCTCTGAGACAGCAGAAAGGAGCCCGCTCTGACCCAAAAGCTCTCTCTGGTAACTCAGCTAAAAAGACCTATCCTACAAGCTTTGGAGTCATGCCTGTTTGGATTAAGTTCATGCAATTTTTGGATATGGCCTGGCTCATCTCCTGCTGCCTCTCTGCACAGAGTAAGTTTGGACCTCTCTGCAGAGTACAGGTTGTGACTTCTGAGTTGTATCGGGATGTCCAGGAGATTGGGCACTGCTGCACTGGCCGCAGTGAAGCACCAGAGATGGGATTTCCCCTACCAGATCTGCATTGGAGTTACTTGCCCTGGTTCTCAGCCTTTGGTGGGAAGAAAGGCACTCATCCTAAAGGTGAATCTCCTAGGTCTCCTGCTTTCCACTGGGTGAACAGAGTGCCTAGGGTGACTAGCTCTGATGTGGATCTCCAGTTTTAGATGAAATGGATATTCCTGAGGTTTGCTGACTACCTTGCCTGCAGAGTGGCAAGAGTGCTGATTCAGGAGGGCATTTAATCATGTGCCAGTCCTTGAGAGAAAGACATTTAAAAATAAAGGTGGGGGGGAGAGGAAAGTTTAGGTATGGTAACTACAAGCAGAATGTTTCCTGGTAGTCCATTAAAATGTGAAGTACCAGACAAATATTTTCCTGTAGGAGATAAAAACCTTTCACTTGGCTGTTGAGTTTCAAATCCCTATTTCACCCATGATTTGAAAAGCTACATATTTTTAAAATCTGCTAATTCTATGTGTATATTCTTGCACGTGCACATGTACAACACGCACATTCTTGTCCCTGCAGTGTATATCTCGCCTGTTGCTGCTGACCAGTGTGTGCTCATGAAGTAGATGTGCCAAGCCTGTGAATTCAGGGGCTGTAGATGCAAAGTGCTTTTGTGTGTGTGTGTGTATAATGTTTGTCTGTAGACAACAGGTTATATATGTTTATGTCAAGGGACCAGTTAAGAGACCGGCTTCCTGCTGTAGGAAACACAGAACGGGGCTGCATGTAGCTGGAACAAAAGCAGCTCCCAGCCTGGAGAGCTTGTCTTTTCAATAGATGAGGCAGATGTGGTTTTGGGGAAAGGAATAATGCAGGAGCAAGGTGGTCAGGGTGTCAGGTCGGACATGTCGCACCAGCGCTGTGGCTTTAGTCATAAAAAATCTGTTCAAAATGTGCAAAATGATTTGGAGTGTGTAGGAGGTTACCAAGGAGAGATTGATCAGAGGGGAAAAAAATCACAAAAAGGGTACATTTTAATTTTGTCTAAACCAAAAAAGATTATTTTTGTTCGTTCTGATTGTGATTCAGGATAGAAGAATCTATGCAGACTTGGGAAAACTTATACAGCAATTCGGTAAGGAAAATCTGTAGTCTCTCCTTAAGTTGCATGAAGCCAAAAAAACCTGACCTTTGTCTGTGGGTGTCAGGACTCAAATATTCAGGAGAAAGAGCAGAAGACAATAACTTGAAAATAGCTGGGAGGGACCTCAGGTGCTCTCTTCGTGCATCTTTGTTATCTGGAGGCTTGTGCTGCAGATGTCAGTGTCCAGGGACAAAGTTACTGTCCCTAGTCAGTCCGGCTGCTGAGTTGGTTACAACCCTTGAGTTGCTTGTGTAGTCATGCCTCAAGCCAGTCCTGGCAAAATGATGCAGGTTATGGAAAAACAACCATTAAAAAAGCAATTAAGCTAACCCAGGCATCTTGACTGAACTAGATACGGGAGCAATTACGACGCTGGCAGATTGGGTAGGAGGAGGCAATCCTGGCTTGGCCTCAGCCAGCACAGGACCTGTGTTGTCATCCTGGCTGTGCAGCTCCGCTGGTAGGCAAACACCTCTCAGGCTATACAAGAGGAAAACATATCAGTAGGTTTGTTCGCAGGCAAAAGCAAACCCTAAATAAGAGTTTCATGGACTCTCTCAGGTCCTTCTGGAGCAGTGTTCAGTGATACGCAGACCTCTGAGACCCTGTAGTTAGAGTTATGGCGCAACGTATCTCTGTGCCGCCCCGAGCTGGCTGTAGCTGCTCAGGATGAGCTGTGTGCATGCGTCGTGCAGGGACGTCAGTCAGGAGGGGGATTTTTGGAGCAGCATGCTGGCTGCTGTGTTGGGAGGCAGTGTGAACACATGGTTGGAGAGGCTTGGCAGAACTGCGGTATCCTGAATCGCAGTATGAAGAGGTAAAGGAAGAGGCAGGGAGCGGTCTTACCTTTTTAGCAGGATCTAAACCTCTTTCCCTGACCCCAGACATGCAAGCAAAGGAGGTGATTGCTTTGTTGCTGAGATCTGGAGGTTGTGTCAACAATACAGCATTGGGGTTTTCCTGCCTTGGGTGCTATAGGCAGGAGGTCATGAGAGAGCTCTGCACCTTCAGCCATGGGTAAGTGGGCTGGAGCTAACACAAGGTGGGATCCTGGAGTAAGAGAAGCGGTTGTTAAATGTAGCAAGTGTGGGTTTGTTCTGCCAAGTCGCTGCTTGAGCAGAGAACAAAGGTAGGTGGTGGCATGAAGTCCTCACACCCTCTCTAAGCCGAGGCAGGACTGGTGTTTAGGTGCTAAGGTACTCCCATGCTCAGCATCCCAGAGAGCTGTTTTATCTAGAGGGAGAGCTGCTGATGGGTGGAATGGGTAGGTTATGTTAACTCGGTAAAAGAAGACAGAAATAAAGGTTATTCTGGTGTGTAACTAACCCCGGAGATTCAGTTACCAAGCATAACATTTTTGTGAGGAAAAGATAACAAAGACTTTGTTTGGCTTAGAGGTAAGGCAAAGCAATCTACCGATTTTTGGTAGTTGTGTTTGTTTCTTACAGAAACCTTCTTAGTGACGTTTGTGACAGATACGGCCAGTGTGTGGCTCTACATCAACGTGGTCCTATTCCTAAGCAATGCTGATTCTGCCCAGCTGTGGCTGCAACCTTCATTGCAGATCTCAAAGCTCTCTCTGGTTTTGTTCCCAGTGAACAATTTAAAAACCTGAGGCACACAGAGGTGAAACATTTCAGTTACAGATGTATATGATACCTGCCTCAATAGCGTTAATGCATCAGTAGCCAGCCATCACCCTCCTGCAGCCTGCCGCAGTCGTGTCCCTGGCTCCCCTACCTGATTCCTTGCCGCACTGGAGCTCTTAATTTTCTTTTGCAAGATTTGCAGAGGGCTAAATCTGGGCCCAGAAGTGTTATTTTTAGAGTCTTGAAAGTAGGCTAATGTACAAAAAAAGATTTTTCTGACAGTTTAATGAACCATTTTTGGATTGGGGGGGTGGGGGGAGAATGGCAGTAAGACGCAGGGGCTTTTCATGTCATCTCCTTAGTCATATAAGGGGCAGAAGGTCCATCTATGGTGTTAGTGTCCTCCCAGAGCTCCATGTGCATGGTTCCATCCCATTCTTCCCCCTGATCTGTTTCCAAAACTCCTCTTTCCTTACCCACCCACTTTTCCTCCCTCCTCCCAGCCCCATCCTTTAGTGCTGCCCCAGATGTCTTCTCCTGCGCCTGCTGCCGGCATCGTCAGCTGCACACAGATTGCATTTCCCCAAATCAATTTTAAGGAGCCGTTGATGTAGGTGGATTTCAGGAAAATGCCTACTGTTCATTTCTCGGTTTCTGCCAGGATGGGTTTCAAGTGTTCACGTTCCAGCTAGGAGGCTCATTCAAGGTCTAGAGCTGGGCAGATGCTGCAAAGACCGACACAGCAGACAGGTGTTTGTCCTGGGCTTTCTGACCATGTCTGTCTCAGCCCCTTGGGAAGCGTGACTGTTATCCTGGGGTGATGTGCTTGTGCTGACTTTGAAATCATCACGAAGGCAGTCGGTGCTGTGTTACCTGAGGTAGGTCGTGTGGCTGAGGTCATTTGGGGATGGGGAAAATGACAGTTTAGTCCTCAACTCTGTACAAAAAAAAGAAAGGGAAAAAAGGGGGGGAGGGGGAGGCAATGGGGCAGAAGCTGTTGACCTTGAAGTGCTGTGCTTCCAGGAGGCCATCCATCCACTGCCCTGTGTTGAAGTGAGTGCAGGTTTGGATTGCTAATTCTTTCCTCTGACCCCGGGGACTCCACATTTCAGAGAGTGCGAGTGAGCAGATGGATTTTATTAGACTTAGAAGAGCCAGTTTTTAAACGGAAAAAGCTTTCAGCCTTGTCTTTAGCAGAATGGTGTTGACATGGAGGTCTTTGTCTTTTGTACTGCTTGCCTCTTCCCTCCTTCTCTCCCGCACGTGCAGTACCTGAGCACTGCCCACCTAGTGATCATGGCAGCTGTTTGTCATACCAAATGTTTTCTATGTATCTCATTTCATATTTGTTTTGGCTTAAGATACAGCCCAGTCCTCCAAATGTTTACCGCTGGACATGCTCCCGCTGACATCTACAGGAGAGCAGCAAGTCCAGCTGTTGACCAAAGTGATCCTAGCAGCAGCTGCTGCCATTTGGGGTACAGACCTTCTCAAAGAAGTTGTGATCATGTCCTGAACGCAGAGTGTATTTTTACTAATGTCCTTCCAAGATAAAAGGCCACAAAGCTGACCACCACTTATGGACTAATTAGCCAGAATCCTCCGTCTCATTTGGCATAATCCAGATGTTATCCTGCTAATTTCAAGGCTGTTACTCAAGCGCAAAAATCGACACACAGGAGTTGAGAGCGGGTCTACATCACAGGCTTTTGTCAGGGAGGCCGTCAGTCAGGGCTTTGATGGGATGTGTGATCTTCAGCCAACACAGCTGTGCTGACGAGAAGTCCTCAGCATAGACTTCTGCTAGTTATACCAGCAAAACCTTGTTTTTACTGGTGTTGCTGACGTGGGGGAGGAGAAGCTTTCCCGCAAGTTCAGTGCTGCCAGTGTGAGCTCTGTCAATGGTGACCTCCCTTTACCCATCCTGTAGACCCTGGTCCGGCTGCTGTGGCAGCCTCCCTGGTAAGAGCTGGCCTAAGCGGGTGCAGTTGTGACATTCCTGTTAGGCAGCCGGACTGTGCTTGCTTTTTTTTTTTTAAAAAGAGTCTTTTGAATGCATTTTCTAAAATGTACATCTTGTTCTCAAGAAGGCTTTGATCTTGTTAATCTTTTCATCTATACAGCAATCTCTTGTGAGCAAATGCTGGAACGCGCTTTTGTTGTGGCATGGGGTTTCTTTGGGTTTTGTTTTCTTTTTTTTGCATAGTTTAGAGAATTTTTTCTTCCCTGAGGCTCTCCCTCTGGCTTGATCCTACATGAAAGTTGACCACAGACGTGTCAGGTTCTAGAGTGCCACTTTAGGCCATGTCTTTGAATTTTCTTTGCAGGGATTTCCTGATATCAAATTAAAACAATTCTTTCTCTTTGCTCGCATTAAGGTAAAGAAAGCATTTTGGGCAACTGCACATTCAGTTGTGAGCAGACGTGAGCTCTCCCTGCCTGTCTCCACCACATGGGATGCACGCCAACTTTAAACCCGAAGTCTTGTGGTTGCTACAGCATGAGGCAGAGTCTGGACTAACTTACCTGCTCTCTGTCCGTGTTACTAGGTCAAACAACTGGTGTGCTGCTGTGGTTGTGGCCATTTGGCTGGTTCGAGGCATGGGCAATATGAGTTAATCCATCTACATTTGGCCACATAGACTTAGCCTTAATCATGGTCACTTACTTATGCTCTTCTCCCCTAGCTCTTACCATAGGTTTAGATTTCAGTTTATGCTTTCATAGTTACAGCCGTGCTTTCCTAAAATGTCCATCTGCTTGTGATGGCAGCTGTTCTTGTGAAAACCCTTGTGTAAATGCAATTGTGCCTGTGAAAAGTAATGCCCTGTGGTATAACTTTATCCCGAGGAAAAGTGGAGGAGGGGTCATTTGGCAGCCAAAAAAAATTGAAACTGTACCTCCTATACATGCCTATCAAAATATAACCTTTGTAACAAGTCACTACTGCTGAGCCAAATCAGGATCTTTGCAGTTGTTGGACCCTCATTGAAGACAGTGGTGTGACAAGGTGTCCCTTTTAACTTTCCTCAGTGTAAACTAGAAATCACTCTACTTAATAGTTTATAGTATCATGGTAACTGAAGTTGGTCACTTCAGCCGGGAAAGGAACCGATCCCTTTGGTTCTGTGTATAACTGTGTGGACAGAGTGTTTGGCTCGTGATGATGGGTTGGGGAGGAGAAGGTTGGAGCATGAAAGGCAGCCACCTGGGAAGCGTGCTGCCAAAACACAGAGCCTGCTTCGAGCAGCTTCTCCATTGCAGACACCCTTGCTTAAACACTTGTGCGTGGCCCAATGGTATGCTCAAGGACTGCATGGAGGTCTTTCACATGCTTTGTGTTGACCTTTCAGAGGCTGAGACACTAGGCAGTACCTCAAGATCTTTGAATATTTGTTGTCCTTGATATTGTTGACCTGTTGCAGGTAAGTGTAAACTTCTTGTTTGTGAAAATATAATGAATTTCTTTTTCTACCTCTATCTTTTGCCTAGGTCCTGAGGGAGACTAATAAATTGGCTGAAATGGAAGAGCCACCTTTGCTACCAGGAGAAACCATTAAAGACATGGGTATGTGAAGCGGAAATTCTTATTGTTTGCTGACCAAATAGAATATCGATAGAGCAAAATATCTTGGTGGTCATTGACCAACAACAGCAAATTGCTGATGTTTTGAGAACCACGATCAGGTTGTTTCATTAATCAAGTTATTGCACATCACAGGAGCTAAGATAACTGTATGTCTCCTCTTAGCATGGAGCAAATATAAGGCAATTCAACGTATCTTAGCATGAGTGATGAGGTAGGTTGTACAGCTCTGCATTTGCTGCCTCCTGAGAGGACATGGATTGACTCTCTCAAGTTGTGCTTGCCACAAGGTAACTTCTTAGGTTGACACAGCACAGTTGTGTGTCCAATGTCTGTCATAGACTGCAGGAGGGGATATAGTGTTGTTGCAGAGAACTTGCTGTGATATGGGGATGGGGCTTTTTTTTTTTTTTTTTTTTTTTTTTTCCCCATCCAGACATTCTGGCATGCATCAAGTTGGCTGATGCACTCCAGTCTGAAAGTTTGAGTAAGCCTCTTGATCAATTTCCTGTGAAAGATTTTGCATTCACTAGTTTAAGATGTTGCCTTCCTCTTAAAATTATATGGAAGAGTGCAACTTCAGTCCTAAGAATAGAAAACCCAAAAACCAAAACTGAAAATACCTCACCAAAAAAACCCACCCAACAACAACAAAAAACAAAACCAAGAAAAAAATCCCCACCTCAGTGCTCAATCCTTTTCTCTACTCCTTTCCGAAGGACTCTGAACCATGCACTGCAGACTGACATCTAACTCACTCCACAGACACAGTTAGCTCTGACAGCAAGACTACATTTTGAAGGGTTCCTGGGGAATGGTTTAAGAGATCAGAGTTACCAGTGTTTTATCTGTTGGCAAATGATGTGATGAGCCACGTAAGTCTGTAAGACTGGGTGGCTTTTGGAGTAGGCCAGACAGCAGCTGCCTGGTCCAGCAAGAACTTAAAGGTAGCAAAAAGGAAATTTTTGTTATTCATCAGCAATAATTATTTCCTGTTAAAAGTGTGAAGAAAGGCAAATGTAATTCTCTTTGGATTTTACAGGGAAGGGAAGAAAAATTATTTCAGCCGACCCAATAACCTAGGGTAAGATTGGCCCTACAAAAGACAAGAATTCCATAAGCAGGGGAATTAGTAAATCCTGGTTTCCAGTATCTTCCTCCCATATGTATTCTCTTATATCTGCCAAAGACTGAGCTTATTAGACTTTCCCTTGGTAGTAGCACTAGTACAACCTCTCTATTATACCTGGCATCCGTTCTCGCAAACAGTGAAGCATTTTAATGCCTTGGAGATCCCTGTTTATCAGATAGAGACTGCTGAAACCATACGACAGTGGTAGGGTTAAGGTCAGACAAGCCATGTGTGTAGGTACATGTGTACATGTGCAGTGTGATTAAGTAAAAGTGTTTCCTTAGGAAACCAAGCTAATAAAATGCAAATGTGAAAGGTGATGTGGCTTACAAGCTGGCAAGGCCAGTGTTTGAGATCATGCCTGGGATTCCTTACCTGGAAAACATTTTTCTAGCACCTTTCCTTTTTACCCAGAAATCCTGTTCCTTTTCAGATGTAAATGTACACTTCTCTTATTAGTAGATTTTGGGGTTTTTTTGTTTTTTTTTTTTTTTAAAACATTTTGAAATTACATTTTGAATAATGGGAACTCCAGTGGAAAAACCAGGCAGGCTGCCCTCACCCTTATTATGCTTCGTCAGTCTGCTTTCAAACCTCTGTCAAACTAGTCTTTGAAAAGAAGTGATTAATAATCAGCCAATAATGAAACACTTGGTTTAATTAGAACTGGCTAGAAGCATTTTATGTTTAATTGTCCTTCCAACAAATGCATGTACATTAAAATAAATAAACAAATAATGAAATTGCTAGCGCATATATATATATTTTTTATTTTATTTATTTTTAACCAAAATTTCTGTGCTACATATTTTGCTCTGAATTAGTCACTCCTGATTTTTTAAGGATCCTTCTCCATATCCAGATCTTGAGAGTCAATGGAGACTATGCAGAAGCAGAACTGACGTGAGGATGATTTAGTTATATGAGTTGCCTCCCTCCCTCTTCCTCCCTTCCTCCAGGCTAAATCTCATGGTATAAAGACAGAAGAAATTCAGGTCCCTATCCTGACACCCTGGTAGCCTCATGCCTCTTGTGCGTAGTGGCTGTCACCTGGTGGGGAGGCGAGCTGTCCTCCTGGCTTCACACAGCCCTTGCAAAATGGATCCCATAGGGTTTGGAGGCTTGAGGTTATTAAGATGGGTCAGGGGTTCTTTCATGGGTCTGGCAGCTGTGGCCAGTGGGTCTCCTTCTGAAAGGATCTCTGTGTGTTTGGGGGGGGTGTCATTACTTGTTGGTGATAGCGTAAACTATTGCCACGGCACAGCCAGCCAACTGCTTCAATGGCAGAAGATGTGATGGATCACTGCTAGGTGGCGGGGAGGGGAGGGAATGACTTAAATGTTGGCATTTTTAATTGATGTAAAACAGAAGGGCAGTTAGGGGAGGTGTTTGCTGTGGAAAACCAGCAGCACCTCTTGCCTTTTGCTGGAACAAGTGAGAAACTTTTGTGGCCTTTTAAGAAGGGGACTGTTTTGAGTCACCGTCACTCAGGCTCAAAAATAATTGAATTGTTGCAGAGTAACTTGATCGCTGACTTCAGTCTTAAAATCACCGGCAGTTGGGTGCTATACATATTCCTGGCTGCTGGAAATTGCTGTACCTCCACTGGCTTTTAGCATGAAGGCCTTCATCCCAGGGCTGACTCTGTGTGCAAGGGTGTGTAGGACCCAAGCATCCTAAAAGCCCACATGTAGGACAACTGCCTTCTTTTGTCCTTGGTGGCACAAACCGGCTTACTGGCAATCCTTAGCTTTTATGCAGATTGTTGGCAGCCTCAAATGTATGCATCCAGGCAGGAATCATTTTCTCTTTTCATGCATGGTGTGCTCAGCTACTGGCAATGCATTGCTCAGTAAGAGTAAACAGTTTGCAGCCGATTACTGGCTTTTTTACAGGGGTGGCAGTTCTGTGCAAATGTAGGATTCTAGGTGATGGTATTTGCCTAGAGTTCAATTTATACCTGCAAAGCATTTGACACTGTCCTGCACGACATCCTTGTCTCTAAAGTGGAGAGACATGGATTTGACAGATGGACCACTTGGTGGATAAGGAATTGGCTGGATGGTCACACTCAAAGAGTGTCACACTCAAAGAGCAGCCAATGGCTCGATTTCTAAGTGGAGACCAGTGACGAGTGGAGTTCCTCAGGGGCTGGTATTGGGACTGGCACTGTTTAACATCTTTGTTGGTGACATGGACAGTGGGATTGAGTGCACCCTCAGCAAGTTTGCCAATGACGCCAAGCTGAGTGGTGCCGTTGACATCCTGGAGGGAAGGGATGCCATCCAGAGGGACCTGGACAGGCTTGAGAGGTGGGCCTGTGCGAACCCCATGAAGTTCAACAAGGCCGAGTGCAAGGTCCTGCACATGGGTCGGGGCAATCCCAAGCACAAATACAGGCTGAGTGGAGAATGGATTGAGAGTAGCCCTGAGGAGAAGGACTTGGGGGTGTTGGTTGATGAGAAGCTCAACATGACTCAGCATTTGTGTGCTTGCAGCCCAGAAAGCCAACCATATCCTGGGCTGCATCCAAAGAAGCGTGGCCAGCAGGTTGAGGGAGGTGATTCTGCCCCTCCACTCCGCTCTTGTGAGACCCCACCTGGACTACTGCGTCCAGCTCTGGGGCCCCCAACATAAGAAGGACATGGACTTGTTGGAGCGAGTCCAGAGCAGGGCCGTGAAGATGATCAGGGGGCTGGAGCACCTCTCCTGTGAAGACAGGCTGAGAGAGTTGGGGTTGTTTAGCCTGGAGAAGAGAAGGCTGCGGGGAGACCTTATAGCAGCCTTCCAGTACCTGAAGGGGGGCCTCCAAGAAAGCTGGAGAGGGACTTTTTGCAAGGGCCTGTAGTGATAGAACAAGGGGTAATGGCTTTAAACTGAAAGAGGGTAGATTTAGATTAGATATAAGGAAGAAATTCTTCACTATGAGGGTTGTGAGGCACTGGAACAGGTTGCCCAGAGAAGTTGTGGATGCCCCATCCCTGGAAGTGGATGGGGCTTTGAGCAACCTGCTCTAGTGGAAGGTGTCCCTGCCCATGGCAGGGGGGTTGGCACTAGATGATCATCACTAGATGATGTCCCTTCCCACCCAAACCATTCTATGATTCTATGATTATACCCAAAATCTTACCTTCTCCACAGAACTGAAACGTGCATTCTAGCTCTAGGCTAGAACCCCAAATTAAGTTTGTTTTCATTTCATGATCTGAAAAGTAGAGCCCTCAAATATTGTTGCTGTCATAATGTTACTCCATAAATTAACCATGAAATTAGTAACTTTTTTTTTCTTTTTTTAAGCTAAGGATGTTACTTACATCTGCCCCTTCACTGGAGCAATCAGAGGAACACTTACTGTTACCAATTATAGACTGTATTTTAAAAGCATGGAACGGGTAAGCTTTTGAAACCATCTGCTTTTGTTGGCTACTCAATCTTTAGATCTAAGTGTTTGTTGAGAGTAATTCTGTGTGAATCATAGCTATATGTTTGGGAATATAGGCATAAGGGAGCAGGAGCTGGGGACTTTTCCCCCTCCCCTTTTTAAACTCACAAATTTCAACTGTCTACAGGACCCTCCTTTTGTCCTAGATGCATCTTTAGGTGTAATCAACAGAGTGGAGAAAATTGGAGGTGCTTCCAGTCGCGGTGAGAATTCATACGGGCTGGAGATTGTATGCAAGGTAAACTTTTATCTATGTTTTACCATAGGGGAAGGGGAATATACATTTTAAAAGGTTTTCTCTGTAGTACTGTAGGAAGTTTTGCAAAACATTTCAGTCATTATGACTTCACACACTTCAAAAAACATCTGATTTTAAAAGTAATTTTCAGGATTCTCCAGCTCCACTCCCTCAAGACGAGATCCAAACCTTTATTCAGGCTTTGTGCTAGGCAATGTCTTTTTTTCATAGTGGAAACCTGGGCTTGCATCCCACTAATGCAGTTCTCAGGGTTGTCCACCAGGCTATCCCAGGAAGACTCCAGTCATTGTGGAGTACAGGATGCCTTTCACTCACTTGCATTTCAAGAGCAAGAAAGGGGCACATTTCCTCCTAAATCGTTAGCTTATGTCTACCTGCTGCTGTGTTTTGTGGTGAGGGACTGGCAAGTAGCCTTCAGTCCTCCTTGAGGCTGTTCTTTCATTTCTTTCAAGGCAGTAGATATTTCACGTGTCTCTCGAGCCCTTGGAATCATTGGAAATGCAAACTTCAGTAAAAATTAACAATTCACCTCCTCATGTCTGCTTACTGTAGACCTACAGAGTAGATAAAGCCACCATTTCCAGTCCTAAATTCCTACCTCCGCTGTTCACCAGGGCATGGCCCCTCTGCTTCCCTCAGTAGCAATGTGGGAAGAGCTGGATTCTGAACCTGGTAGGTCTCGGGCTGCTTAGAGCTCTTGTCAGAGTCCCCTCAAGGCTGAAAGGATGCTGCTTTCTGGATAAGGGCAGATGAAGGAATGAAAATGAGCCCCCAACAACTCTGGTCACTGCTGTGATTTTGAGGCACCAGGAAGCTAAGGAGACTCACAAGCTGTGGGCGTGCTGAGTCAAGAGCAGTTGATATAATCTATACCAAATCATCCAGCTGCTCCCTTGTCCTGTTGCAGTCATGATCCTCCCTGGCTAACGTAGAGGTGCTTGTGCTGGTAGGCCAGTTTGTTCCCTGTTTTGATTTGGATTCCCTGTCCTCAGCCATTTTGCCTATATGCAGATTTGCACACATGGTCAGGTTTGAGTGGACTGCATTGTTTCCCTGGGTGGGAAACCCAGGCACAAACTATGCGATAGGTATCTTGGCCCTATACAGCATATATCTAATGCCAGCCTGCTTGGCCCAAGATATGCAGAGCAGTTTAGTGTGATAACATAGTACAGATATAGCTTATGCATCCTGAAATGTTCTCTGTCTGAGACCAATTACCTAATCTCAGTTGTGTGAGACAGCTAAGTCTTTAGCTGTTTATCTCATTCTCTGACTTGCTGTACCATCTTCATATGCTTGAACTTGATAGCTCATTTCCTGCTGGTGGCTTTTAAACTGTTTACTGCAAGTGTTTGAGTTGTAGGCTTGGCTGGAAAATCTTGGCATCTTAGAGATGCTTTATTTAGTTTCTGAATTTGATTTTGTAGATGAGTACGGAAAGGAGGTCTTGGGTTACCACTCTTTGTGGAAACTGTGCTGCTGTGCAAAGTGGAGGAGTTGTCAGTTGCAGTCATCCTCTCTAGTGCTCTGAGAGATGGAAGCTTTAAAGGGATATGGCATTAGTTGCTTTGCACCAAACTGGCTGGACTTGGGCTCCCTATGTTCAGTAGCTCTATGGAGGTACTTCGCGAGGCAGTCCCTGTCAGTCTTCTGGCACAGCTTAGCCTGAGAGCCAGGTAAGAGCTAGGAGGTCTGTCTCGCAAAGTCCTGCCGGTCAGAAATAGCTTGTCCCTGAGCAGGGCTCTCCCCTAGACTTTCATCAGGTAGAAAGCTTCATGTAGAGGCAAGATACCACCGACCAGGCATGCCTGTGCACTCCCTCTGCTCCTTTGCAGTTGTCTCAGGCTTTGTTGGAGGCTGCAGACGACCACTGAACCAAGCCCAGAGTTGCAGTACAACAGTGTTCAAAGTACAATACTATATCAGTACTAGAAAGAGCATCGTGATGTGACCCTATTTTGAATGCTGGCTTTCAGAGTTTCTTTGGATGTTGAAGTGGTTTGGAAATCTGCAGTTTGATTTCCCTCTTTTTTCCTAGGATATTCGAAACTTGCGATTTGCTCATAAGCCTGAAGGGAGAACTAGACGATCCATATTTGAGAACCTAATGAAATATGCTTTCCCAGTTTCAAATAATCTAGTAAGTATTTTCTTTTCAGTTGTTACCAAAAGACACAGAGCGACAGTAAGCTGTTTTGTTCAGTCCCATCTACCTGGTACAATATTCACATGGGGTACATTTTGTTGAAGGAAAAGAAATGCTGGTTTTTTAAAATCTGTCTTAGAATTAATTCTGTAGGAATTTAGATTGTCTAGAAACAGGCAAAGTCTACTACTGTGGGGCTGGATTCGTCTATGCATGAAAAATAATTTACCGATACTCACATCCTTGTAACAGAGGGAAAATATGCAAAGCGCAGTGACATCCGTCAGGGGTTTACAGCTAATGGTGACTGTACTGCTCCCAGTTCTGGCATGCAGTTAATCTGTTCTGTTGTGTTATAACACTGCAATTGTTGCTTCAAATACATGTTGAAAGGATCTAGTTTTTAATATGTAAAAGCGTTCTTGCCCAAGTAGTCTTTTCTTTCTCTGTAATAATAAACTCCTTTTGTCCATGAAGTACTAGGTAATAGACAAGCAAGATCAGGGGTATAGATGAAAGTACATTGTTGTACTAATTACCTACTACAGTGAGCATGTTGATCTTTTTCACAAAGCCCTAAAAGAAAAGTAGTGCAGTGGGGAAAAAAGAAGGACCAGTCATGAGTTATTATTTGAGGTATGAAACATCCTGGAAGTGGGATCTGAGCGTGCTCTTAATGCTAAATTTTCTTTCTTTCAGCCACTTTTTGCATTTGAGTACAAAGAGGTTTTCCCAGAAAATGGATGGAAGGTGTACGACCCCACTTGGGAGTACAGAAGACAGGTTGGTACTGTGCCGTGTCCTTCCTCATCCTCTCTGCTCTTCAGAAGTGAGGCTCTATGCAGTAATATAATTACAGGCCACATGGAGCGGAGAATGATCCTGCTGACGAATGTCGTGCAGGCTGGGTTAGGACATTGTTCTCCACACTGCAGTGATTGATGACAGCAGTACGGCTTTAGAGATAGTAGCATCCACTGTTGGAGATTACTCAGGCTGCAGAAAGCTGACTTTAGGCTTTGGTAGAAAAAAACTATTGCTCTGGCTTAGTTATCAGCCACTGCTGGCAGTGAGGAACAGAGGATGCGGATGCAGACATCCCATTGTTGAGTTTCACACTTCAGCTCTTACTTGTATCAGTTCTAATTCTTTCCAGTTTTCTGTAAGATATCTCAAAGAGGAACTTGGAAGGAAAAAAAGTTAAATGTAGAATGCCTTCATTTTCTCGGGGAATCAGCATAGGGATCAACCTAGAGAGTATTGTGATTAACCATAGCTTGGAACAGACAGTTGCAGTGTGCCCAGAGTAGAGTGGTCAAAGGTGTTAATGATCGTGAAGTGGTAGGCTGTCAATTAGGAATACTGCGATGAAAACTTGAGTGGTCCTCGCTGGGGGAAAAGATGGGAGAATTTTGGTTTTTGTAATGAAATCACTCTTGTCATGAAATTCTCAAGCTGAGGAAACAGCACAATTTGGTGACAGTTTTGCCCCGGACACAGTAAACTTTTGTCTCATCCAGATCTGCCAGGATAAAACCAATTTTCCTTTGTAAAACTAAGAAATTTACAGCCACGTAATTTAAAGATTTATTTGGGTCTTTCCCATAAAGCAAACCGAAACATGACATCTGTCCTAGCCTAGTTGTTCATCTGATTCCTGACATCCAAAACCTAAGGAAGGGATTCATTTTCCTAGCTTTAGTCTTCTAAAAGCCGGGCGTGCCTTCTAAATTGGTTATCTAGGCCTGTCATTAACAGATGGGGAGAGAGAGCTTCACTGTTGGGGGTGATTTGTTCCCTCCTAAAATAGCTGCCTAAGATAGATCGCTGTCTTCTAGGCTGCTAATTGAAAGTGAGATGTATCTTACCTCCGCTGTCTTCATTGCAAAAAAGTGTATGTTTTGCAATGAGATACCACAATCTAAAATCCTAGTAGAGGCAAACTCCAATCATTTGTAATCAATGACACACATAGTGTCTCAGGTTGACTTTGACTAATAAGACCAGATAATGCAGTGATTATTGCTTTGTTTAGAATTTACCTCTTTCTTGATAGTTATTTTAAGGAAAGATCTGTTTATAAAGAAGGATCTGCAGCCCAAGCTGTATGGGAAAGATGCTTCTTTACAGGACTGAGAACTTTAGAGTAAATACTAAAGAATGCCTGTGCTATCAAAATAATCTCCATTGAAAAGCACAGTATTCACTTAGCCAAGCTTCAGTTAAAACAGATGAAGTACAAAAGACATTCTTATAATACCTGGAAAGAAGGAAGGCTGACCCTTGAGAATTTCAAGGTAAATTATTCCAATTTCTTAATCCTGGCATGTCTGTTTTTAGAATACAAGCTTTTCTATCCATATTAGTTTTTATATTGTGATTGGCTGTACCTTAAATTTGTCAGGAGCTTGGTTACGCAGTGAAAGAATACATATATTTACATGTATGTGATTTGCAGCTCTTCATGGCCTTCCTAAAGAAAATGGGACTCTGGGCTGTGGTGGCTTTGTTTCTGGTCACACGAGGTGGCACTGTTGTGTGTAAAGCATGTCACGATTGAGACATTGCTGCAGCGTGTACTTCTTTTGTTATGACCTGCTTTTGTATCATTTTTGAGCGGACAGGAAAACCTTAGCCTGACTGCTTTGATGTCAGGAAACCAAACTGATGTCCGTGTGCTGAAGCCTCCAGTCATTTGGTCACATTGGTAACTGCAAAAATGAATCCAAACCAGGATTTTTTGCAGCCACGACCTATCTGAATTTTACCCATGATGGGCCACAGTCATTCCCATTCCAGATCACGCAATCCGTCTGTTCCAGTAGCTTATCTCTGAAAGTGACCAACACCAGCTGCTGAAGAAGAGGCAAACCATACTGCAGTAGACGTTTATGTTGTGATCTGGCCAGGAGGAGAATTTCATCCCTTTCGTTAGAGTTGATTTAGGTCCTGCAGCATGAAGCTTTATGTCCCCTCCAAAACTTTTAGGTATTTCAGTCTGTTTATTTAATTTCAGCATTTATAACTATGGATGTTCAATTTATCTGTGTGAATGTCTTAACCTTTTTTCTTAATCCAACCAGGTTCTGCTAAAACAATAATAAATACTACAATAAATCAGGATTATGTCCTGAAACAGCAGCAGGGATTCGTTAACAGTGAAACAGAACTGGCATCATCAAATCAGATAATGGGATTACCTGTCTCTGACTGTATGAATTGTGATCAGAAATGGAAAAGCAGGACAGATGCACTATCTGCAGGACCTTTTGGAATTGGTTTAAAAACTATTAGAGAAGAACTGGCCTAGGGCATAAGCAGCCCAGCAGTACGGCCAGGCATTAACTTGGTATGTCTTAGGCCAGGTCAGTCATTTCCCTGTGGGAGAAGGGACACAGAGAGAGGGGAGCAGCGCAAAAGTAGAAGCCAACTACCATGCATCCAGAAAAGACTTTTAGAGTAGGATCCATGGTAGGATCTATGTCTGCACTGGTAGACATGGCAAGTTTGGGTGTGGCATGATTTATTATAGTTTTTTTCAGATTAATATAAATGTGTTGATATGATAGAGATTATAGCAATTAGGAACGATCTTCAGTTAGCATTCTTGGGAAAGATGGAAATATGTAACTTATTACAAATCTGTGATTGTGTAAAACTATGGGGAGTAATAAACAACCTGTAGAGAACAAAAGGAACTCAGAGAGGTTTGGGATTTAGTCAGTAAATGGAATCACATGTGGCAAATGAAATTTAAAACTGAAATTGCTCCCTGATTTTTATTACACGCGGGCTGGCAGAGTATAAAACAGAATTGCAAAGTGAGTAAGACTCAGTTGAAACCAAAAGGCCTTGAGATGCCTTTGGAGTAACTTAAAGCTTTCATTTTCCTTAACAAGGTGGGGAGCATTTGGAAAATATTACAAGGTGTTGTGAAGCTGGAAATGTGTGATGTTTCCCTACAGAAGTCATGCTTGTCTAATCCTGTGCTCTGGTCATATGTACCAGGGAGCGACAGTATAGGGCTGTGGTTGCTGCTTTCAGAGAAAACTTACAGAAATTAATAATTCAGAAGAGGAGCTGACCGGTTCTGAGGATAAAAGAAGTGCCCAGCATTAGTATACAACCAGAGCCAGAAAGGTAGAGCATGAGAACAGCATCCTACAGAAGATTGTTGGGTGTAACTTAGGGGAGTGAAATGAGAATTGAATTGTTAAATGTCCCATGGTTTAGCTGAAGTCCTGCTTACGCTAGGTATGTCTCTACTGCAAAACGGATCACAGCTCTCTTGTGCTAAGTGGACATAACCTGGGTACGCAGCAGAGGGACCAGCTTGGCGGTGGCAGCTGTATCCTGTGTTGCTGTAGGGATGCACCTGAGCTAGTGTGCTCAGCCTCTTGCTGTCTCATGGCTCAAACCAAGTTTGAGGGAGGCACTGCTGGTGTGTAACTCAGGACCTTTCCCGCTGCAGCTCAGGGTGTATCTGCATGGCTAAGCTCAGAATCGGTCTACTGGATCCCGTAGAGAGATGTGACTCTGTAATTCCAGCAAGGAAATTATTTTTTTCCTGTAAGTGAAAGATCCTCATGTGCTTATGCTTAAACATGTGCTTTGCAAGGTGGTGGTTTCAGTGCCATGCTGGTGTGTCTTCAACCATTTTTCCCTGCAGACGAAGAAACTCCGCCTTCTACAACATGCATAGGTCAAGTGATAACTGACCTCAGGTCATTGAAATAAAGCATGAATAACTATCCAGAGGGAAACCAAGTCTGGTTTGTGTGTGGAGATGACACAAAGGCTGCGTCCCTGTTGTTAGATGATACAGTCGTAAGGAGTGTTCGCAAGCACTGGGGCACCTTCATCGCAAGTTCCAGGCATAGCTTCAGCCCAGGCTGTTACCGTCCCTCTTTTGAGTGAGTGAGTTTGAGCATCTTTAGCCATGCACAAAGGGTGCATGCAGGGTGTAGGCAAGTTGAAAGTATAAAGCAGTTATTTACTGGCTAACACAGAAAAAAGATAGCAGGGACTTAACTAACTACTAGGCTGAGCATTAGTACCACCTCAGAGAAGGTATCTGAAGAGTCTTTCCTGGCCAGGCAGTCACTAGTGAGAGGAGAAGGATCAGCGTCTGCACCTCCCTCAGTTGGGTTGTTGTTGCCATCTTGACCAGTAATGTCAACACCACTATACAGATGAGCCAGCTGTTGGCCCTCACCCAGTGACTGCCTACTAGACTCGCAGTTTTTCCTCTTGGATTTTCTACCATTTCATGATGTTTTCTTCCCTTGAAGCCTTGAGCTACTACCAGTCCCCATCTCAACAATCCTCTTCCTCTATCTGCAGTTTTATATTTCTTCCCTGTCTATAGATTTTCACACAGCTCTTTCACATCACTTTGCAGTGTCCTTGACGGTCTTAGCTGTGGTTGTGCAGCTGGGCCACATCAGAGCTGGGACCTGAAGAGGCAGTTGGGCCCTTGTGGAGTAGAGAAGAGGAAGGGCTGCAAGGCCAGCTTGCCTGCTGCTGAACCTGGGCACAGCTCAGAGGTTGGCACAAGCCAAGTAGGCAGTTTGGACAAACTCCCCTGTGTTGAGGATAAATGAGTTTAATCGTATGGATGTGAGGCACGCTGTGCCAGCTGGTCTCTGTGAAAATGGTCATGGGTACATTTAGTTTATGACTATAGATATGGCCGTGTTGCCTTCCTCACTTTGCCCTCTGGCAGCAACTGAACACGAGTTCCTCTGAAATCAGGGTCTACTAGCAGTGCTAGTTTACCTGGAGAAGACAGACCTTGTGCACCAGCCAGGGCAGCATGCTCTGGTCACTAACGTGGACAGCCAGCATGGTGCCATGTTCCCTAGCAGCTTCTGGACCATCACACCCGCTGTTAGCGAGGCATGCCTGGTTCTTCCTGCAGGTGCACAGGCAGGCAGCTCCCAGAGCTGGTCCTAAGCCTGCAGAGGCTTCTTGAGTTACATCTGTAACAGTTTGGGTTGGTTTGATAGTAGGCTTTTGGGTGCTTACAGCTTTCCAGGAAGCAGTGAAATGCATCTTCTATGAGGAAATACCAATGTGCTTTATATCATGTTTAGCTTTTTCTATTGATTCCAGCTGGAGAAAGTGCAAATCTGAAGGAACATGAATAAATGCACAAGCTACACTGCATCATGGCAAACGTCCTGGGAAGATGCAAATTCAGCTCCTTTTCTAGCCTACTTTGCTTATTTCTCCTTGCTTCGAGTCCTTAAAGAAAGTCACGATCTGAATCCAAAGCCCTCTTCGGGTGGTGCTGTGATTCAAGGCTCCTGTGCCAGGGGAAAGCAGACGTTCCTTGTGATTCAAAGGAAATTTGAACGCTGACACACAGCATCTTTTCTTTCTTTGAGGGATTGTCATGGATTTTCCTGGTCTGGGCTATTGCAAAGGAAAGATTTCATTCAAATTTGTCAGGGTGGCAGCTGAAAGACTTAGAGCTTTGGAGGTGTCGGTTCTGGATCGAGCAGCGTGTGCTGAAGCCGTTCTGTCCAGCACCCCAGAGAGTGCTTCATAGTGCCAGTGACTGCTTGATCTTCTCAGTGAGCACCAGTAGAGTTGCAGGGTAGAATGAAAAGGAGCTTTTCTTCCATGTAACTGCTTGACAGCTCCCATTTTCCTTGCCAAGAGTGTGCCGACAGCGTAGTTTTAGTTCAGATTTGGGGGAGGTGAAATCTCCAAGCATTGCTGATGGATCCATTGCAGTGCAGTCATGTACTTACTAGGACAAGACTGAGAACAATTCAGTCATTTGCCATTAGTTCACTTCCAGATAGTAACCAGTTTGATCACAGCTGATGGATAGCTAAGAGCAAGAGTCTTGCCATTCCCTGGTTGACAGCAGAGCTGGTGGACCCAGGAGAGTCCATCCTTGCTGTGTGCAGCAGGTAGACCTCTGAGCATGTTTTACCGATCAGTAAGCTTGGACTGTGTATACACACTGTTTGATGCCTGTTTCTGCCACTTCTTTGGTTTCAGGCAGTGCCAAAAATAGCTTTCCTTTGAGAGTTTTGGGGTACTTATGATCCTGGCAGCTCTGCTGATTCCTTGGAGTAACATTTCCTTCCCAGGGAGGGCCCCAGGACCAGGGGTGGTTCACAAGCAGGGTGTGACTGGTATTAGACAGAAGGTCTGTCCTCTCCTCATATTTCTGGCTATGACCTGTTTTGACAGCATGACTCACCGCTCTGACGGGGAACTGGCTGCAGTCTGTGTGGGTCAACCATAATTACCACAGTTCGTCTGACTTGTGTTAGATTTGTCATTTATTTCCTGTGGGAGCTGCAACAGTGGTAATCAGTGTCCCACCACCCTCCTTAAAATGAAGTACTGTTTATTAGAACAGAAGCATGTATTGTTTTAAGAGCTGATGTTCCTCTACATCAGACTCTCTGCTTAACAGTCTGGCCACGTTCACTGTAGTAGATCTGTCTTCCCCACAGAGATGCTTTGTGTCGGTGCTCACCCCTGCTGCAGCATGTGTCTGTTCAAATCTCTCCTTGCAGGCACGCAGTAGCAACCACACCGTTTTGATCTGTTAACTCCCAGCATTGGCCAAACTAAGTCTGCAGGTTGTCAGGATCCGTCCCCATTGTGCTTCAGGTGTTACCTGGAGGTTGTCGTCTGCGAAGCTGTTGAGTTGCTTCCCCATCAGGGCACACTGAGCTCGGTGATGTGTGTGTGTGTATAGATCCCCTGCTCTCCCAGCCCAAGTCAGACTAGTACAACCAGAGAGCTTCGTCTGAGAGGAACATGGGAGTCGCACATCACTCTCCAGATCACATACAGTCACCTAGCCAGAGACATACAATTACTAGGTTTCTGGTGGTTTTAGGGGATTGCACAGCTGTGCCACAAACACTGAACAAGGCCCAAAACAGATTGATTGGGGGGTGTGTGTGTGTGTGTCTGTGTGTGTTTTAATGCCTGTTCTCCCTTCTGTCTTCCCCTGCATCCTGTCTAGTAACTCCACTTTCCATCCCCAGTTTCCACCTACCATGTTTGAGCTAAGTGCTGAGAGAGGAGTGAGGACTGGTGGTCAACCGTTCTGTCCGGCTCCTGGCTCTCCTGTAAGCACTCCTGTAAGATGAGACCAGGAGGTATGTTAAAGATGCTCTCAGGGGAATCACCTGTGTTGCCACATCTGTAACCTCCACAGTTCCTTTGCCATAGGTGAGCCTGCCTGCAGTCTTCTAGTTTTCCTGTTCTTCAGTGATCTGAGCAAAACGTCTGCTTCTCTGGGAAGAGGCATGAAATGCAAGTTACCAAGATAATGCAGTCCCAGGCTCCAGCCCTAAATGTCCTTCACTAACAAAAGTTGCCTTGAATTTCAGGTCTGGGGATTTGAGTGTGCTGAGGTCTCAGAGCAACTCATTTGCTAACCTGCTGTTGTTTCCTCTTTAGGGAATTCCCAATGAAAGCTGGAGGTTGACCAAGATTAATGAGCGCTATGAGCTCTGTGATACATACCCTGCCATTCTAGCTGTGCCCGTAAACATTCCCGATGAAGAATTAAAGAGAGTAGCATCTTTCAGATCAAGAGGACGCATACCAGTGAGTGTGACAAAAGAAGCCGCTTTGATGTGGTGTTGTTACATCCCTTTTGGCCATAAATAATACCAAGATCAGGCTGAGTGGATTCCAGGGAGTAAATAAATAGTCAATGGATAATAAAAGTGACAGCAACATGTTTGAGGAATTAGAAAGCAACATTATCTGCCGGAACTACTGTTGTGAAAGAAATGTAGACTAAACCAAAATGAGAGGATAACTTAGCGCAACCCAGACTGAATCTCAGTTCAGTTCCTGGGAAACGCAAAGCACCCCTATTTGGTTGTTTACAATTGTGTGGCCTACTCTGACTTTCAGGATAGAGGAATACTTAGTGATACTCGTGATGAAAATGCTTATTAAATGAAATGAAGACAAAACACATCATTATGATGATTATTTCAGCGGTAACTGAAAATGTACTGGTTTACTTCTCAAGTCTATAGAAAATGAAATCTGTTCCTAAACTGCTTAACTTTTACATGGTGTAATGTAGAGTAAGACATAGCCCTATGACTGCAGAGCGAGAAAGTGTGTTTGTGACTCACACAACAGCGAGAAAACAGTCTGCATCATATTTAAAAGTCAGACTTAAACCTGCTCAGTCACCTCTTGTTGGTTGAAACTTTGGGAATGCCACCGGAATGAATGAGTAAGGACAGAAGAATTCTTTCTTTCATTCAGCTGTGATTTAAGAGAATCCAGCCTTCTGGAACAAGCTAATGCATGGCAGGATCCCAGAGCAAGCCATTACAGGTAAAACACTTCACTGGTTTAATGAATCCCATTTTTCCTTCATTTCTTTCTCATTTGTTTCCAAAGGTGTTGTCATGGATTCACCCAGAAAGTCAAGCAACGATCACTCGCTGTAGCCAGCCAATGGTGGGAGTGAGTGGCAAGCGAAGCAAGGAAGATGAAAAGTACCTTCAAGCCATCATGGATTCTAATGCTCAGTCCCATAAAATCTTCATATTTGATGCAAGGCCTAGTGTGAATGCTGTAGCCAATAAGGTCAGGTGCTTTTTCCTCTGTCTAAAGCTGGGAATGTAATAATTTAGAGCACATTTCCCACCACTATTTCAAATTATTCCGGAGGATCACAAAGGGTTTTCCACCATAAAGGGAATCGTACGCAATGGCCTGATTCTCTAGACAGACTGTTACACCTGCACGGGTATCTGTAAGATATCAGTGTGACTACTAAAGGTCTGTTTGGATTAATCTTCAACGGGAGATGAGATTGGAAGGGGGAAAAAAAAAATCAAAGTAGTACTGATGTCAAACTAGCACCCTGGATCTTGTGCATCACCATTTTTCACTTCACATCGTTGAAAGACTGCTTCCTCTAACAGCACCAGAACTCTGTCCCTGTTGGGACAGACCCTGATGGGAGCAGGGGTTACTCAGCACTTCTGAAAATCAGGCATCATGATCTTTAATTTCAACATGTAAGCTGGGGATCTTTAATGTCTAGGAATGTTGCTGTGTTTTTCCTGCTGTTATGTCTCATGCCATCACTCTAAGCCCCGTTTTAATGGTAGAACTGCTTTGTTGCACTAAAGCTGATTTTTTTTCTTTTTTTTTTTTTTTTTAAATCTGTCTTTCCCACTACTTAGGAAAGGCAATTAGTGTGTAGGATATACTCCTCTATAATAGTATGGTAAATTTGTAAATGACAGAGACAGTGAATCTAATGAGCTAGCAGCTTGAATGGGGATAAATTATAATTACAGAGAAAAAGAAAGCTTGTAATGTGATATTCTTTGGTAAAAATTATAGCATTCATTACTATTCCAGGAAAGAGACACAAAGTGTGTGCATGTACATGTTTGTTCCCAATTCTAAGATAAATGCAATGTTTTCTGCCTGCTTTAGATAGCACAATCACAATGGTATTTTGTCAGCTGATATTTGCTCAGGACAAACGATTGGGATAAAATATAAAATATGGTTTTGCTTAATGATTTTTGTGTGGATTTTGTTCTTCAGGCTAAAGGAGGGGGCTATGAGAGTGAGGATGCCTATCAGAATGCAGAATTAGTGTTCCTGGACATTCACAATATTCATGTTATGAGAGAGTCGCTGAGAAAACTGAAAGAAATTGTGTATCCCAATATCGAGGAGACTCACTGGCTGTCTAATTTAGAATCAACTCACTGGCTAGAGCATATCAAGGTATGCGTGTCTGCACCCACTGGATGTGGCTGAGTAACCACAAGTCCATACCAGTCTGTTCACTGGGAAATGTATCTAGACCTAATTCCAATGCTGGATTTTCAATTAATGAGAAATTTAAAGACTTACAATTTGTTTCCAATTTAAAAACAACCAAAACCACAGTTTCTTGGAATGGGGAATTTTGAGATGGGAAGAGGGACGAGAGAGGGGGTTGAAATACTGAAAGGTAGTGTTTTGGAAGTGAAGTGTGTTCCTGGGTAACGTGTAACTGTGAAAGCCCTGGTTAGAGCACAGGAGTCCCAGAGTTTCCAAGCTCTTGACTCAGGGATCCTCGATATCCTGGCATTACTGCCTGGCCCAGACCAGCAAATGCTGGGATTTCGTGCCCTGTCAGCCTTTCAGGAATCCAAGCAGAGTCAGAATGAGTGAGGCAAAATGCTTCAGCTTCTATAGATGTTGGTTTTCAAATTAAGCTCTTTCTCTCCTAACAATGTCCAGCTTACATTGTCGGCCTGCCAATACAGACAGGGGCAAATCTGCTTCTGGGGCAGTTGCAAGGCGATGGCTATTTTGTGTTTGTGTTCAGACACAGAATGCTTCTGAGTTTAAATCCTGACCTGTTCAAGGACTGAGCTTAACGCAAGGGCTCTTCTAGAGTTCCGCCTATGCTACAGTTTAGATGTGTTGTCATCTGGCTGGAACAAAAAATGTGTTCACCAATTTGCTGTCCTAGTTATAAACTGATTTACCATTCTCCTTGAGGCAGACAGAGCCCTTGGTTTGTCCTGTGTTGTCACTAGCCATTTTTCATTTGTAATTTCTGTTCCAAAGAGATTTTGTAGCTTTTTTTTTTTCCTTGTCCTAGCTCATTCTCGCTGGAGCCCTTCGGATTGCTGACAAGGTGGAGTCAGGGAAGACGTCTGTGGTTGTGCACTGCAGTGATGGCTGGGACCGGACAGCCCAGCTCACCTCTCTCTCTCTGCTCATGTTAGATGGCTACTACCGAACTATCAGGGGCTTTGAAGTGCTAGTGGAGAAGGAGTGGCTGAGCTTCGGCCACAGATTTCAGCTGGTGAGTCACTAGCCCTTGGAAGGCACTGAACAGAAAGTTTTTGTCCACCTTGAAGGATTTCAAAGGAGTTTAGTCTTTCCTGTGAGAAGTCTCCCAGCTGAAATCGCAGGAGAAAGGTGAATGCTGCTGCTATTGTTTTCTGCCTATAATTCCGGTCATCTCTTAACCTCCTTGGAGACAGTATTGGTTAGATAGGAGGAACAGGTGGTATTAAATCTCAGGTGCCTGACTGATATGTCATATTCCCATGCTTAGGCTTAAACTAACAGTGTGCTTTGGCTTCAGGATAGGCATTTCTGCTGGGAGTTGGCAGAGACCACTGGGGTATTTTTTGTCCTTCTGTCCAGTTCAGTCCATTTTCTGAGACTGCTTGGACACTGTCATCTAACAAATGCCTTGGTATTGAAGAGGCTGGGGAATTTGCTTATGGCCTTGACCTCACATTTTCTTCAGGTGCATTTTATTTTTGGGGAGACTTTTAATTGTTTAGGTAAAAGATCAGCAGTTTGAGACTGGACCAAGAGTAGCTTGTGGTTGTGGACCTGTGACACAGCAGTTTGTTACGGTTTGCACTGGTGGGAATTGAGAGAGCCTTTCAGTAGTATCCTTTCAGTTTATTGTGTTTTGCTTGCAGCTGTTCTCTTGTGGCCATTGAATTTTGGCAAGGGCTAGAACAAGGTCTATTTACAGCACATGCGATGGTGGGTTGCTTAGTCAAATGCTCTGACAAAGGTGGGGAAACGGAGGCACTAAGCAACTGAGGTTCTGCTGCAGCAAAACTGTTATCTGATGTTTTAACTGTGAGTATTTTAGCTTCCCTGTCTATACAAAGAAGATAATGATATTGATTTCCTTTGGTGAGGGGAGAACAGCATTACAGAAACGGAAGGGATCTCTGTTGCTTACATGTTTTTATTCTGTCTTTGTACAGTACTTAGGGCTCCTGGGTAATATATAACCAGTAACGTACTATACTAGTTATAAGGAATCAGGCCTCACATGTCTTATCCCAGGCCACGCAGCACGGTCAGGGTTGGAGGCCTACTTCTGGGGATGCTTTCATCACTGCCTCTCCTGAGGTGGCAGGAGATGGGCTGGGTTAGTGTTTGTACAGCGCTTGGAAGCTGCGAGGTGTTGTGTGACGGTTATTGCCACATACCGTGCCTGTAGGTAGTGTTTAGATCTAGCACACTGTACTACTGAAGTAGCCAGGACAACAGCTGCAACTGAAGCAAAAAGCATTCACTTTTTTTTCCTTCTGAACTTTAGCTATTAACTGAAATCAGTGCCAGCATAGCATCTGGAGCCTCTACTCAAACAACTCTTGTTTTAATTTAGCATGAAAACATCCCCATAAAGAAATTTCACTTCAAAGACAAAGAGAGTAGCTGTCCTTTACTCCTTTACCCACTGATACGGACAAAGCAAAGTCAGGACTCATTTGAACCATATTAAAACTGTTGGTAAAGGCTTGGGTGACTTGAGAGGAGACCCCAGCAGTTTCCCCCTGGAGCCCTGTGTGACTCATGTTCTTTGTCCTGCTCTGTTTCAGAGAGTTGGCCATGGAGATAAGAATCACGCAGACGCAGATCGCTCTCCTGTCTTCCTCCAGTTCATCGATTGTGTCTGGCAAATGACAAGACAGGTAAATTGCTGGGTGGCACACATGTCCGCAAAGCCACTATACCAAGACATGGCACAGTGTCTGGCCGCAGGAATAATTTCCAAGCTGACCTGCACAGGCTCTCCTTCCCGGGCTTCTACTCTTTTCTTGACTCTGGCAACAAGTTCCTTGGGAGTCTGTTTAGCAAAGAGCCTGAATGCAGAAGTGCACAGGAAGGCCACGATGTTGGCTTGCATCACATTAGCTAGTTAGTGGGTGCTGCTTACATACATGCTGCTATAATAAATGTGAGCTTGTGAGAAGAAGCTTGCCTTACCCTGAAACAGGGGACAGCTGCCTCACATTTATCATGGGCAGGAACAGACACTCCAGCTATCCTCACTAGCCCACTGTGCCTTCAGAAGCATAAGTGACTTGAGCTGCTAATGTAAGTCTCTAGTGTGGTGGGTGCATGCAGATCCTTATTGCCTCTGCTCAAGCTGATCCCATAATCAAACCTGCAGGGAAGACTTGCGTTTGCTCCATTTTAACTTATTCTGAAGGCAAACATATTGCTCCTGATTCATAGTTGATGTACAGAGCCAGGAGCTGAGGTCCTCGCTTCAGACCAGGCATGGCAGAGGCACAGTTCAGGAGAGATAGCCTGTGGCTGGGCGGTTTTTCCCCCAGGTATGTAGGACCTGGAATGTTTTTCGTGTCTGCTGTGATCCTTGTGCTGCATTTTAAGCAAATGTCAGCCATGGTCAGGCAGTTCTTTGAAAAAATTAGGCTCATCACGGACTAAAACAGGTGACATGGGAAAGAATGCCACTATTTAGGAAGCTGTACTGTATCCAAGCAGAGAAAGAAGGAGGCTTTACCATCATCAGAAGTCACTTTCATCATGCTGTCCTTGTGTTGTTGCTCCTAGAAGCAGGCATCCTGTCCTGCTGGCGAGGTCAGGGTGTTGCAAACAGGACAGCCTGCGAAGAGGAGGGTGGTTTGCGAGGGAGGAGGGCCCCGCTCTCCTCTCCATCGCTCCAGCATGTCTTTGCAGTTCACTGCCTGTATTCTTACCGACCCTTTGTGGAGCTTCAGTTCTCCCTCTCTTGGGTCTGATTGTTTCTGCATGGAACATCAACAGCAAACACAGCCCCTACCCGTACACCTGTTCCTCCTGCTGACCTGTGTTGCAAGATGCCTCCCTGCTGTTCCCTCTGGGAAGTGCTCTGTTGCGCACACAGGTTATTTCCATGCGGCCCTGGGAAATTTCCATTTCTTTTTGTGCATTATTTCATATATGCTTCAGCCTTTTGTTCACAGTCTCCTTGCATGGTCTGTCATTAGGGGCAGGCACAGCAGAGCAAGCTTCAACTTGAAGCAGCACTGAGTGTGTATAAACACAGCGGTCAGACCCTTCAGACCTCTGGCTTTTGCTCAAAATTCCTCTCTGCACGTGTAAAGCAGCTTTCCAAGAGAGAAACTCTTGCTCCTGGAAGGAGCAAATATGACCCTGAATATTCCGCCAGGCAAAGAACAGAGACAAATCCTGGTTTAGAAATAAAAAAGAGAGGCCCACTCCTTACGAAGACCACAAAGTGGGAGAAAGTTTATTCACAATTCCTATTCTAAACTCCCAACCTAATTTTCTGGTTCTGTCTGAAGTTTCCTACAGCATTTGAGTTCAACGAGTACTTCCTGATAACCATCCTGGATCACCTGTACAGCTGTTTGTTTGGGACGTTCCTGTGCAGCAGTGAGCAGCAGAGAGTGAAGGAGGTAAGACAGCTTCTCTCCAAGGTGAAGGCATGGTACTGCGGTTGCTTTAGCTTGGCTAGATAATGCTAGAGAAGTTGTTTCAGCACTCAAAGATAGTGGTAGATGCAGGTCTGGGTAATGCCAAGCCCTCTTCTTAACAGCTGGGACACAGGGTATTTTCCTCTTTGTGCAAACTGCTGTCTGTTGGAGACTTCACATTTCAGAGCAATACTGTTTCCCTCTGGACAGTCCCACTGCTTTCAGCGTGGCTTGCAGCTACTCACTGGTGACTGAATAGCTCCTGGTGTCTCCTGAGTAGTTGAAAATGCAATTTTTCTTTGAATGCCAGTTTAATGTAACCTTCTCTGTGGAAACTGGTACCTTTTTGCCTTCCCTTTTCCTTGCAGTGGTCCCGTTAGGTTGATTTTAAGTACCACGTGTGTATTGTCATGCTGCACACACAGGTTACACCAAGTAACTGGTCTCAGTGTGTGTTCTTGCCGTGCTTGCATTTTTCCAGGAGAGGACAGAGCTGCTAGTATTAAGGAAGGACATGCCTCTAGGTCCTGCCACCAGCCAGCTCTGCCCTGCAGTCTGGTCGAGGTTTATTTGCCAAGGGAGGAGTGTATAGACATGTACATTCAGACCATTCAAACGCGACCCGATTCAGACCCAGTCTGGAATCAGACGGAAAAGCGGTGACACCCACTCTGTCCCGCCTACCTAAAGATGAAGCATTTTGTCACCAAAAGGTTGCAGCCTAACATCACAGACGTATGTTGAGGACAGTGTTATGTAGACCTGATGTGATTATATTTGACAGCACATCAGTTTAAAAATAAAAATTACTGTAATACAGAAGTGATAGCATTGTACTGTAGTGAAATCAAGGTTCCTGTTTATCTAGAGTCCACAGTGATTGAATAATTGTAATTTCCAGAGAAGAAAACCTGCGTGCCATTTGCACGTGGGTTTGGGGGGGGTTTTTTGAGGCCTCAGCCTAGTGAAATACTTAATCTAGAAAGCACTTCAACACTGGTTTCACTGGGACTATTCACAGGCCTAATTATTCCACTAGATCGAGGCTAAGTCAAATGTTTTCTTTTTTTTTTTTTTTTTTTTTCAATGAAATACTCCAGCAAGTCCTCCAGGAGCACTTTAAAGAGGTGAAGTTTAACTAAAGCATTAAGAGTTCACATGCCAGTTGTCCCCTTGCTGTGCTGATGGCAATTCCTGGTCTGTGTTGGCAGCTGGGTGGGTAAGAGGGGATGTTTCTATGCCAGGATGCGTGTGTGCCTGCCTGCATCTGTGTGCTTTGATTACAATAACCACATCAAAAGAATGGGTGGGGTTTTTTTTAAGCTACAAAAAAGGCCACCAGCTCTGTATTAATGATAGGCATACGTATACGCTGTTATATACGCTTTGTAGATAAATGCTGGGATTCGTATGGGAAATAAAGCCTCCTCCACCCTTTTCCCTTACAGAGCCTTCCAAAAAAGACCGTGTCGCTTTGGTCTTACATCAACAGCCAACTGGAAGACTTCACGAACCCCTTGTACGTGAGCTACTCCAACCACGTCCTGTATCCCGTGGCCAGCATGCGCCACCTCGAGCTGTGGGTCGGCTACTACATCCGCTGGAACCCCAGGATGAAACCGCAGGTACGTCTCTTCCGAGGATCCTGCTCTTATTTCCTGCTCTGCTAGTACTAATGCTGTCGTTTTGGAGCTCGAGGGTCTGACTGCAGCCCTGCTACGCTCTTGAACCCTGACAGCAGGGAAACTGGTGTGCCCAGGGCGGGCACCTGAGACAAGCAGCCTGAACATGGCCCTAAATGCCAAAATCACTTTTTAGTCCGAGGGGACATATTCCTGGATTGCCCCAACGTCCACCTGCAGTTAACAGAGCTTTGCAAATCTGGGGCATTAGATACAGGGACCCCACAAATGCTTTCCAGTACTAACTGTTTAACAGTCAGAACTATGTGAAAATATTTAGATAAATCTGTTGTTTTTCCCCAAAGCCCTGAAATTATGTCCAGGCTGAGATGCCAATGCCAGTGTCTCCCAGAAATGTCAGAGATTAGAGTTTTGTAATTGTCATCTTTCAAAATATACACTAAGTTTTGTTTAGCCACCATTGCACTGTGCGTGTTGGATAAAATGAGTATCCCAAAGCCAGAGCAACGACTCACCCCCGGGCTGGAGACAATGACACAACCCACATACCACCCCTCCTTAGGTCAGCGGCAATGTTTTGTGGTTCAGGCTTCACTTCCCTGCTTACCTCCCAGCACTCAGCTAGACGTTTTCTTGCAGGAACCTGTCCACAATCGCTACAAGGAGCTTCTTGCCAAGCGGGCGGAGCTGCAGAAGAAAGTGGAGGAACTGCAGAGAGAAATCACCAACCGTTCCACCTCATCCTCAGAGAGAGCTGGCTCTCCCGCACAGTGCGTTGCTCCCGTACAGACAGTTGTATAATACGGACTTTTTTTTGCCGAGTACCTTCCCAGGACCATCAGGGTAGCTTTTCTGAAACTCTCTGGGTTTCCAGCGTGGTGTCTGGGAGATGCCAACTTATTTATTTATTTCTCTCCAGGGTTATTTATTAGTACTGTAGCACTAGAGGAAGCTTAAGCAAAAACAAACAAACAAGGCCCCCTATGCAATTAACCTTCTCAGTGGCTAGATTATAATACAAGCTAATTGCACTTGCCACCTAAAAGAAACCTAGAGCTCTTTCTTTGTTCACTTATGTGCTGGAAGTCACTTGGCTTTAGAGAGACTGTGCACTAGAATGAAGTACTGTGGAGGAAAAACATCTACTCGGAAGTTTGAAAAATCTCCCCTTTGCTAAAAGGAAATACTGACTCTGTACCGGAGCCTAGAGTACAGCTGTAAAGTCATGAAACCCTCCGCTGTCAAGGTCTGCACAGCAGCGTTAATGAGAGCGTTTGCCAACATACTTAGAGACAAGCAGCGATAGCATCTGAAACATATCACTTGTCTCGCTTTTCCCTTCACTTTGATCTAGATCATAGGAAGCCATGTAAATGATGCCTTATTTAAAGAAAGGGCAGCTTCTACCAGTAAAACATGGTGGTACAGGAGCAACCTACATGACTTAACTTTGTAGGACAAAGTTTACTTCCATCTCTGCAACTTTCGAGTCTCGCTTATGGTTTACATTGGGTGTGCCAGGATGCAACCTAAGCACCTTTATTTCTGAGGGGGGAAGCAGAGCACGGCTCCCCTGGGCTTTCTGCAGCTCCTCTGTCCTCCAGTGCCTCATGCTCATCAGGGGAAAGGTAGTGGAATACCAAGGGGCACGTGTGAACTGCTGGGATCAGTCATTTCATTTTGCTTGGATAAGCATAATTAGTGATTTTAATGCTTCTGTGCAGGATCATAGTGGCGTACTTAAGGTATTTCGGTTTTCTGTTAACTAATGGAAGCAACTGTCTATCAACCAAAGAAGCCCTTCTGCCTGCACTGCAGCTGCTACTTGAAGTTATTCTGGTAGACTAAACAGCTTAGTTTCTGAGCCCTATGTTTAGGTCTTTTTCCTCATCGCATACTTCAAGAATTAGTGTCACCTGACTAAACTGAAGTCCAAATTCAATTTTAATACAAAATTTTACTGTAGAAGTGGAGATAAAAAACACACTTGGCAAAACCATGACTGCCCCATTGCTCTTCCAGACAGGTAAGTACGGGGTTTAGAAGATAGGGCTTACAGCAAAGGACGTTACATACGTGCAAGGATCTTTACTCCAGGCTGCTTCTCATCCCCGTGCTACGGAAGAGTGGCACTGCTTGGCCTGGGATCCTGTGTTTCTCTTATGATAGGATCCCATACTGTGGCCACCTGTTTAATACACCCGTCAGCATGCTTCCTCACTCTGCCTCTCTTCCACCATAGAGAAGTATTTTCTGAGAGGGTACAAGGGTGGACCAGTTTACACATAAACTGCCTTTCAAAAGCTACATCACTTCTGCAGCATTAATTTCCCCCTGCAGTCTCCATTTCTGCCTGCTCTACTGCAATCGGAGTCTCAGTACTCACACAGAAATCCACAGCCACCTTCTGGCAGAATGAGTAACAGGCTGTATAGCATCACTGCATTTGTTATAGGGTGGCCTGAGACGTTATGGTTCAATAGTGCAAATAATCCACATGAAATACCTTCCGAAGGACTTGGATGTGCTTTAAGGTTAAAGGGCAGATCTGCTCGTACGTACAATCACTATGTAAGACGGTTCATAGCATTATTCTCTATTAGCAAATTGAATATGTGTGTATATTTTGTTTCTTGATGAAGGCTGTTTGGTTTCCTTAACACTAATAAAAATGGATAAATGGGTCAAGTTCCTGTGCTCTTATTTTCAACTATGTGGTTCTCCAAAGGACTTGCAGGACATGCAAACATTAATAAAATAGCACTGAAAACTTAGTATGTTGAATCCAAATCTCTTTCTTCTACAGATGGTCTTGCAAGATGCTAATGTCCAAACTCTGAAATTTAGAATGACAGGAAAACAGAATTCATCTTTGGACAAGCTTCTCTTATCGTATACAGACCAATATTAATACAGATACAGTGCTTAGCTGCTCAATACTACAAAAATACTTTCACAATTAAAAAAAAAAAATCAAACAATTTCTGCACTTTACAGTGCATTAGCACAGTAACTTCTGTGTAAAAGGAGGATTCACATTTTTCTATGTAACTCATGTTAAGGCCAAATTCACTGGGATGATTTGGGATCAACTTAATGCCTGCTCCTTTGATGCTCTCACCCCTAGTAGTCTTAATTCCAACTTGGGCACCTCATTCACTGTATGCAGCACATATGGAGCCTAGAATACTCCTAAGCCCTCCATCAGTAAGGAGCTGCATGAGGACAGCCTGAGGTAATACTGAAGTTAACCCATCTTCAAGCAAGCTGAGTCCCCAGAGATCCTTCCCAAGCAAAATTACCGAGTGTAGTTTCAGCTACTGATCTTTAGGAACCTCTGGGATGAACTGCTCTCCAAGTGGCTACTCCAGCTACCTGGAGCCTGTTGTCTAACATAAATGAAGTTAAAGGGGATGGCTCCAGGCCTGGTTAACAGCTTCTGACTTCTCCCTGCACAGCTAAAACCTTCTGTGCCTCAGAGGCAAGCAGGGTGGATCCCCTACAGATCATTAAAACTCAAATCCCTTCTGCCTGTGTTGACCCTACAGAGTTCACTGCCTGTTCAGCTACAGGCAAGGGTGGACAACTCTGACTCTCACCTTACCTGCAGTTTGCTAGCAGCTCACATTCATCACCCTGAGCAGGGAGATGTCACATCACCACAAAAAGCACACTGGGGCACAGTGCTGCAAACAGTTAATTTAGAGGAAGTGCAGCTTTCCCACAATTCATTCAACAGGCAAGCTGGCTTTATTATTTTTCAACTGTATAAATGGGTAATCTGGGTCTTCTGTACATTCCATTAATAGGAAATTCTTTACATTATTAACATAATAAATAACATTTACTGAGCTGTGCAAGTCAGAGTGCAAAATGAATTGCACCACTACCAAAGTAGATAGCTCATCAAAGCACGTATTTCAAGTTAAAAGCAAGATGCCAGGACTGAATGGCATGATTGAGGCACTTGCAGTTTAAAACACTTGTGGTTTATCTCCTTTACCACCCAAAGCTGTGGACTAGGAGACAGGATATTATCCCCTGTCCTATAGCTTTTTCATAAAGTAGGATTTCTGCAGAAAAATTTCACTCTTCAAACTCAAAAACAATTCAATCAATCATTAAGCAAAATAATTTGGAAAAGTTATTTTGCTCCTTTTTGCTCCAAAAAAGTTATTTTTGCTCCCAAAAGTTATTTTTGGAGCTTTTTGCTCCAAAAAAGTTATTTTTGCTCCTTTTGCTCCTACAGAACATCCATTGCCATTAATGCCAACTAATGCAATGTAGCAGAACAAGAACTAGGAAAGCTTTTTGAGGAGAGCTCCACGGAACACCTTTAACAGGTTTACCTGTTCTCCCTTAGACGCTCTCAGAGTTTGCATAACTGCAGCTGCACACAGAACAGAACTGACAAAAGCCCTGAAGACAGGGTCGCAGCATCGTTTCCAACAAGATGTGTCTTGAGAAGCCTCCCAATGCACAGTTCAACAGTAGCGTGAAACCACACTGGCATTTCACACAAGCCAACCCACGTGAATGCGTAGTGCTTGGTGTTCTGAAAGAAAATGGAAGGACTGCTGGAACCATAACACGAAAGGAACTGGTGGAGACCTACGTTCAGATTCAGCGGCTGGGTACCTTAAAAATGGAATGCATTTTAAACTAGACCATAATATATACAAACTCGGAGACGGAGAATTTGGGGCCCATATTTGAAAAGTGCACTTAGCATACAGTAGTCTCTTTCACACAGCAAGAAAGGCAGCTGCTTTATATCCAGAATGTGAGGAAGTTTGACCAGGATGGTGTCAAGAACATCTCCTGCAGAACAGTCAGTAGTCCCAGCTGATATCATCTTTCTGTAGTGAAGTCTGTATGGTCTGCATGTCTCTCAACAACTGGAGATTTTTCCGACTCTTCTCTCCAGGTTTCACTTTGATGGGACCAGCATTCTTTCCTTTTGTGGTTACTGTAGTTGTTACTTTAACCTCACTAACAGGGAACCTGCTGTCTTTTATTTGTTTAGCAGAAGTCTTTTTGGACTTGCATTCTCTCTTAAGTCTCTCTAGCTGAAAGAGAAACCCAAAGAAAAACATTAAGCAGTGACCTTGTTTCAGTTTATGTTATGCAATTCTTCAGACAGCTGAAATACCCCACCACTCCTCTCACCCAGCTAAGCTAATGGGTGCTCCCAAGTCACCCTGAATAATAAATATTTTGTTTTCCTTACACAACATTGCTATATTTGCATCTTTAGAACTGTGTTCAGCTTATAGTCTGAACTACTTAGGTTATCTCTTTAAAAACCAACAAGTTGATTATGGGGGAATGTCTCCATCATGAACATAAACGTTCATGCCAAAAAGTTGATTTGTCACTGTTACCATCCAGTGATTAAAAAAAAACAACGCCAAACAAAACAAATTTTTCTACACACATACTAGTGATTTTAATAGCTAGTCACTGTCAGAGATGTAGCTTTAAAAAGAATACCAAAACTCTGCTGAGGTGAAGAACTGGTATCCACACACAGCACTGTAAATCACAGCTTGTAAGACTCAGTACTCAGCAGCAAGGACTGAGCTGGCGTAAGCTTCAATGGGGAACTGGACAGAGTCTAAGGTGCAGACACACTCATACTCTCAACCCGCAAAATGGCTGGCTTCCACGGTTCCCCTCGCTTCAGGTAGTGGTGCTCCCTCCTCCTAGTTCACAGCATGCAGCAATTTCCTTAAATGCTGACTCCTAAAACTTTTGTCAATAGCTAGTCAGAAGGCTCAGCATATGCAGAATCATTACTACTGGGAACTACTACACATCTGTTTCTCTGCAACAGTTCCTCTGAAGATCATAAGACATCAAAGGTAAGTAATGCTTCTGTTAGAAAACATTTCACATGGCCATTCTGGATGTCAGCAGCAGTGCTCCCAGTATGTATTTTGTGTATAAGTTATGTCAGATGAGGGTGAATCTTCTTGGGTCATATGAACTGAACCAGATTAAACACATTGGGTTAAGCTCTTTTGAAGAATTTCACTAAAATGAATGAAGATTAGAGAAAATAGGGAACCAATAGGTTTTATAGCTTTGAATGAAGAGGCTACACTATTCAAAATATTTTGAAAGTTGTTTTAAACTAAAACAGGTATTTCACGTTTTGTAAAGTGCAAATGGAAACATAAGTAGGTCATTTACTCCAAGCAAAGGAGAACTGTTAAAAAATTCAGCTCAACAGTGAAAGCCCCTGGGAATCTAGGTATCTCTCTAAATACAGTTTAGGTTCCTAGAGGTTCCATGTGAAGAACAGCATTTCACAAGGGCTTTCCCCCACTGTCTGTGCAGCTGGTTGTCACTACGGACCTCATGCAAAGCACTTGCTTTGATTCAGCACAGCTGTTTTATGCATGCCAGGAGTGAGTGTGACTGATCAGAACACAGGTATCTCCTGACACATCAGTTATCTGACCAGAAATACCTCCCAGACAGACCGCTGGGGGCCCAGGAAGTAAACTCACACCTTCCGGCCCTATATGCTGTTTCTCAGCTTGTGTATTGCCCAACCAGCTTATGCTATGCTTACAGAATTCAACAGCTGTGGGATTTGCTATCGTACAGTAGACTATCTTTTCCCTGTTTTGGGGATGAGAGGAGCGTAAAATGCAATGCAAGAACAAATGCGAAAGTTCTGCCCAGGACAGGATGAAGAGTGGGCACAAGGGTGACATGGTAAGACAGAAAGGATACTCCTGCAGAAATACTGGGATAGGAAGATGAAGGTATGCAGACTAACTTTGGGACATCAAAGCTAAAGCTAGGCACTACAGCTCTACAGTAGTTATTTCTGCTTTATTCAATTACTGCTAAATTAGGATAGAACGCAAAAAAAAAAACCAAACCTGAAGATAGCAACTCTACAGAAACATGAACATAGTCAAACGTAACTCACCTGCAACCGATGCCTCCGGACTTTGCTGATCTGGTCTGCCTTTGCTTCCATCTTTCCCACCAGCACCTCAAGTTCCCTCTCCAGATCTTCCCTCACTGCAACGGTTGGGGCTTCCTGGACAAGCTTTGACAGCTGCTGGTGATCACTAGCATGGAATTCAGACAGAACAAAGCTTGCATCAGACTCCCTTGGCTTCTAGTGCTTGTACACCCAGTTCAGAAATAACACTTCTAGGAAACCATAACAGCAGCAGCCAGACATGTTCAACATACCATAACGAACCAGCAAGAACAGTTTTGCTGGTTAGCAGCATTATTACAGTAGCACATTCTGGTGGCAGGCTGCTGCAACGCGAAGTCTCAAGAACGTAAGTAGCTTCACACATTCAAAATGACCAAATAACCCCTTGAGGGCACGATCTCAGCACTCATTCAGTTACTATTTTGCGTATCTGTATCTACTGCAGTGGTGCAGTAGAATAACAACTCATGTTCTGTTAACCAGGAGAAGCAAAATTACTAGTAAAGCTGTCCTTTAATGGAGTATTTGTCCATTGCATCAGGGGCTGTTACCACACTTCTCCCTCACCCCTCACAAATTTGATACTGCTGCATATAAAAACAGGTATGCAGTCCGGATTTTTTATAAGAATTTATTTTTAACTGCAAAAATAAATGACAGCCTCTGCAGCCAGTAGGACAGAGAGATTATATGCCAGAGACTTCCCAAAACTAAATCTTTTCTCAGGAAAAACCTTCCAACTTTAAAGCAAAAGGCAAAACCATAAAGCATCTACATTCATAATCTGCAACGGAGAATATGCCAAACTCACAAACTCATCTGCCCAAATTCATCTTGCAAAGTCAGCAGCACTTCTGAGAGCTCTTCCTGGGATGAAGAAGATTCCTTTGGCAGAGATGACTTTCTGCTTTTGCTGGCAGGATGACCAGTACTGATGGGTTTTGCTAGTGGAGTATCATTCACCACACGACTGTTACACAAAGCTTTCGTGTGTTGTTTCATCAGGTGCAGGACATGTTGCACGTTGGCACCAACTGAATGACTGGGACTGGTAGACTGGAAGGAAAAGTAAAAGAGACTTCTTCTAAATGGTATTCTCAACAACCTACTCGATAATAATGGAGAACATTTAAAAACAGTAACATCTTTATTTGCTGCCAAGAGTGTATTTTTTTTGTTTGAATGAATACGCACTAACAAGAACAGCTTGACTAGCAGCATAGAGAGGACCCCTATTTTGGAAATGCCACTTCAGCAAGTTATCGATACTCAACAAGCCTTTAGAAGACAAACTGGAAGAGAGTCAAAGAAAATGAAACGATCTGACCACTGGGTGTCAGGAGCGCACCAAGCCAAAGCCGCTTAAGGAGCTGCAGCTACTGAGCTTTAAGCTTTGGAATTAAGCAGCTCACCTTCCCAGCTACAAAGGGTACGTCACCCAGACACAGTCTGTAATGGGGCTGTGTAGTGAGATGGCTTGTAGGAGAGCATTCCTGGAAGGAGAGAAGAGAGAAATGTTTATCAAAGATGACACTACAGCAAACCCATTTTCCCTTTGCCTTGTAATAAAAGAGGCAGCCTGCCTTCCTGATTGCACGCACACACCCTAATTTAACTCCTCAGTAATTGCCCTTCTCTTCCCCCCATGTTACCTTCTCTGGCTGCTTAGTTTTTTTCCTGGGTTTTCTTGCTTTTGGAGAAAGCAATGGTGATGCTGCTTGAATCAGTAGTCTGTTGGTTTCCAGGCCTGTCTGAAGCTTTAATTGAGGGAATAAGGGGAGTTACTGGAATTATATTAATAGATAAGAGACAGAGTAAGCTGAGAAATGCAAAACAAGAATTTTTAAGACACAGGCTCTCTGAAAGCAAGGGCTACAAGTTTTTAGGATGCTTCTGCAGTCCAAGGTCAATTCAAACATTAAATAGGAATACTTCCTTTGGTAGCACTACTCATCACTAACCCCAGTAAGTTAGACAACTAGTCTTACTGCATTACACCCATGCAGGCAAGTGCCAAAAGATCAGCTGTGCTTCACACTTGACAAAATGTTAAGGAAGTTGAGCCACCCAACCCTGCTCAATTGATCCCGTGGCATATAGTTAACAGACAACTACTCCTCCTGTTCTATTAAATTTGACAGTAAAAAAACCCCAGACCATCTACTGGAAGAGTTAAGGTCAGGATTCTCACAGTCAACAGCGAGCTCTATATGCTTTGCTGTTCCTTCCAACAGGAAGCTATGGCATGGCTGTACAAATCATCTCCTAACCAATCTCAACTAGAAGTATTCACAGAACAATTATTCACGATTAATTTGAGACACCCTTCCCCCTGTCCCCAAACTTATGGGAAAGGTTAATGCCAGAGCCTAACACATTACGTACATACTTCTTTAGCACACAATGAATATTTAATGAACACAACACTTCAAGGGTAGGAGAAGACCAGTGTCCTTATGGGCTCATAACCAATAGTATGTTGGCTCTTTTTTGCCTCCTTCTACAATATTTCTAGGTACAATTATGAGCAAGGGAGCACACTTGTTGACCTTGATCTATTTAAAGTAGAGATCCTCATACATCCTCAACTATGAATTAGTCTGAATTTCTACTCCTCTTTCCCAACTAGCTTATTTTATTGAAGAAATCAAGCTTCAGTGCACAGGTGCTGTTAGAAAAAGGTTTCCAAAAAAGCTCAGAGAACTTCAGAACATTTGGCACCTCGGGGCCGGGGGCGGGGGGGGGGGGGGGGGACGGGGACAGACGACATGGACGGACGGGGATGACACTAAACCAAGACTTTCATTATTCCATTATTCTGTATATGGGAGGCACTTTCAGCAAGTTTAGCTGAAAAGTTGATGGAAAGGAAGAGCTAATTACAGTGCATACCAGTACAAAAGAAATTTCCTGTTGGTTACCTCAGCTGCTTTTTCCTGAACAAGCTTCCTCGCGTGTTCTTCCTCCTGAAGCTTCTGTTCCAGCTCTTTCATTTTTTTCTAGTCAAAGTTGAATAAAAATAATAGCATTACTAATGAAACAATTCTTTTTTTCCTGAAGCCTACAATACTAAAAGCTTGAGCAAAAGTATATGAGTTCAATTTATGACTTAAAGCTAAGTGAAGACTTCAGCATTAGAATGATTGCTGACGTTTTGTCTGTATAGACATAAATACAGCACTCAAGTGCTGATGCTTAAAACTTAATTGATTTTTTTATTTTTACTTCCACAATTGGTATCTGAATTTAAGTCACAGCCTACAGGGAGAGCAATACACAAGGCTGTCTTTCTCTTTGGTTGTAAAAAAACCCCTAGAAAGTAGGTTGTTTTGTGTATATTATCCTGAAAGATTTTGTACTACAAAAGGGCTAACAAAGGCTAACATGTATCACTATAAGCTGAGAGAAGACTTGCTTTATTTAGACCACTAACAGTATTTTTGCCAATATCTGTAACTTAAACTCTTAGAAGAGAGGAATTTTTGACCATCTAGCCACCTTCCTAATAAAGAAGAGGGAGGAAAGTTTATATCATGCCTCTGAGATATCTTTAAGCAAAACTGATTTCATCTTTTTATGGTAAAAAGATGTAAGAACTCTTGAAAGCCCTTTTCAAAGAAAAGGGTTAAGGAGGAAGGCACACATTTCTTTGTAAACCCTCCGATAAGATGAAGACCTTGTTTAAGCACAATACGCTTACTTAAACTCTCAGTGTGAAAGTTATCAAATAACTTTCTGATTTTATACAGCAGAGTGAAAAAACAATCCAGAGCTCCAGGACACAAAACGACTTCCCTTCTCTTCCCCCAAAGACTGATTATTCACAGAGCCACTAATGAACCTGAAGGCAGAAAAGCATGAAATTCAAAGTAACAGCTATATTTGTACACTTCTGTTTGTTTATAAACCCACTACACACTGAGGTAGTAAATATTTTAATTCTGCTTTACTTAAGCATTAACGGCAACATTGATGTAACCAGCTGTTATACAAAGTTGTTAAAAGGCAAAACCCTGGATAAACATTGAGGACAAAGGCACTATGTAAAGGAACCAGATTTTTCTGTTGAATAAAAGAACCCTTTTGACTTTTTTTTTTTTTCATTCAAATCAGATATATTCCAGGTAACTTAAAATCATCTTCTACCCTTTACAGTATGTGAAACAATTCTTGATTTTCATGTGATCCATCTCACAAAGATCTTTTGTTTAACCTGTTAAGTATGACAGAATTTTTAATATGAAAATACTGAAGCAAATCTTCTGTTTGAACTGAAGACTGACACGAAGGTGGGCCAATGCTTTTGTACTGAAATGGCTGAGTATTCACTCAGCCAGCTGTTTAGCTAAAGTGTGCACCTCAAACTGCACAGCAAGAGTATACCTTACTGTGTCATCAGTGATAGACCCTGTTAGAAGTTATCTATCCAAGTTATATTCGCAAAAGAATTTTTTTTTCTTGCTTATAGAAGAAAGTATTACACAGATTACTGGTTCATCACTGAGAGGGAGAGGCCAGAAGGCCAGCTAACAGTGAACACAGATGCTCCCCAGCCATGCTGCCCATCATGTAAGGCAGCACGGCACAGAAAGCGCGCTGCAGGTCAGCACTGGGCTACCAAAACCACTCTGCTCAGTCACCAGTAGCCACTGCAAAAAATTTCAATGAAAAAATAGAAATAAAATATTTCAATGTCTATTTTTGCTTGTTTTCTAAGGGAAATTAAGTTTCATGCAGTCACCTCACTCATAGAATCACAGAATCATAGAATGGTTTGGGTTGGAAGGGACCTTTAAAGGTCATCTAGTCCAACCCCCCTGCCATGGGCAGGGACATCTTTCACTAGATCAGGTTGCTCAGAGCCCCGTCCAACCTGACCTTGAATGTTTCCAGAGATGGGGCATCTACCACCTCTCTGGGCAACCTGTTCCAGTGTTTCACCACCCTCACTGTAAAAAATTTCTTCCTTAGATCTAGTCTGAATCTACCCTCTTTTAGTTTAAAACCATTAACCCTTGTCCTATCGCAACAGGCTAAAAAGTGTGACCCCATCTTTCTTATAAGCCCCCTTGAAGTAGTGAAAGGCTGCTATAAGGTCTCCCCAGAGCCTTCTCTTCTCCAGGCTGAACAACCCCAACTGTCTCAGCCTTTCCTTATAGGAGAGGTGTTTCATCCCTCTGATCATTTTCATGGCCCTCCTCTGGACCCGCTCCAACAGGTCCACGTCTTTCCTGTGCTGAGGGCTCCAGAGCTAGACGCAGTACTGCAGGTGGGGTCTCACCAGAGCAGAGTAGAGGGGCAGAATCACCTCCCTCGACCTGCTGGCCACGCTGCTTTTGATACAGCCCAGGATATCGTTGGCTTTCTGGGCTGTAAGCGCACATTGCCGGCTCATGTCCAGCTTTTCATCCATCAGTACCCCAAGTCCTTCTCCTCAGGGCTACTCTCCATCCATCTCCGAGCCTGTATTGATACCAGGGGTTGCCCCAACCCAGATGTAGGACCCTGCACTTGGCCTTGTTCAACCTCATGAGGTTCACACGGAACCACTTCTCCAGCTTGTCCAGGTCCCTCTGGATGGCATCCCATCCCTCAAACAACTTTAACCAAAGAAGACAGAAAGGTATGAGACCTCAAAGATACAGAACACCTAAATTTTGTAAAAATTGGCTGCTGCGATAAACATCCAAATTAGTTCCACCAGGGAGGAAATGTCTCCAATGTGAAGACCAGTTTTACCTCTGTGCTTCACCACCTTGCAAATTAGCACCTGCCTGACAGATGAGCAGTCAGCATATACCCAGCTGGAACAGGGCAGGTGTTGCTTCTCACCACCTGGCAATCAGAGGATAGAGGAAAAACTAGAGGTGTAGGTAGCGTATAGCCACAACACAGAATCACAGAATCACAGAATCACAGAATCACAGAATCACAGAATCATATAGGTTGGAAAAGACCTTTAAGATCATCGAGTCCAACCATAAACCTAACACTGCCAAAAACCATCACTACACCATGTCTCTAAGTACCTCATCCAAACGTCCTTTAAATACCTCCAGGGATGGCGACTCAACCACTTCCCTGGGCAGTCTGTTCCAATGCTTGATAACCCTCTCGGTGAAGAAAAATTTCCTAATATCCAGTCTAAACCTCCCCTGGCGCAACTTGAGGCCATTTCCTCTTGTCCTATCACTTGTTACCTGGGAGAAGAGACCGACCCCCACCTCTCTACAACCTCCTTTCAGGTAGTTGTAGAGAGCGATGAGGTCTCCCCTCAGCCTCCTTTTCTCCAGGCTAAACAGTCCCAGCTCCCTCAGCCGCTCCTCATAAGACTTCTGCTCCAGACCCTTCACCAGCTTCGTTGCCCTTCTCTGTACGCGCTCCAGTACCTCAATATCCCTCTTGTAGTGGGGGGCCCAAAACTGAACACAGTATTCGAGGTGCGGCCTCACCAGTGCCGAGTACAGGGGCACAATCACTTCCCTAGTCCTGCTGACCACGCTATTTTTGATACAGGCCAGGATGCCATTGGCCTTCTTGGCCGCCTGGGCACACTGCTGGCTCATATTCAGGCGGCTGTCAACCAACACCCCCAGGTCCTTCTCTGCCAGGCAGCTTTCCAGCCACTCTTCCCCAAGCCTGTAGCGTTGCATGGGGTTGCTGTGGCCCAAGTGCAGGACCTTGCACTTGGCCTTGTTAAACCTCATACAATTCACCCCAGCCCATCGATCCAGCCTGTCCAGGTCCCTCTGCAGAGCCTGCCTACCCTCCAGCAGATCAACACTCCCACACAACTTGGTGTCGTCTGCAAACTTACTGAGAGTGCACTCGATCCCTTCGTCCAGATCATTGATAAAGATGTTAAACAGAACTGGCCCCAACACCGAGCCCTGGGGAACACCGCTTGTGACCGGCCGCCAACCGGAGTAAACTCCATTCACCACCACTCTCTGGGCCCGGCCGTCCAGCCAGTTCTTTACCCAGCGAAGAGTACACCCGTCCAAGCCATGAGCAGCCAGTTTCTCCAGGAGAATGCTGTGGGAAACCGTGTCAAAGGCTTTACTGAAGTCTAGATAGACAACATCCACAGACTTCCCCTCATCCACTAGGCGGGTCACCTTATCATAGAAGGAGATCAGGTTGGTCAAGCAGGACCTGCCTTTCCTGAACCCATGCTGGCTGGGCCTGATCCCCTGGTTATTCTCTACATGCCGTGTGATAGCACTCAGGATGATCTGCTCCATCAGCTTCCCCGGCACCGAGGTCAGGCTGACAGGCCTGTAGTTCCCCGGGTCCTCCTTCCGGCCCTTCTTGAAGATGGGTGTCACATTCGCTAATCTCCAGTCAGCAGGGACTTCCCCAGTTAGCCAGGACTGCTGGTAAATGATGGAAAGGGGCTTGGTGAGCACATCTGCCAGCTCCTTCAACACTCTCGGGTGGATCTCATCAGGCCCCATAGACTTGTGAGTGTCTAAGTGGTGCAGCAGGTCACTCACCATTTCCCCCTGGATAATGGGGGCTCCAGTCTGGTCCCCATCCCTATCTTCCAACTCCAGGGGCTGGGTACCCATAGAACATTCGGCCCTGCTAATAAAGACTGAGGCAAAGAAGGCATTAAGTACCTCAGCCTTTTCCTCATCCTTGGTCACTGTGTTTCCTCCCACATCTACTAGGGGCTGGAGATTCTCCTTAGCTCTCCTTTTGCTGCTAATGTATTTGAAGAAGTGTTTTTTGTTGTCTTTTATAGCAGCAGCCAGACTGAGCTCTAGCTCAGCTTTGGCCCTTCTAGTTTTCTCCCTGCACAGCCTCGCTACACCCCTGTAGTCCTCCTGAGTTGCCCGCCCCTTCTTCCAGAGGTCATAGACTCTCCTCTTTCTCCTCAGTTCGAGCCAGAGCTCTCTAGTCAGCCAGGCCGGTCTTCTTCCCCGCCGGCTCGTCTTTCGGCACCTGGGGACAGCCCGCTCTTGTGCCTTTAGGACTTCCTCCTTAAAGAATGTCCAGCCTTCCTGGACCCCTTTGCCCATAAGAGCTGCCTCCCAGGGGACTCTGTCGACCAGTCTCCTAAACAGGCTGAAGTCCGCCCTCCGGAAGTCTAAGGTGGCAGTTTTGCCGACCCCCCTCGCCGCTTCTCCACGTATCAAAAACTCTATCATTTCATGATCGCTCTGCCCAAGACAGCCTCCAACCATCACATCACTCACCAGTCCTTCTCTGTTGGTGAACAAGAGGTCCAGCGGGGCACCTTCCCTCGTTGGCTCACTCACCAGCTGCGTCAGGAAGTTATCTGCCACACGCTCCAGGAACCTCCTGGACTGTTTCCTCTCTGCTGTATTGTATTTCCAGCAGACATCTGGCAGGTTGAAGTCCCCCACAAGAACAAGGGCTAGCGATCGTGAGGCTTCTCCCAGCTGCTTATAGAATAGTTCATCTGTCTCCTCATCCTGGCTGGGGGGTCTGTAACAGACTCCCACCACAATATCTGCCTTGTTGGCCTTCCCCCTGATTCTGACCCACAGACACTCCACCCTATCATCACCATCATTGAGCTCTAAACTATCCAGACTCTCCCTGACGTATAGGGCTACCCCACCACCTCTCCTGCCTCGCCTATCCCTCCTGAAGAGTTTATAGCCATCCATCGCCGCACTCCAGTTGTGCGAGTCATCCCACCATGTTTCTGTGATGGCCACCATATCATAGTTTTCCTGACGTACAATGGCTTCCAACTCCTCCTGCTTGTTGCCCATGCTGCGTGCATTGGTGTAGAGGCACTTCAGCTGGGGTGTCGTCCGTGCCTCCTTCATAGAAGAACACCCCTTGCGTGCTTTGAGGCATTTCACTGGTGTTTCCCTCTTGGCTCCCGTTGCCTCAGTATCCCCTGGCTCAACTCCGCTCGACTTCGGCTGTGCCCAAGCGTACCCCGTGCATCTCGAGGACTCAGGCCGACTGTCCTCGCTGTCAGCCGCTCCCTCCAACCATGGCACGTCGCCCCTCAGCTTCTCTCGGGCAAGCCTGAATACAAGGATTCATGATTTCTGTTGTTCATAGAATGGGGGGGGGGTTATTAAGTCTCATTGTTAGCATTAAGAAAAGATCAATTACTACCAACTACAGTTCTTCAAAACGTGTCATCTACACGTATATTCACATTCTGGCCATCTGGCCACATGCAAGACAAGCCCAAACTGCACTTTTAGGGTACAACCCCATCCCCTAACTCCATCCTCAGACACAGGTGTGTTCAGACCCTCTCAGTCAGCTATCCAGAGACTGCACTGCGGGACTACAGTTGCAATAAACATACACCAGAAAATGCTTTTGAGGCAAGTACTCCAATTACGAGTACTTCACAGGAATGAGAGTCTCAGCATTTCCTTTTTACAACCAGTATTAACATTGGCAAATTGCTTGAAGGTAATACTTATAGGGCCAGGTAGCAGCTCTGCAGAGATGAAATGCTCTCAGTAAGACCCACACACAACTTGTGCTCTGGCAGAGTGTCTGAAGTCAGAGGCAGTTAAATCATTGCTCACTCACAAGTAGCCATCTCGCCACTTTCCATCCATTTCAGCACACCATGTATGGCAATAGTCTTTATCTATTTCTTGCTTCAAATTAAACTTGCAAATGTTCCTGTGGTCTTGCCACAACTAAAGCAGAGATCAAAGAGGCAACAGATGCAACTGTTTTGAGCGAAGTGAGCAGTGACCCTTTCAGGACTGTAAGGTAACAGCGCATGGATGCTCACATAGAAACAGCCTGCAAGCACAGAGGCAGACAGACCTGTCGATCAGAAAGTGGCTCATGACAGCATAATGATCACAAGGAAAATGACCTTGAGTCACAGCTAAATCCAGATCTCTCTCAGTTCCTAGAATTGATTCAAAATTGTGTGAATTTAACACCCAATTCCACTAAAACAGATTTGTGACAGCTACTAGTTCCCAAAGAAATCAAAGAATCAAAGACATCTAGTTTGATCCAGGAAAAAAAAAAAAAAAGAAAAGAAAAAAAAAAAACCTGTTAGGCTGAAATTATTTTCACTAGCCAGGCACAAAAAGACAAACAACCCAGCACCACCAAACTCCAGCTGCTACCAGTCAAAAACATGGTAAAAGCCCTTCAGAAAGCAATTCCAGTTGCTGAACCAGTTATTTCAACTCTGACCCTAGAGGAACCTACTGCTGCTTTCAGTGAACAAGGCCCAGGAGACACTCATCTCTCTTTGCAAGCGTTTGCCCCAGGTAAACAACGCAGGCACTTGTACTCCACAACTGCAGCTCACCACAATGGGGTGTCAAGATCTTAAACAGCTTGTTACAACTGCCTGGGGTCAGGGACTTCCAAGAATAGTTGTAGCATCTAAAGGTCCTGCAGCAGACCAACTAGCTAAAGATTTACTATCAAACATCACCTTATGTACTCCTGGAAAATCTACTTCAGCACCTGCTAAGGGCTGGTGTGCAGGGTTGCAAGCCTACAGTTTTGGTAAGAGTCCAGAGCTGTCCTCAATACCACAATCTAATCATGTACTATCTGCTCCTTTTTGGGGGGCAGGGGAGAAATCTGCAGGTGAAAGTCTCTCCCTGGTTAAGCCCTCTGTCGTTCCCATGCTTGGGAGTCTCATGGTCTCTCTACAGCAGCAGGAAGAGGTAGGATGTGGACTGGACTTCAGAAGCCAACACCACAGAGGGTACACAGAAAGAGTATGACCAAACATGGTCATGTTGAATTTTTAAAAGCTACTGAATCAAAAGGAATCCTGAAGAGGCAGACTGGTTCAAACCCACTGACAGCCAGCCAGTGCTAGAGGCCTAGCAATGCCAGAATTCTGCACACAAAATAACTAGTAATAATTGTGTTTAAGGAGGAAGGCAAGTGGATAAAAGAAAAAACAAACACATCAAACCCACACAACTCAACTCAAGTCTGGGTCATAACAGAATGTAACTGCTAGCATTCAGTAGCATGCAAGGCAACTCAGAAGTTGGGAGCTTAGGAACACCCGCAATCCTGCATGCCTATGCACCAGCTAACCACAAGAGAGGAACACCAACAGATACCATTAAGGCTAAACAAAGTGTAGTGATCTAAAGCCTACGTGGCCATGTAGACTTCCAGCAATAACTGCAAGTTTTTACAAAACTTGAGCTTTAAAAAGATGTTTAGTTGCCGTCTTTCTTTACAGCATAAAGTTTTGCTCAGCTCTATTATTGACATATAGCTATAAAGTGCTGATTACAATAAACAAGGTAAATCGGATATAGCATCCAGTAAAAATGACAGACCTCTGCTATGGACTGCATTGTGGTAAGTCTGCTGTACTCTTTTTCCAGCATATCCAGCTTTTCCAATTTAGACTGAACGTGTGATTGATCAAGAAGCCGATCTCTCTCCAACGAACCCTTGAAGGGAGAAGTGAAAAGCAAAACAATTATAGGCACAATAAAACAAGACCATCTGTAGTAAGCCTTGTGCCTGCAGCTCAAAGGAGGCCCATAAGCAGTCCAAAGGAACTACTACCTCCTCTGTGCAATTTTAGATGGTGCTACAATTAGGGAGCAACTGCGCCTCTGGTCCATCGATGTTGGGAACCTCACACTCAAACAGATTCAGATGAGAGAGAATTCTGCAGAGTCTTTCCTCCCTCCGAACCCAACATGGTAAAACCCCCTCATTACTCAGCTATTAGAGATAACTTTCTTAATTTTTTTTCTTCAGTAAATATTTAATAGACTGAAACAGGACAGCCACAGAGACCAATTAACAGAGAGCTCTAAATGATCCCTGCTCCCATAAAACAAAATTCAAGCTCATTTTAGATATAGGCCAAATCCCACAGTCACTGATGGCGGGAAATAGAAATTTTACTATTATTTCTACAGAATCAGTATTTCAGCCCCAGTTTAGCGAAAGCAGTATTAGTAAAGAAAATACCCAAAGATCTGAAGAGTGTAAACACAAAAGGGAGGTTTTTTCCAGTGGCATGTGGGTATAACACTGAGGGTAAAGATGAGCTACTGCAGTACGCCAATCACGCAGAGGCAAACAATTTTTATTAATATCAGAGCCTGATACTGCCTTAGAGTCAGGTGCACAAAGGCAGAAAATACCAGGGTCCTGATAAGAGTGGGAAATTTAAGCAGGGAAATTATCCACACCTAAGTATACAAAGGCCAGCTGAAATAGACATGCATACTTAAAGATATTAAAATTATAGTAACTACAAAAAATCATGACATAGTTCATGATTTTTATAATTTAACCCTGAGATAATCTTGAGAACACACCTGTTTCTCCAAGAGATGCGACTTCTCATTTTCTGCATGCTGGATCATTTTTCTCATGTAGTCCAGCTGTTTCTCTAAAAGGCTACACCGAGACTCAGCAGCTGCCAGCTGAGAAGCTAGTTCTGAAGACAACAGAAGGCAGAAAAGTGAAATCATGCACTGCTTCTTCCTGGGATTTTTTTTATGTTTTCAGGACAGTTCCAAAACAAAGAAGAAAAGGACCATCTAAAGAAACCCACTGATTAAGCCTAATGAACTTCTGTATGCATGCAAATCCCTAAAATGAAGTATGCTTTTAAAATGATTTCTTCATAACCCCATGTGTCACTGCAAAGTAAAAGATGCTGAACAAAGTCAATTAGAATAGTTTTATGCATTGATAAACTCAAGTTTCAACCACATCAGTGTTCTGTAGTATCTATATAAAGTTTGTAAACAACCTTGGTTTTTCTTTGACACTTCAGTCTTGTCATGCTCTTTGTGTTGCATTTGCTCACTTAGTACTTTTTTATAGTCTGCTGTTTCTCTGCTGAGGTGTTTTACATTCTCCTCCGCCTGAAGCCGTTCCAACTCCAGCCGATGAATTTTTTCCTGGAGATTCTTCAGAGCAGAAAATATTGCTGTAATTGAACAAGTACCTTTCATTAGATACCATTAAATCACCACTTCAAGATAACACTGAACTTGAAACGTTTTTATAAAAGCATGTTATGTAAGAAAGAGTGTTCCTTACCAGCATCCAAGACTCCTTCCAGGAATTAAAACCTGCTTCCCTTTAAACCATAACTGATTCTAAAACTAGTCTGAAACAAATAGATTCCCTTGGTGCACACCTTCATCTGAAACACTGGGGAAAGATGCATCCATTTCCAAGAACAAGGCATGTAAATATTCTGTAGATTAAGTGCAAACAGTGCATCTTTTGACTCTTTATCAAAAGAAAATGAAAGGTCACAACTAGATAGTTAAAACAGTGGCAGTCCTCTATATTATTATTCCTCTACAAGTGCATGCCAGCACAACAAATACACAAACACAACGCTCCTATGAATGGTCACAGAGTAGAATAAAGGTTAGCTATTAGACGGGCTATAAAAACATTTCTTTCTCTGTCAACTCTTTTTTGATTCTTCTGTTTTTGCACTTGTGTTCCTCTCCTCCCCCCCCAAGACATGTATCTCCTTTGAGCTGAACAACTTTCCCTCTTTCTGTTCCATTCCCTGCTTTAACAATTACTCCACAAAACCTTTATATATTCATCACCACAAAAAGAAAAGCAGTTGTAAGACAACTCACATCACCTTGCAATTAGACCATCTGCTGGTAATCTGATGTATTACGTCTCTAAGCTGTATTGTTTAATTTTGCAAAGCGAACCATAACGATAAGCCCTTTCCCCAATACAGTCCTGTTAAAGTAAAACACAGGAACATCTGTACAGACAGCTCATATAGCAGACTAATCTGTGAGGTCACATTAACCTACTCTTTTTGCTTAAACCCACTCTATAGAAAGAATGCACCACCGTTATTACCAAATGCATGAGCAAAAGTAGGGACTGCATATTTGTTTGAGCATCAGATTACAAAAAAAGGAAAAATAATTATCGGCATGAGTTTTCCAGAGTAAAAACTCATCAATTTTGCATTTTGAAATGCAGAATAGCACATTAGAGTATCACATCAATAAAAACTACCTGCTTTAAGGTAACTGTTAAGTAAATAGGTAGGTGACAGCAGTCACAGTTAAGGAGAAGTTATAGATAGCTTGGCCCTGTTTGCAGGATCAGAGTCACCAACTGTACCCTCTTCTCTTTACTTATGTTACTGTTACCAGGATTCAGTTGAAATGGGCATAGCTGAAACTACAGACAGCTTTGTTACTGTTATCCTTACAGCTAAATTGAAATCTCTGTGTATTTACAATAATGACTAACAAAATACAGGAATGAAGCAATTCAAGAAACAAACAGACAAAGGTGAAACCCAACACAACGACAAGTATTCAGTCATCCTTATTAGAGTATTAAACCCAACTATGGATGCTGAGACACACACATACACAACACAAAGAAATTCAAAACAAAATAAGCAGAATTTACTATACTCAATTTCAAGATTTTTCAATATGTTTTTTTTTTTTTAATATTAGGGGGTGGGAGGAGCAGTAAGGACCCCCAAGAATGATCAAATCTACTTTCCCATCTGAAGTTAATTCCCGTATCTTTAACCTTAACTACAATATACACTCCAGAACATCTTTGCATTTTTAAAACCTATGCAAAAAGAGTAAGATATTGGATGATCTGTCTGTTGGGTTTAATTTTTAGTATGTATTCATATTTGAACATTTTTGAAAATAAAGACCTTCCATAATTTTTAAAAAGGGATATAATTTATCAGATTGTCTCCCTCCACCTGTACTTATTTCAGAGTTGGCAGATTCCCTGCTTGAAAAAAGTTGCCAATAGAAAACTTGGAAGTCAAAAGTTTGTCACTAATGCAAAATGCAACACAATCTACAAAAATACACCTGCATCAGTAATTCATAAGGAAGCTCTTTCCTGCACATTCAATTTTTTATCTGTCACAAGGTTCCTTTAGTTTTGTGTCAACGGCACTCTCAAAACTGATGGCATTGAGCATATGAGAGCAGACACTGCATTTTAAATAGCACTTCAAGAATTCAAATTTCATCTACTAGGTCATTAACGTAGAAGTCTCTAGAAATTCAGACATGAATTATGTTACTGGGACAGGGACTTGAGCCTATCATGCTGATTTTTTACTTAGTTTGGGCAATATTAGGATTCATCCTAAATCTGTCTCACTTTTCTCCCTATATCAAGTTTTTCACACCCTTAAGCCTCCATGCAACTCCAGTCTTAAAGGAAGTATTTCTGCAATGACCCTGAGCCAAACAGCTCACATCAAAGGATCGATCCTGCTCTAGCCTCCCAACTCCCCTTGCTGCCTCCTGTACTTACCCCAAGGCAGCTCTGGAGTACGCCTCATTGCGTGACAAGCCAATTCACTAAAACAGAAAACTAACCAAAAATGTTTTTGCTCACGTCAGGTCAGGCAAGACATATCTGTTTATCTGGAGATGAAGACCAGGACCAGAGTGGGAAAGGAGGGAAAAGGAATAGCCTAGAAACAAGGAAGAATAAATGGGAGTAAAATCTCCTTCCTTTTTGGTGTTGTGATCTCTCTGTTCAGCACTATACCACATAATACTCTTTCTGTATGCTCTAAGTCTTCACTGATATAATAAATATTCTTGCCACACTCTTTGCCCATAACAAGCCTTCCCATTGCAGCAGCACCAAACCTCTTCCTTTGCTCCAAACCATTTTGGGGACTAAAGTCTCCTTATTTGAAACTCAGCTGTGAGCTCAGAAGAAGAAAGACTGAGGGAGAGGAGGACTGGAGAAAACATGTCAAGACAATTTCACAAAGTATTTGGCCAATTTTACAGCTTTCTACTACTGAAGAGGAGCATCTTTCTTCAGCTGTAAGATGACCTTTTTCATTAGGTATTCTTCAGAAAGAGAAGTGCAAAGGACCTACAAAACAGGTGACCTGCACATCATTGGGAAGTGATAAAAGAATAAAAACACTGAAACCTTTGTAGGTGTGGCCGTACAGCATTTCACCGCATAATTTGGAAACAGGTAAGAAAACAACTTCACTGAACTATTACCTCTGCTGTTGCTTTCAGGATATGGAATTACTGGTTTCCGTGGGGAGAGCAGCAAATCTGAATTAATAAATGGCTTGTACTTTGGATATTGTATGTATGAAGTTGCAGAGAGTCCATCTGTGGCTGATGCAGAGTTATGAGTTTTGTGTAGATCACCCTGAAAACAAAACAAAGCTGTTATTCAGCCCATTTGTTTCTCTGTCACAACAAAAAATTAGAATCCAGTTAGATGGTGTGGAGAAGTATTGCTGCAGAAGAAAGGCTGTGTTATTTTTACATCCAACTCCCCTCCACTAAAAACAGTATCAGAAAGAAAATGTCTTTTCCATACTAGTTTCCAATTTCCACTTTTGTTTTCTACTTACTTATACTGTCTCTTGCTTATTGTGAGAAGGTAATACACCAGTTGGAAAATAGCCGCCTTTTTAACTACTGATTATACGTACTACACACAAGATACTGTACTAAGGTGGCCAAACCTGATAAAGCACACCCAGGACCAGTTCTACATCCACTCACCTAATGTAATGCTCACTGACTGTAGATGGGGCAGAGGACACGCTCTCGCCTCACCTCACTCTCCCAGCTGCATAGTCCCAACCCTTCTTTTCCACTGGCTTCAATTCATCTTTCCTGTCCTTCCACGAATAGTTTGTACCTCACCAGCAGAAACACCTAGGTGACTTTATGCTACACCTGATTAGTGGTATCAGCGCAAGAAAAGCAGCAGCAGATCACGGCCAGGAAGGTACCTCTGCCTCTGAGCAACAACGTGCTGTTAGGTCAGCTTGAGACTGTTCTCAAAAACATGGCCACAGAGACACAGAATCACAGAATCGTATAGGTTGGAAAAGACCTTTAAGATCATCAAGTCCAACCGTAAACCTAACACTACCAAGACCACCACTACACCATGTCCCTAAGCACCACATCCAAACGTCTTTTAAATACCTCCAGGGATGGCGACTCAACCACTTCCTTGGGCAGCCTGTTCCAATGCTTGATAACCCTTTCAGTGAAGGGTTATCAAGCATTGAAAGAACCCTTTCAGACCACGGATTTCCCAGCAGTCTACATCAACTTTTCAAATGTTTGCTGTGTTCTGGATGTTGCAACGACCAGAGGGGACCACCTAGCTGTGAACATGCTATGCAGTTGGGATACCATTAAACCATGTGCTTTCTAACAAGATTCTTCTAAGCAAAAGAGCCACGGCACTTGTATACCTTGTTTATGCTTTTGACTCAAGAACTGGCTACCTGGCCTAAGCTTTACGATTTGTGTATATGAATTAAATAAAATATGAATGCTTATTTTTAACATACAAGAGTAATTTCTCTCAACTGTACCCACCACTAAACATTTCAGTAACAGAATTTGAAGGTAACCTAAGAGAGGAGTGGGCTGCAGGCAGATGCAATGCTCCTACAGCTTTCCACAGAGCATTTACTTCACTAGTATTAAACTGAGCAATTGCTGATCTTGGCAGGGGGTTTTTAAGCTTCTGCAAATACAAATTATTGGGAGCATATTGTGACCTAAATCAAAATACAGTAAGTATTTATGTAAGTATCTCATAGCAAATTAGACAACGGCCCAAAACGCATTATGAGGAAGAAAAATAATACAGGGAAAAAATTAAGAAAATTTGTTATTTAAAGCCTATACATAGCTAATTTCCTCTTATAAATAAAGTGATTCATTGTGGACAAGAAAATTAGGACCCTAAGCACTCTGAATGTATCAATTAGTGTTTCTAAGCACAGCTTTATGAATGCTTTGCAGTTTGTGTTTATAACATTTTCCTACACAACGTAATTGCTTTTCTTGGAATAACTGCATTTGCACAAGACCTTTTGCTATCACGGAAAACCAATTAAAACACTAATCCCTAATTAAGAATATATTAATAAAATATTTTGAACAGGTTTTTGTATGTATGCATATACATACTGTTTTATGCTCAGCAGCCATACTGGTCTAACTAGAACGTGTGGATTTAAAACCAAATGAAAGCCTGTTAGGCGCTAACATCAAGACCTAAACCTCACGCGCAAAAATAACATCAGCGTTACAGGATGTTGAATTGATGAACACAGAATAATAAGACCAAATAATGAAGTAAAAATAAACCCAGCAAAACACAGTACTTTATGCAGCAGGCAATAGAATAACAGCAGCAACATAAGCCCCAGCAACCCAAACGACAGTAACTATTGATCCAAATACCAATATACTATCTGCTATTGATTCAAATCAAAGGTATCCCATGAAACAGTCAAAAGAAAAGGGGAATCAGTTTGAAATCAAAGTAGGGCTGCCAGCATCACAATTTTCCTAGATGTCTTTGTTTCACCTGTAAAATCTTATCTGTGAATTAAAAAAAAATAACTACATAAAACCCCCAAACTACAGGAGTTTGTTTGTTTTTACTGGCATAAGTAACATTTTTCTAGCCAACAGCAGACTAACTGAAAGAAAAAGCTATCATACTCAAACACTTGAACACCAAGTTACACAAAGCAAAACAAATACAGGCTTTCAACTAGTTGCATGTCTTCTAAATTTCACGTGGATGCAGGGTACAGGCACTAATTTGAATAGTGTAATAGTCAGTACAGATATCTGCTTGAAATATAATACTGAAAAAAATTGTGCTGAAATATTGTCTATTGTTATAGGCAATCGCTCTTTGCTTCAGTCTAAATAATCACTTGTATATTTTCTTTATATGTTTAAGAAAAAGACTGGCTTATATTCTGTTTCACAAATAGCAACTTCTAAATAACCTAAGTGAAAAATGTGAGAAAGTTTATGAAACAGCATCAAGGAATTCCCCATCACAAATCTCAGACTCAAATATCACACCAATTCTCTGCTCTTCTCAATTTCTCTGAAGTCATTAAAAATTATAAGTCTGTTTCTGCTCTTGGAAATTCTCACAGGGAGCATCATGCTGCAATGCTCAGGAAAACCCTGAAACATAAAAAAAAAACCCATATGAAAATCGGGGAACTGTATATATTTGGTCTGAATCTCAGCTAGGCCACATTTGCTATCTTCTCCCCTCATTCTGGGTACTCCCTATAGTCTTTCCTTAAGCCACACTAAAGCCTTATAATCTTAGATGAAGAAGCTTAGCGGTCCCACAAGGAGCTATGCATACCAGCATTATGTCACGGTAGCAAGCTGAGGACATTTAACCTTCACAGGTCTGAGGACATTACCTCCCAAAATCCATTGCTGTTACCATTGCCTATCACCTGCCTACTCAAGCATGCAAAAGGGAACATTAAAAACACAGAGCAGGGATAGCTTAACACACCAGTAGCACGCAGTGACCTCTTGAAGCTCCCAAAGACTAAACATGGAGCAGGAAGGGAAGACACAGCCTCATATGGAAAGTTTTAAAATAAGAATCAGCAACCTGGGGCAGAGGTACACTTTTCAAACCAAGCAACTTGTGTCAATGGTAAAAACGACCCACGATAACATTGTTACTTCCCTGTTGCAGTAAAAACCAGCACACAGTGGAAAACTTTCCAGAAGGCTATTAATCTCAGTGGAATACCAAATGTTTCCAGTAAGAAAAAGGAAAAAAAGCTCTATGTTTTTCTCATGATCATACTGAATTTGGCTAGATCCCTGGACAGTAAAAATAACAAAGATTTATAAACAAACTGTAGAACCAGAGAGGCAGAAAAAGCATGAAGGCACCAAGTCAGCGCCTTTGGTACTAGCACTTTGACACTGGGAAAAGGGTATAAATTAGAGTGGGTGGATTGCAAGTTCTTATATGGCTGCTCAGAAGAGAAAAAAAAATAATAACAGGAAAAAAAAATTGAAGCTTGGTAATGCTTTAAATGACACCGAGTAGTCCTCACGCTCAACTAAAAAAATAAAAAAAGCTGAAATAGGGGAAAATTATCTAAGGACTGGGAAAAAAAACAGAATAACCACGTATTGAGTTCACTGAGCATAAAATATCCAAGTACCCAGTTATTGAAATTTTCAAAATAGCCATTTTGGAGGACAATCTCAATTAGCAGCCTGCCCTCATCCCTCAGTACTGCATTACTGGGAGAGTGGGGAAGGAAGAACAGCCCCTATCACCCAGAAGCCAACTTGAGTGCTGTCTGTGCCTGCCCGATACAGAACTGAGTCAGGAGTGCTCTAAATTTAAATAACATCTCTGTTGTTAAAAAGCAGACTTAAAAAAGTTAACTTAGTCAAGCCATTACATCAAATAGGGGGAAAAAATGTTGGCAGAACACAGTATTTTTTGTTAAGTTTCTGCTGTAGTGTGCCAGGTGTATTAAAAGCAACTATTTTCAAAGTGTAGTTTTTTCAAAGCGTAAAGTTTGCTTTTTTCCCTTTTTTCAACACATAGAAAAAGTCTTCAGTTGGCAGCCTTTTTCCTAAAAGTTTTGTTTTACTAACTAAATTAATTAAACAGCCCACATTCATCTGCTTAAGACTCAAACTAGTTTTCTGACATCCTTCTCTACACATGCTAGAAAAAATACCGGTCAGGAAGGACATAGGAGTCCTCCGATTGCTCTGTCACCGCTCTTGCTGGTGCAGGTGTAAATATGGGACCACACTGCAGAGGAGGAGACACACAATGGAGAACATCGAGCTGGGTGCTCACCAAGCAGCTACTGAGACCCCAAACCATGAATCCTCAAGAGATATATCTCGCACACCATCATTCTGCATCCTTTTTGCTATCTCTACTCTGGCTCCAAAGTATTACATAAGACATGGCCACTTACAATGAAAAAAAACAACCAAAGCACCCACTTGACTTCCGAGAGCTACAAACGTCAAGCCAAAGTGTCAAACGAGAAACCCAACAGGAAGCTTCCATTTCAGGTGATGATCTGGTGGAGGCAGGCAGCGTCCATCCACCCAGCTCAGCACAGCCTGCTGTGTTTGCTCCAGCCATGCCTCCGTTTCTTCACTTCATCTGTCACAAGTAGAGACACGGGTCCCATTGCATCTCTACGCTCAGCACCTTGAGAGGAAGGTGGACAAGGAAATTCCAGTCCCCTGCGTGCAATCACCTGTGCATTACCTCCAAATCAGCCAGGCGCTCACACACACACTAAGGAAACGGGTACATACCGAAGTTATACTGAGGTTTAAGGCAACGTTTTCACCTTACGAATGGGAAGCAGCAGACGCTAAACCCGCTACCCACCCTCCACTGGGAGCAGCAGCAGCAGCTTGCTGTGCTAGCGTTACTGACCCCTAATTGCACAGTCAGGGCTTTAACTGAGCCTCTTCTGGCTTTGGAATAGGTGTTTTCAAAGTCATCGCTCCGAATTATTTCTGAAAATAAACCGAATTACAACATTTTATTCCCATTCGCTTACAAGCATGCTATCCAGAGACTGGCACGAGGACAGGAAGAGGGGGCTGGTTTAAATAGCAGAGTATCTTCCTCTTTTCCTATCGCTTTTATAAAAGAGGCGTGAGTATTTGATGGGCTTTAACATGTATACATTGCAGTTGAAAGACAAGACAGCTTTCACCGTCCACGTTGTTCCCGGCACGCCGAGGGTGGGCAGGCCGCCGGCCCCGCACTGCCCGGCCGCTGCTCCGGGAGCCCGCCGCGGCCCCGCTCCCGCCCAAGCCCCCGGCGGCCGGATCGCCCGCCCTTCCCCTCGCTGCGGCTCCGGTGCGGCGAGGCGCGGGCGAAGGCCCCGGGCCCGGGCCCGCCTCCCCCCCATCCCGGACGCAAGGACCGCCGGCGCGGCGCCGCACGCCTGAGGAGGCTCCGCCGGCCCTCATCGCCAGGGCGGCCCCGGCGCCGCGCAGCGGGGCCCAGGCAGGATCCCCTCGAGCCGCCACCCCCTCAGCGGCGGCCGCCGAGCCTCACCGTGCGCTGATGACCGCGCGCCGCCGCCATGTCCGCCGGGGGGCCCGCACTGGTGCATGTCCCTTTAAGGCGCGACACCCCTGAGGCGGCGGCGCCTTTCGCGCCGATCAGGCCCCGCTTGACTGACACCCTAGCTTGCCAACGGAAAGGGAGGAGTGGCGGGTAAGCCCCACCCCGAAGGAGTAGGAGCGCCCGTCATAGACTCAGACTTGAGTGACACTTGAGCCGCCCAATAAAATAAGAAGAAGGGCGCTTCTCAGCCAATCGAAGGGGAAAAGTCAACAGAGGCGGCGCGGCCTCCTGCGGCCAATCGCCGGAGCGGGGAGGAGGCGTGAGGGAGGAGCGAGCGGCCGCGGGATTCGCGTGCGGCACACGGCACCTGCCGCGCACGCGCGGAGAGCAGGCGGCGGAAGAGGATGGTCTTTGTCAAAGTGAGCCCCCGCACTCCAGCCAATCGAGAAGCAGAAGTCGCCCGGGGCGGCCCAATGAGCGCCGCGGCAGCGAGGCCACCCAATCAGCGCCCAGCGCAGGACAGGGCGCCCGCGGCGGGATTGGCGGCGGCGGGGGCTGCGGGGGCGGCGATTGGGCGGCGAGTTTTGAAGGCAGGTTTGGCGCGAGGCGGTGATTGGCTGCCGCCGGAGCCCGAGCCCGGGGCGGAGGGAAGGGCGGGGGGCGCGGGGTGACGCCGATGCCGACACCGACACAAGGGGGAGGCGGCGCGGCGGCGCGGGCTCTGCGCGGGGCCTAGGGCGGCGGCGGGGCGCGCTCCCCAGGCGCGGCGGCGGCGGGAGGGGGGGCGGCTCCTCGGCGGCGGCCCAGGCGGCCGCTCCGGCCCTCGCCCCGGCACCTCCCTCTTCCCCTCCCTCGGCCCGCCCGTGTCCGCCCCGCCGGCCGCGGCGCGGATGGCGGCGGCGGCCGCGGCGGCCGCCCCGGCTCTTTATGCCTGCACCAAGTGCAACCAGCGCTACCCCTTCGAGGAGCTCTCCCAGGGCCAGCAGCTCTGCAAGGTGCGGCGGCGCCGAGGCGCGGCGGGGCGCGGCGCGGGGGGCTGAGGCGCGGGGCAGCGCTCGCCGGGTCGGGCCCCCCTCGGCGGGGCCGGGGCCCCGCAGCCCTGGCTTCTCGGGGAGGAGGAGGAGGAGGAAGGTGGCGGTGGCGTCGGCCCTGGCGCGGGGAGGCAGCCGCCAGCCCGGCGGGACGCCCCTCAGGCAGCGCCCGGCGGGACCGGCCGCGGAGCGCCGGGTGAGGTCGGTGTGAGGGTTTCGTGGCGCTGGCACGGCGGGGTAACGTCGCTCTCCTCTCCTCTTCTCTCCTCTCCTCTTCTCTCCTCTCCTCAGGAGTGTCGGATCGCCCACCCCATCGTGAAATGCACTTACTGCCGGTCGGAGTTTCAGCAGGAGAGGTACGGGGGGTTCGTGACCTGCCGAGGTCCCGCCGCAGGCGGTCGGTGGGGCTGCGGGCGGAGCAGCTGTTCCGCGGCAGAGCCGCTTGTAACGGCAGGAGTTCGCACCGCTGGAGACGCGGCGGAGGGCAGAGCCGCAGTGAAGTCACCTGCCTGCCCGCTCTAGCAGCGCGAGTGTGTCGCATCAACGCCGCACGGCGTGAGATTCGTTCGCTTACCGTTAACTGCTTACCACAGCGTGTGTTTGCATGTGTGTTTTCCAGTAATTGCATAGGAAAGAATTTCAAGGTGTGTGTTTGTCGCTGAATTCAACATTATGCAATTTTATCTTTAGCAAAACTAATACAATATGCAAGAAATGTGCCCAAAACGTGAAGCAGTTTGGAACGGTGAGTAGGCTCTTAGTTCTGAATATTGAAGTTAAGTTCGTTCACGTTTTAAATTTAAAAAAGTTCTCTTGCAATGGAACTTCTTATTTTCTTTTGGAGGAAAAAAAAAAAGATTAGCTTTCGGAAAGGTGATGAAAATTACTGGCAGCTCTTGATTTCCTTTGTGGCTTACAGTTTCTTTTTTCAAATGGAAATCTATTGTGATTATAAGTAGCTTAACAGTTATGAATAACCGCAGTATAGCTATTCATAGTAAAAACAATGTTATTTCACTTCATGCATGTAACGCAGACCATTCTTTGCATGGTCTCATAAACACACACTTGACAGCAGAAAGACCGTTATCTGTCTGTGTTTTTAATGAGTGGTAAATGTGAAAATCTAATAATTCTCCATACTTTATATAATGCAAGTCTTAAAATTTTTAAACGCATGTTAATCATGTTAAGCTATTAAGTAGAAAAGATGTTATGAGTATTAGCTGTATGCATGTTACTTTGCATTTTCTCATCTTGAATTTCATCTTCAGTTCTGTTAGAAAAATTAATTTTTTAATGTATGAATACAGACACAGTATCTGAGTGCAGATACTAGTTTATGCAAGGTATCAAGATAATCTTGTTGTGAAACAAAAGTGCGTAACTTCTATATACTTGACATAAACCATATTAGAAGAAATTCAGCTTATTTGAGAAACATAACAGCTGTTGGTATGTAGTCAAGCATTTTGTGAATGTAAATGTAAACTGAACATTCTTTCAAAAGCTTACAATGTAGCAAAACGAAGCGCAAGACAGATCCCACAATGTTTTTTATCAGTAGTTCATCAAAAAAAGGAACTGCATTGAAGAGAATCAGCCATTTCTAACCTATGAAAACTGACAGCAATTTTATTTTCCAGCAGCATATTGTTCTAGTTGAGTGTATGATATAAAAGTTGATAACCTGACCTGATGGTATCTGAAGTTTTTGTTTGTTTTTTAAGTTTCCTGCAGAATTGCAGAGATCAGGATACTAATCTTGGAGCTGTAGGGTTGTCACATCCCTGAGTAGTGCAGGGGAGAGGGATGTTTTCAGAAACTTCCAGTCTAAAATATTACTTGATTACTCTTCTTCTAAAGTTTTTTAAGTAATTTATTTAATAATGTAGTAAAACAGAGAGAAAATGTCATCGTATTTAAAAAAAATAAAAAAAAGAGGCAGGGGTAGAGGTGTGTTTCAGACACCTCTACATTTGTGTTACATTGTATGTGTTTCTTTCATTGAATATGTACCTGGGTTTTCATGGAAAGTCCAGACTGTTTTTGACCATTGAAGGAGCATCATTTTAGGGGAAAAGTGTAGTATTGAAGATAGAAATTGTAGGGAAAAGGTTCTTTAAGATAAGTTATATGAAGCCCTAGTAGTTTAGAAGCATCATTGTGTGATTTGAAATACCTGTGTTCATTACAGAAGCTGTAAATGTATTAACTTCAGTTCAACTTACCTGTTTTTCAGCCCAAGCCTTGTCAGTATTGTAACATTATTGCAGCATTTATTGGCACAAAATGTCAGCGTTGCACCAACTCGGAGAAGAAGTACGGCCCACCTCAGACATGTGAACAGTGCAAACAGCAGTGTGCTTTTGATCGAAAAGAGGAGGGAAGAAGGAAGGTAGGCTTTGTTCTACAGCTGTAATGGCTTAGGCTGACAACAGTGTTCCTCCTTCATAGGAGAAAGATTAACATGAATGTATCTTAAGTTCACTAACTTTAGATAAAGGTGCTGCCCTATGCTTTACAATAATTGAATTAAATTTTGCAACTTTCAATTGTTATGTTAGCTACTGAGCTAACTTACTTTAAATTAAATCACTCTTTTTAAAAATAAGCTTAAGCGTAAGCTGACAGTCGTAGCTGGGGAGCAGAGATTAAGCAGCTGAACAGTTCCCGGTGCTTTTATTTTTTTTACTTTTATTTTCCCATCCGTTGGATCTTATGTATGTCCGTAACTTGAATCTGTCACTTCACCTCTTCTGATTTGCCTGCCTTGCCTTAAAGTACAGCACCAGAGAGGCAGACTGCTCTGAGCAGCCCTTTGTGTTGTGTTTCCTTAAATAGCTTTGGTGAGTGCCACTTTCTCATTCCAGAAGGTGCTGAGGAAATGACCTCAAAAGCCTCTTGCGTGAACCCAAGAATAATGCTGTTTTTACAGAATAATTTACTTGGTACAAGTAACACGTTGGCTGGACATTTTGATTCTGCCTGGAATACGATGGGTTGAGAGAGGGTACATGGTGTCTAAACTAAAAATGATTTGTCCCTTTGAAAAGTTACTGTCACTTCTGTGATATAGAGCGAGTCCAACATTTGCTAAAACCGCTTCCTAGTGTAACTTTAAATGACAAAAAGAAATGGAGTAATATTCACTTTACTAAAAGATAATGTGCATATGTTGGAGATATGGTAGTGCTGTTTGATACCAAAGAGATGTCTGGATTTTTCCCAAAGATAACGGATGAAGTGAAACAAATTTTGCTTGCAAATATTGAAGTGCATCTTTCTAGTGCAAGTATACTTGGAAAAAAAACCCTGCTATGAATTATTTCCCAAAAGGTTGATGGAAAGTTGTTGTGTTGGCTCTGCACACTGTCCTACAAGAGAGTGCTACAGAAGACAAAAGAACAGAGGAAGAGCCTAGGATCTTCACATTCTAACTCCTCATCTTCATCTCTTACTGAGAAAGACCAGCATCATTCAAAACACCATCACCATCACCACCATCATCATCGTCACAGCAGCAGTCATCATAAGTAAGTATGTCAAAAATTTAAAGTAGCTGTTGGTACCTCTTCCTCTTCTGTGTTCTGTTGGTACTGAGATCAAATCAAAGGAAATAAGAAATGCTGTTTAAAATACGGCATCAAAAGCAGTAGCAGAATGTTGTTCTCCCATGGTCTGTCAAAATCCTTGTACTCTTACAGTTGGGATGAAGGGAGGTCAGCAAAAAGCAGAAATTCTTGGTGATCATCAGACTAGTTGATGTTAAAATTGGTAGCAGGTCTAGAAGAGAAACCCACAGAATGGCTACAGAGCAAGTTACTTAGGGATAAACTTGAATTTGGCTTTCTGAGCAGTAACTGCTGTGTGATAACTGCTATTTTACATGCATTTACCATGGGTTAAAAGGTGTGTATTAGCAGTGAGCACAGAACAGCTACTTTGCTCAGAATCCTCACCATAACTTACTTCATCCTGACTTGCCTGTGTGCATGTACTTGCAGTTAAATGGAGAAGCAGAAGCAACAATGTGGGATCACTCTCAGTCTAGGACCAGTTTGTATCCCTCTGCTAGTTTTTATACTCAAATCCTGCTGGAATAGGCAGTTTGTGAGTGGCTATCAGACATAGGAAAATAACATTGTCAGTTTAGTTACCAGCAGTTTTGTCCTATCTTCTGCAGCTTCTCTCAGTATGCCATGTCTGGCTATGGGGTAAGCAGCATACCAACTTTAATGTATGTACTAGTTTATCTAGTTATAAATCACAGGACTGATTTGTTTTTTACGGTAGTATAATAGTAGTCATAATTCTTATTTTCGTCGGTAGGCTTATGGCACTTTAGAACTACTTACATTATTTTTATTTTTGTGTTGGATAGTGCTGTAAAGGTAATGACCTTGACCCCAGACACACAAACACTTTCATTCTAAGCTTCACTTTTCCAGTGCTTATAATTTTCCATTTTGACTGAAACTTGCTTCACTAAGTGTGACTTAAAGATAGAAGCAAAATAAGCTGGAATGATATTGGGAATGAGGAGAATACTCCATACATACTTTCACTTTTAAGTGAAAGATGATTTGGGTTTTTTTAGGAATTTGAAGAAGAAAATTATTCTTGTCGTGCAGAGAGTCATTGTACTGTTCCTGTTCTCTGAAATCTCTGCTGAAAATCAAGTTACAAGAAGCTAAATCTAATTTAATTCATGTGGCAGAGATATAGTAAGGATTTAATGAAATAAAGTTACCTCTTTACTACAGAATAGAGCTTCTAATATACTCAAGACTTATAAAAGTAAGCACACCTCTATACAGATCACAATGTTCCTGGTTTGGCACCTTTTTTTCTATAGGCTGCCATGGGTCCATTGCTTCTGGTCCAATAAATATGACTCTTTTTCCCTGTCCACTTCAGTTATTGTTAAGATGAGACAGTAGAGACAATGTGGTAGAAATACAGATTCAGTGAACTATTTCATTCAGTGCAATCTTCTACATTCTACCATTCCTATATCAATGGTGTTTATTAGTTGCTTTTGAAATTATTGAAAACAAGTGTTTAGACCTGAGAAGCAGTTATTTTCAGGGATCCAAAACTTAACTTTGCTCTTATGCCACCACATAAGCACCACTTCAAACAATGTCCATATGGCAGTATGGCAATCCCAGGAATGCTGCTTTAGACCAGCTTGCTGAGTACAAGTTTAGCAATAAAAAGTTCACAAAAATTTGGAGGTACCAGCAAAAAGGTTTAGCCATCAGTCTTGAAGTCTACCCCTTGTGTCTTACAATAGTGTAAACATTTAGCCAATAAATATTTTTATAGCATCCTGACATAGTAAAGAGTGGTCACGAATCTGACAGATAATATGACTGTCCAGCTGAAAATTCATAATTGTTTACTTTCTTTATTAAAAAAAGGGGGTGTGTGGATTTTTCTCATGTACAGATACCATTCACATAAACTTAGAAATAATGGCATGTTTGGTCAGTTACCAAGTACATTTCACGTATTTCAGAATCAGCAGTCTGAGTCCAGAACAAGATCAGGGACTATGGAAACAGAGGTAAATATGATATTATTTATTAATTTCCTTTTAATTTATCTTGCAGTTTTCATTTAAAGGACTTTTTTTTTTCTTGCATTTCTGGCTAGTCTCTAGCATTCCAGCTAGGAGCATGAGTTAGTTATTTTACGTGTACCAAATGGTGATATTAGAGAGTTATATAGTATGAGGCTTTAGGTTTACATTTTGTTTGATTTCAGCCATAAATCCTCTGCAGCTATTCAGAATGAAACTCCAAAGAAAAAACCCAAACTGGAATCCAAGCCATCAAATGGAGATAGGTAAAGTTATATTTCTGTAAAGCTGAGCCATTTCAACCAAATAGAGCACTGATTTGTGGCCAGTTGCCTTTTTTTTTTTTTTTTGGTCTAAAGAATGAGGGAGGTGAAACTATTGTCCAGCCAGACAGATTATTGGGTGGCATCTGAGTGCTGTCAGTCAACTAAATGCCTTTATCAGCAGAAAACTGGCACTGTTTTCCTACTTTTAAACTGTTTTGGACAAAATTAAATAAAGCTTATGTACAAGGCAACAGTTATCAATGAAACAATATTCCCTGACATCGGTGTTTTGTCAATTAGATGCAGGGTTGACCCTGCTGCTTTAAGCTGACCTGGTGTTTAGAGAAGTCTTTTGGACCTTAATGTGTGAGACTGAATCTTTATTCTGTCTCTGGCCAAACAGTTGGAATAAAAGTAAAAGTGGCTGCTTCAGTCAAAAGGTATTTGTCCCCCTCAAAGCTAATACTTAATTATATTTCTGCAGGTGTATGTAATGTGTGCCATTAGTAAGGTAATTTGCCAGTTGCATCCATTTCTGTCAGGTACATACTTTTTTTGCATTAGTCCTTAAGGATGTTTGTGGAATTATTAATTATCCAATTTGAAATTTAAAAAAACCTACTGTTTTTTTCTATTGATGTTGTAAGTAACTATTGTTTTTTATTTTTAGTAGCTCTATAAATCAGTCAGCAGACAGTGGAGGAACTGACAACTTTGTCCTCATAAGTCAGCTGAAAGAAGAAGTAATGTCACTTAAACGTCTTCTGCAGCAAAGAGATCAGACTATTTTAGAAAAAGACAAAAAGGTAAAAGTTGCACCTGCCTAATAAGAACTTTATAATTTTGTTTTGTATTTTGTCTGCTCCTAACAATGTCAAAATGGTGAGATAAAACAAAAATCAGATACAATTTTTTTATATAGCAACTAATCGGATCTTACCGTTTAAAGGACAAGTTTGGGACTTTTGTATCATGGATATATTTTGGCTCTAAGTCAAAGAGGATTCATCTTACCTCAGTTCAGCCATCTAGAAGCTAGCCATCTGGTTCACTGTTACTCAGGCTGTGTGCCACAGGTGATGGATAAAATGCCAGACAGTTGTTTGTATGTTTTATGTATTCTAAAGTCACAGCAAAGATCCCAGGTTCCTACATAGGCTGACGAGCACACAAGATAAGAGGAGGATTAACAGTAGTAACCATTCTGAGTTTAGCACGGTTTTTGTGTAGTTTTAAATTAAAGCAACTATAGCCGTAATTAATGAGTTGGTGTCCAAATTTACATGTACAGTGTATGAAAATTAAGTGTTTTGATTTTAAAAGATTGATAGCGTATGTGTAGTGTAGGTAATCAAGTCTTTGTGGATGGTCAGAGACTAGAAGAAAAGCTTAGATTAGATGCCTGGCAGTCAACAAAAGTTAAGCGAAATAGTCAGGCCTGAATGGCTGCAGTGAAACTCATACAAAAGATTCACTCTTCAAACAACCTAGTGACTAACAAGAAGAGAGAAATAACTACAAATATGTACTTTGCTCTGCCTTTATTAGAGCTTATTTTTCTGCCATCTGATTAACTAGATGCTTTTAAGACACTGTCTGTAATGTTGGCTCTAGAATGTGTGTTGATTGGGTAGGATTATGGAATTGTATTAAAAATAAATTTACTATATTTTGAAGTAAAATTTTGATTATAGATGCATGGCAGCCTATCAAAACATTGATAGTTAAGAAAGGCTCATTGATCCTGAAAGGAAAATGCTTCCACTTTTAAGCCATAGTTCAGTATCTTCGTTTCTACACTTAAATTTGTTGTGTAAAGGATATTGAAGCTTTTTTTCATGTATATCACTGTTATAATATACTTAGTGTTGGAAGTACTTGCTATTTCAAGCCTTTAAGTGGTTAATGTGAAAGAGCTCAACAGTCTGTCGTGGATTCTCCTTAGGTATTTTCTTCAAAGGACAGACATTAAGGCCCTGATCTCTCTCTTATAAAGCCAGTAGAAGATCATGAGTCAGTAGGAAATTCACTTATCTCTTTTTATATTTGATCTACTGGGCAAAGCTAACAAAAGGGTTGGGTAAGGAAATGTCACCTATTTCTGCATAACCACTGCAGTAACTAGTTTTGTCCTGTTTCCATAGGGAGAGCATCTAATTTTAATATCCCCACTGCTAAAACTATTTATTTGCCTCAGAGCTCTTTGAACTTAAAGACTCCTTCAGGCATAAATTACTCAATTCCAGAGTGTCACTTACTTTCTTCAGCTGCTGCGGGAGGGAGAAAAGCTGAACACATCGTACAATGTTTGCATAGCTGAAAAATTTACAACAAATGAATGCACTGCAGATTTTTTTTGACTGAGGTAGTAAATGTAAAGCCATGTACTGGATAAAAGCCTGAGCTAGACCTGTGGGAGGTTCCTGTTAAGATCTTGTCCCAAGATTTGTGTAGGGAAAGCATTTGAACAGTTCAGAGAGCTCCAAAAGAAAAACCGCTGAAATGTATAACGTATGGCAGCAAAACCAACTGAGTACACCAGCTTTACCGACAATCCCCATTCATCATTTTTTGTTATGAGTCTATCTCAGCCATGTCATTACCAGTGCTTATTGTTTGCAGTACTAGCATTGTTTCACTTTCTGGACAAAATGTTAGTTGAGAGACCAAGACATTATCGTGGGGCCCTGAGATGTGATCATTAGGAAGGGACCACAATTTGCTGAATGTTCACAGGTGTAGTGTGTTTGCTCATCTAGTTGCATGCTTTACTATGGTACAATACTGCCACTAGTTTTTTTGATGTTTAGTTTGTGGTATGTGGTTTTGTACTGGATCCCCTGGAATTTACAACAGCCGTAAGTACATACCTTGAGCAGCAGTCTGTGTACAGTGAGGTATATATCCTTGTATCAAGATACCTGCCCTTTCTTTAGGACCATTTGATTGACAGTTCTTTTGAATACCTTGTTTCACTACCTGTAATTTGACACATTCTAAGGTTCGTAGTAACAGTCTTGGTAGTCATTTTAGGAAGGTATGCTCTGGTTTGTTATAGCATGCTTCTTTGCTAGCAAAGAGGCTTCATTTCCTGATAAATCCAAATTGACCAGAGAGGTTCAAAATAGCCAGCTGAATCTGGGATGCTTTGAGGAACTAAACTTTTTAAAGAACTGGTTCCTAAAACTTCTGGGTCCACATACAATAAGCTGTTAGTAGTTCACCCAGCTGCACATGCTTCCAGAAGAAGCATTCAGCTGCTTGGATAGAAGCATATATTACAATTTAGAAACACCTGCCTTAATGTATGTCATCTGGATCTCTGCCTGTCTCAGGAGAGACCCAGTGGTGGCAATGCTACATCATACGCTCAGAATTAAATCATAAGTTAAGTCATTTTAATTACACATTTCTAATAACAGTTTAATTCACTATTATTGTGGATTGAGAACCAGTGAAACTCGAATGTATGCTTCTGTTTAGGACAAATTGTAGCATAAAAGGACACAAAGGAATCCTTTCTGTTGTCTCTGTATAGAAGATTTTTCATGTGTTACCATACCATATAACTGAAGAGACATTAACTGAAGATTGTGATAAGTATCTCACAGCTGAAAGAACAGCTAAGATTATAAATCATTAGTCTTGTATTTGATTTTTTTTTTTTTGTTGAGGATTAACCTTCTTTATACCAAATCCTGAGCAAACAATATGGTTATATAAGTACAGCTGTTTTCTTCATATAAAATAGACATACTTACTTTTCAAGCTACTTCTCGAGTGCTGAGGTGTCAATACTACAATAGCAAATAAATACAGTGTTTCCTGAGATGCCTGAGGCTTCCATAAAGGCTTCATAGATTGATTAGAAGATGTATACTGTAGCAGTCCAAAGAATCTTCATAGAATTTGTGTTTTCAGTTGACAGAACTGAAGGCAGACTTCCAGTACCAGGAGTCTAACTTGAGGACAAAGATGAACAGTATGGAGAAAGCTCACAAGGAAACTGTGGAACAGTTGCAGGTGAGTAATTGCTTATCAATATTTGAGAAGTTCTTCAGATGGAATTACATATTCAGGCTGTTCACTCACAGCAATGAAATAGTACCAAGTTCTTGAGTGGTCGTTACCACGTTTGACTTCAGATGCGTTGTACAGCAGCTATGCAGTCAACAGACAATCTCCGTATTAATTAGACTCACTGTAAGAATTGCTTTCTAACTTTAAGAGATAGAGGCTTACCTCACATGCCTCCTCAAAGGTTATGTTATTTTTGGTGTCTCTTCTCTGATATTGAATCAGTTGCCACTGTGCGATTGATCTGATTTAAGGGCTCAATGTTAACACAATTGACAGTTAAATGTCTCTTGTTAAAGCGTACTTCATCAGGAAGAAAGCCTGAATTAGTTGCCTTAAGTCACAGACTGAACAGATACTCAGTGCAATACCTCAGATACTAAATTTTGCAATACAGGAAATGTGGTTACCTTTTCTGTTAAAGATGGAATGTACATATCAAAAAGCATATACAAGTCTTTGAAAAGTGATTGTTATTGTCTGTGAATATTCTCAGCATGTACATTTTGAGAATTTGTTTTATAAATGCAATGGGAAATTGCTGCATGACACTACTGAGACATTTCAGGAATTCATAAAACTTTTTTTTTTTTTTATCTGTATTGCAGGCCAAAAACAGAGAACTGCTCAAACAGGTTGCAGCATTGTCAAAGGGTAAAAAGTTTGATAAAAGTGGGAGTATACTAACATCTCCTTGAGGAACTGGTTATTCATAGGGTTTGCTACTCAATGTAAATTTGAGTAATTCTGTGAAGCCCTTAAAATCCTGTGTAGTGGAAAAAATATTTTTGCACACCAGATTAGTTGGCATGTTTCCTACACGTTTTTATAATTAATATGCAGCTTTTTTTAGTTACTGTTCAGATGAAATACTTCAACTGGCTTGAAGAATGTTTTTATTTTTTTGATATTGGAAACTTTTTGCCAGCAATAGTATTAAACAATTGCATAGAGAACATAGCAGTGCTCTCTCTAAAAGGACAACATGCAATAACAAACTAGGTGTACTTTTTACAAAGCAGCAACTGGGTCTTTTAAACTACACTGATGTCAGCCAAAAGTTTATGAATCTGCAGTGACACTGAACACTGATTTCTGGCAACTGTTCTTTTACTTTGTATCAAAATATAAATTTAGAATGGAAATCATGGTGCTCTCAAGTGAAACTGAAAAAAGGCATATATGTATGTGTAAATACAACTGTAATGGTTATATTCTTAGCTATAACAAGTAATTAGTGTTTTACATTCTTGTGATAGGGATTTACCGAAAGATTATCTATTGTACAGTAACAGAGGCAGTGTGGTTTTTGTAAGATTTACTGTAGATTTTTCTTGCAAGTGCCTTTCTCCAACTGTTTATTTATAGGAATGTTGGTATTTTGTACATAAGGTTTTTATGTTTTAAAATCATGTTTAATAAATGTTTTATGTAAATATAAATGTGTGTACAGAGGAATCTGAAACAAAGATCAAAGTGGCTAGTGCAGTGCTTGAAACAGCATTAAGACCTAGCTAATTGATGGACAGTGAGTATTGGCTTTAGATAACCTTTGTAGCTTGTGTCTGTGAGGTGTAGAATTTTGTTAGTGCTGCTCATACCAAACACTTCCTGAACAAAAAACGAAATGTTTTTTGCGACACTGGAGTTTAGTGGTTTGTTTATATGTTTTTTCCCATTTGGCACAGCGCTAATTTTAATTCCATAGCAGACATTGTACTCCCAATGTTACATCCTTAATTAGTGATATGCACTCAAAGTTTTAAAAAAAATTTATTCCCCATTGTCTGATTTAATGTACTTAGTTGTAACTTACGGTGATTCTTCTTAATGAATTGCAAGATTCTCATCCCCCAGTAAAGACACACAATGAGAAAAGAGTAGCCAAAACTAATGATCTTGAAATTAATTAAGGGAGTGGATGTGGTGTCAAAGGGTGGGTTGTTTTAATGTTTTGGGTAGATTTTGATTGTAAATTACATCAGTTTAAGTTTAGTTCTGCTCCTAATGGACATTAGTCATATTCAGAAATTTCTATTAAACATAATTTAGTATACCCCAAGGTCTCTGTTCAGGAAGGTGAGTTACGAGTCAGCATAAAGTGAAATAGACTTCTGTAAGTAAAGGTTTAGTTCAGCTCTGGGTGCTGATTGGTAACAGGGTAACTGCTTATATTTCAGTAAGCTTAATTGTGTAGAATAAGCTACACACCTTTTAATTAAAGAACTAAAATCTAAAATTCCTTGGCTGTCCACCCATGCGCTGAACTATGAACACCTTGTCAGTAGTTCAAACAAGTTCCAGCAGTGACAGACTACTGAATAATTTGAAAAAAACAAGCTATCTTGTTTCGTATGGTATGTGTATTTTTATACCCTAAAATCAACTTTGTATGTTTATAAATGCTGTTCTTTAAACTTGCTAAACTAGGGTAGAGAATGCTGCTATCCTTTGGGGATGTTGTTGGTTTTTTTAATATACAAATTTATGCCTTTCATTAATTCAGAGTTAGTATTTTGATAATTTTTTTTCCAGTTGAATGGCGACCCATGTTTGGTGAAATTGGTTTTAAAACACAGAAATGCATAGCAAATTGAAACGTTTCAACTAAGATCACTTAATGATATCTGTTCAAGCTGCAGTAAGGACATTTTAAAGGAACAAACTGAAGTTCTATACTAGAAATAATTGACTTTATAAATCCTAGTCCAAAAAATTTTTAGGGGCTTCACAGTGTTTAGTTCTAATTAAATACCTGCAGGTTTTCTTCCATAATCTCATTTTTAACATGAATTTTTTAAAGTTGTAAACTAGCCAACTGAATCCCAGTCCTGAAAATAGTGTCCTGGAGCTGTAGATTATTGACATAATAAACTGATGTTCTTTAAACGTGGATCTGCGAGGAGATTGTTGTACTGTATTGTGCTTTTTAGCCTGTTTCCAGATGTTGATTAGCATTGACCAGTAATGGCCATTTTGGCTCAAGTTATTTATGTATTTTAAGCCTGTGAATATTGCGGCCCCCTTTTAGATAGTATGTCTAAATACGCGTTCTGCAGTGAAGCTATTCAGCTGTCCACATGTATAGACTATTGAAATACTGTACTGGCACACATCTGACCGTTGACATTTTGTACCTTTTCTAAATCCAATGTTTCACAATAAAATCTTGTCAAAACATTAGTCTGTCCTTTTAAAATTATTCAGAAATTCATATTTGATGTTAATCCTTCACACTATGTCACTCGCTAAAAGTCTGTGGCCAAAAAAAGGCAGAAGTTAATATTTGTATTTAGTATTAAGATTTCTGGGGAGATTAAACACCTTGAGCTGTCTACAAATTGTAACAAATTAGACCTTCAAATTAATTTCTCTCAAGAAAATATTTTGGTTTTCTACAACAGGATTATAATACATAGAAATACTTTCTTGTGGAGAAGAAGAAAAAAAACCTTGAAATTTAACTGAACCAGTGACATTTAATAAAGCCTTCAACGGGCTTTTTATATTCTGATTAGCATCAGCACTGGTGTTTAAAAGTACCTGAATTTCAGTCTTAGTCTGTTAACCATAAGGTTGTTCATCCTTTACATACATTGTGTACGAGTTGGGAGATTCTGAGATTCGAAGTGACTGCTAATTTCTCTGTCCGTTCCCTTTCTTGTGTCAGGAGGAGTTAGGCGCCCACGCCAATGTGCTGCCAGCTGTTGGTCACGGTGGCTCCTAGTGTTTAGAGCACCTGGGCTGCAATTTGTAGATCTCATTTATATTTTTCTCAGCAATCAATCTTCATCTTTCCACAATCTAGCAGAATACTTCTCATTTAAGAATTAAAGTTCAGAATGAAAAAAAAAAAAAAAACCCCAACCAAAAAAATCAACCCCAAACAAACAAGAGAGTCAGATTCTGTAGATTTCTGGTCAAGGCAATTATCTAGAAGCAGGGAATCTTTGAGTTTCAGAGCCCCACTCTTAAAACAGTGTATATTTTATATTAGGTATAGTAATGAATAATATGCTATTCTAATACCAAATTGTTCTTAGCCTCATTTTAATGCAAATTTGCAATGGCTTTGTTGAAGCCATTTATTTTTAAAGCTGAGAGCAAGTCAAAATCATGTGTGGTACCTAGCTTAGATATGGCTTCCATGTGACACATGCAAAAATTGTATAACTGGCCATGTAACAGATTGACTTCCTAAAAGAGATTGGCATCATTTGAAGCTAATTTCCTTAAAGATTATTTAAACTGATATAACCTGTGTATAGGCACTTAGGCAGTTCTTAATGGTCTTCAGTAGCTTCAGAAGTTCTGAATCCACCCTGATTTTTTTTGAAAACACTGAATTTTATGACTGCAAACTATAATCTTTAACTAACTTTTTAAAATGGAGTAAAAGCTGTTCATGTCATTTTTGTTCCTTCAAGTGAATTACTAAAACTGGTTCAGTTGAAAATACTGCAATAGAAGATATGTTTTCTCATATATTATGTGCAATTCCTTTAGCTTTCCTCATGGAAGAGTATTGATATAAAATGACTTCTGTTGAATCCCACAGAAGAAGTAGGGGGAATCACGCAAGGGGATTATCGAGGTGGAAAGAGGAGATGTTTGAGGTGCTCCTGGGGAAAGAAGGAGGGTAATGGAGGTGTAAGGGCTAATGGGGAAGAGAAACCTCTGAGATACCATGTTACTCGTTCAAGTGATGTACTAAATCACATGGTTGGGTTTTTTTCAAGACATACATTATCTGTCTGTGTTCAAAAATGGCAACTCTTTAAGGTAAAATGTAGCATTGCTTAAGGGAGGGGTTTTTTTGTTTTTCTTTTAATGATACTAGAGTCCAAATTTGAGTAATGAACAGAATAAACAGCTTGATCAAATTGAAACGTAAAGATGTACAATGTAAAATCCATCTTATAAGCAGTCAGTCATGCTGTTTAGGCCTAGAAAAATAGGTGAAACTATAACAGTATTGTATACCATTGCCATAGCTGGGTAATGGTGCAAGTTTCAACATATGACTTGAAGGTTCTGTCTGTTCTTATACTTTAGACAGAAATTGTCCCTGAAGATACGTCACTCACCAGCCCTTGAATCATTGACATTTTCCCTTGCTTTAGCCCAAACAGAAAAGAAGTCTGGATTTGCCCGTTTACCTTTAAAAATGGTCATTATAGTATGCTGGCGCTGTTTTAACTGACCTCCTTGCTCCTGGCAATTTCTCTTCAGTGTCTCTCCTTCTGGTGGGTAAAGGCAATTTTGCATTTTGACTGAAGGGGGTTTAAGTACCACGGATGCTGAGGTGCTAAACAAGACAGGTGGAAGTAGAGATTTGTTTGTAGAGTGTAGATTTTCCTTCTACTAAGGCTTTCTGACTCTTGGAGTACTTGGATCAGTTCATTTATTTTTAATTGTCAGTTGGAAAATAGGCATTCCAGCTTCCAAAGAATACTAAAGGCTGAAGATAAACCTGCATCATCTTTGCATACAAGAGGTCAGTCTGAGAGGCATAAGCAGAAGACTGCTTTTATAGTGACTTGTTTTGATTGCAGAAAGCTTGTAGACAAACAAAAATAAATTGGACTAACAAATAGGTCAGAGTTGCTTTGGACCACGGTGATCTTATTACAGGTTGGGTCACAGGAATGTGATGTATTCCTAGTATGGCTTCTGCAGGTATTAGAATTTGCTGCCTAAGTTGATTTTTGCCTCCTCCCCCACCCCTTTTAGTATCTTATAGCAATTTATTTTGAACTGAATGCTGAAAACCTGAAGATGTTTTCCCTTATTCAAATCAACAAATTAATGTGTTTTGCTTTATTTCAATACAAGATGTAACACATTCACAATTTATCCTTCATCAGATACATCAACTCATGTCTTTTCATTTTATGGAAATCTTGAAGGGCAGTTGTATTTATAGATGTTCCTTGGGAAACTTTTTAAACATTTTTAGACAACTCCTTACATAATGGTTTACTTTTTGCAGAATCACATGTGTTAATTTCCCCTTACATTTGTATGCTCAAAATTCCACTGCAGGATAAATGAGACAATTATTCCCTGGAATGTTTATGTCCAGCCGTGGTCTGCTCTTGAAAATATTTTGTGACTATATTGATTAGAATTCAGCTTATAAAAATGTATTATTAACTAATAAAAATGTATTGAACCAATTTACTAACAAAAAAGTGTCTTTTTCAGGTAGCGATTATGCCTTTTGTTGGATGTGAATGTAAAGCGAGGCATTTTCCTTCATTTAAGGAGGAGGACCGTACCACTTATTTAAGTGTGTTTACAGGTATTAGAACATGAAAAACCTTCCAAAAAGGGGAAGAGTTGTAAGGCTGTATTTGCTAGAATAACTTAAAGCACTGCTGAAAGGCTAATACGTTAATCCAGCTGACTGCGCTGAAGCAGTCTAGCAGCGCTCATACAACCTGTTGCAGTGCTGTAGTGGCACAGCGTGTTACCAAATGCAGCTGGGAACTGTAATTTCAATCATTCCTTCAGGATCTACAAGACTTTGCTTGCTGGTCACATACCTGACTCGGGGTGCAGCATTCATTAAAGTTATCATAGTGCAAGATACCTTTATATCTTATAACAATAACATCCACAGAAGTGGAGTGAGCACTCGATTCTTCCTCTTACTGGAAAGGCGTGAGATTATCTTGCATTAAAAAAAACCAAAACAAATTGCCTTGCAAGATGCAGTTGAAACTTAATTCCTGCATTCCTTGGTTGAAGATATGTCAGTGTTTCTCTTGTAATAAATCTGTTCCAGTTTTTAGGGTGTGATTAGTAGTCCATAGTGCTTTTTCTTCTTGTTTTGCATTAAAGGTAATGATACGTAAAGATTTTTTTTAAAGGAAACACACCTTTGGATCTTGTTTACCAAAAGTGATGGAATGAACCTCTTCCTTTACTTCCTAAATGCTAAATTTAATAAGAGAAAATAGAGCTAAATAGGAATGGCTGCCTACATAAGTTTAGCCACTAGATGCTGCTTAAACCACACAGTTTCTCAGAAGTATATGGTTGTAAGTGCTTTCTGCGCACCATCGGCATCCACAGTGGATAGCTGTTCCTGTTCAAATACAACACTGATACTAAAATGAGAAGATCCTAAATACTGAAATAGTCGTACTTTGGAATATATTTTAGAAAATTTGAAATATATTTTGGAAAATTAAGCATAGCGATATTAAGCATGTTTAAAATAGTTAAATATTAAAAAAAGATTACTTGGAACTATATGGTGTTTTCTCTGATTGATTTACCTTAAAAAAGAAAAATCCCCATTTTATAGGTCAGGAGGCTGATCCATGGAATAATGCAGCTTGACTGCTGTCACACAAAAGGCATTGTTAGAACTGAAAACAGGCTGAAGGACTCCCCAAGTAATGTGGAGATTGACTATCTTTTTCCTTTGAAGGAGCTGCTATGGATAAGTTAAAGTCGTATTTAGTCACCATAGATGTGTAATAAATCTGTAGCATTAGTTAGCTGACTTAGCATCTGAAACGTAGAAACCATTATTAAATGTAACTGATTTATTCATAGTATGGGCAGCAATACAGAGGTGAGAAGAATATACCTTTGACTTGGAACAATAAGGTTTAAGACTTACTGTTTTCCTCTTTCTTTGAGTCTGATGCACTTCTGATACAGATTTTCCCAGTCTGATTCTGTTAATGGATGTATTTGGAATCTTGTGACTTTCTAGTGAAAGAGAGAGTTCTCATCACCATTTAAAAAATCAGGCTGTTTTTAACAAGTCTTGGATTCACAAAGATGTAACTAGTAGAGAGGAAAAGTGTTCTCATTCGTATACTCTATAGCCATTTTTGGTATTGTATTTATATATTCTATGAGCAATCTTAAGGAGGAAGACCCAGGGAACTACAGAGCAGTCAGCTCCTCGGTACAAGAGGTGCATGGACATACTGGACAGAGTCCAGTGGAGTGCCACAGGGATGATGAAAGGGACTGGAGCATCTGTCCTGCGAGGAAAGGCTGAGAGAGCTGGGTCTCATCAGCCCGGAGAAGAGAAGGCTCAGGGGGACCTTATCAATGTCTATGAATATCTGAAGGGGGGTGCAAAGAGGACAGAGCCAGGCTCTCTTCAGTGGTGCCCAGGGACAGGACCAGAGGCAGTGGGCACAAACCAAAACACAGAAACTCTGAACATCGGGAAACACTTTTTTACTGTGAGGGTCACTGAGCGCTGGCACAGGTTGCCCAGGGAGGTTGTGGAGTCTCCATCCTTGGAGATACTCAAAAGCCGCCTGGACATGGTCCTGGGCAACCGGCTCTGGGTGGTCCCGCTTGAGCAGGGGGGTTGGACCAGATGACCTCCAGAGGCCCCTTCCAACCTCAACTGTCCTGTGACTCTGAAACCTAAACAGGGCAAACATCTCTTCCTTCATCTACTAAAATACAGTATTTTGTTCTGAAAAAATAGGTAAGCAATGTTTTGATGTTTTCAGTTTTTCCCTCACTGCGTTCCGTTCATGTGAATAGAACAGAAGAAACCCCACCGGGGTTTGTAACAGCAGCTCACCTGTCCGGCGGAGCGCTGCGTGAGCGAAACGGCTTGGGCCGCGCGGATGATTGTTACGTAACCGCCAAGATAGTTTGCTGAGCTTGTAAAATAAACACTTTTGCATGAAGAAGCATTTTTACAAGCTATTTTTGGTAGCAAATGTCAAGTAAACAGAGCAGGGAGCCGTAACTTCCAATCTATTTCTTTCCTGTTAATCTGTTGCCAGCATGATACAATTCTTATACTATGCACAATCAGAAAAAGTCTGTTCAAAACCAGTAAAGTTCCCAAGAGTAGTGCTTATCTTGCTGTCCAAATCTTTAAAGCCATTTTGCATTAATTTTTTATGTTTAGTAACAGCATTCTAAATAAGCTTGGTATGAAGTGTGTGGGACATCAAGAATACGTATAGTGTTGTGGTGTTTTCTCTTTATCCCTAGCCATATGTTTTACCTTTTATTAAATGTATATGGTTGACGTAGAGTTGTATATCACATTCAGTATGTATCTCCTGTGTTCAGTAAAGCCCCAAGCACTGTACTTGTGAAACAACTTCTGTTTTCTTAAAAGAGGTTTTGGATCAGGCCTTGCATATTAATTTAAACTTACTTTGCATGTGCATCAAAATCATGTCATGTGAGTCAGAAAAGCAGTATTTTGGAACTGTTGGGGTTTATTATGTATTTATACACAATATTTATATTATTATGTATTTTTAGTCTATGCATTCAGTTAAAAAAGCAAACTCAAAGTACAGAGTAGTTCCTCGCTTCTTTCCTTGTGTCGGGAGAATAGAGTCCTGCAGTTGAATGAGGAATATAATTTTCCTTATATTTTGTTGCTGTGACATTAACAGATGCATTTTTTTTCCTGAAAAAGTATCTTTGCCACAACTCACAGAACATTATTCCTGAATGAAAATACAGGCAAACAGAAATCATAGCAAAAATCAGATAGCATCTTAATCCATTTATAATGCTGTCATATTTAACATTTTAAGTTGAGTAAATTAGGTGATAGTGGAAAAAAAACAGAATTAATCCAGATCATTTTGAAAAGCAGTAAATAGAAATTTTATGGTGATTCAGAGTGCACTCATGAACTTGGTTCTACTGTCAAGATTGCTATCAGGCTGATAAACACGTTTTATCTCATAAAAACAAAAAATGAGTATGTTTTACAAAACAGCAGAACAACATGTTTTGCATTCTTGGACTGTAGTTAGGAACACAGATATTGATATATTATTTACCAGAATAGTATCGGAGCTTATAAAAACAGTAATTTATCTAGTCTAAAAATATCTCCACTACTTGAGTAGAATGTGAAAGAATTTTTTTGGTAGTTGATACAAAACAACCTCTTGACAGACAGGTTTTCTTTTTAACCCCATTGGAAGTTTTTCTGTAGCCTAATTTCTGTTTCTTAAATCTTACTAACATTGTAATCTCAGTTGCATCTTGTGGCAAAAAGTTCCATAAATTAATCAATTTTATCACAATTTCTGTGATGGTTCTTAGTTAATATATTTATTGGCTTAGAATTTAAAGGCTGTAACTGCCCGCCAGGATCAGCATATTCAGAGATTCTCCTAGCATTTTTATTCAATTGAACTACTTTGTTGCTAATTAGCACCAGTGACGTTTCCTCTTCACAGTAAGATTTGTTCTTCCAGGAGTCAATAGGTTAGTCACCATACATATGAAAAAAAAAAAAAAAGGACCATCAGCTCCTTAATGTAAAATACACTTCCATCTTCTTGATTCTTGTTCTGGTACTGTTTTTTACCAACAGTAAAAATGCCCAGTTTTGGGTGCTGGAGCTAGTGAAAGAGCTGTTCTGGCCCACTGTGGAGTGACTCCAGTTCCCCATCCCACCCACGGGGCTGGCTGAGGTCCAGCCCATGTCCACCCACGGGCATTCTCCGAGAGGCCGGCAGAGGTTGTGCACATCAAGCCACCGCTTGTTACTGCAGAGTGGGGCGTGAGAGAGGGAGGGTGAATAGGGATCCTGCTGTAATGAAGGAGGGGTGAACGGATCAGTGTCCCCGTGCTTACTCGGTGGCAAGAAGATGCTCTACAGCAGTGGTTCCTGATGTAAGGTCTAGATCCCCGTGGTCATAATGAAGTAGTTTGGAGCTACTCTGCAAAAGCAGAGTGTCTTTGCCATGTTATGCGTTTGTTAGTGAGTGTATGTAGTGGAGCATGCAATGTCTTAAAGATTGACAACGCTGCACAGTCCAGAAAATTTGGAAGTACTGCTTCAGAAAGAGCTCTGTTTTCTTAAGCATGGGATAGGGAGTTAGAATTGCTGGACACTCATCCTGGTGAGGATTTTCTCTTTCGGTCCCTTTGTCCCTTGAAAGGGTGTTAAAAGGTACGCTGTCAACCTACCAACCACCACTTACTGATGGCCAGTCAAAAGATGGAAGCTTTGAGGGACCAAATATATGAGGCTCCTTGAAGAAGAAAGAGGCAATGCAGATGGTAGACTCCTGAGAGGGAGAGCAGACTGTTCAAGTTATGCTAGCTAGTTTAAGATCAAGTTGAGATGTTTTCAATGACCAGTTCTACCAAAATAGACTAAACATCTCTAGCATGTTCTTAAGAACATTCATACTGCCCAGATTAGGAGGACAGTCAGTCTAGGCTTCCTGTCAAGTTATCAGGTTCTTCTAGTCAGCAGTTTAGAGTAAAAAAAGGAATTCTCACATTTGTCCTCTGGATGAGCCTATTTTGCATCATTGTATATGGGTCTTAATTTCCTAACAGAGGAAGAGTGAATGCTCTTAGAGTAATTTTTCCAAAAGAGGCCTCAGTTTGACTTATTTCTTAGAGCTTTGCTGCACATGTAAATTCTGGCCAGAGTATGCTAATGCATATTACGTCCTGTATTCCCGCAGGAAATCCTAGTTTCTTTTCATTTTTCCAGTCTTACAAGATGCAATTGCACTCATTGATGCAATTTCCAGGCTTAATGGCAGAATTCTGTGCCCTGCTGACCCTATAATAAGGCCGTTGAACAGACCTTAGGGAAAAAAAAAAGCAAAAAAGCAAAAAGTAATTGAGTAGCTCTAATTTATATATATTTTTCATATATATTAAAAAAACAGTCTGGTTACCTGTCTTTTCTCTCACCCAATGCAAAGCTGTTGGGATCAGTACCATGGGTCCTAGTCATGCATTCTCTCCTTTACAGACTTGTTTTCTCTTAAAATCAGGGTGGCTCTTTCCAGTCAGCTCACCTCTGATCAGTCTGTAGATACCAGTAGGATTGTTCTTTGGATTGAAACCTAAATGGGTGGAATAGGGAGTGGAGAGTGGTTTGGTTTTAAAGTTGGGGTTTTTTTGTAAATACCTCTTTTCCAAATACAAGCCTGTCATCCAGTGCAAAGTCTCTGGTCCTCCCCATAGGCAAGGAGGGACCGGACCTGTTTATTTCCCCGTCCTCTCCAACAAACCTCACATTAATGACAGTTCCCACTCAACACTTCCAAAACGATCTCCTTGATAAGCCTCCTCCAGGACACCTCCCCAGCTAAGATGCAAATTGGTAAGTGCTGTGAGGGCTGATCTCTCAATGCACATGCGACTGCCTAGATAAAAATGAAAAATACACATGTAAAGTAAATCTAAGAGAATCAATATACCTCAAATTAATATTTTACAATCAGCAGCAGTATTTATTAAGGCCAAACCCATCTCAGAACTGCAGTATAGCATAAACAGATAAGGCAGCCCCAAATGGAGCAGGGAGGGCAGGCTAGCCACTCTGGCAAATGTAGTTAGGAGATTTCGTTTCCTATATGCTCCAGGTATGCTGTCTCATAGTTAACACATACCTTTGTTTTTAATGGAGCTGTTACTGGATGTGACTTAGTGAACTGTTTTCCACTTGGTGCATTCTTCTTCTCTGCAAATTCTCCATGATCGTATTAACTTTTTTCAACTTAAAAAAAAGAAGTGAGCAACCTTTTGTTGCTGATCTGCAGCTGCTGAGTGTGATGCTGTGGTCCTAAATAACACAAATTCAGCATCACTGTATCAGCTAGTAGCCGAGCTTGTGTACTTTAGAGCATTTCTGCTTTCTGCTCTGGGATACAAAACATCATATGTGTTTTGCAGTAGTAGCATATTTGCAGCCATCTGTAATTGCCTCCTACTTGCATATGCTTAGTCACTGCATACAAACATACACCTTCTGCTGAACTTTAGAATTATGCTCCCCTCTAGTAAAGCTCATTATGTTTTTAGCCGTATGGTATTCTACAAAGCCTCTTTTGACAACATTAGAGCCCAGTAATCCAGATTTACCTCCAAGGAGGCCAGAGGAGATAATTTAACCAAACCATTATTGTAAGTACTTACTTTTTCATGTGATCCAGTGACATTTTGATAGTTTTGTTGTTGTCATCAGTTTTGCCAAGTAAATGAAAACATGCTAGTATGAAAAAAATAATGAATTTATTATTGGTAGAGCCAAAATAACATCACAGGAATACTCTAAAACAACACAATTTAATAACTCTTTTACTTCGCCTATATTTTTAATATAGGTCTTATATGATCCTTCATGCTATCGCTAGGTTAATAGATCTCAAAATCATGGAGTACTCAAACATGTACTTACTTCTCCCCTCCAGTCACCAGCTGGAACCCAAATTGGTTTTCTTGTCTATGGGTCTGTTTTTTCCAAAGTGGACGTTTGGGGGAGGGTTTGCAGACCTCTGAAGGCATGAGGCTCATGTCTACCCAGATTTCTGCTGGTGGTGATGTTTCAAGTTTATTGGCAAGTCTACTGTCCAAAGAAGTCCGCCTCCATCTACCCCGACATTTGATCCCTTAGCCAGAACGTAGCTCTCTTTGGCAGTCGCTGTTAACTTAGGGAGAGGTTGTTTGGGTCAGTGATCTCCAGGGCCTTGAAGCTGAGGAAACACACTGCCCCTGGTCTACTTCTCCAAATATCAGCCTTCAGGACATGGCGGGATGGAGCTAAATGCCAGGTTGATATACTTTGGGAAGCAGTTTCATCCTGAAAGAGGGATGAAATGGGGATGATGTTAGACTTCTAACAAAAATTAGTTGTATTTGGGGAGGGAGAACATGTCTTGGAAACCTGACTCACTTCTAGCCAAGACAGGATCCCTGAAGAGGAACCAGATACTGATAGCCATGGTATCCTTTCCATGATGACAGCCATTTGGAAATCTCAGAGTACTGAAGAATATCAGGCTGCAGACCATCTTAAGGATTTAAGGATCTTTTCTCCCTCACAGTCTGATAGTGTGGAGCTTTTTAAAAGAACTTCCTTTCCCCCTAAATTACCTCTTTATCAGTTCCATATTCTTCCAGTCTATGCCATTTTATAGTGGTCTAAGAAAAGCCTTTGGAAGTATGTGTAGTCAAACTACTGCTTGCATTTCTGTCTATGCTGCTGCATAAACTCTTCCAGCCCCATTCCCGTAGAGTTGAGCTTGCAGAGGACTGATGTGCCAGCTACACAGGCAGAACGGGGGTATCCTGAGAGAACTCCATGAAATCACCGCTGTGTAATCTTACCCTTCTTTCCCCCTACTGGCAAAAGAAAAAGAAATAGCAAAGTCCACAATCGGTTATGTCAAATAGTGCAAAAAGGTTTAGTAGCTTGATTAAGGATTTACAGTACCTGTTCATGACAAAGAGGAAGTCTATTGCTGCTTGGTGCTCCTGTTTGATCCACATCCTGGCTTTGTGAGAAAGGTTCAGCTTGTTGCCAATATCCAAAAAGAGCTGGCAGGCTTCCTCAGGAGCACCCTGCAGATTCTAGAGGAGGAATATCACTGCGTGCTACATCCTGCAGATTGAATTAAATTCTACGGAAAAAAATTACTCCCTATCAAATTACAACCACTTCATAAAAGAGTATTTTAGAAGCCGTTTTATGCAACAAAAGGTTTTATCAGGCAGAAGTACACGGTCCTGATGCCCAGAGACAATGCAGCTGTGTAATTCTGCCGCTGGTGATCCCGGCTGACTGCACCGCTGTACCAGAGCTGGTGCCTGCACACGGGAACCCGAGAGCGTGCACGGCTGGGCACGCGGGGAGACGAGCTCAGCCTCTCCATCAGTAGTGCAAATCTGGATCTGGTTATTCTTTTGATGAAAGTATGCTTCAAACTCTCTGTCCAGCTTCAGTTCTCTATCCAGGCAAATAGCTCTGCCCTATGAAAATACATTAAGTAACGTGAGATGGTCAAACACAAAAGTAATGGGGAACACAGAAGTACTTAAATGGCTAAATAGAGAATGTTGTAGTTAAGATCCAGATTTTATGTTGATGTTTATGTAAAACGCTGTAATTATGTTGTGACTTGATTAAAATACAAGCCTTTCAGAAAGAACAAGAGCAAAACATCTTGTCTCCACACTGAGGCTGTAGAAATAATTCTCAAGATGATGAAGAATAAATGCTTTTTATAAAGCAACAATATAATCAGCTGGCTAAAATAATGAGCTGTTTTGAGAAATTGTCAATGGACAAAGCAATCCTGAGGGAATAAGAGGCATTAAGGGAGGAATGAATGCCATGCAAGACAACACCAGAGGGAGTTTCTGGTTATCCTTCCCTAGGTTTGTATGCATGAATTGCACCACAATTTGTCTGCAAACACTAATTTTGTTTTTACTTTCACATAGTGAGACTAGAAAAGCACTTGGATAAGGTAGAGAGAACAGAAGATATTGGGGAAAAAAACCAGTAAATACAGATATTTTAGTAAAATACAGGTCCTTAGACTTGATAGATACATGGACTGAGAGGCACAGGAAGGAAAAGAAAGAGATCTCAGTAAATATCTGACATTACTCTCTTTTCATTACGATGGGGGAAAACCTACAACTTTGACATTTAACACCTGCAATATATTTGGAGAAGAAAAGGATTTTCAAAGCTCAGATTAAATCAGATGAGTGTACTGATTAGCCTTAACTGCTGCTGATAAAGGTAGGAAATTAGAGGGGCTTTTAGACATTTTTGTTACCTTAAAACCTAGCTGAACTACCTGCTGAATATTAGACACATACTTATTTTCTGTTGTATTAAATCTAAAGTAATGGAAGGAAGATTTGAGCTTGATACTACAATAGTTTTAGGAGGGCTGGATTGCTTTTCTGGTTCCCCTGCCAACCTCCTCTGGACTTCACCTCTCCTTCTTTTAGTTTCCCTTCTACAGATGGAATTCAGGTTACTTTCTCCCATGCTCCCTTTGTCTTCCTTGCCTGTTTAGACTAGAGATGCTTGCACTTTTTTCATGTTTTCCTTTTCCTTCTGGTTTTCTCCTATTTGTTGTGGAGAGTAAGAGGAGGATATCCGTCTCCTCCTTGTCCAGGGTGGATGTGGGAGGAGGTGTTTCCAAGAAGTCTCCGAGAATAGGGTAGTTGGTGTAGGTTGAAGGGTCCTATGGAGGTGGGATCATGGCTGGGGGAAGCATCAGATGGTTACAAAGGGGCTGGGGTAGAAAGAAGAGATGAAGCAGAAGGAAGCTTGTGCTTTCCAGTATGTATCAGCAGCTCCATAGGAGTGAGGCATATTGAAGGTCCCCCATTCTCTTTTTCTGCATACAGATTTCTCAGTGCACATCTGTCCTGCAGCCTCACTCCTGCCCTTCCCACTGCCTCCCACCCTGACTCTGGTTGACCTGAATGGTTGAGAGATTGCGTCCGTGGCTCTCTTTCCCAGCTTGATTTTCTTAAAAGGCATAGTTGGCCCGCCTTTGTCTGCTTGTCTAATTAGATCCCTGAGTGATTAGAGTTTACTGTGGGGATGGCTAACATCATACTGTGGAGTCTATCATAGAGAGGTAAGATTTGCATGTGCAGAAGATCCTTCCTGTTCTTATTATCTGTGTATGTGTAAATGTTGGTATCACTTGAAATTTGTCACCCTCTGGTGGTGATGTAAGTAAGAGTAGTTTGGGAATCTTGTTCATATCTTGGTGGAGAAGGGTATTCTAACTTCATTTCAAATCAGATGTACTTTCTTTGTGCCAGTCTTCTGTGATCTTCTTGATTTAGCTGGGATGTGACCTTCATTTGCCTATCATTATTGCATAACTGATCTGCTATCATCCTTGATTTCCTGATTCCAAAGCACTGGCATTATTTAACGCAGCTATATATTGCAAGGGATAAGCCGTGCTTTTGTGTCTTACAATGGTATGTCGCTAGAAGCCTATCAGCAAGGTCAGAAGAAAATGGAGGCACCAACAGGTTCATCTCACAACTTTTCTTTCCTTTAAAGGGTTTATCACTTGCTCTTCTCCTTTGCACCATTTTTTACCATTCTTTGCAAAGCAGTTACTTGACATTTCCTTGCACATACAAGTGTGCAGGGTTCATTTTTCTTGGGTATTAACGTTTTGAGTCTGTGCTATCAGTTTATGTTGTCTGTATCTACTCCAACACCACTAATGGCTCATAGTTTCCAGCATTTCAGTGACTACTCTCAGGACTCTCTTCTTCCCAGATAAGCCAAGGATTTGCGTGTTTCTATGCTTCCTGGGCACTTGAAGTTCTTATGTACAGTCTGGAAAACTGAAGATTATTTTCATTTCAGAGGCTGAGATAAAAGACAGGGAAAATAATCTGAAATCTACCAAAATGTGCATGAAACCTCTGGCCGAGAAGCTTATTTGAAAAATCATAACCACCCTTGATTATCTCAGTCCTGTTTTTCTTGCCCCCAATAGTCTCTTTCTCCTTCTAGTCATTAGGGTAAGCACAGTAGGCTAAATTCAGTCCATTGAGAGGAGCCATCATAAGGCTTTTCCATTATTTATGTCCCACTTGAGTCTTCAAAACTAGCCTTTTCTACCAGTGAGAGCTAGTGGTTTGTCTCACTGTGTAACCATCGGTCTCTCACAGCCAGGTCCCTATAACAATACTTATAAGCTCTTTCACATCTAACATAATAGTTTTCTCTCCAGGTTCTCCTGGGTTGTTGTTCCCCCTGCTCCATTAGCTGTATGCTGTTGAATAAGTTGCCTTAGACATTTCAGTGCCTCAGACACTTCGTATAAGTGGCAATTATAATGGTTGGCCTTTGAAGATGGTGGCCTCCTAAGCCTTGTCCAGATGTTGCTGTCTTGCCTGGTAAGAGTTAACTGCTTTGGCCTCTCAGTCATTTGCTGTTCAGTTTTGGCAAACCAAAGTTCATGCTTCTTTGTCCTTTCCTTTTCATTTTCAATGGTTCTCTGAAAGTTTCTAAGTCGCATTCGATGCAGAGCTCAACTTTTCCCGCATATCTTGTAATTGTTTTTAATCATACTAATGTGTATGAAAGCTTACAGCAGTTTCTGTTGCAGGACTTTGAGTCATGCATGTGTTTTCCAGTATTTAGTTTATTGTTCTTTTTTGTTTCCTGCTTTTCTTGAACTTGAAATCTGATCTTAAATCTTCCAAAATCTTTTCATCTCCAAGATAATAGATTTTGCAATTAGTCATTAAATTACTAGCATAATGCACTTACTGGAACTGTCTGGAAATTATGTTTTGCTATTTGAGTATTTTCCTTGTAGGTATCTGAAAGCTTATCATATGCTGATCTGATTTATACCTGTTTAAATCCGGAAAGGCTATGCTGAAGGCAGAGGAGACACCCTCCTGTTAAGTTCACGTATTTAGGATAAGAATTTGGGCCCACCTTGTTTTAACTTTAGACTTCATTTCTTGGGGTGGAAGAAGTCACTTCCCTGTACAGTGATGATTAATAACTCATGCATCCCAAAACAGAAAACACATTTGAACAAAAACAGTCCTCGCTCTTGCTATTAGATTTTTTAGAGGTGATAAATTCTCTCAAATTTATTTCTTTCCCATAACTCATCTCTGGCAGGGGAGCCATAATAGCAGGAACTTAGTTACTGTAAAATAGCATGACTAGATGCTGATATTTACTGAGCACTTTGCATGTTAGTAAATTTGTAGTAACTTCCACTAAAAACCTGCACACCCTGAACTTTGTGTGGAAGACAATGTTTGTTTCCTTGGAAAAGTATGTTGACATTAAAAGCTCATTTACAGCTAATTACTTTCTTTCTGAAACTCCCTATCCGAAGGTGCAGAAGAATCTTCCGATCAGTTCCTTATCGCTCTGTTATCTTGACACTTCTTGGTTTCATGGAACTACAGTCCTTAAAGTGGTTTTAGATGTCTGTGCCTATCTTTTATTTAGAAAACACTTCAAAAACTGTTGTGATAATAGCCTTTCAGGCTAGGCTGGTAGGCTAAAGAATCAGTTTTGAACAATGGTAGAAGAACAGAATTTAAAAATATATGTGTGTATGGAAATGGAGCAAAATGCCTATCCGTAGATGTTCACAAACAGTGCAGAGATGATTATGTTGAGGTGATGAGCTGTGGAATGGGCTGGAGACAGATTTCTCTCATTCACTGCTAGTATGACAGCATATTTATGTCAAGCCATGCTTATAGCAGGTCAAATCAGAAGTGTTGTGTATGGTTCATTGTTCTTAGGTCTTTACTATTTCATTCTGTGTCACTTAAAGCCTCTCCTTCTTGCCTCCCTCACTTAAAGCCTCCCTCTAAGTGTCACTTAAAGCCTTCTCCAGTATTGTACTTCTGCTTCGTCCATGCCTCTCATCTTCTTACTGCAACCGTCCTTATGGTTTGCCAGTGGCATCAGCTTTGACATGTCATTTGTCCTCATCTCCCAGAAATCACCTTTGCCTTTCCCTACGCTCTTTCTACCCACGTGGCCTCTGCCTATTTTTCATGGATGTGCTTCCATGCTTATGGGCTGATGATGACAAGGCTGTGGGTAAGTCATGACTGGTAAAATAATTTTATTTTTTATTTAAATTCACACTTCATTATGTCACTGAGACTGTGTATTATCTGGAGCAGGGGTAGTCGTCATATAACGTCAAGTTTGCTTTTCCTTTTGTCAGCCCTAAACTTCCTTGTCTGTCTGTCTGCACTTTTTAGTGGGCCAGATCTCTGGAAGCAGCCACTGTGTAACATACAGCTCCCAGTTCAGCAAAGTACTTGACCATATGACTAACTTAAAGCATCTATTTAAGACATATGCTTATGTGCTTTGATGAACGCTTTGCCAAGCAATTTCTGTGTCTTGCTGGGAAAAAATACAACGATAATATGCCAAGAATTTGACTGTGAGACAGTAATTAATGAATACACTGACATGGAATATTTGCTTTTTCAAATAAGTTTTTGCTATGCCTTCTCTTTTGTGCATGGAATTTCATAGCAGGGACATTTAAGTGATGAATAGCTATGCAGCTTAGTTATGCTAGCTGGTAATCATGTGAAAGATCTCTTTATTATTGCAAAAGGATAAACTGGAGAGAAAAAGAATCAAGTATGGAGCAACAATATAGTAAGTGAGATGACTTTTCCTCTTTGATGGACATCACTCCAGTACTGCCAGTGCCAAACCAGTGTAACCGAGGAGAATCTGACTAATGTTATTTAGAAGTTTGCAGTCCAAGCTGAATTAAGGTGCAGATTTTGTTCCAGCAAAGATTTTTAGCATGCCAGTATTTCAATCAGAAGGGAGCCTGTGAGACTGCAGGGAAAGAAAGAAATGAAATTTATCTGCTCACTTACAGAGGGGAAGAAAGTGAGATAAGATTTCCCTTTTTTCCTTTGCATGGGTTACCTATGGGGCTAAGCTGATGGGAGTATGGTGCTCTCGATGAGAAGCTGGATCCCGACTTGGGCCCTGCTCCTGCTAAATTCGCTTCTGCATGAGCAGCCTTGGCGATGCTTCCTCCCTTGCTCCTGTGAATGAGCCCACAGAACAAAGGTATGGTAATGAGTGGGTTTCTAATTGCTTTCAGTCCGGACTGGCTGCTACCTGCTACCATCGTGGGACAGGGGAGAAGCAAGAATTAGTTGTGGCCCTGTGAAGAGCCTTGTGCCACAGCTGTTCCCAGGACCATTCCTGTAGCTCAAACTACATGTTTCGGTGCCCTGCAGAAGAACACAGTTATTTTTGTCCATCATTGATCTTTGCTGCAACAACCATGCTCTAAATGAATGGCATATGCAAAACGCTCGTCCCAAGATTACGTTCTCCCCAGTGCATGGGCAAGAAGTCAATAGAAGGAACGTAGTGCAGTGTCACTGAGAATATTAATTTCCCCTGGAATAACAGATTGAAATGGGCATCCCCTGGGCATACAAATTAAGGCAAGCAAACGCAAACCTTAAATGCAGGAGAAAAAAAGAAGAAACTGTGTCATCACGACACAGTCTCCAAATCCCAGCAGATACTTTTCCAGGAAGAATTTTCCATGGTGGTTACCTAGAGCAATATGTAGCGGTGTAGGAGTGGTGGCAGTACTTGGTAACCAATTTATGAAAGGCAATGCAATGAGTCTTTTGGTATTATGAGTGCCTGCAGACCCTAAAGGGAATCTGTGGGCAAAAAATAAACCACTGGATTTTATATTCTATTACCTAAAAAGCATCACTTTCCCCTAAAGTTCTTCAAATTACATTTTTGTAGAAAATGTGAGGAAATTAGGTGCAAAAGGTCTTGCAACAGAGGTAACTAAGCAGCTTACAGTCTCAGAAATGGTGAAAAATATGTGCACAGGAAGGTTAAATGGAAAAATTCAGCAAAGGTACAGGATTTAGCATTAAATCTAGGAAAATCAGATTTTTAAAATTTTCTAAGACAAAAGTGCTCATTCTGTGAGGTCCTCTGAGGTGGCATTCAGCCTCCTCCATGTTGTTCAGATTTAGGAGTGCTGGGGAGGCCTATATCAGGGATTGGAGTGGTGATTTGCTGAAGTTGGAAAAGTACATACTTTCATTAGGAGGCATAGAGCACCCTAGTGCTCTGTGTGGAGATCTCTCTCCAAAACATTGACCCAACACAGACCTTCCCCAAGACATGACGTGATTCAGTCTCCCAGATTGGATCAGAAGAAATCTGAGAGGTCTGAAAAGCTGAGTATGATAATGAGTTGGGGCCAAGGCAAGCTAACCACTTTGTATCTCTGATTAACCTGGTCTGACTCTGGGCATCTGTAAGGCTCCATCCCAGTTGTTGCCATTTATGGTGAAGATTGGCCCTCATGTAGAGCAGGCCCTCCAGAGAGCATCTTTTTCTCTTCCTAGTGATCAATATGGCTCTGACCTCTTTCTGAAGGGCCTGTTCAAAGCACCTGCTAATGCAGAGGACAATAGTAGAAGACCCAGGGAATACTAGAAGATGCTTCTCATTGAAGAGTGGAAACCATGAAAGCCCTCTTCTGAGTGAGGTGTTCAAGACTTTGTGGCACTTTGCTGCACTGCAAAGATCTGGCATAAGCCAGGCTCTTTGGGATATCAAGTTCCTTGCAGGTGGGCTACAAGTCTTGAATCTGAGATGTGAACCCTGGAAGCTAACCTAGGTTTCTCAGTAGTTCGCTCAATAAATGAGATAGAAATCTGAGTGGCAGGATGAATGCTGGCAGAAATAAGACTGGGCTGCACGAAAAGCAGCGTGGCCAGCAGGTCGAGGGAGGTGATTCTGCCCCTCTACTCTGCTCTGGTGAGACCCCACCTGCAGTACTGCGTCCAGCTCTGGAGCCCTCGGCACAAGAAGGGCATGGACCTGTTGGAGCGGGTCCAGAGGAGGGCCATGAAAATGATCCAAGGGCTGGAACACCTCTCCTATGAGGAAAGGCTGCGAGAGTTGGCGTTGTTCAGCCTGGAGAAGAGAAGGCTTCGGGGAGACCTTATTGTGGCCTTTCAGTACTTCAAGGAGGCTTATCAGAAAGATGGGGTCACACTTTTTAGCAAGGCCTGTTGCGATAGGACAAGGGTTAATGGTTTTAAACTAAAAGAAGGTAGAGTCAGACTAGATCTAAGGAAGAAATTTTTTACAGTGAGGGTGGTGAAACACTGGAACAGGTTGCCCAGAGAGGTGGTAGATGCCCCATCTCTGGAAACATTCAAGGTCAGGCTGGACGGGGCTCTGAGCAACCTGATCTGGTTGGAGATGTCCCTGCCCATGGCAGGGGGGTTGGACTAGATGACCTTTAAAGGTCCTGTCCAACCCAAACCATTCTATGATTCTGCTGTGGTTCCTCGAGGTGGAACCATTATCATGAAAATCACATGAGCTTTTTTCCAAAGAAAAAGTGTCTTGGGAGAAAAAACATCTGTGCTCATGAGCGTAGCTATGCGCTGGCAGGAAGGATAAGGTCAAGAGATAAAAAAAGCGCTCTGAAGATGATAGAAATCTGACTTTCATGACCCAATTGCTCAAACCTTGAGAAAAACTTTATTGACGTTAAGTGCCCATTAGCACCGAGTGAAGAACATACTTAAAGTGTTGTCTTCACAGGCATGTCTCCTCTTTGTCCATCCTTTGATTTGATCAGCGGTGTGTTCTCAAGTCCCAACAATTCATATACACCCTCTGCTTTATCATTTGCAGGATCAAGGAGAATATTTTCACTCTCCTATTACAAAATTCGACTGCAGGAAGAGTAGGGAGCAGGGTTTTCCTACCCTAGAAATTGGTGACAGTTTGGTGCAGTGTTTCAGCACAGGTATTTTGCTGTATCTCAGATGCCTGGTTTTGCTCATTTAGCTTATTGCGCAATATTATGATTTGGGATCAGGAATTTTCTCTCGCCTCAGATTGGCAATGACTGGGTGGAGAAGAGTTGCCTTCCTCTCTAGTATGGGGCATGGTTCACTTTGAAGGGCTTGCCTGATTTTTATGTAACAAACCCCTGCTTTTGGAGGGACATAGCATATTGGTCATGCCATTCATTTCTCCTGCTGCCTCCCTGTGGCCATTATAGCGACAGCGTTTGAACTTTGACTAGAACTGAAGTTTGTTAGAAGTGTCCTACAGCTTGCAGCATGGGAGCACGCAGCATACGTGATGGATGGGTCTGTTGGGTCTGAGTGTGATTACACTGATGCAAGAGCTGTCACACAGGGCTGAGCTCAGTAACCGGCTGCATGGCTTATCTGTTCACAGCCTACAAGAGAAGCTCAGGCTGCTGTCACTTATTCCTGAACTCCTCAGTAGCTTCTGCTTGCCCGGGAAGGCGGCAGCCTTGCATGCCTTGCACAGTCTTTGCAGTACAATGTTCACATGGAAAACCTGAGTGAACAAAAAAAAAGATTTCCTAGGGAAGAGATTTCTCTGGGAGATTTCTGAAGAACAAAGATGAAGGTAAAGCCCTGGGGTCATGCCTTTACTGAAAAACAATCTCAACAGCTGATAGTACCTGTGTAAATCTACTTGAATGAGAGAACAGCGAAGCATCTTTATTTTTCTCTCTTTCATAACAGAACACTTAGGCATGAAAACCCATAATTTCCAAGTGAGTCACTGGAAAAGAGTAGATTTCAAAGGAACCACCATGAAGTTTGCAGCAGGTGAAAGCAGCCAAAAAATGAGATAAGGGTGAGGCATTTCATGTTCATAACCCAGTCAGCAACTTCAGTCCAGTCAGCTCATGCACATATTGCGTTCATGTGGGAGACCATAAAATACAGTGGGGTTTTATGGAATGAAAAAAACAGGAACCTTTAGGACTACACATGGACTCTTAAGTCTCTCAGCTCATCATTTAATCTTTCCTTCAAAGATATTACTTCTTAAAAGCATACAGTTATTAACTGGCTTTGTCAAAGCATACATTACTAGCCTGCACAAACTTAAGCAAAAAATAGATTGCATTTTTTGCAGTTTGGGTCACTAACTGAATATGAAGAACTCAAAGGCAGATTCTTCATCCCTGTATTTTTGCATCAGAATTGTTTATCTCCTTAAAAGACATTATCTAATTACTCCAGTGAAGATTTATATGACAATCTATATAGATAAAGCCCTTTGCCATGTGTTAACCTGCAGCTCACACTTGGTAGCTTTACCTTGCCTTTTAAATCCTGTATTCTCTACATCAGGACAAGATTCCTCAGCGTGCTTTGAATTGTCAAGCTGTGTGAGACTAGATCCAAATCTCACTGAAATCAGCGTGAGCAATTTCAATAACTTCAGTGTGCTAGGGAAGAGGTCCTTAAAGCATACGTTGCTCAGGCTACTTCATCTTCTGAGTCTTTATAGAGATAAGGCATGATCAGTAACAAGGAATCTTACTCAACCCAGTGGTGGCACCAGCTGCGTGAGTGCCTTGAGAAAGTCCCAGTCTCAGTGCCTACCTGCCGAAAGGAGCAGGGGCTCCAGGAAGCGCTGCAAAGCCCTCTAATGAAAGCCCGTGTTAACAGCAGCGCCCGCCTCTTGATTGCTATTGAAAGCTCAAGTGTACCCTTATGATGGTTAGGCTGATCGCTGTTTTTTAGAGCATTTCATGTGAGCAGAGTTAAAGAAGCCCTTTGAAATCTCCAAACCAGAGCCTAACCGCCACGAGATGAGACAACTGCACCAATAATACATCTTATGGTCACCAAAAAGGACAGCCTGGCTCTCCTTTTCTTCTTCTCCCTTGCTCCTGGCATCTGTGGCACTGAGTGTGACCCTGCAAGGGGCCAAATCAGCTTGTTGACCCACCTTAAAAAAATCCACTGTTTTTTGCTGGATTAGTCCTCTACTAGTTTACTGAGCTGGATTAGCTCACAGCGGGTTTGTACAAATGCTCACAAGAAAGAGATGGGACTGTGTGGTTGCACGCATGAACTTGTGGAGCATATCAGTTTACCTTCAGAGATGCGAGAAAGGACTCATGCTTGAAGGCTTCTCTTTTTCCAGCTATATCGATTAGTCTGATACAAGCTGATACCTCTCCCTACAAGCTTGCCTGCTTTATCCTTAGACCATCACAGCTCCAATATTACTACTCAATAAAGCAGACAGTGATCCCTCTAGTCATTAAAGGAAATCCCCAGGAGCCATCCTGGACTGAATAACCTCTGTGAAGACCTTTGCAAAGGCTAGTTATTACGTGGAGTGGACAATAAAGGGAAATGAGGTTTACATTTGCTTATCCAAAAGGCCAGAGAGAGTTCATAGATTATTCTTTGCACAGATAAGCTAGACCTAATGTAAACACTCCTCACTGGAAAGTATCTGCTGTTTGTTTTCCTAACTTTAACCATGTGGCTAGGAAAAGCAGAATAAATGAAATAAAAGACAGGCATTTTAATAACAAAAAACCCAATGTCTTTGAGAACTCATGTTACTGGCCCCTGAAAAAAAGTTAAGATTATCTTTTCTACTCACTGCATGAAACACATACTGATGTGGCTGCAAAGCTTTCTTGTAAGTGAAAACTGGTAAGATTTCAAGCCCATCCCATCAGATATTCATCATTACCTTTGAGCAGAGCAGTCTGCTCATTTTAGTTAAACCACTGCTCCTATGCCCTTTATTTGGGCAATACTGATGTTATATCAGGTTTTCAATGAAATTAATGGATATTTGTCCAAGAGAGAGCTGGAGGATTGTAGGGGAAGGTTCTAATGCTTTCCAATTCTGCTATAGAAAATTCCAAAAAAATCCTTGGTGAATATAAATTAGCATGGCTCTTATAATCTCACCCACTACCCATCTGTATCTTTAGGTTCATAAATATTTGAGGGAAAAAACTCTATCCTCTCTGCCAAAACTGTTTACAGATTATTTCAAACCAACCTGTGATTAATTTGTTTGCTCTTCACTGTCTTTTTCAAATGTGACTAAACTTAACAATTTATATCACCGAAGTCTCAACTCTCCATAGCTCCATGGGTATTTCAGAGCTAACAAAAGTGTGGTTTTTACAATTAATCCTCTTTGATAAAGCTTTCTGCTCACAAGGATAAAAGTTTAATTTCTATTTTTTCATCACAAAATTGCAGCGTGTTGTAGAAGAGTTGGAAACATGGGGCTGGGTGAGGGAAAGGAGGACTGGCCCCAGAATGAAACCAGAAGACCTGGCAGTTGGAGCTGGTCCGATGCCATGATTTGGTGATGTTTGTGATAGCTGCCGTTTCTATGGCAACGTGACAGCATGATTTACTGCAATAATAGAGAAAGCAAATGCAGAGCTTTTGTTTAACTTCAGTGCCATGAGCTATTTGTTGATATTGGGGAGGAGGGGGGGAGAAGTTCTTTGGCTTCTAGTTAAGCACATTACTAACGTGTCTTAAGGATAAAGAGAAGTCAATAAAGGGGATCATGGTGGTCAAATCTCCCTTCTGTGCTCGCGGAGCTTTCACACAGACGCAGACACGGCACTCAACTTCCCTGCGATGCAGAGCATAGGAGATTTCTCTGTGCAGATTGCAATACCCGTCCATCGCCCAGCCCAGGAGAGCGGCACAGCCGAGGTCACCGAGCAGAGCCAGCGGCAGAGTTGCTGGCTCAGGCTTCATGCCAGGCTAGGTCTCTGGCTGGTGGCTGCAGCTTGAAGGTTAGATGAGTTGCTGGACTAGGGTGGCTGGAGATGTCTGTTTCTGGAGTACGTCAGCAGGGGAGGGTAAAGGTATGGCACCGGCAGAGCTGAAGAGGTGGGTTTACTGGAGTCCACGGTGGCTGCAGGGTCCTGCTGAGGTGCAGTGGTGTTGTGGCTGAGGCGGGGAGAAGGACTAGAGTTTGGGAGAGGAAAGGTGGAGATCCACCTTTATAGTGGGGTTCCCCAAGGCTCAAAGGGCTAAGATGGAGCTTGTGCTGGTAAACAAAAACTGCTTCTGGCCGTTGTGGTTGAGATCTGGTCCTCTGTACTGGGTTAGGGTGAAGGTTTGGGACAAAGGGGCAAAAAAATATGTTTGCTACCTACTCTTACAAGATCCACAAGGAAAAAGTAGAGGCTGCCAGGTAATTACTCCAGGTTTGGAAGATCATTAAGACTAACTGTAACGAAGACTGGAGTTAACACAGGGAGAAAAGGATAGGATTGGGGACAGTGTGGGGCTCCATGTTCAGCTTCATTGTTGAACCATGCAACATCACAGCACTGCATTGAAGGCTGGTGTCAGACATGGGAATCAACTTTTGTTTAATTGTGGGGTAGGTGTGTCTGATTAGGATTAGGTGATTGGATACCAGGGCTGGGCAGCTTGACTCTGCCGTCACCCCATTTCATCTGAATTTTCCCTTTCTGTCTATCCCTTGCTGATGTGCCAAGGCATCATCATGAAGGAGGGGGATCAGCCAGGGTAACTCCAACAGGAAAGTGAAGTCCCCCGGTATAACACTGGCTCTGACACTGGCTGCCCATGCGAGTGGCTCTGTGGGGGCTGCTCAGCACCAAAAATGGGCCATGAGAGATGATTGTCTAGTTTCCATCCTCACCTGAAGCTTACATCTTGCTTGTTTTGTGATGCTCTCCCATCTGGGAAAGTAAGACAATCCTGAGCCCTTCTTGCCATGGCCATGCCTGGTTTGAGCGCCAGGAGTGGGGAGGTCCTGGCCGAGGCAGTGACCACCTTTACTCCTTCAGTGTCTTACATTCATCCCTCGCTGTTTGCTGCCGAGCACTCTCAAGGGCAGGAAACTCAACTGGATAAGCCTCCCATCTAGTCCACTAGGACTCTTCAGGAATACGTCTTTATTTAATATATTAAGCACAGTCTGATGCCAACTAGCACTGAGCAGCTTGGGTCCCTACCATCAGGCTACCTGATCTTCCCAGACAGGGTGGCCCCATGCCATCCCTAGGATCCTTGCCCATCCTAGGGACAGCTCCTGAACCCGGCCGTGCCGGTCCACACATTTAAATGGAGGTACTGCTGCTCTGAAGCAGTGTTAGTAAGTTCCAAGTCAGCCTTCACTGTCCCTTGTAAAATATATCTGACGTCGTAAGATGGTTTTTTTCTGTGTAAATAACATGATATTGTACATCAACAATAAATAGCATTGTTGAAATGACAGAAAGCTTTGGGGATAATTATAGGGAAGAACTTACCTGTTTACCTTCCTTATACCTTGCAATTATAGAAGGGTGTTTGTTTATTCTTTATTTAATCTGCACTAGTTCTTATTCCATAAGACCCTTTTGTGGTGTGTGTTGCTGGAGTGCATTTGTAAAACCAAATTAGCAAAGAGGACACAGATGTTGCTCTGCATTCTCTTTTTAGCCATACAAATTATAAACAATGTCTCTTTATATTAAGATACACTGTTCTGTCTCATATTGGTTTTAGAGCTGATTCTTTCAGTATGTTTTCTGTTTAGGGCAGCCTGTTCTTGTTTAAATATCCCCACTACTGTACTTCATGTGAAAATAATATTGCTTTCACATTCAGTGCACGTATCTCAAATCCATATGTATATTACTGAACTGATGCAAGGACAAAAGAATTAATAACATCGTAGAAAGCCACGAAAAAGCGCATTTCTCACTGAAGTCTACACTGACAAGGTCAACAAGTGTACTTTGGCTTGTGTATAACGAGGGAACAGGTAGCAGCCCCCGGAGCCAAAGTGCCTTCACCGCTGCTACCTGACCTGAGCACGTTAACAGAGAGTCCGGGAGCTGATGGTGATGGAGGCTGAGTTGTCTTTCACTACGGCTTTATTGCAAAGAACTCTTTCCTACTGGAATACACGGCATTCAAAAGCTCTAATGCGGATTTCATAGCGCAGAAATTTTAAACTTTTTTTCTGTCTAAGATCAAAATAAATTATCCGTATTTCTGGTATTGTTTTCTTTTATAACCCTGATGCGAAGGCTTTCTGACTTCTGTCAAATTTTGATTTGGTTGACCGTGGTTGATCTGCTGATAAGAAGATGTATTTAAGCTGAGTGCTTTTTTTCCTTTTTTTTCTCTCCAAAATCAATAACTAGGTCACATAATTGTTTTTAATTCGATACATGCTCCCACCAAATATATATTTTAAAGACGAACTGTATTAAGATCGCTACTCTCAGCTTCTGAGTAGACAGCAACAGATAACAACACGACAACAGTGTGTGGGGGGGGAAGGGGTGCTATAATTGCCCAAAACTGGAAGAAGTTTATAATGAAACTGTGAGCAGCTGTTGTTAAGACTCATTCTGAGCAGAAGAATGCACCTCCTGATGTTTCTGTTCATTCGAGACATTTCTGTGCCACATGGTGTCCATCACGCTGAATGCTTTCCCTATAGGCTGGGTAGCTAATAAAACAGAGCAAGCTTTATGTTGAACAGTGAGATGACTTGAGTCAGCATGTCATATGCAATAAAAAACTATGGACTTGAGTGGTGAAAATGAATTTAGGATACTACAGATTTGCTGATAAAAATTTTCTCCAGCAGTGAGCATTGTATGAAAAAATGAAATCATCCTGCTTGGTCATTTTTTTTGTTGTTTTAATTTTGGGAACAGGATATTATTTGGGCCTTTGACAGGTTCTACAGTAGGACTTGAACTGGATTTTTAAAATTTTTGGGGGATTAAATTGCAGTTTGGGTTTTTAGTGGGGCTTTTGGATTTATCTTGAAGTTAGAATTGAGAATGTTGTTGTAACTGCTGGAGTCATTTGGAGCTTTATTAAACTAGAAACTTGCAGAAGGTAGGGTATCGGTCTGTAACAGATCTTAAAACCGGGAGTCCAGTCTCATGTTTGGGAAACTGAAGAGATTGAGAATGGGCCTATCTGAGGTAAAGAATAATCTTCCTGATGGGCTGTGATGGATTTATCTGTATCAATCCACCACTTAGCTTCAGTGTAGAAGCTAATGCAACCAAAAAATCAGCAACCATGAATCATTCTGGAGAAAGCTTTAATTTTACCTTTCCACTTCTAAGTAACATACCTGGGTTGTAAAGTTTCAGAAAACACACTTTAACGAAGATCATAACCTGAGAGTGCTTTCTACTTTATTGTTCAAAGTATGAGACTATTTTCCCTGCACGCCCTTCGATTTTTCTCTAAGTTTGGCACGAGGAAGCATTTCCAGACCCAAAGCAGCCATTTTGCAACCAACAGCTGCCTCTCCCTCGTCCAGCTGGCAAGCACCTTCACCTCTGCTTTTCTCTTTTTTTATTGCTGACATGTTCTGTCTCATTATATCTCCTGAAAACAATTAGACAGCCATCAAATGGCCGTCCTTTCAGACTGCGTTGGGGCTGAACTCTGGTGAAAGGGCAAACCATTTCCAATCATCCTCTTTCACATACAGCCTTCCTTTAAAACAGCCCTCAAAAAATAATCCAACTGCAGGCAAGAAATGTGCAGCTGGCTTATATGAAGGAGCATTCATTAAGTGTGTGTGAGATAGTTTATATAGCTCTCTTCATGAGTAGAGAACAGGAGCTGGAAGAGGTCCAGTTGGTGCCTTGTGCATCTTGTCATGGCTTAGTCAAGTCCTTCCCCTTCATCCTCATCCTGTCCCTCCTTTACTTCTATTTCATTTCAAACTGTCAGCCCTGTGTTCTCGTTCCTGCTTGCTGTCGCGCAATCACTTCACTTTAGCTGTCAACCTTCGGATGAGCTGTACTGTGCCTCACAAGTGCCTATCACTCTGCATCAGCTCTCAGGGAAGCTGAAAGGACTGACTCCTCTGCAAACATCTATCCCGCAGCCACCTGGAGCCAGGAGAGAGGTGGCACCAGCCTCAGCACTCTGAAAGCGATGGATTCGCAGAAAAGGGTATTGAAAGCAGTGGAACAGGACAGGGCTTGCAAACATTTCATCACAGCACAGCATGAGGTACTACTCTCCTTCACAAAGACCAGGCATCTGTCACTTGCTTAGAACAGTTTATCAAAGAACCAGCAACGGAGCTTTTTTCATTTCACTGCTCAGCCCAATGTCACGGCCAGTCTTTTTTTGCCCCTTATATTTTTCAGCATTGGGAGTTAACAACTAAAAGGTACTCAGGGGTTTAATGTACAAACGTGGGACCTGAGAAACATGTTCAGTGTCTGCCTCTGTGTGGATTTCCTTCAAGCTTTTTGCAGGAGGTAAGTTTAAAGGTCCTTAAGATTTTTTAATGTTTTGTTTAAGCAACTGGGATAAAAACTGCAGTCCTACTGAGGCTTCGTCATTGACTTCAGCACAGATAGGATTTCACTTTCTGTGTATCTAAACCACAGCTGATCATCTGGAAAATAGGGGACCTTTCATTTTGTCTTTTTAGATCACCAACTGTTCAAGGCATTTTCTTACAAACTAATATAACAAAAGCCTGCGCTCAGCTCAGACCACAAGGCAGCAGATTATTATTAGTGCTACTTCTGACAGCCTGGCAAAGAGAACCCTTAACACTTCATATAATGAAGAGGTGAGAACAGGTAGGTATTTTGACTTGCTGGTTGCTTTGTATATCCAGGCTACAATTTTCAAAAAGTATAGAAGAATTGTTCCCTAAATACTCATTTTGTTAATCAAGCGTGTTGGAAGGATAAAAGCAAAATGTGCTCTGTGTGTGTGGGCATACAGGCATGCATGCACACACACACGGACACACGTGCCTTGGAAGTTGCTTGCGATACCACAATGAAGCAGCCTCCTGGAGCTGAGCTCTAGGTCCTCAGGGGAAATACTGACTCTGCTCTTTTCAATTTGCTGAGAAGAAACATTTCATTTTTGAGTCTGACTCAGTGAAAAGGCTGATAGCAGCTGTACTGAAAAGCCTGCCTTTTGAATAAACACTGACTTGCTTATCCAAAAGGCAGTAAAATCACCTTTGGTTTGATGGATTCAGCTGCAGCGTTGAGTAATGAGTTGAAAAATAAAGTTGCACAGACCTGTCAAGGCACCTCTGCATGATCAGACTCAGCATTACACGAGCTGACAGCAATCTATGGTGGGAAGTTACCCACTGACAAACTTTTTCAAACCAAGTCAGCTCCTGGCTTGTATAATACAAGTCACAATTGTCTCCCTGAGTCCTCTCTGAGACCAGCTTATCTGTAAACCATCGGAAGTGCTTCTGGAGCCTTTTCAGCTTTGATCTCCACATGATGACAACCATGACCTGGGCTGTGTGGAAATGGTGCCCTACAGGGGACAAGACGTGCCCAGCGCAGCCCCTCCATCCCGGCTGGAGCTGCTGGTTGGGGCTGCTGCGTGGGGCGTCGGGGAGGGTGCTTAGCTCCCCGCTGCGATAACACCCGGTCTGGGCTGAGGCCACTCTAACCGCACCACGTGCACAGTGGTGGTGCTTCAAGCAACACTTGGCACTTACTTTTGACGTGCCCATTCTCTCCAGGGTGGTAAATGGCTGCCTGTCTCTGCTGCCAAAGATGGCAAGCCCAGAACTGGAACAGCATTTGTGAGGTCCACTGCAGACCACATCTTTTCATACACCTAAGTGAAACACTGCTGTTAGTGTGTTGTAGCTCATACACATAGATGAGCCACGTACTGGTGCCACGTTGCAGAATAACATTAACACAAGGCCCTTCTCTTGGGCTCTGGGCAGTGCTGGACCTGCCGGCATACGCTGAGCCTGCAGAGGTGGTGCAGGTCCAGTCCAGGAAGGGCCGATGCTCTCAGGGCTGCTGGGGGACCAGAAACAGGAGTCATAGAATCACAGAATCATAGAATGCTTTGGGTTGGAAAGCACCTTTACAGGTCATCTAGTCCAACCCCCCTGCAAGAGCAGGGACATCTTCCACTAGATCAGGTTGCTCAGAGCCCCATCCAACCTGACCTTGAATGTTTCCAGGGACGGGGCCTCCACTACTGCTCTGGGCAGTTCCAGTGCCTCACCACTCTCATTGTAAAACATTTCTTTCTTAAATCCAGTCTAAATCTGCCCTCCCTTAGTTTAAAACCATTGCTGCTTGTCCTGTCACAACAGGCCTTGCTAAAAAGTCTGTCCCCATCTTTCCTATAGGCCCCCTTTAAGTACTGGAAGGCTGCTATAAGGTCTCCCTGGAGCCTTCTCTTCTGCAGGCTGAACAACCCCAACTCTCTCAGCCTGTCCTCATAGGAGAGGTGCTCCAGCCCTCAGATCATTTTCATGCCCCTCCTCTGGACCCAATCCAACAGGTCCATGTCTTTCCTGTGCTGAGGGCTCCAGAGCTGGACACAGTACTGCAGGTGGGGTCTCACCAGAGCAGAGGGGCAGAATCACCTCCCTCGACCTGCTGGTCATGCTTCTTGTGATGCAGCCCAGGATATGGTTGGCTTTCTGGGCTGCAAGCACACATTGCCGGCTCATGTCCAGCTTTTTATCCATCAGTACCCCGAAGTCATTTTCCGCAGGGATGCTCTCAATCACATCATCCCCCAGCCTGGATTGATACCAGGGGTTGCCCCAACCCAGGTGTAGGACCCTGTACTTGGCCTTGTTGAACCTCATGAGGTTCACACAGCCCCACTTCTCCAGCTTGTCCAGGTCCCTCTGGATGACATCCCGTCCTTCTGGCGTGTCAACCACACCACTCAGCTTGGTGTCATCTGCAAACTTGCTGAGGGTGCACTCGATCTCGCTGTCAATGTCATTGATGAAAATACTATACAGCACTGGTCCCAGTATGGACCCCTGAGGGACACCACTTTTCACTGATCTCCATTTGGACATTGAGCCGTTGACTGCTACCCTCTGGATGCGACCATCCAACCAATTCCTTATCCACCAAACAGTCCACCCATCAAATCTGTATCTCTCCAATTTAGAGAGAAGGATGTTGTGGGGGACCATGTCAAAGGCTTTACAGAAGTCCAGATAGATGACATAGATTGCTTTTGCTTTGTCCACTGATGTGGTAACTCCATCGTAGAAAGCCACTAGGTTGGTCAGGCAGGATTTGCCCTTGGTGAAGCCTTGTTGGCTGTCTTGAATCACCTCCCTGTCCTCCATGTGCTTTAGCATAGCTTCTAGGAGGATCTGTTCCATGATCTTCCCAGGCACAGAGGTGAGTCACGGTTGTATTTCCACCAGCAGCATGCAGCTGGGGACACACATTGCTGGGCTGTGCCCTGCTCTGCTCTTCTGGTTGGGCACTGCAGGATGGTGCCATGTTGGGGAGGGCACTGCCCTGTCCCGTGCTGTCACGCTCGGCCCCCAGCTCGCCTGCCCTCGCGGGTTGAGGTGCAGTTTGGTGGGCACACTCTGCCGCATCCTTTTTTAAAATGCAAGGACAGTTCCTTGCAAGATTGCTGAGCAGGTGTGGATGAAAAGCAATGCTCAGACACGACTGCAGCGTGCACCCGGGCACCTGGCAGCACATCCTGGCACGTGCCCTGCCCCAGAGGAACAACGCAAACAGGCACCTGGAGAAGGGCTCACGTACCTGTGAACTAACCCACTTTTCCAACTACAGAAAAAGTTGTAAAGACCAGGAAGTTGACCCAATAAAAAATATTGCTTCTACCTGTAAAACGTGTCTTGTCTAGGTCCTTAAACTATCAAGGCTACAACAACATTATCAATAAATACACTTGTATTTCACTGCATAGCCATTTTAAAAAAATCTATTTTTCTTTGTGTGAGAACCTCCCTTCAGTACAAGAAAGGCAATTCAAAACAGACTCAGGAATAATGGGATACAGTCTCTGCAGAGAAGCCAAAGTGACTCTTTATATAATCTTTAAAACCTCAAAAAAATTAGACACTTCTTTTGCCTCATGGGGACTGAAGCCCTGAAGACCTGATCCCTAAGATGGGTGAAACACGTGAGAAGTGTGAACACGACTTAAATTGATCATGGCACTCCAAGTTAGGCTGTGCTTGAACAGTTTGCTGTCACGCTTTATATTAAGGCTCTGTGCACAGGTAGTTTATAGAGCCTTATCTGATGATTAATGTCTGTTGTAAACATGTATGGATATGTTAAATGTGTTACACATATTATAGATAATGTTATAGATAGATGCAAGCCATTACTGTAGGTAACCTATTGATCTGTTAGTCTTTGTAAAAAAAAAAAACCCTGTAACAGCTCATTAAAAGTGAACAACATGAAGGGTGACCCAGCTTGCCCTAGGATGGGGATGCTCTCATCACAGATGTTTCAGATAAATTCTCTGTATCTGTCAGCGTGTTTCATCACTTGCTCAACAGTTGTCCTATTAGTGCTCACATAAACCTTTTCTGCTTACCTACTTGGTTTTGATGGGTAGGATAAATTTCACTTGGCTTTATTTACTGTAATGTCCTGAAAATACCCCCACTATCTGTGTACGGTCTACCATGTTCCAGAGGCACCGTGCAGAGCTAGTCTGCAGGCTGTGCGTATGTAGCAGAAGGCAGCACGGGGCAGAAGCCCCCAGCCACCTCTGGGCAAGGTGAAGCAGGTGCCAGGAAGGCAGCGCGGTGCCAGGAGCTGCTCGCTTGTCCCCAGCAGCAGAGCTCTCTGCAGGCAGCGTTACGGCAGGCAGAGCAGCACCAGCACGGTGAGCACCCTGCCTCTCCTCCACCCCGCTCCCAGGCACGTGCACAGGCTCTTTAATACCGACTAAGAAGCAGTTCCTGCACTCTCCTCTCCTGAGAAATCCCACCTCTCTCCAGTCCGTGGCTGGTCTGCAGTCTTGGGTTCCCTCTTATTTAATCCCGGTCTGGCCCCAGCACCCCAGGGTGCCTCTCCCCAGCAGTCAGAACGTGCCATAAGATGCGGGAACTGTGGGTTGAAAGCCTCCAGGCAGCCTGGAGTTCGTGTCTCCTGCTTCCTGGGCATGTTTCGTAACCCATGCTGTGAAAGGTGCCTGTCTCCGTGCCCTCACAGGGGCTGTAGGAAATGAAGAGGCTCAGCCTCACCAACAAACCTGAACCCAAGAGAAAGGTGAGATTTCAGAGACACTCCACTTCTCAGCAGCGCTGCTTGCCTGAATCCTTGTTCAATGTGGCAACGCTCATTTGGAGATGCTCAGCTTTAACACCTCCCTCCCATGTACCGGGAAGAGACACGAATATACATCCATATACTGGGGTGCCTATATCAGCTCTGGACATCGCTTGCATGCTTAAAGCTTTAGTGCTGCCACAAGCATTTACCCTGAATGACTTATACATGAAGTATGAACAGAGACCTATCCCCAGGCCCAGCTCCCTCCCCATCAGCCTGTCTCCTCGCTGGCCAGAGAACTCAATACAATATTTTGTCTGCCCCTGGGTTCCTCTTAAACACTGGTGGTCTCTTCCTTGGAGTTCACCTAAAGCATCTCAGTGGTTGCCATGTGAGCACAGGACAGTCCAAACGCTGAAGCTAGCTCTGCTTCAGGCAGGAGGTGGGGTCAGAAGATCTCCAGGGGTCCCTTCCAAACGACATTTTTTCCTCTGCTCAATGAAGAAGCGCCTATAGGCTGATTTAGTTGCAGAAACGATTCTGTGACCTGCACTGTAATGTCAAAGCAAAGCCCAGAGAAAAGTTCATCTGTGCTTCTGAGATTAGGATTCCACTTGTTTTTTTAAGTCCCACATAATACCTTATTGTTACAAAACCCCTGAGAGCACTGTCAGATAAATCCTGCTATGTCAGAGGATACCGGTATTATCACTGATAATAAAGTTATAAAGGCACAACTGATAAGGAAATGCCCAACTTCCACTCAAGTATTGATTGCCATGGACTTATTCTGGATATGCCAGTATATTTGGAACGACTCAACTGGGTTTTCTGGCTATCCGACATACAATAAGAACCTCACCTTTTTCTTTTCTTTATTTTTTAGCTATTTGTGATGAAAACCTGCAGAAAAATAAACACACACAACGGTTATAAACCCATCAAAATAAACCCATCACAACGGTTAGGGAATCTGTGGCACACGCAAAAGCTTGAAAAAGAAACATGTTTTCCCAAGTGCCCTATGCATCCCAGATGTGGACTGTTTGTGAGAAGGGATAAAATCAGCACCAAACTTAACGTGCCCTGGCTCCTCCCTGGGAAACACCTGCCAGGGACTCACACGTGCCTGTAGTAAGGTAGTGCTTGCTCACGTACCCTTGTTTGTCAAAGTTGCAGCAGGACGGCATGGGGAGATGCCATCTCTCCAGCCATTTCAAGATTTATAGATTAACAACCACACCTTGAAATACCATCCTCTCGTGAGCCGGGCAGCCAGTCAAGAGCCTGGAGCATGCTTTCATGTGTGGTCAGTATGCAACTCTGATTTATGAGCGAGTGCTGCGTTTTGTACTGATTACAGATGCCTGTCTGTTTTTGACAGCATGATCTCACTGCTGTTTAAGTGAAAGATGACTGTTATGTTATACTGCTGGTAAGCAGGAAAACTATGGTAGAATATGAAGCGATCGAGAGCCAGGAGTTGTTCTCCACTGCAAAATCGTCTCTGGCAGGCTCGTGGGACGCTACTGTGTACCGGAGGTGCACTTCCAACATTGTACCGAGCAAGGAGCCAGCACTGTGGTCCCTACGGGCAGCAGTGGGCAAAGCAAACAGGCAGCCTGGCAGCGTTCCTTGAATGAGTGCAAGGAGGCAGGTTGTAGAGTTGTTTTTGTACAAAGAGATAGTGAGAGATCTAAAACAGGAAAGCCAAGTTTTGCAAGCCAGTACAGTGTGTCCTAAAAAGCAGTAAACATTATTAAAATGATTTAATGATTTTTATATATGCACATACTACCTTCTTTCTGGCCGGACTGTAACTGCGTGGCTCCAATGGACCTATGTGCAACTGGGTGCTACTTTGCATCCATCCTTCTCATACTTCTTCCTTTTCAGTTTCTAGCCAGTGTGCACCTTCTTCCCTCTGCCTCCAAAGAAGTCTCCGTAAGAGCTTTCTGGCTCTACAGCAACAAGCACAGAAGCAAGAGATGGCCTCAGAGTAGAGAAATGAGCTTTCATAGAATGCTCCAGCTGGTGACTCGAGCGAAGCTATAAATGGTTAGCCTGCTAAAGATGTTCCCAAAGACTTGCTCAGCATGATAACACAAGGCTGGGAGCTAAGGGTGAGGCAATACAGCAATTGCTTTACCAACACAATAGCTGAGCCAAAAGCAGAATGCAAAGCAAAACACTTAAAATTAAAGTGTTTACTGAACTTCAGAGTGCTCTGATCAGGCTGTGAAGATGTGCCTGCTCATTGCCTCCCTGTACCTCCATCATGATGATCCCCTTCTCATCAGGGAGGTAGGTTTACTAAAGGCCCAGGAGAGCTACCTCAGCATCAGGGAGGGGAAGGAGAAGCTGGTTCAGCTCCCACCGCCGTGTAAGTGTAAGTCTTTGGGTACTAAGCGCTGAAAGCCTTGGAAGTGCAGGAAAATGGTACCTGGATTGTGTTTTAGGACTGGTAGGGCTGTGCCTTTACAGGGTATGTTTTGATTTTCCTCGCCCTCATATTTCTACAAGTGTGCTGGAGACAGTCACGACTTTGTAGTGGATTTGGCTGCACCCTGCAAGGAGCAGGAGGATGGCCCCATGCTCTTACAGAGTTCATGTCCTTCTGAGATGAAGACTGTCATCCTCTGCTGATATAACATGAAGTAAATACATTGTGCCAAGTGATAGCAACTGCTGATCTTACCCAAAGCTTACAGCTAATCTTTTTGTTTGGAAAAATAGGGGCTAGATGGACTCTGAGTCCTGTTTTGGATTCCTAATCCTTCTCCAGAAGATAATGTCCAACCTGGTGTGTAGAATGTATCCTTAAATGTTCTAGGATGAGAGGCCAGATTGAAAGAGAAAATATAATTTAACTCATGCACTTGCACAGGGCTTTTATTCAAATGTAGGGTATGCCTCAGTTGGACATCAAGGAATTCATCACCTCATTAAGACCATCAAATTAGACATTCCCTTGCCTGAGTCCTCTGTGAAACCTGAACCTCTAGATGTGCTCCAGGCACACACACCCTTCCCCGTCGGTCCTTGCAGCTCCTCTCCTGGGCCATTCCTCCCAGAAGGGTCAGGGTGGAGGGGCTGGACCCCATCTCTGTCACTGGCCTGGGGTTGGACCCCATCCCTCTTCTGCTGGACTGGGGATCGGGACATTGACCTCAGAAGTGGGAAGCACAGGTTGGAGGCTGCAGATTTCCACCGACACCCTGGTGTGCCCAGGCTGCCCACTGAGAGATGAGGGGAAGGCGGGGGATGCTCCAGTCTCCTCTGGAAGCCATGCCCTGGGAGGTTTTGGGACCGACCAAAAAGGTGAGGGGACCCCAGTGATGGTGCTTTGGGAACTGGGGCTCACCTGGGGCATGGGGCAGTGCTGGGTCCCAACACCAGGCCTCCACCTGTCTCCATGAGATTTTTCTGGCTTTAAATGTCGGGAGCAGCAGGGGCTTCCCCCCATCCCTGGGAGCCATGGGCACTGCCTGATGCATTCCTCCGTCAGGCCGTTCCTCCCCACATCCCGAGCTTTGCCTGTCACGATGCTATTTCTCAAATCAGAAGTGACACCCTCTTCCATGAGCCGTTCCGTGCAATATTTTCTCTGAGTCCCTTAGCAAGGAAGAGAGAAACAAGAGCAGCCCCAGCCGGTGCCAGGTGGCTGGAGGATGGACGTTCACACTGTTTCTGTACGTGTCCCGAGTGTTTCCGTATTTTTCTTTGCCTCTTTCAGAAGAGGATGGTTACATCCTCCTGCTGCTCCCTCTGCTCCCGTACCCAGCAGCTCATCTTTCAAGGCTCTGCAGAACCAGACTGGCTTTGCTTAGGGCATCATCACTCAAAATCCTCGGTCGTCAATGTGACATTTCCAGGTATAATATTACAATGCTGCTGTTCAAGTTTTAGCACTCAAATCCTCAGCAGTGTGGGAGGGGGGGGAAAAATAAACAACGGAACATATTTCTCTGTTTGCTTTAAAGATGTTTTCACAAATGGGGTGTGGGTGTCATTTTGCTCAGAACAAGTGGGCGCCAGAAAATGGCGCCAACAGTTGAATTTTGAAAGACATCTGAGAAAGACCAAAGGGGTCATCAGGCAAGCCAGCAAAGAAGAGCCAATGGCCATGAAAGCATGAGCTGGAGAGAGCCTGGCCAGGTTTTGGCTGTGCTGGCTGAAGGCAATGCAGAAATTTGGATGTGCTATGGAGGAAAGCTGGATCTGTATGTGACATGACTGTTTGGAGCACAGGAAAGGGAAGCCTCAACCAAGTCAAGATTCAGGGGGAAAGGGGGAACAGGAGGTGTCTGGAGAGGGAAGGTGCTGGTTGCCTTTTCTCTGCTCAGTGGGTAACAGCAGTGTCAAGTCTTCCTTATGCTTTACACCTACCCTACATGGCAGTTATGGGTTGGGTATTTGAAGGTGTCCATGGCAGCCTGGTTCCCAGTTCCCACCAAGCTTTGAGGCAACGTGGATGCCCAACTGCCACAAAGTTACCTTGAAAAATCTCATCCAATGTGTGGACAAAAAAACAACCCTCTTAGACTGCAGCTTCAATGAATGTGTAATGCTCTCTGGCACCAGGCTGGGACACGAGATGAAAGCTGACTCAGAAAGGAGATTACCTCCCACTGCATAACTTGACTGCTTTCAGGAGCAACCAGGTGTTTCTTGAGAGACTCCCATCCACCCTGACCGAGGACACCCACTGCGGGGATGGAGGGTGGTGGGAAGAGAGAATGGGGAAGATCACTGGGCAAATTACCTAATTGCAGGAATTGATCAATATGACACACTGCGAGCAGAAACATCTCTGAAACATGCTCTTTTCAGATGAGCCAGAGGAAGATTCAAAACAACATAGCAGAGACAAGGCTGGGATTATTTTTTTTAACATTATTTATGACACAGCAATGTCCAATGGTTTTAGGGGCCTCATCTAGGCATTGAGCAGAAGTGCATACAGTTACCCTGTAGTTAATAATCTACAAGGCAGACACTCCGGGAGAGGAAGAGTGGGATTTGCAAATGCACTTAAAAGTTATAGCAGCAGAGCTTCTCTTGTTTCAGTGGGACATGTGTCCTTGGGTCACACGAGTGTTTTTGAGAATCCTGCCCTAAGGGATTTCTGCAGAGAGATGCGTAAGTTACATGAGGGGCTGGGTTTAGCCTTCCCCTGCTCTCCCCATTCCCATTCAGAGCCTTATCCATTATAGTCCAAACAAGTCTCACCCACGCAGTGTCAGTCACAGCCTTCTTGAAGGTCACCAAAAAGTCTGTAGACGTTGCAGAACATTAGAAAAAGCATAAGAATAAGTCAAGCTTACAAAATTCTCCTAAGTCCTCAGGCCATCTAGGGGCTCACACCAAGACAACTGTGCCAAAGAAGCGCCTTGTGTTTTCAAAACATTGAAGAAGCCCTGGTGGAAGTCCACTCCATGGGAAGGTTTTCTGGGGAGGATTGCACTGGAAAAATGGCATAGGAGGGATGTAATTCTGCAATTAGACCTTGCTGGGGAGCTGTGTCACATCACTGCTGGCACCTCGTCAGGTCTGATGTGGGAGCAGGGCTTCTTCACCATGGTCTCCACCCTTCTCCTCACCTCATAAATAGCCCTTCCCCAAGCACCGCTGAGCTCATGAAATGGGGCTGCAGTGAAAGCACGGCGTGTTCGTGTGGTTTGCTACCTGCCTCTCGGTTGGATGACAGGCACGTGGGAAGCTGTCGTATGCCCAGGCTGGAAAGTTAGTAAGTCAGGAAAGCAGCTGGGACCCTGCTGGGATGGAGCGCGGCAAACAGCCCGGGTCCTCCATCAGCACCGAGGGCTGTGGAGGCAGGGATGAGACCGTTCCTACAGAGCGGTCCCGGCGTGCATCCCGAGCCCTGTGCTAATGCACAGGCCCTCCACGCACAGGCAGTTTCAGCATTTCATCCTTCTTCTCACCATTCCCAATAAGTAGTTGCCTTGTTCTGGAGGCTGATAGCCCAGTCTGGTAGCACAGATATAGACTGTCCAATGCCAGCTGGCCTGAGTGTCCAGACACTTTCCTGGCCTGCTTAATGAATATAGTGGTATATGGATATAGGCTCTGGCTCCAGAGAGGAGAGCCTTGCTCCTTTGTAAGTCACTTAAGGTACTTCCTCTCCTGGAATAAACGGATCTGCATATGGGGATAATCAGGCCCAGCTCTGCACAGGGACAAGCCTTCCCCCCCAAAAGGGGAAATTCGTTCTTTAACGCAGAAGTGGCCCCCAATGAACTGCAGTGTGTATGACCAGAACCAAAACTGACTGTTTTCACTTGCTGATGCTTACAGTTTGGAAGGAAGTGCAGCCTCGCACAGATGAACCCTCTGTCCTCAAGTTGTCTTGTAGAATTTCATCAGAGTGGCAGGAACAAACAGGCTGCTTTTTGGCACTGAGCACTGACCCTTTTCAAGAAGCATGGGGTTGTGAGAGAGGATTTCAGAGGGTGCCCAGCTATTCAAGCATCGGCACAGAGGGAAGCTCATAACATCCTTTTCTCAAAATTTCAGTACTTCCTTCATCTGTGCTGGTGCCTCATTCCTCCAGGGAGGGTTACACAAAGGGCACAGTCAGGTTTTCATTTCAGGACTATCTAAAGAGGAAGCCTAGAGCCAAAATCAAGCGCCTGCTGCAAATTTTGGATTTGCGATTAGCACAACTTGCCATGCATCCAGCATCCTTTAGAGGAGATTTTGCAGACATGTGCAAGGAAATTAAAGGGAATGGATTAAAGCTTACAGTGTGAATAATCAGGATTCAGAGTCTGAGAGCTTTTAAGCACTCAGAAGCTGCAAGAGGAAATCTTCCTTATGCTGTTCTGCTCCTCCCTGCCTGCTGATCATGTTCATTTGGGGCTGGTTCAGTAAACGAAAGCCGTGGAGCATCAGTCCAGTGTTGCCTGATGTGTCTGCAACTCCCTGTCACACTGACGCTTAACAGCCGTCTCAGGTTGTAGTCTCACCTCTCTCAAATCAGCACAGATTTCAGAAAGTCACCATTAACCTGCCTCTGGCCTCTGCCTTTCCTGGTCCCACACCCTCTTCTCCACCAGGCTGTCAGCAAGAAGCCAACACGGGGATGGGTGGTGGGGAAGCTGTAACTAAAGGTATGAAAACACTGTTGTGTAGCATCTAACTTTTTTTCTTTTCTTTTTAATTGGAAGCCTAAATGAAGCTGATTTTTGCTTAGGGAAGTAGTTAAAACATCCATAGCTTTTAACAAACATAATGCTCAGCTGGAAGGGCTCCGCTCTTCTAAGCAAGGAAGATTCGGTGTCGGTATTTGTTGAATCATCACTAGGGACTAAAGACATCTTCTTTGCAATACATTAAGCAAGCCAATACCTGTGCTATGTTGATCTTTCAGCATTAGAAAATAGAAATGGAAAAGTGTCATTAAATCATATGGTCTGGTAGAGGAGAGTTGACTGAGCTTTGGGCTCCGGGAAGTTTAGTGTTCAATGTCTCTGGCTACGAGGACTGGCAGTGTGAGGTCTCGCTCTGGTCACGTCATATGGGGAGCCGCTATCTAATGCAATCTGAGGAGTTTACTTTAAAGATGCCTGTTGTGTGTCTTGAGCTGCTTCCCTGACGTTAAAGCTCCAGACGTGAAGGCTGCGAGGGACCTGCTGGTTCAGCGAGCCTGGGTCCTTCCTACAGCCAAAGCGTTAAATGCTGCCTACCATACCCTGATGAGCATCAGGTTTTAAGCAGCTACATTGTCCTGCTCCTGCTGAAAGACTCCTCCTGTATTGGAGAACAGACTAAACTCACTGCTGGCTTATATCCACTTGTTGTTGGGCTAAAATTATCTCCAGCTTAAACACTTTTTCTCCTTCCCAGGTTTTTGTCCTGGTTGATGTCGTAGACAGCAATCCTATCCATCAGGCTTCATTTACAGGGTCAAACATCTCCAGCTCTTTTCATGTCTCAGGAGCACCTCGGCACAAGCAACTCCTGGCAAGAGCTAAGTTGCATTTTCCTGGGGCCAGGCTGAAAATGTCACTGTGAGCTCGCACCGGGGACCTGTCAGCACGGCTCCCTGCTCTGTGCACATGGCAGGAAGCAAAGCCTTGCACCCCCTTTGCTCCCCTCTGAGCGGTTGGTGGCCAGGCCAGTGGTACCCTGGGCTGCACTGAGGCCTTGCAGCTGCCTGCTGAGGGCAGGCAGGCAGAGAGATGCTGCTTCCGAGAGCATCGCCAAGCAGCTCATCCCACAGGGGGGCATGGGGAGGCATCTGCCTCCGGAGGCAGGGCAGCACACCAGCTGGCTCCAGCAAGGGCGGCGACAGCGGGGCTGCGTCCCTGCTCCTCCTGCCCTCCTGGCCGCAGCGTGTCCTGAGCCTCCCTGCAGTCACTTGCCGGGGCGAGTAGTTTGTCTCTGGCTTTGCACTCTTCGTCTGTGACCTCCCAAGGAGCCGGCAGTCCGGCATCAGCAAGACCCTCCAGATGGAAAAGTGTTTCAGGGAGGCTCTTGGTATGCAATGAATTGCCTACAGATGTCCCTTGTGAAGACTTAACATTTTTGCTTCCTGGCTTTGCTGTCAAAACTGCAAAGATGGAGTATGATTTCCATTTTTTATCCTCCTCGCATCTTTGTGTATAATGCCCAGTTATGTTGAATCTGGCCTCAAAGTGCATTTGCTGGCCAAGCATTCGTGGAAGAAGCTGTGCGGTGTGAAAACAGCAGGTTCATGAGGGATGTGCAATGACAGGATCTGTAAGGAGAGCAAACACAAAATGAGCCTGAGTGAAGATAAAGATCATCCACACACGGGCAAGTAGGGCTGTCTGGGACAAGCCCAAAAGGCTGGCAGATGTAGCACAGGAGCTAAGGGACACCCGTGCCCTTTTGCAGCAGCAGCTAGAGGTGAGGTGGGGATGCCTTAGGGCAACTCACATGGGTTTAGAATCCTCTGTTTAAGCAAATGATTTCCTGACCTCCAGCAACTAGAATGGGAGCCTCGATATCCAGATTGCAAAGAAACAGCCATACGGTCGAGGCTGAGGTGCCTGAAGGTAAAGCTGAATCCCACCCTAAATGTCATAGACGTGTTTAGGACCTTATCCATAATCTGCCTCTGATATTTGTACAGGCACCCACTGCTGCATGCTGGAAGGGCCTTCTGCCAAGCAAGACGGGAATATTCTCTGGTGTAAAAGAAATTGTGTAATTGGTGTAAAAGAAATTCAAAGTGTTTGAATTTGGCATACTTCTGGTATATTGATGTAACTACATATATTTGGCACGCAGTTGCATCTTAAGGAAGTGAAACAAATATATGCCCGTCTACCGCGGGCCCTGTGTTTACCCAGCACTAAATCCGACAGCGCAGCCAGACACTCACTCTTCTGCAATATTTCCTTTCCGAGCGGATGGCAGAGGAAGGCCGTGTTTAAGCTGCTCTGCGACATGACCTGTGGCACGTGCTGAAGTCCTGGTCTGCAGGGTCTGAGCCTGACCACAGCGCATTTCTCTGCTGTAGCCTGAAAACTCAGGTTTCCTTTGGTAGAAAGAAGTGGGGAAAGAGGATTCTCACCTTGATGTGATTTCAGAATAAAACCAGGGCAGGGACCCAGATCCAGGAGTTTAAAAGCATTCCCATCTTCAAATTTAGTTTCAATTACTGCAGGAAAGTGCACCTGCACAAACTTTTTGAGACTGTGCCTGCACCCATGGGGCGACCGTATTCCCATCTGCCAGCTATGGGCACTGCCTGGCTGCAAAACGGGCCGGTACTCATCCCCCTCTTCTCACCCGCAGGAGGAGCTGTGTTGTCTAATGGCTCGGGAAATCTGATTTTTCCCTTTCTGGCATAACTCCAGTATGACCTTTGGTGAGCTATATAGGCGCTCCAGCACTCATTGTCTCACTTCAAAAAATAAGATGACAATAGCTAACTTGTACATGGGGAGAGGGCTGTAAAGCTGGAGCTTCTGCTGGAACACAGACTCATGCTCAGTATAGTGCTTGATACATTCATAAATAGGATTTTAGGACACATTTCTATGAGCAAGAAACTCAAATTGGCCCATCCAGTTCTGTAGTCCCCAATCCTGACTGTGAAAACTGTGAATTTGTATCTTACAAAAGAAGAGTCCGGCCAAAGGGAAGAGCTGTTTGATTAAACAGCCCCTGTCGTAAGCACCAAATATATCACACGTGCAAACAGACCCTACGTCCAGACCTCGGGAGCCAGTTGCCCAGATGCCTTTGAGGATCTGGGCCTAAGGGCTCATTCCAACCAGCTGAAGTCAATAGGACTATCCCTATATTTAAGTTTTTGCTGGATGACAGCCAAAGGCTCAGCATCTTGCAGAACTGGCTCTCATGATGCTGCATTCCTTAATAGCTGGGAAAGAGAGCAAAGCAATGTATAGCAGAAAGTGTCCATCCATATTAGCGGGTATTAGTAACCACTTTTAAAGGCCTAATCTATGTAAAAATGTTTTCACTCCACCATCAGCAACTTCCCAGCAAAGGCAGGAATTTCCCACGGTTGACGTGCCCTGAGCAAACAGAGGAGCTGAAACCAAGAGCGGGATAATTAGCTCGGAGGGGAGGCGTTCCCGCGCCGGGCAGGGCAAGCGCCTCGCGCAGCTGTGATGGGGCTCGACGGAGTGACCTGGAAAATAGACCTAACTCTAAAAGTGCAGAGGGTGAGGGTTTTAGTTGTGCCTTTTTAATTTTAAACAGTGCTGCCTGTGGCTTTACAGCTTCATGCAAAGGCGGGCAGACAAACTGAAGTATGAAAGGAGCCTTATTAAAACACACCATACATTATGTATGAACTTGAACTCTGCCTGACCTCTGTAGTCCTGGATCCGCCCCAATCCATAAACAGCTTGGGCCAAATTTTGTGCTGCTGCAGTAAGTAATTTGAATAAAATCGCAAGCTGTTATTTTCAAGACAGCATCCCCAGCTAAGAAAACTCAAGGTGCCATTTATTACAAAGATGCCTATCTCAGAAATGTACCTGAATAATGTAGCTACATGTAAACAGTTGTCTGTAGCTACAACTCCACTGTAAACCAAAGCACAGCCCCCTTCCAAGCAAGCTGTTAGCATTTCTTCATTGCCACTCACTAGAAAAAGTATATTTAGAATGGCAAATGTATAATTGCAGTTAGAGCTGGTTGAAATATTCAGCTTGAATACTTGATCTGGTACATCAAGCTGTTTCTTGGACCACAGATTCTTTAACCTGATCTTGATTATTGCAAAGGGCTCATATTTAGGATTGGATATTCTTTTTTTTTTTTTTTTGCTGAACTATGCACGAACAGACCGAGCCACAAGGTTGTTTGTTTGCAGGCTCTTCAGCTCAGCTGTTTGCTTCTCCCAGCGTATGGCAGGTCACCCAGCCACAAGTTGCTGCTTCTCTTCCCTGATTCTCAGCCTCACACGTTTCATAAGTCTGAAATATTACATTAAATATTCTGGCTTCTGTGCAAAGTATCTTCATTAATATGCAAATAGAAATTTGATGCAAGGCAGGTAGTTGGCTTCTCCTCAGAGCTGCTCAGAGCCCTCCAAAGCCACTGGTCCCCAATTCCTCCCCCCCCCCGGCATCTGTGGTCCCAATTCTACGGACCAGGAATGGGCAAAGTGAGTGTTTCCTGCCCACTTTGCTCAGGTGAGATCAAACCCCAACCCCTCTCACAGCCTCATACCCTCGGCACAGGGCCAGCCCGCAGAGGAGGAACCAGCCCCCTAACACGGATGGAGAGGCAGCTCCATCTGAAGGGGCGTCAGCGTGGCTGGGCTGGACATCCCTTCGGCCGGCAAGCGAGTGGCTGTGAGCACGCTAAAACCAAGATTTGCCTTTTCTCCACCAGCACCGGGCTGTGGAGTCTTTGATGAGTCTCTTCAGCTATAAATACTTCTCTGAAGGGCAGGTGTTTGCTGGATAGGGGCCCCAGAAAGTTAAAGAGGAGGCTGGGTGGCCTGGGATGGATTTCACAGGTGGTTTGTACCAAACCTTCCCAGTGAGTCACGAGCCAGTCAGCAAAGCCATGTCACCAGTGCAGGAAGAGTTTCTGCCCCAGACCTTGTCCCCCAGAAGAGAGGCAGTGGCTACAGAAGTGAAAGAGAGGACTACTGACTTGTCCTATCCTGAGACAACGAAAGGAAGCCTCTAAGACGCTTCTGAAAATTCAATTAAATTGGAGGCACCATGGAAATATTTTTAATGTAAATGAAGGATTTGGGGCAAGTCCTAAGCTTCTGAGATATTGATTGATTCTTTAATTTTTTTGAGTGAATTAAAAACATTTCACTGGTGAAGCGTAAAAGGTAATTTGCGAGTTTGTGTGTTACGAAGTGCAGCCTGCGAAAAGAAAATATAAAGTGTCTCTGGAAATAACCATCACAACTGTGATAATTGCTGGCAGTGGCTGTAATTCCCAGTAGCTGTCTGTACTCAGCTTTACATGAAATTGATTTGACTTTGCATTTACTTTTTGATCAGGGCTCAGGTGATTTGAATCCAGGCTCAAATTAAGTATGGTGTCCCTTGTTAAGATGAAGCAATGTATCGAATGCCTAAGGGAAAAGAGCAGAAGGGAGTTGGAAAGCGCTTTGTTCGAACTTTTAATTATTTTACCTCATTCACAGTCTGAGTGGCACAATGATATGTTTTTATTTGATCACATCAAACTTTCAGTACATGACTTTTTTTTTCTCCAGCTAACACACTGCTTACACAGCACGGAGCTTTTTTCCCATGACACTCACAGATGTGAGCTCTGCTCCCCACACTTCGGAGCTAGAAGCTGAAACTAAAAAAATACCCGAGTGCTCATTTCTTTGCCTGCAGCCCCAGGTCCTGAAGCACTGTGGCAGCTTTCAGCTCTGACACCAACATCACTGCAGACTTGCTTAAAAGTGCTTGCACAGTAGAAAGCACTTTTCCCTGGACCTCCCAGCTACCAAGCTGAGAAAAAACACTTAAGTTTTGCTTACACATTTCCAATGAATAATTCAGCTCTGTGTAACGCCCACGAACATATCAGGTTTCTCTTTTGGGGGTTTCCTCCCAACCCCGATGGCCCTTCTGAGCAACCTGCGGTGCTCGTTGGCCTTGCAGCTTCACGCAAAATAAAGCCTTTGGAGGACTCCAAAGGTGCAAGGTAAGGGCTGTCCTCACCCTGCCTGTGGCTTCGCGGGGGAGCTCGATGGCAGGACATGGCATGTCCTCCTGTCTCCGTCAGGCTGAAGTTGTTCTGAAACCGCCCTCCTTTGGCACAGCTTGGGAAACTGCCTTTAGGAGGTAAAACACAAGCGAGGATGCAGGGGTCAGCTCTGAGCAGGGGAGATCCAGCCACCACCCCAAAGAGTGGGCATCTTGCATCCATCCCCGCTCCCTTACTCAGGAAAGGAGGCAGGCAAGCAGCTCCTCCGGTCTCTGCTCCCTGTGAGGAGAGCGATGCTGCAGGGGAGCAAGCGCCTGGGTCTTACGGGAGGGCACAGACAACCCCCTGCCTAGACACCCCCATCCCTCTGCAGCTGGCAGCAAAGACAGGGAAGGGGCCCCATCTGGGCGCTGCCTGTGTTGGAGGGACCTTTGAATGTGGCTCTTTCCTTGCCGCTGGTACAATTTCCAATCGACTTTGCAGCAGCATCCGTCTTTGGCACAGAGAAGAGGGGTCTTTCACGCTGGCTAAGCTGGACCTCAGCACCAGCCTCCCTGAGCTCTGCCCATCCTTTCATGCAGCAGGACTGAAGCCAGAGCTAGGCAGAAGATAATACACCCAGGCCCTCCAAGGGCAGGAAAAGTCCTAATCATCAGAACTATTTTTGGAGGGATCTTTTAGCTTTATCCCCCTTCACCCCTCTGAAGCCGGAGAACAGAGCCAAACACCCAGAGGGAAAAAAGAGGATAAAAGGATTTTTCTTTCTAAGGGGAGGAGGGACCATTATCAGAGTCACAGAGAGAAGATCAAAAAGAGCTACACAAAGCAGAGGGGCAGGCTCTTTCAGTCCGGAGGAATGAATTGCGAGCCAGCAGAGTACCTTAATAACACATTTCTAAGCCCCACACATCTGTTAATTACATCCCACCGAACTAATATTGCATCAGCATGTCTTGTTAATGCATTAGAAATCAGAGCTGCACCTTCAGATTTGGGGGATCTGTGATAAATTGGGTGAGGGAAAACGGAGCAGCTGTGCAAGAGGGACTCAGTAGGTGTCCCAGATGTGGTGGCAAAATGGTCCGAGCACGGGACTGAGCCACCAGCACCACTTCCCTCATCCAGGAAAGTGCTGGTGAGAAGCTGTGTGCAAAATCTGCTCAGCTCTGCTGCCCCAAACAGCTTGTATCTGCACAGTTTCTGTGTGCATATGTGGCTAGTCCACAAGGATGTCAGCCTCGCGATCAGTATGGTTTTCATCAGCAGGAACAAAGACATGTGAACAGCTACTGGCAAGCGGCCAAAACTTTCCCCCATCGCATTTTTCACAGTCATTTTGAATATGACCTCAAGAAGACCTGTTTGTTTTGCCATAAAAGGCAAAGGGTCTAATCCCAGGCAGTTTTGTGCTGATGCTTCTAGTTTTGCAGGCATAAAAGCTTCTGCCTGAAGGCATTAGTAGAGAAAAGGGAGTCAAGATTGGGTACGTCCTGGTTCTTCACAGGATGAGAGAAGGAAAAAATTACACATAGACCCAAGAAGGAGGTGTGGTACTTAACACATCAGCACTTGCTAATAAATGCTACCCAGGCTTAGATATTAGAAATGTCTGTGTGTGTTTGTGAGCATGTCTGGTGACAAGAGAAATGCAGTGTAATTTATTAGTGGTGACTGCAGCACAACCGACTGCTCTTTGCCACCGGAGAAAGTAAGAAATGTCTCCAGTCACGGTTCTTGCCATGTGGGATGTGCTTGGGAACTCCCTCCCAGTCGAGAGGTATGCCTTGTTCCTGAAACAATGACGCTTAATAGCTAACACACAGTTCAGGACCAGTTAAATTCAGTAGACTAGGTCTACAGGCCTTGTCGTGCAGTCACGAGGGACTGGTCCTCAAAGGATCCCCTCTTAGCTCGCAAGCGAGAATCGATGACATGCATTTTTGACAGCTCCACCCCTGACTTGCTGGGTGTCGTGGAGAAATCTACTTTACCTGAGTGTGTGGGTTTTTTCCCTTTCCCACTTTTTTCCTGTTCAAAATGTAAGCTCTTTGGAGTTTACATCTAGCACAAGATGCATCTGTGAACTTCTATGAGAGAAATAAGTGAAGCCTACAGTTCAGTGCCAAATGAGAAGTCCCTCCCTTAAAGGGAAGTTGACACTGATATTGCAAGATCCATTTTTGTAAAGACGTCATAGCCTTCATCAGCAAAAAGTTTGCTTGCCCATGATGCTGGAGCAAACATCAGCTAAATCTGCAGATTATCTACGCAATGGGATAAGATATAATCTACTTTGTATTCACAGAGTTCTCTTACACATGGGCTAGACCAGTCAAAGGTTTTCTGGGTTGGACTCATTTGAAAAACCGTTCTTACAAGTATTGAGTTACATTGGAAGAGGAGCACCAATAAAGCAGAAGAAACCATGCGGAGTTGTAAACAAGTCTTCAAAGGGCGAAAGTGCAAGTGGGGGAGACCAGTATGCAACGGCTGGTGTTGGAAAGCAAGCATACGGCAGTCCAACATACTGGATGCATTGTCCAGGAAAAGTTCATCCTTGTGAAGGTATTTCCTCCTTCCAGTGCCAAGACCAAGGAAAGCTGGAGTTACTCGTTGCAGAAGTTCCAGCTGTATAAGATAGACCTTGATGGAGGTTTGTTTTAACTGGCATGCTCCCCTTTTTGAAAGATGTTCCCCTTACTTGCTTTCACGGATTGCTCTCTGGTTGCGCCAGTCCTGTCCGTCCAGCACAGGTACTTGCTCTCTGTCCTCTGAATGATCCATGCTTCTATTTCTTAAATTTCTCTAAGGATACTTTGTTTTCACCTGGACTGAATGACTACGCACACAACTTGTCATAAAAGATATTTAGCTAGGTGAAAAGATAATACACTGAAAAAACTGGAAGCACTGTTGCTAAGCTGAAAAGCTAATGCACATTCTTTTAGCACCCTTCTAGAAATGTGTTTGTTTAGATACTAACTTAAGCAGAAAATTCGCTCACCCAGAATTATGCTGGACAAATAATATTCTGCAGCTTTATTTTCTATTATAGCATATGCAATTTTAATTCTTTTGAGGTCTTTGGAGTGATAAAGTTCCTTAAATACTCAACTTATACTTATTTAAGTCTGAAAGGGGTAAACGGAATGATCTGGTGAAGACTGAGTCAGTTGTCCTGACTTTGACTGAAGGGAAACAGAGGACTACTGCTATAGGACTTCACTATGAGGAATTAAAGAAGTTTAATACAAATTATGTCAATTTATGAAACATAGGCCTGGGGTACCCAGTGTGATATTTTTAGGAATTTACAAAGGTAAAGGGTAACTTTAGGGTAACTTTAGGGTAACTTTAGGGTATAATATAAGGGTATAATAATTAAGGGTATAATACCCTAATAACTTTAGGGTAACTTTAGGGTAACTTTAGGTAACTTTTTTACAAAGGTAAAGGGTAACTAGCATCTTGTGCTAGATGTAACTTTACCTTTATAAGGGTAACTGCATAAATATAGTATATACTTCCATAAAATACTTGATTTACCATACACTTCCTAACAAAGAAGCTACAGTGATAGAAAGCCCTTAAGATACACATGAAAGGATAAAAACCAGTGAAGTGTTACATCTCAAAATATAATGGAAGACAAATAGAGGCTTGTTGTTGAATGGGTGCTGTCCTAAAGAAGTCTCGCAAAGGTCTTCCATATGTCCAATCCTCAGTGACATTTTTGTCACTGGTCTAGAAGAAATCAGACAGATTTCTGGTAACATTTCCAAGTGACAAAAACAGTGGGAAAGGTGAGAAATGAAGAGGGCAGGACAATCTGGATAAAGATGATCCATAGTGACCCAAACTGTATGTAAGCTGGGCATAAACAAATGGTACATCCAAGACAGCTGACGGTAACGTCACGTCTGTAGGTGGCCAACAGTTCAGTCATACTTAGAATATGTGGTTGCCTTCCTGAGAAACCAAGACATGTGCAAAACCGGGGGAAGTCATGGCAGGGGTGACCGGCTGATATCCTACTTCCATGAGATGGCCACCCAGCCCTCATTAGTGCTTGGCTGAAGAAACGAAGGGGTCTCAGCTAAGATTAGGGAGGTTATGTTCCTTCTGTATTTGCAGACATCTGATTATTCCTGGAATAGCATGTCAGGTCTGGGGTCCTTCTTTCATCTTGTAACATTAGAAGTTGGAGAGAACTCAAAGAACCACAAGCATGATCAAAGGTCTGGAAAGCATGCCTTACAGTGGGATTCAAAGATGTTGGTCTATTTTCCTTGGGTTCAAGGAGAGACTTTTGTCACTCTTCATAAGAGTTTTCATAAGGAACAATAATTTGACAACAAAGAGGTTTTATACCCTCATAGACATAGGTATAACCAGATCCAATGCCTAGAAGTTGCAGCTGGGGAAATTTGTATTTGAAATAAGTTATGATATGTCAGTGTTGAGAGATATTAGCCACTGAAATTGCTTATTGAGGCTTCTGATGGAAAATCCATTTTCCTGGCTACTAGCTTCTTTAAAACCAGCACTAATACTTCAAAATGGGATATACTCTAGGTTAAGCACAGATTCTGGACCTGGAGCAGATGCTATCTGAGAAGCAAGTGCTAAGCAGGTGATCTAAGCCATGGAAGTAGTCTCTTCTGATCTCAAAATGTAATGACCATTACATATTGCAGTTCTGTACTCCAGAGATGCACTCACCACCATAGTGGTGTACGTGGCTCACCTGCATCCTGCTCCTCCACCTCCTCCCCCTAAACCATTTCATATCAGCTATTTCACTTGCAGAAATTTTCTTTGCCCTTGCCTTTGCCCTTGCCCCTGCTCTTCCCTGTTCTCCATCGTAACTTTTGGTCAAACTCCAGAAGCATTTGACATATATAAACCTAACACTTTAGGTCTTTGGCCATGGCAAAGATTGACATGTTAACAGGTAATTAGTGCAGGAATTACTAAGAGAGAAAAAAATCTGTTACTGATACCATTTTTTGAAGAGAAACCCACACTTCCAGCGTGAGACCCATCTGCCCTATGTCAGACACAAGGGTGAGATGACTCACACACCAGAAGCATCCGTTTACGAGCGCTGAGTCTCAGAGGTTCCTGGAGGGACCAGCAACCAGTACCACTGATGTACCCACACACATCCGTGGAGCATCGCGCTCAGCCAGCTGGTGCACCCTGTGGATGCTCGTTGGTGTTGCTGGGTCCTCATGTGTAAGACAACCTAAAGAGCTTGTCTGAATGGTGGGCTGGAAGGATTTTTGGGGCCTTTCCCTAGTGCTGTCACCAACACACTCAGAGCCCTGTGGGAGACTGTTATAATCTCTCTGTACTTCATTTTACCAAATATCAACAGGCGTTTTCAGCCCCTGGTATGCAAGTTGCTCTATGAGTGCAAAACATGCTATTATGGAACCAAATGTGTCCGCAGATCTCCTTGTTCATTAGGACTGCTGCCTTGCTGAAGCCAATTACAACTCCATGGCCATCTTAATGGGATTTCTTTCTTTCCATCTTTTATTCCACCCTTGTCTCAGCTAGTTTGCTTGCAGGAACCATAGTGTGAATTCTGGTGCACAAGTCAGAGCTCAGAGCTGGCAAAGATGTAGATATCGAGGTTCCCACTGGGGTTTTTTTGTGTGGATGAGGTTTCCAGCTCCACGCCATACGCACTCAGGTGCAGATTGCCACACTCAAGGAACTGCACACGGTGACATAACTGACCAAAAAATTACCCTCCAAAAAACTTCTCCTGGAAGGAGAAAACCTGCTATGATTCTTGTAACTGTACTCAGGCCACGGGTCCATCAAATTAAAGGCTGCTTTTCTCTTTCCTCAACCTCTCCATTGCTTCATCTGACTCCTTGCCCTCTGCATTGGAGTGAAACTGGTCCTGCCTCTCCCAGCTCTGGAGTCCGGGGCTGGCCCGGCCAGTTGCTGTAACTGCTGCAGGAGGCGGCAGCTTGGCCGACGCAGAGAAACCCCGTGGGGATTTCAGCTGTGCTCCAGCACATCTCTCCTTTGCATGTGCAAGCTGCAATTCGAAAGACACAGTTTGGCCAACATGCAGAACAGAAAGTCCAAACAGTTAAACTTGGACCATTGTATAAATAACTGAAAACAGGAATATGTAAGGCAATCATAATAATGATGCCCAGAACAGCCAGATGATAGACAGGAACCCAGTAACCTCTGAAATGCCAGAACAACTTTGCAGTTTGCTACAGCTGCACTGGTTTATAGACCACAGTTATTCTAACCAATGAGGGCATTTTATTATATTACATTATATTTTATTATATTATATTAATTCTATTAGGGATTGTTTGGCTGTTTAAAAGAAGAACAAAGTCTCTCAAGAGCCTCGGTCCCTTGCAGAGAGAGCCATATGAAAATCTCCTGATAAATAACAGTTGCTGAGAGCAATTGCTCAACCCACGTGCTGCCTTGTACAGAAATGATCATCCACAGAAAGATTTTAAGAAATCAGGAAAGAGTCTCAAAAAAGCAGCAGGAGGGATGGAGGAGTGGGGGATATGGTGTACGGAGGCTGGAAACTTCTGCCAAGCATTGCTGTGCAACTGCTCGCCTGAGTCAAGTGGTTTTTCTTTAAATATTTGCAGCATCAGGGCCTGGGTTGGTAACTTGAATATTAATGTAGTTCATCAGCACCTTCTAAATGGGTGCCTAAAGGCTCCCAGGGCTCTTCCTGCCGGTGCTCCTTCTCCTTCCCTCTCCCAGCCGTCTCCACTCCACACAGTTGTATCAGGTCATTTTAAGGGGGAAAGGGAGGCTCATCTGGAAAACTGCTGCATATTTATAATAAGACCATCTATTACACCAGTGCAGGATGGAATTGAAAACATATGTTGCCCTGGGAGCAGCTCTTTCTTTTTTTAGGCCTCTTATGCCCTTCAGAAATGTCAAGATAGAGGAACGAAAATGTCAGGAAACTGCAATATGCTTACTCTAAAGGCCTCCCGTCAGTGACGTATTTATGAAGCTGTTGGAAATTTGATTCACACCGAGCACTGAGGTTTTAAAGACCGACATTAACAGAGCAGTCTGCTAAAGCCAGTACTCCTGATCTGCACCTTGGTGGGACCTTCTGCTGCTTGGACACAGGTCCCCATGCACCTCAGGAGAAAGCCCCCGCTCCTGTAGCAGCGGCTTGATGCCACTTGCTTGTAGGGGTCCAGAGGAATGTCCCCACGCCTTCGCTGCTGTGGCCGGAGGGCCAGGCATCACCGCAGTGGTGAGCTGCTGCAGTGGATGGTGATGGAGCAGCTGGATGGGACAGTCCAGTGGGATTCATATGCAGTTCTCCATGTTTAAAAACCAATAAATGTGATCAAACAAACCAGTCACCTGGTAGTCTCTGCCCACCCTCTGCCAGTGCTGGGACAGTGCTCTGGGACTGTTTCAGTTCACTAGTGAGCATGCAGCCACACGGACCAGTTACTAGTGTCTCAGAAGTCCTCTGAATGTTTTGTGTTTAGAGGTTTAGCCAGAGCTTCCTTAGGGCTGATCACTTTTTAAAGGCCCTAATGTCAGCATCAGTGTGGTACAGTAAAGGCACAGCAGGTCCTGCAGACTATACGAGGCCAAGCAGGAGAGGAGCAAACAAGGACTGCAACCAAGGACTTCCAGGACTGGAGAACCTGTTGAGAGACTGATCTTACAGAGTATGCACCGACAGCAGGGGCCTGAAAGCAGCCCACAGGAGCTGCCAGGGATCTGAATGGTCTCCGGTACAAGGCAGACTAAAGCTACAGAGCTGCATTTGAAACCGATTGTAAATACGACCTGCTGCTGTCTCGGATGCAAAGTCCTGGCTGCGCTCCAGCGGCAGTGACTTGGCCACCGTGCTGGAGCTGAGCTGCGTCAGAGGTCACCTCTGGGGATCTCTTCCCAGTTCCCTTCCAGCTTCATGGAGATCAGATTAGAGCCCTCAAGTCATCGGTTGGTGGCTTTAAAATGGCCAGGCAAGCCCCAGTGGAAGAAACATGGGGCTCAGGATCATGGTGTCTTCCCAGCTTAAGGAGGACAGGAGCATGCGCCTGGGTGGCTGTGCTGGACTGCCTGCACCATGGGGCAGCAGTAGCATCTCTTCTCCTTGCTTATGGTCAACAACATAGTCCAACAGAGAGAAGAGGAAGAGGCTTCCAGCTGGAAGAGATGGTGGAAATATTTCAGTCAAGCTTCTCAGGGTTTTAAATAAATTAGACTTATCAAACATAGTGGTTCGGTTGGGTTTTTTTTTTTTTCATTTTTGGCAAAAATTTCTGGCAAGGAGCACAGAGCTGTGACCATATTGCAATTCTTGCTATGGGCTGTATTAGAGGAAAAGGATGTGGGAGGTCTTGGAATAGAGAAGGGCTGGGGGAAACAGATATGCCCTGTTTCTGAGCCCAGAGTCTGGGATGTGAGGTAGAAAAGCGGTAATGTGTGGACAGATTATAGAGGGCCAAAGTGCTGGACCATTCCCAGAACAGGGCTGAGAGAGAAGAGAAAGGATGAGTCAAGGAGCTTACCCCTTTAGCAAGGAGCTCAGCACCGCTGACATGCCGGCAGGATGGGCTCAGCAGGTCACCTCCCATCTGCACCTCACACACACGTGAGATAACTTAATTCTACTTCAGTTCACCATGGTGGGGATAACAGCCCTGAGGCAGGCACCTTCCCCAGAGCAAGTGGATTTCAGCAGCTCATTTGCAGGTGAGCCCTGAGGCTGTGCCTCCAGCAGATATAGGGCCATGCAGGTCCCACTCCAGACGCTCTTCTAGAGAAAAAGGCAGAAAAACCTCATTTTGGAGCACAGGGTGTAAGATACTGGGCAAAATGTGAGCAGCCCCACGGGAGAGGACAACAGCTCAGGATAGTTTCGGCCCTGTCTCTCAACCCTGGTGTGCAGCTCACGTTGCTCCTAGCTGCTCTCCTCCCTTCTGCATGCCCCTGCTAATGGGGAAAGGACCATGCTGGAAGTCACATGGCAGAAGAGGGTAATAAAATAAACACCAGCGTAGGCAGGACAGGCAAGCAGAGCAGGGAGCAGAGAACAAAAAAAATGCATAGAAACATGATACTGAAGAGAAAATAGGAAGGACTGCAGGAGTGAAAAGGGATATCGCAAACTCCTGGAGAAGATTAGCATGTGAGCAATGGTACACAAAAATTCAAACAGTCTCTGCTGGTCTTTCACATATTTGTGTCTCTTCTTCCACCCCAGAACCAGTCTATGCATTTCCAACAGCAGAAATCCCTTCTGCTGGCTGTAGGTGGGGGATAATACACTTTATTTCCAGCACCTTAGGTTCCACGTCATTCTCTGAGAGGGGGGTGGAGAAGGACATGATAGAGAAGGATAGATGGTAGTGGTGGGACTGAAGAGACTCATGCTGGAGATGAGAAATTACAATGAAAGAGAAGAAGGACATGGAGAAAGAAATTGTCTGAAAACCAGTCAGCTCTTGGGGCATGCTCAGACCTATATGAGTCTCTGTGGGTGCTGGATCATACATAAATTTGGATATGAGAAATACCAATGAGAAATGCAGTGACCAATATCCCTTATTCCCATGGCCCAGGCAAGGGATGAAGCATCTCGTGTGCCTATAAAGCAGTTTGATCTGGACCTGCTGTGTTTGTGCGCCTGCTTGACTGCCCCAGACAGGTAAGACAGTAGTTCTTCTTCCCGCTGTAACCCCAGGCTCCACCAGTGATCCCAGTCAGCTGTTGCGAGGCTTCAGTGGCACAGATTCTTTTCTGTGCACGAGGAAAAGAAATTTGGCCCGTGACTTGGGGATAGTGACATTCGGAGCGGGGGTGAGGAGGTGGCAGGTTTTACTCTTGGCTTTGCTGTTGGGTTGTAGCCAGATGGCTATTGCCCCTCTGGGAAACCCTCTCCCTTCCTCTAAAGCCTCATATGGATGGGTTGAATTGGCAGGAAACCCAGGGTAAATCATTCCAGGGTGAAATTTTGAAAATCACTACAGAGAAGTAGGATTTTGCATTCACCTTCAGAAGACGTTTCTGTTGTTGCAGTGCGACATCATCCCAGACACCCTCCACCCTTCATTCTCAGAGGCTGGGGTAGTTCGGCTGCTGGCGTGGGGCCCAGATCTGTTGCACAGGGCACTTCTGGGGGAGAGGCAACCACCCGCTGTGGATCTGCAGGCTGGGAGCACTCTCCCGGGGCGAGGGGGCTGCTGTCAGCTGGCCCAGGGCACTGCCGAGGGAGCTCCACACCCAAGTGCTTCCCTTGGCGCTGAGCAGCCCGGACAGGGACAGAGAGAAAAAGTCTTGCACGTAAATCTGGAGTGGATCATCCCCAGGCAGCTCCCACCAGCATGGCAGTTACAACGAGAGGGACTTGCTCAGGTCTTCTTCAGGTGGGGTAGACGTGCTCCTCCTGAAACAGGCTCATACCGCTTGTAGGGACTTCATCACACATTCATGGCGGGTGTTAAATTAGGGGAATTCACCTCAATGGAGATAAACCCACCTGAGTGTCTGAAGCCCTTGGGAAAATATGACCTTTGGCCTTTCTCTCTTAATTTCCCCTCTCTGCGTGCTGGAGATAACCATGCTTATCTGCCTTTGCCGAACGCGTTGAGATTTGCAGAAGAGCAGCACTAAGTATGTGACTAACATCGGCGTCATCCTCATCATCCCTTTGCTGAACCCCGTCAGGCTCAGGTTGCTGGGACTCAACTTTGCACCAATTTAACTACCTACGCAGGGAAGAGTCGCAGTCGTTGCGGTCTCCCTAAGCTGCGGAGGTGCCACTAAAAAACCTTATTCAGGCGATTCAAGCCCTCCAGCGAGGTTTTCAAAGACAAGTCCAAGTTACCAGCAGAAGTGGGTACGAACCGAGCACAGAAGGGAGGACAGGGAAGAAGTTAACATTTCACAGGCATGATCTACAGCCATGAAATGTGATCACAGCTGGGAAATGTGGGTTTATATTTTTTTCTAAATGAAAATAAAAACAAGGCCAGAGCTCCAGCAAAATATGGAACTGGGGAGTTCTGTTTTAGCTTTGCAGCAAAGTTGAAGTTTGCCTTTAATACTAATTAAATCTTTTGCTGTTGTACGAGAAAAAGTATCAGCTAAGAGACTGTCTCTCCCTCCAGAGCTTTTGATGTGGTTAATTTCTGGAAAGGAGAATTTGGGACTCGGATTCTGCAGTGCTTCACTTCACTATCCTGGCCTGAAATAAATACAAAAGCTCGTGCCAAGAAGTAACAACAAGAAAAATATTTTTTTGTGGGTTTCTGCCGCAAAGCTGAGATGGGGATAGACGGATTGATTTGAGGCAGGTGATGAGTCTCCAGGGTGCAGGACCAGCGCAGGGCACAGCCACAGGGGAGGACAGGGGGGTGAGCGTTGCCCTCATTACCTTACAGCAGATGCCATCCAGAAAGAGATACAACGGTGCTGGTGCTGAGAGAGTGCTTTTGCAATATGCCTATTTAAATAAAATCACTTACTGGATGCAGTTCTCAGTTTCCTTTAACTAAGATGGAGACTGGAGGGAGGATAAGATTCAGAATGAGAAGGAGTTAATGCTTTTAAAGGGCTAAAACCTGCACCACTGGGATAAAAGCAAACTTAGTGACTTCATTGCAACTCAGCAGTAAATCCAGAGTCACTATTTTCTGTGGAGTGCAGATGTCTGAATACCATCCCTGGATGGGAATAAAAGGAAATGCTGTTTACTGTGAACAAAATGCATTATGAACAAACTCTGACACACCCTAAACCAAATTTCTTTTGAAAGCAAGAGAGGGTTTCATTAAAAGCAAAATTTGTGAAAAGAGATTTACAGGATATGTGGGAACTTGCTTGAATGATTAAAAATTAATTATAGCAAGGGGGAGGATGTAGAAACATGTTATGTTAGGATGCCACTGCATGGCCTAGACAAATCTGTTTCTGAGACTGTAAATTCAGCCCCTTTTCTCCCCTTCCCTCCCTTATATCTGATTTTCCACTGGGCTTGCTGGACACTGGAGCAGATGCACTTACACATTTGAAAAGCAAAGATGATTCAGTGCTGCAATGCTCCCAGTTAAAGCCGTATCTGCTTGTCTCCCAACTCATTCGCAGTGTCACAGAGCGAAATGCTGAGCTTTCTGCATGTAAGAGGAGGAAAAAAGCTCCCATCGATTTCTGGAAGCCTCTCAGGTTAGAAAAGACCTTAACACTTGCCAAGTCTGCAGCCTCACAGATGTCAAGCAAGGCCCACCAAGGAGATGGTGGAAGCTGCTGGTGTCAGTGCCCCGGGACAGGCCATCGACCCTGCTCTGCCCCCACCCATGTGCCCCGTGCTTCTGCCTGCAAGGGGTCTTTGTCCGGATGCCCGTCTCCCACCTTCTGCGGAGACGGAGGGCGCGGGGCGCAGCCCCGTCCATCCCTCTGTGAGACGGTGCACTCGGCAAGACCGCTTGTGGGGTGCCACAAGACCCATCCTTGCCGCGGCAGCGTAAGGAGTGTCCCTGAGGGGAGATAACCAGCCGTCAGCTGCTTGCGTCTCCTCTTGGGCTTCCCTTTAATTTTGGTCTGCTGGTGTTTTGGTTTGCTCTTCTTGGGGGAAGCTGTATAAAACTGTGGAGCAGAGAGGAAGCACGGCTGCTGATGTGATTGGGAAGTGAGGGAAACGGGGCTTGCTTTTCTTGTATTTGCTTTGCATGTGCTCTCTGAGGAGCACGAACCCAGCAGCAGAGGCTTCTTCAGGGACTGCTGTGGCTGTGCTGAGTTGTCCCCATTTTGGGTGTCCGGTGCACAGCACCAGTACAAGCCTGGCCGGGCTGGGCTTGGTGGCTTGCAGAAGAAATGTCCTTCAGCGGTCTCCCCCACCATCCAGACAGTGAGCTGCAGAAGGGAAGCTGTTTAGCAATAAGAGCAGCAGCAGCACACCCTAGGGAATGGTGTCCAGACTGAGCTGTAGCTGTTGACACTGTCCTTGCTCTTTTAGCTCCCCACATGTGGCTGGTGAAAATGCCCAGGCCTGGTCGGCCAATGCCTGCTGATGCTGGTGGCTGTGGCAGATGTGCAACACTTTGGAAAGGAGACCAGAAGACAGGAGCGAGTGGCAGCTGAGAGCAACTCCCTTCTCCCCACCATCCTTTCTTTTTTTTCCATTCATTTGTTTTGCATTCTTTTTTTTCCTTTTTTTAGTTGGTTGTGTACAAATAAATGTTTGTCCTATACAAGTCGAGGACACCTTCCTTGACCTTACCATTTCCAGAGGGAAAGACAATAAAAAACACTGAAAACTAAAAATTGGTTTGATTCAAGCTCCTGACCTCCAATTGCCTGAGAACAAGGAACTGCTTTGTTGCTTGTGTATGTTTCAGTGGTCTTACACCATTTTATCTTGCCTAGAGAGCTACTCAGACATAAACCAGTGATGGAGAAGGACTTGGTCTTTGGCCCATCCTCCTCTGACAGTCCCTTAGCTCTGTTAAAATACCATTTTCAAACAAGCTGGATATTTTCTCCTCTATCCTATTTTATCTGGCCTTTATCGTCTCCAATAACATTATTATCAGCCAGGGTGTTTGCAGCGATCACTGCAGTACACGTCTGAGGCTTAGCAATGTACAGTAGAGCTGCAAGACTTTTCTCCTGCAATTCCTTTCCCATTAATTTCCAACTATTTCATTTTCTCCAGCCCCAGAGCTGTTTATCCTTGCTGTGAGCTCCTCAGCGGGCTGATTCACCCGTTGGGTTGCGCCAGCTCGTGTGAGGGAGCCCGGTGTTTGCCAGCTGGCAGCCCCTCCAGAAGCAGATGAGCTGGCCTGGAGAAGGACTGAGGTCAGGCTGGCTGGAAGAGCTGCTCAGTTACCATTTCTCCAGGGTTTTCTCCAGTCCTGCGGCTGGGCGAGAACTTGGGAGAGAATTTAAAGCACCTCTGCAAGAAATCCAAGAGAGGAAGGACAGTTTCATGGGGAAAGTGCTAACTTTGGATTTGGGAGAGCTACATTCAGTCCCTTCCAGCGCCATTTAGCCCCTCTGCTTCATTTCCTGCTCTTCTACAGGGATAATGCTACTCCTAGGAATTAAAGATGGTGCTTGACTTGGCATAGGGGCTGTGAAAATCCCCAAAGACAGTCTAGTGCTGGGCAAAGCCATGGTCTGTTGCATGTTGGAAAGGTCTGTCAAACACAAGTCTCCTGATGACTCCAGTTGCAAGATTCCTGCTGACCTAGGGAAGGGGCAGCAATGGGCCCATTTCTTTTTGCCTCTGCACTCCTTCCAGGCCTTCCCCCTGCCTTGTGTTCACACTTCACTCCAGTTTTATGGTGGTGGGTGGTAGGGATGAAGTCAGAATCAAACACAACTTGTCAGACAGATTTTCTTATTCTTGTTATTTCTTTTTGGGAATCAGAAGTCTTGCCTGGAGGGAACTATAGGAGGACAGTGAAAATCCCATTACCTGACATGTAGCATACCCAGATGTTACACAAGACAGAAAAAAAATCAATCAATGTATTTTGCTCCTGCCAAAGCATGGGACCGTGAATCCCTGAAGAAGTGGGTGAGGACATGATGACCTCGTTGGGGAGATGCCCTCACCCTGCCTGTGCAGAGGAGTCCCCCCTGCAGAGCTCTGTTAGCTGCTGCGAGCTCTCTTTGAGCCTGTTCCCTCTTTTCTGCATGCTTTCTCTTCTAGAAGCTCCTTCTGCCTGTATAACTCACCTTCCACACCTCTTGTTGCCTTTTCCACTCACCCCATTCCTCAGCTCGGTAGCACCCACTCAATGCCCCTTTGCAAAGTATGGTTTCTTCTGCACTCGGCGTAAAGCCATCCTGTGGAGGGGACAGCAGAGATCACCTTTAAGATCTTGGCTTTCATATGAGAGTTCAACGGCAAGAGAGCCGGAGGCTGTACGAGGACTTGGAGGGAGGCAGCTTGTTTTTCTCTTCCAGCATATGTCTGCGTGGGAAGGAGGGCGCTGATCCACAAACAGTCTGCTCGCAGTTTCGTTCACTCCAGGCAGGGTTCGCAGGCTGCGATGGGGACTTCTGGCCCAAACTGTGTCTCTGACGGGGCTGACACGGGCGCTGTGGCAGACTCTGCCATTGTTTGATTCCCAGTGCGTGTGGGACAGTGGCCAGCCCATCCTCTGACCCTGCCGGGACTCCCACCCTTCTCCAAATATGCAGACTAGCACAGCATCCCAACTCCTGCTCCTCCCAAGGCCAGTGCATTCGGCGGACCGAGACTGGAGCCTCCGGGCTGCCAGAGGAGCAGAGCTGGGAGGGGTCCCCTGGGGTGCAGTAAGTGCGATGGGTCATTTCCCTCCTGGCGTCAGGGCATAGGTGCTGGGAACAGAAACGCGTGAGCCAAAAGGTGCATTTGGGACAGGGCTGGCAGGACCACCTCCCAGGGGCTTAACAGCCTGGGTCAATGCCAACTGTCCTTAGTCATGGAAAACACCCACTGGAGTCAATGGAAGTTCATTGACTCAGTGAGTGGAGCTGCTGCTAGGCCAATATGGTAACTGAGACCCACATCTGTGCACCCGTAGTCAAGTTATCCTGATTTTCTTCTTTATACAATGTCCATTTCATTTTTAGACAGGGGCTCAGTGAAGTTTCCCTCCATCTTTTTCCAGGGAAGCCCCTCTTATTAAGAACCGGGCTAATGCACTGTGTGTCTGGGAGCTGTGTAATCCCTTGTACTTTAGGAGAAAATATTTTATCTGCTTCACTTTCTTTCGATTGGTCTTTCCTTATTTTCTTCTTATCTGAGCTCCTCAATCCTATCGCAAAGGCATCCCACCAGACAACTCTGATTGCTGCTAATACTAAAATCCATGTTGTAAAGGCCTGCCCCTTTCCCTCAACAACATTATGTTTACTGTTTTTCCTCTAGTTCTTGCCACGCTGAGTATATGCGCAAGCCCACTGTCAGGACATTCTGTTGATATATCTGCTGATAATATTCAGTAGGTCATTTGCAGATGCCTCGTTATTGAAAGTGTTCAAGGCCAGGTTGGATGGAGCTTTGAGCAACCTAGTGGAAGGTGTTCCTGCCCATGGCAGGGGAGTTGGACTAGATGATCCTTAAAGGTCTCTTCCAACCCAAATGGTTTTCTGATTCTATGATTACATAATTTCAGTATTGTTCTCGAGGGATTTTTCAGTCTCCTGGTAGGGTATCCCTGTTGGATTTGATTGTACCTTAGCTTTGCAGCTACCCTAAAAAAGGTAACAAATAACTGCTTTTTTTTGAAGCTCTCATCACATTCATTCCTATTTGTGCAGAATATACGTGAGCAGTTAATAAGCAGAGGAATTAAAAGTTCCTGGATGCAACATTTCTTCTGAGTGGCCAAAGAAGGTTGGGTTTTTTTCCTTCTCTACAGGAGAATTATTTTCTTCTAGAGGAGCTTGTTGGAAATGTTGCTCTAGGCTTCCTTATCCTTAGGCTGAGCTATGCCTCTGCATGAGAGTGTCCCTGAAGATCACTCCAAAAATGCTACCTCTGAGTTTATTTAGTCTACAGAAGAGAAATCTGGAGGGATCGCAGCCTCACACTGCAGCGGAAGTTGTACCGAAGTCTTTACTGTATCCACAGAGGACAAGGCACACAGTGATCGGATGAAATTACAGAGGCATTTTAGTTTAGGCATTAAGGGAAAAAAACTTTCTAACAGTGAAGATAAGCCTGGTAATAGATTGCCTGGGGAGGCTGAGGAATTTCCATCCTTAGAGGCTTTGCGAACAGGTTGGGCAAACCCCTATCAGGGATGGCTTGGGAGAGGATCCTGCCCACGGGCAAGGCAATGCAGTAGCCAAACTCCCAAGGTCTGTTCCAGCCCTGCTTTTTATTATTTTATTGTACAGCCTGACTGGAGAGATCTCAGGGCATGCTGGAAGGTCTGTGGATGCTGAAAGGCTTTCTCTTTTGGGGTAGGTCTCTCCAGCAGTGTGCTGAGTGGTGTATTTTTTCATATGCATTTTTAAATGAGTTGAGTGTGCAGGTCAGACTCCCAGGGTATGAATTTTTAAAATCTGAAATCCCTAATGAGATGAACTGTTATTTCTAGACTTAGGTAATAGACTGGTAGCACAACAGAAAGTTGCCTGGCACTGCAAAAACACTGGTGACTGGGATAAATCATTTATAACTGCTTTGTATTTGTTGAATTCACTCCCAGTGACTGGCTACAGTGTGGAACTCTGAAACGTGGGCGATACTGGAGAATTTTCTGTTATTTCTTCACTTTTTTGTTTTTCAATGTAGCTGAAGTAATGTTCTGCAGATCGCTCATGGTCACCATATGTGCTGTCCTGCGGATGCAACCAACATGGCACTAAACGTGTGTGGACCAGGACTATTTCTCATCACAGACAACTTCACCTGAAAGGACAGTCCACGGACACTTCGGTGGGAGGGTGGGGAGTCCAGATGCCCGTGCTCACTCTGGGCAGCTGCTTCTGCCGCATGCACGCTGTTGCTTCAGTTCCTTTGCTGGATAGCGAAGGAAAGCTGCAAGCTTTCCAACATTGAGTAATTCCAGAATACATCTTATCTAGGGGGCTAGTTGTGGTTAGAGATAATTTTCCTCAAGTATTCACACACACTCTGCTGCACAGCTGGGATGTTTGGAGAGGGTAAAAAGAAAAGCTCACAAACACAACTGAGTCAACATTTGTTTTTTGAATGTTAATGAATGTCTGCAGGGCAATGCTCCTGCTTTGCGCTCTGCAGCTCCTGCTCTGTTGAAGAAGTTCTCCTTTCCCTGGTTGCTATCATAAGCAGCACCGCCAAGACACCATCTTGCCCTGAGGGCCACCACGAAGGCCACTGAACTTCCCTGATGGCATAGAGAAATCACAGGGAAAATTGATTGCGGTAGGAATTTGGTACCTAAATAGTGTTGGGGACCAGCCTGAGTGAAGTTGATCATTTCACTTTAGTGAAAGCAGCACTGGGCTGGTGCTGTTTATTTTGAAGCATTGCATCAGCAATGCCTGGAAAAGCATTAGCATTCTTATTGCGAATGAAATATTTCAAAAATGTATATGATTGGCTGAAAGCTCTGGAGATAAAAATACGTGAACTTAATGTGGAAAACGTCATTCCTGTATTTTTTCTTGGGGCTTTGAACTTTTACAGTGCAGGACATTTTGGAACTTTCCTTGACAAGCTGGAAACTACAGGGTTTGGTAAGCAAAACCTGAGATCCTCAAACAAGCACTTGACTCTTATAGCCGTACCCTTGAGATCAGCACCTGCTATCGTGAGTCTTGCCATGAAACCTGTAGCTGTGGCATGTAGGCAATGAGGTGTCCCTCAGCCTGGGCATCTCCAGGCTGACAAGATGCAGATTGCTACAGCCAGGCCTGGCTCGTACAGTGACCTGTGGGCAGCATCACCCTGGGCTGCTTGGACGGCAGGGATGTGCCAGCCTTTAAACCAGCTGACAACACAAACGCTGCAGATGCTGATGGCTGTAGGTGGAATGCAATCAAACCCTTCAATTACACCTCGATGATTTAATCAGCTCCCTGCCAAATGCTGGCTGGGTGTCCCGTGGTACTACACAAATACAGTAATTACTGCTGTGTGCCATTTTGCAATAAAATACAATCTACCTGGATTAGAAAAGACCATTCTGCTGTCAGTGGTCAGCAGCCCCCCTCGATAGGCACCCACACGGGTGAGGTGTCTCTTTGAGATTGCCACTGCTGCGCTTGAACAAAACAATTTCTGTTCTGGAGTATTAAGTCATTTCGTTCTTGTTTATGAGATTAGGAAGTGTTGGGAGCAGCTTTCTGGATAAAGCTCTGGCTGAACTGAGCCCTTATACACCAGAGGATCTGATTTGAAGGAGGAAAAAAAGGAACCGTACAAATAGCCAACGCAGAAAACCAAAAACAAGAGCTGACTAAGGCGGTTTCCGCTGCGCACAGCCCTGCAAACACAGATGTGTTTCAATGAGCACGATTTGAGAGGGGATGAACTCATCTGGAAGCCTTGTTTGTTCCTTTCTGCTCCTCCACCCACCGGCCACCCCCAGGAAAACAGTGGTTGCCACCGCTCCGGCCCCACGAGCTCTCCTTCCTAAACACTCCCTTTCCTTTCTCTGTGCCCAGGGGCTGTCTACAAGGACACAAGCCTTTTGGCTTCTGCCTGTGCCTCCGAGGCCAGCGGGATGGGAATGCTGAGGTGCCACATACCCAGCCCACTCGAGTCACCCCTGAGCAACCGGGAGGCACCTAAAGCTGGTCCTTGCCGCAGATCTCGTGTGGTTGATGCTGGCTGGAGAAAGGGGTAGATCCAGGTCCAGGAGCAAGGTCTTCTCCCGCCTTTCCCCACCTGCAGCTGCAGCTGAGCAGCGCTTTGATGGGGAAGCAGGGAGAGACAGCGAAGGGCACTGCACTCTCCTCCAGCGGCTCCCCCAAATATCTTGGAAATCTTTCCTCCTCCATCAGATGCAGCTAGGGTGGACCAATATTCTGGGTTTTTTTGGTGCTGGGGAGGAATAGGACATAGATGGAGCCACAGGCGGCACAATGGTTTGTGCATCACTTCCTTAGGAAACCAGACTAAAAATACAAAGTGGAGTAAACATGAAGTAAGAAGTGTGACACGCTGGGGAAGTAAGGACAGAATAGGAGAAGTACCTAAAAAAAAAGCAATCTGGAAATAATAAGGGCAGAAGTGATGAGATTCAGCACAGAAAGAAGTCTATTTTCTTTAAGCAGAAGGAAATCTGGCACTGCATTAGGAAGGTACCCGCTGCTGCAGTTGGAGTGGGTATCGCAGACACGACACACCAGCACTGCAAACCCAGGGGAGCTTGGATCACCTTGGGCTCTGTATGAGGATGGAGGGCCAAATACCTTCGTCCTCTCACCCTGCAGCTCATCTGTGAAATTAGGAGCTGCTCCATAAAAATTCTCCCACTGCCAGTGCGGGGATGCCTAGGTCACGCTGTGGGAGGATGGCAGGCAGGGTTTGGTTTTACCACTGAAAGCATTTCATGCACACTGGCACTGAACAGAATGCATTTTTATTTCCTTTTACTGCGAATAGGCAAGATTCATCCCACTCGCCTAACCTGGAGAGTGGTCTGTTCACCACCCTTGTGTTAGCTTCCTGCAGCGTCAACAGCCCTCTTGGCGCAGCCAGACACGTGAGGACCAAGTGGGTCAGAAAAAGGGGAAAAACATCTAAATTCTCCTACGGATTTATTCATGACAATGGATTTCATTATTACATTATCTCTCCGACTCCCCACCCCCCTCCTCCACAAAACGGGCAATCACATCTGAGATCTCAGCAATAATCACTCCGCCACGCTGACAAACACAGCAAAGAAACGGCATTTGTTGAGAGCTAAGAAAGCTTTGCAAACATTGCTGATTAGCCACATCTCCCAGCTTGCAAACGGAGGGCCAGTTCAACTGGAGGTGATGGGGAAATATCCCATAAAAAAAAGAAGAAAAATAAGATTAGGCATTGTAATACGCTTTTTGTTGTTGTGCTCTTGTTTGAGACACAGTGTCTCTGCTTGCCTTGACGGGATTCACCAAGTAGGATCTTCACATTTGCATGAAGGACATCATTGAATTTGCTTGTTTGAAGCAGCAAACGGTGCAGACATGCCTGGGGGTGATGGAGCCCCAGCGCTGGGCTTCGAGCGCGGGTCTCTGCCGGCACGAGGCACACACTTTTCCCAGGCAGGCAGCACCTCCCGCACTTCCAGCTGCCTTCGTCCTCATGGAGGTGTGCTAACACCTCATGGACGCTCTAACACCAACAAACTGGTGCTTTTAAAAAACAAACCCTAAAACTGCTGGCGGCCGCGTGCAGGTCTGGCACAGCCGTGCCACTGGCGCCCTGTCCCACCGCGGTGCCTGGGGCCAGGCTCCCCGGGGAGGCACCGGTGTACCGCGGCACCAGCCCTCGCTCCACCAAAGAGCTTACATCTAAGGAGCTTACATCACCATGTGACGCTGCACCAGGAGCAGGGGTTTAGGTTAAAAAGCAGGCACTGTGCAGGGCCCAGAGACTTCCTGAGCTTTGGTGGGGTCACTTTGTTGCTTCTCTCCACTTGGCAGCTGTTGGGGCTTGGCAGCCCCATCCTGCACCCTGACTTTCACACCCTACTGCATCCCTCTGACTTCTCCCTCGATACCCCCTGTCCCCTCACCTCCAGCGCCTGGGACTTCCTGAGGTGCCGTGCTTCATGCTGCAAAAATAGCTAAAACTAGTAAATGTGGGCAGAGACCTCATCCACAGCTCCCTGGCTTGCCATGCTGCTGGGCTTCCCATCCCGACAGCTGATGGCTGCAGGGGAATTTAACTTCTTGCATAAGTGACACAACTGCTCTTGGCCACGTGTCAGCCCCTCCTGTCACCTCCTGCCACCTCCTGCCACCTCCTCCGGGCAGCCCTGCCTGCCAGCACAGCAGACCTGCTTGTGCCCCATGCAGCACCTCCCCTTGGGTGCTTCGCTAAGCAACAGGACAAAAATGGGGGGAATCACCAAGCTTATGGTGCTTGGACACTTTATGATGCTGGACGCTTCATAAACCCATTAGCAGGGCTATGGGGGAGAGTCTGTTTCCTTGTGAATGGAGTATCTGCTGTTATGGGTACCTGCTCAAACCACAAATCCATCCTAAAGTATATTGCACCCTAGGACACCAGTATAACTGAACTGGGAAAGGGCTGATTTCCAGATGACCTAATAATGACTATTGTTTCAGAAATAATGAAGAAAAGGTAGAATTCTTCACTGATGGACCAAGACAGTAAAACTGGCTTGCTCAGGAAGTAAGTTGTGGAATAAGGGTTTATGATGAGATGTCACCCCTTTTTTTAATCAAATGTATTTTTCAAAGAAAATTTAGGTTTTCAGATAAACAGAAGGTTTTACAGAAAGTGCCTGCTTAAAAATTGTATTTTTTTCCTTAAAAACCCAGTTCTTGAAAAACAAAATATTCTGATAAAAAGCCCAATGATTTCAATCTGGAAATGATGACTCGATACATTAGGTTTGTTTCAATTTGATTGCCAAAAGGCCCTTGGTTTTCTCTATAGGCTGAGCTGCAGTGCTAAGAAGCACTTTGAGTGTATGTTGTGGTGCAGTGATAGGAAAAACTCTGATGCCTCACAGGTGATGTAGCCCAAGGGAGGAAACTGAGAAAAGAGTAAGAGCCTGAGGCATCCAATTTCCCACTAATCTAAAAACTTTCAGTTTTCATCCACAAATTCCACTCACCAAATAATTTTTGAATTTTCTCCCTATTTTTCACTCCTCCTTAAGATTTCCAGGGACCTAAATAATTTAGCAGAAATGAGCCTAAGTCAATAACACCCAGGATATGTTACTTGTCAGTTGTTCAGAAGTCCAAGCAAAACGAGATGTTGGTCTTATTTTCTTTCACCATCAACAGGTAACACAGGAATAGCTCTGCCAGTTTAGACCACAGGTTTAATTGCTCCGTCTCCAGCCATTTTCTGGTGCTTCACAGCAGAATCCATCTTTTTTGAACAATAGCACTGGCTTACTCTGGCTAATGGATGCTGCCTCTTCTTCAACAGTATTTTGAAGACAAACCTGACTTGCTTGCCCTGTTCCAATTTTCTCCCTCAGGCTGTCACTACTAGTGGTTATTAGAGGCAGGACAGGAGGAGGGCTGCATCTCCCCCCTGCCCTGGCAATGCCATTACTACACCCTTGATCTCCATCCCTCGGTGTAGCGTGCTGGCTCGTGTCCCGTGGGAAGCTCGATCCCAGCAAACGATGCTGTGATCTTGTTGTGAACATCATCGTGGCTGTGTCCTCAGCCACAGACGGCAGCTGACGACAGTTTTCAGTGTCCTCATTCATTCTCCCACAGAACAACAGCTTCCCAGACTACTGTTGGATGAGTGATAAAAGAGGAAAGTTGCTGAACATGTGCTGTCACTTTCCCAAATTATTTCCAAGCAGGGTGTGCTGTGCAAAGGGAGTAGAAGGGAAGAGGGTAACGGGCCTGGGGAAGCAGCCCTTGAGTTGCTCTCTTTAGGCCTCCATTGAACATTTTAATTTCTGGGGCTCCCAGGGAAGGTGCAGCTCAGGCGCTGGGAGCTGGTGGGACTGAGCCGACTCTCCTCGAGAGGTTCATTCCCATCCCCTCCAATTCGATGCACACTTGCATCTCTGCTGGAGCACACGTGCATGTAGAAAGTGACAATCCCACATGGCCAAGGGGTTCATAAGAGCGTTTTCAGGGGAGAAATACCCTGCTGGCCAGCTACTTCCCCTGTTGTACAGACCAGAGTCTGAAGCAGGGAGATACGGGAGCAATCCCGCTCCTTCTCAAATGGTTGGGATGGTCAAAATAGCCCCTTCTTCTACCATGAAGAAGTTCATATCTCTAAACTTAGACAGTGGGGGGAAACTGAGGGGACAGCAGCCGTGCTGCTACAGAGTGCACCCACGGATTGGGGCAGGAGGCAGATGAGGAGGGGAGCGGATGAAGGACAGGTTTAGCAGTTTTCCAGCTCATGTCAACGTGCCAGCATGCGCTGTTCCATGGGTCTCCCAGGCGAAAGGGCTCATCACCTGCAAGGGGCTGTGGCCCTTGGTGACACCACTGCTTCCCAAAGCAGGGCGGGTGCCGGGCAGGGTGGTTAATGATCCTCAGTGGCAAAGTGTTGAAGGAGTCCAAGGACCTGAGCGCACATGTGTGAGATCTTTGGGTGAACCCAAATCTCTCTGTCAGGCTCAGGGTTGTCACAAGACCACCCTGTCCCAAAACACTAAATTCATTCGGGGGAAAACATCAAAAAGGGAGCTGCTTTTCTCTGATGCGTTGAAGGTTTTGATGGTGCTATGGCTGCTGCTGTTCAGCTGAGCAGAACTGTCACTTCTTCTGTGCTTCCCTGAGTGTCTCTGCCCTCCACTGGGTCTTGGCACATGCAATGACCCTCTGAGGATGGACACACGCTCATTTTCCATATGGCACCCCACACGAGAGGATCTATGCCCGTGACTGAATTCTCTGGAAAAAATAACTCTCACATCTGCTGCAGAGTGAAACTAACGAGAATTTTATTTCAGGTCTTTAAATATAATGCTACCTGCAACATTAAGAATGCAGAAGACTATCTTATGGATTTATCTTCTACTCTTTCTAAAAAAGTCCTTGTACACATCGTATTCTCCCTTGAAACAAATGGTCAGCAGCAATAAGATTTTTTACTGAAGCAGCAAAACTCCACACAAGGTCAAAACAATATCTGTGTTATTTACTCCAGTGTGAGTTATGATCTGCCAGCTGCGTACAACTTTTTCTGTGTTTCTCATTGACGCATATCAAAAGCCTTTATTGTCTTTTTGCTGATTTTGTGGTTCACTCATTACACTAGGATTTATTCTTTTTTATACATGTGTATATCTCATTGTCACAAAAGAACCCATTTTACAGTGAAAGATCTGACAGTGTTTGTAGCTGAGGGCTCTGATCTGTGCAGTCCTGCTCTTGTACTGTGCAGTCAGCATATTTCAGTGGAAAATAAATTACTCCATCACACCCATGAAATGGAAGTAGCAGGTCTGGGAGGATTATTAGTCCATAGGCTTCTAAAAACATCTAATCCCTGGCCTGTCCTGGTTTCGGCTGGGACAGAGTTAATTTTCTTCCTAGTAGCTGGTATAGTGCTGTGTTTTGGATTTTAGTATGAGAATAATGTTGGTAATGCACTGATGTTTGAGTTGTTGCTAAGCAGTGCTTACACTGGTCCAGGACTTTTCAGCTTCCCCTGCTCTGCCAGGTGCACAAGAAGCTGGGAGGGGGCACAGCCAGGACAGCTGACCCCAACTGGCCCAAGGGCTATTCCATACCATATGACGTCATGCTCAGTATAGAAACTGGGGGAGTTGGCCGGGGGGCAGCGATCGCTGCTCATGGACGGGCTGGGCATTGGTCAGCGGGTGGTGAGCAGTTGCATCACTGTTTTTTTTTCCCCCTGGGTTTTTGTTCCTCTCTCGTTCCCTTGTTGTTTTCCTTCTCATTACAATTCATTATTATTATTATTATTTTGTTTCAATTATTAAACTGTTCTTATCTCAACCCATGAGTTTTCTTACTTTTGCTCTTCCGATTCTCTCCCCCATCCCACCAGGGTGGAGGAGGGTGAGCGAGCGGCTGGGTGGTGCTTAGTTGCCGACTGGGGCTAAACCACGACATGGCCATAGACTGAAAGCTGGGGAGAGGGAGCAGCAGGACCTCAGCAGGCACTGGGAGGAATGGTGGGAACAAGAGAGGCTGAAGAAAAGCCCCATCCGAGACACGGGACATAGTACGTCTGAGCCCACGCGCTGGTGATCACTGTGCTGCAGCTGATGCAGATGCCATCACACAGAGGATCTCTAGGCATCCTTCCCACACAGCCTCACCCTTTTTTAATGCTGGCAAAGCTCCCTTGCACAGAGCAGGATGCCATTCAGCAGCACCTACACCATAGATGAACCATTCACATGCACTACAACCACATCCCTGAAGTTACTTTGGCTCCAGACTCCTCCTTAGGTACATGGATTCCCCATTGTTTTTAAGCTCTTTTCTTTGCTTCATATCTCTGTCTCCACCCAGGAGCTCCTGGGCAGCCTAAGGGAGGAGCAGGGAGGCAGTGGGACCTCAGACGGCACCAACACAGGGAGAGGGTGGGAGGCACAGCGCTGAGCCCAGCAGCCTCTGCCTGGGTACAGGCAACTGGGAAAACAGCTCTTGGGACGTCTCTGCTGGCAGGATGATACAACACACGGACCGCTGTTGCTGCTACCAGCAAAGCCTTAAGAGGGAAATTTCCCAAGGCATGATGGTGTTGGGGCTGCCCAACTCCCATTGGAAGTAAACTGATCCTTCAGGCACTGGGAGGTCTGCGGCAGTTTCTTGAGAGAGTTTTTCAGTTTGGGGGTTTAATTTCCTAATTATGTAATTTTCTGTTACATGATTTCAGCGAGACTCTGGCCATGTACTCAAAGCAAAGGCAGGCTCATGCTCAGTAGGGTGAGTTGATGTAAATCTGTGCTTTGGTTCCATATGCCCCAGCCTGCTTTAAACCTCTCGTATCTTAAACAAGTTGAATGACGGAGTGTTTTATATGCAGCACGACTCAGCACTGCAGGTCTGTCTCAGAGAAACCTCATCAGAGCAGTCCAGAGCACCTATAATGCTAAAGAGCAGAAGAAGCAGTGGTTTTACATGATCAAAGCACTAAGGGACATCATCTGTAGGTGCTCACCTGTCTAACCTACCCTGCAGAGAGTCCTTTTAATTTACCATCCACTCACCCCCAAGCACAGACCTTCTGACTTTCTCCCCCAGCCTCTATCTTGACAATACAGGTGGTACCACATAAGTAATACTGCTTTTTGCCCATTATTCGTTTCAAATGTGCTAGAAATCCATCAAATGGCCTAAGCATCTATCACCAGAACACAAAAAATATTTCCCACTGGTAACATTAATCAGTTTCCAATTGTCTTGTAAGAGTATAGTTACAGACAGAGATTTTTGGAAACTATTAGAGAGATAAATACTACCAGGATAGATAGTGTTATGTGAAATTTTCACTTTTTACATATAAATTGAAGAACAAATGCTACCAGTAATAGTGGCATCTGGGTATTCCTGGCAGTGAGAGCAAGCGGGGTTTTTTTAATGACATAATGATTGAATCAACCAAAGGCAATGCTACTTTAGCCTTTTTCTTGCTAAATAATCACAAAAATCATAGTCCATAAATGCATCCTTGGATAGAGTAGAAACAAATAGGTCTTGTTTGAACTACTTGTGAAAGTAAATAAAAATAAAGATAACAGAAAATTTTCAATTTCAAAAGGGCAAATTAATTTCAAAGGGAATTAATGAAGTTAGCTCAAGGACTTGAACATCAATGAAGCCTGAAATTTCTTTACATAAAAGGTGCAAGGCGATTCACTGGAGCACAGAAAACAGGTGTTACAGATAGAAAGGATAAAAGGGGAATTACAAGAAATAAAGTTGATATAGGCATTGCAGAGGTCATTAAAATAAATAGGCAAGTTCTTCAAATGAAAAGACAATTGAAAGAAATGGACCTGTGTGCAATGAATATTAAAGATAATATGGATACAGAATGAAATGAATACTTTGCTGTATTTTGCAAAAAGGATGATGCTGAATATAGGAGGAAAAGAAAGATAACACAGGAGTGTGAGAACAGAAATAATCACACCTGATCTAGAAAAAGGCTTTAAAAACCTAGTAGGTACTCTACGGTGCGTTCTCTATACCTAAAGGCAGGAAGAGCCAGCAGATGAAACTGCAGGAGCAGAGAAAAGGAGCCTTGTAAATCAATCAAGCTGGGAGTAAAAGCAAGGGCAGTACCTACACTTAAGAGGGAAAAGCAAAGTAATAAAGGCAACTGCAATCTGCTTGCTTCACACTGATAGTATATTAGGCAGGAGAATAAACTGCATGGAAAGAATTATTAAAAACAGAGACGTAGATAGAAAATGAATTAAAAAGCATTAAAATTTGTAAAAGTCATGCCAGATAAACTTGATATCTTTCTCTGATGCAACTATTTTCTACACAGGGATCTGTAGTTGGTCTGCTATTTAGTATGATGCCACAGGAGAATTCATTATTTGAAACAGGAAAAATGGGAATTAGGCAAAGAATGGTAAAGTGGGGAGGGAGCTGATGAAAGAGATGGCAGAGAGTAGTCCTGTAAGAAGCAACATCTGCAGGGAGGAAGGTCATTAGGAGGGTTCCTCACAGAGGAGCCTTTGAACTGTTCTTACTGAATATTTCATTAATAATCTCAAAAAAAGTGAAGGAAAGCGTTGATGAAATATCCTGATGCCACAATGTCAGAGAGGAGTGTTGATCAATAGGAGGAGAGGGGAATCATTCAGAAAGATTAAAATCGCCATAAGAACAGAAGCAACAGAGGCGGAAGTGTGATTATACAGAATTCAAGGTCCTACACTCTGAGAAAGGAAGGATCTTTGCAGTCTTCTACAAATATCTCTGAATCAGCTGAAAATCATACACTAGGAGAAAAACATGGGTGTACTAATCAACTGGAATAGGTCATAAACATAACAAGGCTATGAACAAGAGAAATAAGACTAGGGTGCTACTGCTAAGGTACTTCCAGAAGAAAGGGAGAGGTTTTGATACCGTCTGGGAAAAGTGTAGACTTCTGGCAAGTCATGTTCAAGAAAATGATATCAAATATCTGGAGGTGTACAGGAGGGCTGCTGGGAAGCAGAAGGGAATGGAGACCCTTTTTTATGAGATGAAATAAAAAACGTAACCTTATTCAGCACAAGTAGCAGTACAAAAGCTCTCTATAGATTCACTTGAGGTAAACATGGGATAGGGGCAAGAAGATCTACTGAATTTAAAGGAGAACATTGGCATAAGAACAAATGGGAATAAACTAACCACAGAGCTGGAAATGAGGTTTCTCCTCAGAGGCATGAAGTTTTGGAACAGCCTTCCAGGAGGAGCACTGAGTTCAAAAGCACAACTGCTTTCAAGATGGAGTTAGTTCAGTCTCTGAAAGGGGTTATATGATGTGGCTGCTCCTGATAGCAGGGGGAAGGCAGGGGTTAGATTTGGCGAGCCAGAAACCCTATGCTGCTGCTGCAGAACTTGTTGGCAATGCAACAGTTACAGCTATAACAGCTCCGTTTCAGCAAAGCATAGCTGTGCCCCCATAGCAATGGGGCGCAGAGGTAAAGAGCTTTACTGAGTGTATGTCAACACAGTAAATGTGCTCCTCCGTGTTTGTCTGTCATCCCTGATCCTGCGCAGCAGGGTGATTTTAACTCTAGGTTTCTTGCAAAAAACTTCTTGCACAAACATATTCCACATAACTGCCAGAAAGTGTTGCAAAAAGCATTGTCAAGAGCTGGATGAATTGTCCTTCCCCAAAATTCAGGTGACCAGAAATGTCGTTGTAAAGGTGAGACAAAAGAAGTGTAATTAGCCGTACGAAAGAATAGCAAGTATTGTTGATACAGAGTTAGCTGGGCAGGTAAATGACAACGTAGGCATTTTCAACTGGCAGAGTTAATGCTGCAATCAGGGGGGCCCTTGTTCATAGAAGCAGTGATGGGACTTCATAAATAGGGGCTCTCGGCATGGCACTCCTCTCTGCGTGACCACTAAGAGAACCACCACTGAGAGGAGTTCAGACAAGAAACAGCTCAGCCAGTTCAGCTCAACTCACCTTGGAAATATAATTTAAAGCACCGACCAAGTGTAATAGCAATATCTGATCCAGATTATAAACATGTAAGCGAAACCCAAGTTAATGCCTACATCTTGTCAGCTGAGCAGTTCTCCAGACTTCACTGACTTCACCAGTTCACCTACCTCTTGACTTGGGGCTCTGTTTGCTGCCCACATGCTGGTGGCAAGTACCAGCTGAGATACCCAAGCATATCCGAGGCACCATGCAGTACTGGCAAATAGTCAAGCAGAGACCTAATGGAAGAGCGTTGCCTTCTGGAGTAGCTTGTAGTGGTTGGGTAGGATGCAGCTACACAGAGCACCTCAGTTGTCTACATGTGGGCCACAGACTTGAATCCTCATCTCCACCAACTACAACGGGAGCTTAGAGACCTGCCTTGTATATAGGCACCTTCACTTAGAAGGGGTCTAACTGTCTTCACCTAAATTGAGTTGTCCAATAATCTGGATCTGACACCTACACCAAATATCATTGTGTAGAGCAGAGGAAGACAGATACTTGCCCATGGGCTTTGGAGACAGAAAGAAAGCTTGTAAAAGTGCATACAGCAAGGAGAAGGTGACTCTTAATAAACATGGCTAGGCATGGTAAAATAGGCTTGGCAATATTAAGAGGTGGATTGAGCCCAAGGATTAGAAAGGTTTAAATGCAAACTGAAGTCAAAATCGTGATATTCCTACCAATCAGTTTTTACAATACTTAACGCAGTGGTCCCAGCTCTTGCAATTTTATCATGATTATCCCTGAATTCAAGTTTCACAAGTCCCAGCTTCCTGAGTCTTGGGAATCAGCTCCTGAGAGTGTCAGCTTCTGTTTTTAACAGTTACGGGGGGAAAGCTTGAAAGTGTGACTTGAGCATATGCCAAAGATTTAGAAACAAAAAGTAAATAAAATGAATGCCAAATTTTAATGCTTGTTTTTATAAAAAACCTAAACCCTCTCTATTTTAAAGCTAATCTTATGACTTTGGAGGCCTGGCTCATTATTCTTGAAAGCTTGATATTGGCAACACTGTTAACTCAGACACTCTTTCAAGAGGATTTGCGGAAATAGACTGAAAGAGCTGCAGTGTTCTTGAGTAATGGGTCCCTGAGGAAAACCCAAGGAATGCTTATGCTCTGTAGAAAAGCTGGTACATGGATAATGCTTGATCTCCTTCTTTGCAGATTAAAAATAACAGAGGAGGGACAACAAACGCTGTCAGGAAGATGTGCCTGGACATGTGAGATGCAGAGTGCAAGTAAACAGGATAGCTGTCTCAGCCGTTCAGCATACTGATAGCACACAAGCAGACATGCAGCGCTGATGGTCGCTGGTCTCCCAAGGGAAGTGGGCATTGGAGAGGAGGTGTGTGGAGTTGGGATGCAGGCGGAAAACCTTTGGCAATGGAATGCCCTTCCTTGTTTTGCCTGCAAGCCTGGGGTTGACATGTTCCAAGGCGAGGCAGAGACCACCAGACATGTAGAAAGTTGTGTTCCCGTCAGTCTCCACTTTCCCTTTCCTTTGCCAGGCAGCTCTGTGGATGTCAAGGTGCTTATGAAGACCATATGCCTTCAGAAGGGATTTCTGTCTCAGATGTATTACCACAAGTACTCCACAGAGACTGCACAAACCTCTGAAGCAAATTCTTTTCCAGCACAGAAGATAGTGCTAGGCCCTGTCATAGGCTGAGGGACATATTCAGCCTCTTGGGTCATATGGAGCCACAGCACTTGGCCAAGGAATGGCCCCTCTCAGGGCTCCTTTTAAGCCTAATGACCCTTGATGTAGCTTGTCCCTACCAAACACTTTCTTCTGCCCTGAAAGCCCACATAACAGATGCTGCTTGTCATCTGCCAACCAGCTGTGGAGCATATGGAATCACAGAGCAAGAGAGGCTCCAGCCCTGCGCTGCAAATGCAAGAGACACAGCCCCTGTAAGAGAGACAGTGTGGACGGAGACAATGGCACGAGTCTCACACTGAGTGCATGAGATTGCATGGGTCTAGCCATCGAAGGGTAGGAAGGCAGACGTTTGCTCCAGACCTGGAGCTGACTACTGCCACTGCAAATGGGGAGAGGCTTAGGAGCCCATCTCCAACCCACACAAGCATCCTGGGTTGCTTAATGTGGATCAGATGGGGGAAAAGGGCTCGGATTTGTTGCTTGGAGCCATCAAGCCACGGCACATAGCAATAAGCCTTCTCAACATGTCTGCGCGGAGGACGAACCTGACACTTCTGAGTTTGTAGCTGAGCACTAAATGAAAAACAGAGACTGGGGAACGTTTTTTTTCCACCTCTGGTTTTGTGGGGGAGAAAATTGTAAAATTTTGCTCAAAAGCAGTTTTGTGCCTGCAAACAGGATTTATTTTTATGAGATTTATTTTTAATTCCATCCAGATGTTTATTTATAAAATAATTTGGGACTTATATCCAAACAGACATCAAAGAAACCTTCTGGGAGTAGCACTGTCAGTAGCAAGGGGTTTTAATGATCCACGAGGCGAATGAATGGGTTTGAGGAGTGTCAGAGTGCCTTGGGGGGAGCGTATGCATGGATCCAATTAGGAACCCGTTCCGAGGTCACACAGACATGGCAGGAAAGATGCCTCCTTTGGGAGCAGGATGCCAACTATTACGCACAATGTGATGTGGGGTATTGCAGAGCACACATGCTTTCCCAGAGACAGTACCAGGAGAACTTCTGTCTTAAAGAGTGCCACGTAAGCTACCCACCATGGCAATTGCTTTGGGTCACTCCCACCCCTTGGAGGAGGTGTGTATCCCGGGCAGGGCACGCAGGGAACAGCCGCTGCCCCACAAGGGTGAAGTACCCCTTCTGCTTTCCCAGGCCCGGGGAGTGTGCTGCTGCCAGAGCCCCCATGCCAACACGGAGCCAGGGCTGTGTCCTGATGGGGGGAGCTGGAAGGGGATGGATACTCCCAAGTCTTTCCCATTATGTCCTTAATTCCCTTTCATGCAACCTGTAAATCCCACCTCCCCTCACAGGAGGTGATGTCTGCTGCTGTTCCCCAGCCTGAAGGTAGATGGACAAATCCTATTATCCCTGTGCAAATTTAATGGGACAGGGACTGATGTGTCACCTTAGTGTCTATTCACTTCGCCTCCACACATAAACATGCAGTGGTTTGCTTGGTGGGTTTTTTTTTGTTTTTTTTTTTTTTTTTTTTAATATTTAGTTACACTGTTTAAACTTCGTGTCCTTCTAAAATTGGTTTCTATCAAGCAGTGGTACACAAGTCTTTGTATCCTCAGTAAGTTCTGGTAAGTCAATATAAACTAAGTCCTAGTTGCACAAGGTGTCTACTCCAGTTTAACAACATACAATTAAAAAGATCCTTTATCAAATTTGTGCAAATTTGCTTGTGTCTCTTTTATTGACATCAGATTGACTGAGTAAAAAGGTGCACTTTGGTGTTCGAGCCAGAGGCTTCCATTCAGATTTGTGCCTCTGCAACTAAGACTGCAATTTTTGCTGCAAAATCACAGTTCAGCATTAAGGATCTTCTCTGTCCTCCAGTGCTGAACCCCATGGTATTGAGTAGGCGTGTTACAGGAATGGACCTGATTCATCATGGATGGGATCCCCTTTTCTGTGGGAGGGATGCAGGAAGAGGAGGCATCACTTGAAAGAGAAAGAGGGGACACCCCAAGCTGGACCAGAACCCCTTGGCAGCTCTGAACCTCTGCCTACTCCAGGGCAGTGCCAAGCAGCACGGGGCGGCATGGCCAAAAGTGACAGCTTCCAGGATCGGCTCTCCGCTGCCGGGGGACGAGGACCTCCCCTGCACCACATCCCCACGGGCATGGCCAAGGAGCTGGCTCCTGCTGGCTCGTCTTGGCTGTGTGGTGCTGTGGGAGGGTGGCCAAGCTGGCCCGGTCTTGGTAGATAACCCTCTCCTCCCTGTCTGGGCCTGAACCCGAGGGGGAAAAACACATTTTGGGAGAACTTATCACTTTTGAAATGGGGCTGCTGGCAGGCCTGTGCGCTGCAGTGCTGAGAGCAGCAGCAGGAAGTGTGGTTGCATGTGAAAACAAGCAGATTTGAAACAGTATTCACTCCAAGGGATTACACAAATAATACCCCAGTGACAATGGAGCTATTTACTCAGTTGACACTATGAAGAAAGCATCTCCTTTTATCTACTTATGGTGGTTAGCGGGTTTGTCTCTCTACAGCCTCTGTTGCTACTTGCTGCTTCCCTTGATGCTGCTCTCTGGTACTTTTGTTCCAGCTTTCTTTAAAAAGCTGTTTATTTGAGGAGGGTGTAGGCTTGGTGCCAGAGAAGGGCAGCTGCAAAGGCACACAATGAGCAGCCTCGCAGATGCCTGAGCCCGTGCATATTGGCTGCCAATGGCCCGCTGGCCAATGAAAGGGCTCTCCTTCAGCCCACCCCACGCAGAGGTGAACATACCCCGGAGAATTTGTAATATGGGAAGAGCTGGTGGTATCTTCCCATTAACAGTTGTCTGCCCCCTGCTCTGGTGTCTGGGATGACCGTGCCAGCTATGATGCTTCCTCAGAAGGCTACTGAAATAGCTTCTTCTACAGTGAAAGAAACAGCCTCGTGCAAGGCTGTGCAAAGGGGGGATGTATTCACGCCCTCACCGTATGGGGCACAGGCAGGAGTGTTTGAGCATACTGTAGGGATGGGACTGAGGTGCAAGTCTGCAGCTGAGCAATGTGCTTGCAGCACCTCGGGTCCCTGCAAGCGACGCTTCCCTTGGCTGCAGTGCAGACCCATAGCCTCCCCCTGCTCTGCCGGCCCCAGCCAGCTGCAGGTCACCGGAGCTGGCTGCCTGGGTGCAGGACCCCGCATGAGGCCTGAGGCACGGCTGGCTGCAGGAGGGACGATGACCCTGCGAGCCTCCTCTTCAGCCTCCTGTGAGATGTGAGAGCAAAACTGAGGGTGGATCTTCCTCGAAGGGCTGAAGTGTCTAGGGCACAGGCTTCTCCACATCTTCAGGAGGAGATATTTTTGCTTGTTTTGTTTGCACACGTCTACACTTGTCCCTCCCCTACAGTTCTCGCATATGGCCCATGATACCTCACCAAGGCAGGCCATGTAATGGCGTACAAGAGACCATGGCAATGGTTTAGGCTTCAAAATTCAGACTTGGGGGACCGCTGCACAGCTCATAGCTCTGCCACAAGCACCTTGTGATTGTGTTTATGGAGGATCTATCAGACTGTGAATGACATCCAAGCTGCAGATAACCTCTACAAAAGCCACCAGACTACAGCAGGACTCCCTTTCTTCAGGGGTGATACAAGGTAGACAGATCTGGCAGTCCTTAGAGTAGGAGATGTAAATTAACCCATCATCTTTCAGAATCTGAACACCACTGAACTGCGCAGACACTGTGGTCGTGTCTGCCCAACCTCGAAGGTCCACACCAGGTAACTAACCCCGATCAGTGACCGGTTGGTGTGCCCCAGTTTGCATCTATACTCCCTGGACCAAACTCTCCTATTCGTACTGAAAGACTTAGCTCGCTGTCCACGCAGCTCAGCTGGGACCAGCAGCAAAGAAGGACTTTTATGATGTGATCCACTGCAACACTTGCCAGTTCAAAGCCACCAAAACAGCTGTAAGGCAGCAGAAACCTTTGGTCACTACAGGTCTGGGCAATATGAATAGGATTTATTACACTAAATTTAAGCCATCTAAAATCTAGAGATCAAGGCTAGACTAGTAATTTTGGGTTCCTCTATAGACAATTTGTGGTTACCTTCAGAGAGCAGCTTAGGTAGGCTCTGAGACATCCAGGCGGAATTGTCCTTTCAAGGTGCCTTTCTCCATTGCCTAGAGTGGGAACCTAAATGTCTTAGAAATTTTAGTCCAGACTGCTAATTTTTAAATAGCCAAAGGTAGATAAAGCGAGTTCCAGTGCCTTTCAATAGTGTCTGGTAGAGCCCAATGAAAGGTAAAAAGTTCAACTGTCCACTCATTGAACCACATAGTCTCTCTTGTGCAGTTAATTTTGTCTGTCTGAGGTTAAAGACAACCTCTTTGCAATTGGCTTTCTTGTTGAAATCATCTCCCATTATCTTAAAAGGTTTGTTTCTGGGAGGTTTTTTATGTTTTATTGTTGATTTTAATTTAAGCCAAAGGCAAAAAAGAAATGATTAGCAAGCACCAAAATAAAAAAGGAAGGACATCACAGTTGTTCCACCAAACTTACATGAAGTCAAGGCAGATTTTGCTAAAGTGTCTTCTGGTCCTTCTCCGCTGCTGAAAGGATTCATTGAGTGCTCTGTGATAAGTAATGACCTCCCCTCACCCATTTGCTGGGTTAGGGTCCTGGAGCCAGCTATAGGTTGTATTAGGGAGCTGTAAACACAAAGAAGTGCTGCTCTTTCAGCTACTAGAGACAAAAAACCTGGATCTTATGACTTCCTGCTAATAGAAAGGCACATGTGTTTTCTATCTGCTGATAAAGAACCCAGTGATACCGAGCTTTGCTGGAGGAACGTCTGTGTTTTTTAATGGACACATAAAACCTTTCCTTCATGAACCAAAATTCATTTCACATCCAATATGTAATTCCACCAGTCTGCAGAGAGTTCTTCTGTGGCTGACTAACCATTTCTCATATATTTTTCAATTCCAAAAGACAGATCAAGAACTGAAAAAACTCTGCTCCCCAACCCACTCCTCAGCTAACCGCCAGCAGTTAGGGGAGCGGTGGGTACGGAGGAGGAAAGAAGCAAGCTCCTGTGCAACGTGGAGACGTGGAGCAGCAAATGGAAAAAATTCATAGACCTGAGCTGAAAAAGCATGGGTAAAAAGGAATGAAGGAGTCAGAACCTAGCTAGATAGAGAGAGAAGAAGATCTCTGTCCATAATGATGGAGTGACTTCAGGTAGAGAAAAGGAGCTGAGACTCACCCTGTTCTTGCACACATCCAGAGTTACCCTGCTAAAGACAACTGGAGATGGCTCATGGAGAAGAGGGCGGGGTATTTAGAAGAGACCAGCTCAAAGGGATGTGAATAGATACGTACATTTGGCAGTAATTTAAGTTGGAGCCATTGCTGGGGTAGAGTCATTGCAAACTGGGATAAGAGATGGAGACTGATATGAGAAATCCATTCTCCAAATGGGAGTGACTGACCAGAAGTAGTGGTGATATGATGAGGATATGACTAATAATGTGAGATGGGTCCAAACCACAGACCTTAGGCCTGGATTCAGAGCTGGATCTCTCTAAGCGCAGTGATAGCAAGAGCCAGCCCTTACAAGGGCAGAACTGAACAAACGAGATCTTCCAGAGTTTCGACCCAAGGATTTGGGTTTGGCTTCTGTTTACTGAAAATGACATTTATTAAAATAAATGATGGCTGAATCTCCAAAAGCTTGAGGCTGAAGTCTGTTCCCGCTGCTTGTATGTTTACCTTGAACAAAGCTGCATACCTGAATTTGAAGCACAGCTGCATTGGGTTTGCGTGGCAAGGTTTTGGTAGCAGGGGGGCTACAGGGGTGGCTTCTGTGAGAAGCTGCTAGAAGCTTCCCCCACGTCCAATAGAGCCAAAGCCAGCCGGCTCCCAGAGGCACCTGCTGCTGGCCAGGGCCAAGCCCATCAGCGACGGTGGTAGTGCCTCTGGGATAACATATTTAAGAAGAGGGGGGAAACCTGCACAACAGCAGCCAGAGAGAGGAGTGAGAATATGTGAGAGAAACAACTCTGCAGACACGAAGGTCAGTGAAGAAGGAGGGGGAGGAGGTGCTCCAGGTGCCGGAGCAGAGGTTCCCCTGCAGCCCATGGTGAAGCCCATGGTGAGGCAGGCTGTCCCTGCAGCCCATGGAGGTTAACGGTGGAGCAGATCTCCACCTGCAGCCCATGGAGGACCCCACGCTGGAGCAGGTGGATGCCCAAAGGAGGCTGTGACCCTGTGGAGAGCCTGCATTGGAGCAGGCTCCTGGCAGGACCTGTGGGCCCGTGGACAGAGGAGCCCACGCTGGAGCAGGTTTGCTGGCAGGAACCGTGACCCTGTGGGGGACCCACGCTGGAGCAGTCTGTTCCTGAAGGACTGCACCCTGTGGAAGGGACCCACGCTGGAGCAGGGGAAGAGTGTGAGGAGTCCTCCCCCTGAGGAGGAAGGAGCGGCAGAGACAACGTGTGATGAACTGACCACAACCCCCATTCCCCGTCCCCCTGCGCTGCTGGGGGGAGGAGGTAGAGAAATCGGGAGTGAAGTTGAGCCCGGGAAGAAGGGAGGGGTGGGGGGGAGGTGTTTTTAAGATTCAGTTTTATTTCTCATTACCCTACTCTGATTTGATTGGTAATACATTAAACTAATTTCCCCAAATTGAGTCTGTTTTGCCTGTGACAGTACTTGCTGTGTGATCTCCTGTCCTTATCTCGACCCATGAGCCTTTTGTTATATTTTCTGTCCCCTGTCCAGCTGAGGAGGGGGATTGATAGAGCGGCTTTGGTGGGCACCTGGCATCCAGCCAGGGTCAACCCACCACAACAGATCAAGAAATCCCACAGGAAAAGAAAACTTAGTAAGAACCAGAAATATGCAGGAAGCACAGCTTTTTTGACAGAAATGTGCTCTTTCGTCATGAATCCGATCCAAAATCCCAATATGCAAAGACAAGTGGATATGGGCAGAGACTCTTCTAAATGAAGGTCATCTCAGGGTCAGTACTTAAAATGGTGGAAGGATGGAAGAAAAGGCACTCCATTTTAGCTAAAGGTTTTATCCTTTAATACCTACCTTACATTATATATTTTCAGAGTCAGGTAAGGGAAGAACATCCCCTATGGCTGCTTACATATATTGAGTTACAGCTCATTATGTGGAGGAGAGGAGCTGCTAGCCTACAGCAGTTTCAGGCTATTCATACTGTAGTGGTGAATGAATTAGGTGGTCTCTTCCTGTGACTCATTAACACTTAGAGGCATATTGTCATGAAGAAACAGGAGAGACTATTTAGTTAAATAGTGGATACAGTTTTAATTAAAGAGAGGTCCATACTGAGGCATCCCAATCAAGATCTGAGCCTCCTCGAAGCTCAAAGAAATTGGATAATCTGGAATTTCACTTTGAAAGCAACCCCCTACATTTCATTGAGTATCTGTAAAGAACGGCTGCCTTCTGCATAACCAGGCAGAGATTGATTCATCTCATCGCTCATTACTTTTATTGCCAACTTCATAGCTTTTGATTGCACAATGCAAAAGCGATAACAACACTGCAGGGCAGCAGAATGACTCATCAGGCATTACTGTTCGCTGTTAGCCAAGTCTTTTCTATTTACCTAGGTGCTTATGCGGCCTTCATCTCCGTGGTGTTTGAGTGCTTCCCAAACAAATAAAACTCTGTCTCTGCCCCTGCTCCCTCTGCAGACCCAGCTGGAGTGTTAGCCTGCCTTGCAGCAGCGTGGGGAGCCGTGGGATGAGCTGGGACACGCTGCCGTGTCCCAAGGTGCTGAGACTTGTACACCACAAGGCATGTCCTGTCTCCACCAGACCCTTGCCAGCTGTGAGATGCAGACTGGGAATATCGTCCCCCACCAGAGAGGTAAACAGGGAATTCACATGGTGCCTGTTGGTGGCACTTACAGACATAAATAGGCCGACTCCTTACATTTTCTTCAAGCCTAATAAAACTTGATGTGCTCAAAAAATTCTTTCCTTGGCACAGATTTTGCAAGGGGGAATGGAGCCAAACTTAGCTCCTGGCTCACTGGACATGAGGTATGCCTTGCACCTCATGCCAGGGCAACGGTGGAGAAAGCAGTGCATTTTCAGCTTTGTTCTGTGCAGAGGTGTTCCCAGGAGCATGGGTCTGCAGGGGAAAATGAGGGTGGCAGCAAACGGGATTACCCCCACGTTGTCCTTTGGAAGTGGCAGGAAACAGCTGCCTGCTGAGTACTGGCAATGGGGACAAGTTCTCTCTGGACATCCTCTCACAAAATGCATATTCACCACCATCCCTTTGGCATGCTGGAGGCCAGTAATGCCACCAACCTGCAGTCACAGGAGAGGACAGTTCCTCCTGAACCCAAGCCCATGTGAACCCTGACAGCCCAAGGGAAGAGCAGGTCCTAAATGCTCATCCCTCGGCCCTTAGCTTACAAAATCAACACGAAACCTAAACTGTAGTTTTCAGGCAGTTTGGAGCAGCGGATTTAAATCCCCACTGCAGTCATGTTCAAACATGCACAATCGCAGCTGGACTTGAACCAGGGAATAGTTGCACAGAGGCTGATCTGTCATTTTGCAGTTAAGGCAGGCCAGTGTCGAGGACTGATTCAACCCTGAGGCTTTCCTACAGCCCCAGGAGCATTTGGTCCAGGGCTGAGCTCAGGCACTGCAGGGATCATCCTAAATCTGCAATATAGGCTTCCCCAATGGCCAGATCAGGGTCTGGGCCTCCAGGTCACACCCACCTCTGAGGAAATGATGGTCCAAAACTCCTGATGAGAAGAGAGACCTACATGTGCCACCAGGGCTGGCTCAGCACGGATGCCAACCTGCTCCCTCTCCTCGCCCTCCTTGCAGATCTTCTCCACGCAGGGACTGTGATCGCTCCAGGATGTGGCCCACAGCGGTTCTGGAGTGGGACCAGACACCACACTTCCAGGAGAGCACCCCACACCAGGGATGTCAGAGGGGCAGTGACAAGTATTAAACATGTTTAACTCAAGCTTGTACTACTTTAAGATTAAAAACTTCCCAGAGGGCCCCATCTGCAGCTGAAAAGGACTCACCCTGCTATTTTACTTTATTTTTTAAATAAAAAGCAGATTTTATGCTTCATTTAAAAATAGATGGTATCTCTATATTGGCAAGATCTTCATACCTATGTGGCAAGGATTAATATGAGTTTCTAACCAAATTTTGTACCTCCCAAGTATCTGTCCTGCCATTGCACAGGGCCAGAATCACATCTGGCCACATCATATCTGGCTCTGTGATGGACTGGAGCCTTCTCATGAGGCTGGTCTCAGCACGGGGTCCCATTTGAGTCCTCGCAGAGGAAAGTGGGCAACAAGACTCAGTCGTGCCAGTTGTGCAGGATCCCATAGACCTGCGCAAGGACCGAGGTCACCAGATACTGCTGCTGCTGCTGAGTCACGGGCGGTTTCCTTCCTACCCCGGACATCAAAGGAAAATATAGCCTCTTAATTTGCAGAAAGAAGATGATACTGAGATGTCCATGTCCTCTGCAGAGAGGCAATAGGCTACTCTAAATTATAAAGCGCAGGGAACAACTGTTTTGGTTTGTTTTTATTAGAAAATAGAGTTTGAGGTTATGGGAATTCCATAAGGGACAATGTCTCACAGTAGTAAAAGATTATAAAACTGAATTACATTTCAAACCAGTAAGTGTTACATCATGCACGGAGACACGTAGACTGTAAAGCTTAACAATACACCAAAGCTGCCAACACTAGAGCAAGGCAAAGGGCCTCCTTTTAAAATTCAGTTTAATAGTGCCTGACACAGAATGAGTAACAATGTTAAGCAACACAGAATGGACCATAAAACACTGCTATATGCAATAGCTATTATCCTATGTGCTAATCTTCATATCACATTATTTCCTCAAATAATCATAATATTGTGCCAACAGCCCCTTCATTCTAGCTCATTATTTCTCAAGCTTGCTTCCGTCACAAGGAACAGGGCTCGCACTAACAATGCCCTCAGGGTCCGCAAGCAAAGCCGCGCGCGCCGGTGTACCCAGAACAGAGGAAGTCTTTTTCTTGGTCCGTTTCTTCAGTTGTCTATGTTTTTTCCTCTATGCAATTACAAGGCAGTAGGAAAGATTTTTGTGGAACAACATAAAGAAATCCCTTATCATCACAAGCCTTTCAGGAACTGACCAATCCTCTGGTTTGTCCCCTCTTTACATGTTTTTCCTCCTTATTCTCACTTCTCATCAGTCAGGTTCTTATGTTTGCATCTCTCTTGGTGCAGTCTCTGCTCTAACATTGTACAATGTGTTCCTCCTGAGAACTATCAGCTTTGACTTTCTACAAATAAAAAAACCTTCTTGTCATCATTTTGTCACACTTTCAACTTCTACTAAATAACTAATTCACAACAATAAACCTCTTGGTTGCCTTTAGAGGCAGGCTGCCAAACAGTTTAGATGCAATCTTGTGCTATATCTTGTGCTATATTTTTTATAAAGGTTTCCCAAAACCCAGTGTGAATAGACTTGGGTTTTGTAACTTAAAGTAAAACATTTGCTTAATTTTAGATTCAAAATATTACTACTTGGAGCTGGAAATGCAAATGTAATGATTTGGGGCTCCTATGCCAGCACAAACAAACTTCTCGTGCAGCTCATACACAAACCCAAATGTCTTTTTGTCTATGTGGAATAAGTTAAAATAAATAAGATCACCTCGTTCTTTCTTCACGTCTCCCCATCTACCCATATGTGTCCCCTACCGTCTGGCCTTACATTTCAGTTCCTGGCATTAGGTCTGGGGCTTTTTTGCGTGATTTGTACAGCACCTAGTACAACGGGAGGGAAAAGTAAACAACAGTGAAGTTGCCATTTGAGATCATGACGGGCACGTGCATCTTCCCCGTGGCCCATGTCAGGGCGAATGCATCGTTCCTGCCACACAGAAAACAAGGCCCTGGGTGCTGATCGGATGCGAGGACCGGCCATAATGCTGATAAGGCAGAGGGAGGAGCAGGGTCCAGGATGGGATCTGAGCAGCCTGACATCCCTGACCGGGCGGAAGGAACTAAAATGGTTTTGAGCAACGCCAGCAGCAGAGTACAAACTGCGTTTTGGAAAACTTCATTTCAGTGGCCTCAGAGGGTACAAAACCATTCCTCACATTTTCCTACACTCTTGTTTATGATTTTCATCACAACACTGTCCCACCAACCAAGAGAGAATGGCTTTAGCAAGATTTTTCTTCCACTTGTGTATTAACCAATTCATTGACTCCCAGATGCCTGTTCCATCCATCTAATGACACAACTCCATGGATCTTTGCAGATTTCATGCAATAAATATGGCAGCCATTAACTTTCCCTCCTGTTGGGCACTTGAGAAGATAAAAATCCCCTCTTTCTGCTGTAAATTTCTGCTATAAATCCACAGATGCAATTGCACACAATCTAATTTCTGGCTCCTGGGCCCACATTCATCCTTGTCCAACTATTCCTCTTGACTGAACTGATTAGATTATAGACAAGGGCAGGCTCTCTAAATGCAAGGTCATGCAGCTTAAATTAAATCTAAAGGAGCTACAGTAATATATATAATAGAACTTCGACATCTTTACTATTAAAGAGGTGGGGAAAAGTTGCTCAGCTGGCTCCACTCTGGCATCATTTGGCCTTGAGAAGAGTAAGGTGGCTTGGTCCTCCTTTCGAAATCCTTAGGGACCTGGTTCCCAGAAATGTTCATACCCTGATTTCTCCCAGAAGCCAGGTTTCTGGAGCCATTTGATGCTCCTGCAGGTACTCTGTAACCTATGGGTGACATGCTGTCCCCACCACTGCCTTTGAACAGCTGAGTGGGAGGAATCAGGATGGACACCGGAGTGAGCAATAATGCTGCCTCCCGTAAGTCACATTGCAACTCACTGTACACCACGTCTGGGCTGCAGTGTACAGCATAGTGTAGGGTATCACCTGGATGCAGAACAAATAAACTTGGACCAAAATCCAGATGCTTCTTTCATACACAGAGGTCCTTTCCTACTACTAAACAGGTTTAAAACCTCTGATATTTTAAAAGGCTTCTTAGCCTGGTGTACCTTACAGTTATTTTATCATAAAAACACAGCAGCTTGCAATTTTCTGGCTATCGTCTTTTTTTTTCTTTCCTTTTAGAACAAATGAATGATGGAGTTACACAATATGTGACACACGCTGCTTATTTACCAGGAACATAAAAAGCCCCTGTTTCCCAAAACACAGCATGAACTGAACAAGCTTCTGTGCTCATAGTTCCCAGCCTTGGTCTGGCCAGCCATCAGCCCAAAAGCGCTTCCTTAGGAGTCCTTCTCGGCTCCTCCTCGCTGCCTTGTTTGCCCTCCTCGCTGGTGTTTCTGCTCCTTCTCACTCCCCTGCATCCAGCCTTACCCAACAAAGCATTTTCACTTGGACCCCATCAATATCGTTCCTGTTAACAAGCACTAGAAACGAAAACCTGAGATTTCATTCGTGGGAATTAGAATGAGAATAAAAGTGATTTGGCAGAACCAGAACAGGGCTTCAACTGAAAGGTCGACCTGCCGAAGCAAAGAGAACAGGGCAAGAGTGGTATGGAAAGGGTAGCTAAGCTGCATTTTTCTAAGCTGATCTAGTCAAAGAGCCAGGAGGAGCAGCTTGTCAAGCAGAACGAATGCTGAATGCTCATGCATTTCTGAAATGTACTGTCATCAGTTTACAGCTCAAAACCAGAACGGTTCTGGGTATTTAACTAGAAGCAACTAAAATTCTAGAGCTGGATGTGAAATTCTGCTTTCAGGTAAGAACTCAGGCAGAACTAGAGCTGGCCTGCTGCACAAGGAGTGGCATAAGAGCTGTAACTGCTACACTGCTAAAATAAACTGCATTAGCAGCAGACCCCAGCAGCCTTGCCAGGCACCCGGGCTCAGCCCCCACCACTGGGCTGTGCATAGCCTGTTTTGGACAACTATTGCCACTATTTAACTGCACAGAGTGACTCCACTCATAGCTGGGGGGTGATCCAGCAGATGAAGGAGAGCAACCTGAGAGTCAAGTCCTGGGAATAAGCCAGGACCTTGTCTTTCTGAATCCAGCTCTTCCTCCAAGACCCCAAGAGTGGAGAAACCTGCATGGCCTCTAACAATTTGGGAAAGGTGAGCAGTAGCAGAGAGGCTGGAGTTAAAAACTGAGGCTCCTCTCTCAAGTATTTGAGCCGAAGCAGAAACCATTTAAGCACGTGTTACCAGATGGGAGATGGGATGCTGCGGCAGGGCCCCGCAGAGGTCAGGGGCACTGGTCTCCTTCGGTGGTACCCTGGGAGGCTCGGGTCTCACTGGAGCTGTTTGTGGGGAGGCAGAGCCATGCCGGGCAGCAACACAGTGCCCTGGCATTTCACCGGCCACCTGGGCCCGTGCAAGTCCAGCAGGTACAAATGCACCAATGCTGGAGTGATTCTCTCCAAAGCAGAAAGGGGAAGGGCAAACAGGGAATATGAGGGAGGGAGGAAGACATCAAACACAAGGAAAGAGCGAAATGAAAAAAGAGAAGAATGGAGGAAGAGTGGAGAAGAGCTGACGCACACAGAAACAAGGGAAACATGATACGAAAACTAACAAAAGAGACAGGGAAAACCTGCCTTACAGGTGCCTTTTCTTCCCTTTCACCTGCATGTGTCTTTTGACACCTGTTGTGGGTCAAGCTCAAGATTATAAAGTCACAAAACTTGCAGAGGAAGGTGCCTGGTTTTTTCTTTAAACTCTGATTGGTTACACCAAGAAAAATCCTGAGCAAAAGCCATCATTTCATTTGCTCCAGGTGTAAAGGTCAGCCTGAATGAAATCCCAGGTCAGGCCAAGGACACAGCACAACACATGCTGCCAAAAGGAGCAACAGATTCAACCCAAGTGGTTCATGCACAAGGTGGCTTTTTATTATTATTATTTATACCCTTTATGGGATAAGATGAAGATGTACATCTTGAGAACAGCTGGTGGCTGCTGATGCATTGCTTAAGGCCATGTCTCCACTACCACATCTTGCCAGCTCCAACCCAGCTAGCTTGACTCCCACCACACAGATGCAACTTAAACCAGCATCAAAGTCTTTTCCCCAGAGAAGCTCTGTATGCCTGTGCAGATAGGCCCTGAATGGTCCCATTCAGTTTTTGGGAATGCTAAATGATCATCCGAAATATGCCATTTATCACACACCAAACCCATCCCTGTGACCACTGGGAGCATTTGTTAGCAGGAGTTTAACTGCTGGCATCCAAGTGACTGCAGTACGACAGAGATGTCCCTGCTCAGGACAACCTGCCTAACCTTTATGTCCACATAACACTCTGATGACAGCTCTGTCCATGAAGCCAACCTTCATGGGAATGCCAGGGAAGAGGGGGGTGAGTGCAAGGACCAGCAGAAACTCCACGGAGCTGGGCTGGACCAGGTCCTGGAGACCTTGCAGGGAAGCCCAGCTGAGTCCCAGCGCAGCCTCAGGAGGGAAGGCTGGGAGCTGAGGGAGGGTTTGGGACTCCCAGGAGGGGTGCGGGCACCAGCCCCCAGAGCAGATGCTGCTGGGGTTGGGGCTGGCTGAGCTCCCCAGCTGCAGGGACTTGGTGGCCACGGCGAGGGTGACTCTCCACCTCCAGGAAGGGGTGATGGTTTGGGTGTGAAGAACGAGAGCAGAGATTGTATTTTATAGCAAACAAAACAACTAGATTTGAAGGGAAGGAATACAGATGTAAATGCTCTGCCCTGTGACAGAAGCATGTGGAGAGACAAAATAACCTGGTGGGAAGGGGCTGAGGTCCCGGTCTCACCCCGGGGGTACGGTTAGGGACTGTGCCTGCTCACAGGATGTGAAAAGAATACATGGCAACTCCAGGGGAGAGGAAACCAACCTGTAACAGCCCAGAACAAAACCTCAGTGTCTGTGTTTGTGGCACAGGCAAGATCTTGAAGTGTGACCACCTAACCCAAGGAAAACAAGATGGACCCAATGGAGGGACACAGAAGGGTTTGTTGCCACTTGTTTAATTCCCGCAAGGAGCTCAGACGTGCTTCCTCCCCCCTGCACACCCGGGGCCAAGCACCGAAAGACTGAGTTCCCCACGCTCTCCGCATACCATGCAGGCTGCGTGTGCCCGTGTGAGTCTGGGCAATCCCCAGCCGCAATCCGGCAGCCTCAGCCACTGGTCTGGCACAGGCGTCCAGAGTACACAGCGCCTATGATTTCATGAAATGCAGTTTAACTCCTCCGGACCCTTCCCTGCTGGGATTGTCCTGATGGAAACAGCATCAGAAACATTCCATTTGCAGCCCCAAATCCTTGCTCATCTGCAAAACAAATAGCGCACTCTCTCTTGCACCAAACCTCGTGTTGCAGGTCCTCGCCAGCACCCACCCATCTTGATTCAGGTTAAGGCTGGTGGGAAATGACAAATCCTGTCCACATAAATCTTAACACTGGCTTGAGTTCGTTGAGAAACAGTGGTGATTTATGGGGGATTAGCAGATCAGAGTTGAGGAATGTAAAGAGGTTTAGGCTAACTAAGTGGAACGCTTAGAGCTGGGTCACGGAGAATTTGATGCAGGCTCAGGACTCTTAAATGGAGTGCAATAAAAAGTGGAAGAGGGAAGCATGCATTTCAAATGTCCCTTGTAGCACAGGAGGTTGTTTTCCTGCGTTACAATCTGGAGAAAAAAGTTAAGCAGCCTTCTGCGTGATGCTGGTTCCTGGTTCCTAAAGGCTAGCATAAACACAACACTAAAGGTGTGCCTATTTTTGGTGTATTTTTATTGTTTGTAATTATACATTTCCTGCAGATGGAGGGATGGTATGATAGGAAAGGTAGTAAAGTCAGAAGGCAGGGAGTCTCTGTGCAGTCAATAAAGGGTTAACAAGTCAATTCTATGGGAAAAGAAACTGAGCCAAAAAAAGAACAAATAGGAAAAGTGTCTTTTTTCATTCAGGATGGGGAAAGTGAGGAACAATCACCTTGTGCCTCACTTTGATTTTTTTTCTCATTTGCTTTGTGGTGCTTGTGATTTTTACGGTGCACTGTGTAGTAAGTAAGCACATGACACTTCCTGAAGCTTAGAGCTTAATTTCAAATCCCCAGGCTCATAAACCAGCAGCTCCTCACTGGGCTTGTCAACAGCTGCCTTCTGCTTTTGGCTCGGCCCAAAACTTCCAGGCACATCACCGGCCCCATGCACCACCCGCACATCACACCCCGCACAGAAGCACAGCCACGTCCTGCCCTACCCCTGCGCGTGACGGCAGAGAACGAGTAGGGGATATCAGTCAGGCAATCGAATGCTGAGGTTCAGCAGGCCAGGTGAACAATTACAAATAAGCTAGCTGGAGTAAAATTATTTGGAATGACGCAAGTTGGTGCAAAATAAAATTCATGTCAGAAGCCCTGACAGAGCCAGTGGTCTCACTGCAATTACTCATGCGAATTACATTACGCGGAACTAGACCCTAGTTATTGCATAACATTTATATATTTTGCTGCCCTGTATTAGAATAATCTATTTATCCAACTAGTGATGAATATTTCTTATGTGTTTTGCAATAAAACTTCAGAGCACTGCCAGACGGTTCTCTTCCTGAATTACCCTCTTTATTTTTTTCGTAAGGCCAAAATTTCCTTTAATTTCACCAACTGCAAGACAAAAAGAAGAGCAATTAAGTTCAACCATATAAACTTTTTAATGTGGTTTTAGGGGATTCTTTAATGTTCATATGTTAGCAGATAAGCCATGCATCCACCCATCCACTTAATTACAGGCCTAGCACCTCCAGTCACTCTGTTTTTTAATTTAATTTGCTGCCCAGTTAGAATCTGAAGAAACCTTTGCCATAACACGCCTACCACCTGCAACTTCTACCATCTTAACTATAAACTTCCAAAATGAGCAGTTCTTTACCACTGTGAGACACTGTGAGCAGGTTTATTTTACAGCACTTCATCCTTTGTCCTTATCTAGAGGGCAAGAAATAGCATTTCTGTGTCCTGAACTCTGAGCGGAGATAGATGCACAGAGGGTTAAACAATTACCTGTCACCTCCATTAAATGCACTCTGTACTTCCAAGAGTGACCAGCGATTCTCACGTGACTTTGCTTCCAGGTGCACAACCCAAGACCCTTTCAGAGAACCTATTTCTCAAGGCTGGGGTGTGACCAAGGAGCTCTGGACATCTCAACCTGGGCACCTTGCTCCCGATTCACACTCATCTGTAAACAGGGACTAAGCCCAAGGCAGGCATGGAAGAACCAAGCAGAGAAACCCACCTTCCTGGAAGAAGCCCCCCATGCCTACCCAGGCAGGGCAGCGCTTCTCTTTCCAGCTCCTCTGATTATTAATTGCAAATAGTTTAGACAAACTTTACTGGCCAGGGATATTTCAAGCCATCCTTCAGTGACAGAGCAACATGTATTTGCATAATAATATTCAAATCACCATGGACTTTGAGTGAGCAAGGTTTCATAAGTGCATGTTAGCAATAGCTTGAGCTTGGTGTAATGGGGTGAGACATTCATCACTGAGATGTGAAGGTTAGTCGCTGCAGCGCAGCTATTTGTGTCAACTGAAAGAAAACAACCATCAGGAGGATATTAAAAAAGAAACAGATATAATTAACACGTGGCTCCTCTGTTCACTTCCTGGGTCACTGCGGGAATTGTCAGGGATCACTTATCTGATCCCAAGGGTGGCAGGCACAACTTGTTGAAATACATTTCACTTTAGCAAAAAGAATATTAATATTAGCGTAAGTCATTAAAGAGCGATGGGGCTGGAACGCGGTGTCTTAAAGAAGCTGATGGACAATGATATCCGTGCAATGATACCCTGTACAGAAAACCGCATTTCCACCAGCACAAGGGGAATTTCTGCCGTTTGACACCAGTGTCAGCAGAGTCACAGCAAAGATGAGAAATTGGTCTCTGGCTATTTGGCTGCCGAAGTCCAGTGCCGTGAGGCAGTTGCTAAGGGTTTTTGTTCCCTCTGCATCAGGAGCTCCCAGAGCACGAATGCAAAACTGACTTAATGAAATGCAAAACCCATATGGGGAAATGCGTATAGCTTAGTGCTTCAGACCTCGAGTCTGCACTGCCAGTGGCACCTGTATAAACCTCGAAGCGGGCGTCACTGAAGCTTGTACTTGGCCTGTTGGGTTGGGGAACAGTGCAGGAAGGATTAAGCACAGAACTGGATCCAGCAAGCAGTAACGTAAACCTCAGTTTGGCTGTAGAATGGATGGGGTGGGAAGTGCTGCAAGCGGTATGACATGTCTTTGTAACAAACCGCAGCTGGTGTCACTGCTGGAATATGCAGAAGGGCTTGGAGGAGGGACACCCTCGTGGAGCCATGCTCCAGCCAGAAACCACCTCGCTCCTGGGGTCTGGGAGGGGAGAGGAGAAAGTCCTTCATAAGGTTTGGGCATGGCCCTGGGGGCACTGTAGCCCAGATGGAGCAAAGAGGTGCTTTGCATTAGGAAAGGCGCATGGTAATAATAATCCAAGCACAGGGAGAGCAGTCCTAACCACGGCTCTGCTGCTGATGCTGGCAAATTATGTCACCTCATGGGGTGTGTTTCCACCAAAGAGCTCATTTGGATGAGTGGCATCAGGGCCCGCCCGGCAGGAGCCAAAGCCGTTTGTGTGCCCAGCACCCTGGCATGCGGGTTAGTTTCCATTTGCCAGAAACACCTTCACTTTCAGGCTTTCCTTACCATTGAGCATGTCAGGTCTTCTCACCCTTTCACACTGTGAAAGGGACAGTGTTATCACCCCCCCTACAGAGACGATAGTGAGGCACACCTAAGCCAAGACCCATATTTCATGGGTATTCAGAAGCCCAACACCTTCTGAAGACTTATGCAAGGTCCCATAGGAAATATGTGGTGAGACACAGACGTGGACCTTGAGCAGTACCAGCCAAGCCCTAGGTCAGTGTTGGAATGACCAGCCAAACTACTGCTCTGTATGCTGACTCTCTGCTAACAGATACAACTGTTGCAAGGTTTAATTAATCAATATCTCTAAAGACCCTTGGATGGAAGTTTCTCTAGATGTAGATAGTCCCAAATTGATCCCACACTTGCTCGTCAGGGCAAGGACTATGGTAAGACGAGTGTGTTTGCACTGCACTTAATGACTAGAGCCTTGGCTCTGACTGGGGATCAGGGTCCTACTGCAATGTAAATACGGAAGAGTAATGATTACCAGGAGAGGGGTTCTTGAAAGGCTCCATCCCTCACAGCAGAGATGTTTGACAGTCAGTGACTCAATGTTCTGTCTTTCATAACCGTAATGACTCACAGCCCCAGGATGGAGAATGAGTGCAAGACAGCGAGTGCTATTGTTCAGAGCCCATCAAAATAAGCAAGGTCATTTTCAGTGTTTAAAAGAAAATGACAACCCTTTGGATTATTTGGGGAGGGAAAAACGCACAGAAAAAATTAAAAAGAGGGATGAGTAAATCTTCAGAGATTAAAGATCACAAGGAGATGCAAACTCGAATTTTATAACCACAAGCAAGATAGAGCAGGAGCTTCACTTTGATACCATTTGCTCAGCTATAAATCAAGAGTAACCCCATGTGGGTTTATAATGGGGTAAGTCTGCCATAAAACAAGAGAAGTATCAGGCTTTGAGCGCTAAGTGCATCTGGGTACCTTCTGCATTGCCTGACACTACGAGGATCAGAGAGACTGTTCCTCACCACTGTGCAGCCTTACAACTTAGAGACACATCTTAGGATAAGTAAATTATCTCTGAACATGTAGGAAGGTTGGCTTAAACACAGGAGGTAACTAGCATCAGCTGTAACACTGCCTGGAATATGTCCCGAATGATGTGCAGCTACTCAAATCAGACGTCGTTATGGTTTGCAATGGCTGACATGATGCAGTTTGGAATTTGTATTTAAAAACAATGTAATGTTTTAAAAAGTCATGACGTATCAGCTCTGGATGAGAAGCTGGAGATAGATCTTTCACTGTCATCAGGTGATGAAAAGCCACAGATTTTCTGTTTACTCTAGCTGAGGACACAGACGCTGGCCTCCACTAGACCACAGCCAACTCAAGGCCTTAACTGTTATAAGGTCAATAAACTGGAGTGCTGTGCTGATTTCTGAACAAGGTGAACTGTGATTTTTAATGTGTTCCTAAAATGGAAACCCACTTGGCCAAGTGGCCTGATTTCTCAGAACTGCTGAGTATCTACCAGGAGGTCACTGCGTACTTGGTGCACCTGAAAATCAGACCATTCAAATGATGATGTCAGAGGGAAGAGCCTCTTTAGTGGGACCATTTCTGGAGTTCTCGTCTGATGGGCAAGATTCCTGAAGGTCAGTGGTAGATCCCATAAAAAGAGTTTTACTCATGGACTCTACACACAAATGAGTCTCATCCCTCTCTTTTGCAGTGTTTCCGCACACCATTTGGTTTCTGTCTTTCACAGGGTAAGTTAAGTTACACCAGAAGGGGTAAATGATCCATCTCGGCTGATTGACAACTGGACAATATTTATATCCTTCCTAAGAGGACAAGTGATACTCTTTCCCCGTCGGAGAAGCATTTTGGCCAGTGGCATCACCAGATCAGTTTCCTAGATCACAGGAAAGCTGTTCCTTCATGTTGGTGTCATGTGGCCTGATCCTGCTAGCCTTGCTCAGGCAAAATGCCACTGATGGATACTCCACAGTGTTGGGGCTCATCAGAGGAAAGGGAATGCTTTGGAGCGAGGTGACAAGCACTGAGGGGTGAATGCTGGGGATAGCTTTCCAGCCTGGCTGGCAGAGCAAGCACAGCCCGGCATGCCCCAGAGGAGTTTGTAATTCTGTGAGAGGCAGCTCCCACCAAGACCCCAGCCACCGGAGAAGGCTTGTTCGACCTCCCGCTTACAGAGGGGGCACTTTGATATCTCAGAGAGAAGGCCAGAAAAAATTGTGAAACGTGGCCTGCATGGTAATTGATTAAGTGTGATGCCTTTTAGTGTCCCCTGATGCTGCACGTAGGACTACAAGCCCTGTGCACCACCCTTGGGAAGAGGAAATAGCACCTACAAACTTTAAACAGGGAGAAGAATAAGGGGCAAGTTCGACATTTGATTCCTGGTGGTAGGCACTACCTAGGCAAATATTTGTAAAAGATAGCTCTGGCTCTTTGAACAAGGAAGGGAAGCGGAGGGGCAGGGACCTGCCCAAGGTCAGCCAGACAATCTGCGGCAGATCCAGAGACCTTTGTGTCCCAACCCAGCCCCCACGCTCCAGACAGTGCCGCATCTCGCCAAGAACCAACAGCTTCGCACCGTGCTCTGCCTGTGTTATGTTTTCTTTCTTCTCTGTGCCTGGGCCTTGCTTTGAAATCCTGGATGTTCTCCCAACTTCCTCAATCGTGTTTCTAATTTCCTTTTATTGTACTGAGCAGTGCTTCTGGGTGCAGTTGCTTGGGTCACTGAGTCCAAAGCATCTGAGATCTAGCAATAATGTCAACCTTCAAAACATCTAATCAGCAAGTCTTTCCTCTCGCCAATTGAAAACGCCATAAAGCTGATACGGTCCTTTGCTACAGACAACCTGAAGTCCTTGATTACCACCAGGGACTGGCATACAAATAAGCATTTCATGAAGGCCAGAAGTTGCTTCTCCATAACATATGGAGCAGGTCACTGGGATTTCTGAGACATAGTGCTATACTTGGAATATAAGGAGTAGGACACATTAATAGCTGGTATATTGTTGACTTAAGTTTCCCATACATCAGAAGAGAGAATGAAGCTAACTAACGTTTGGATGAGGGAGAAAGCAAGCCATATTTTCCCATGGATAAGTTCTGGTTACAGGTATAATATGACTTGACACAATGTTTGCTGAAAGCTGAAGGATTTTCCATTGACTTCTCTGGGCTTTGGACAGGCACATAGTTTGGAAGGACCAAAATGGCACCAGCCTGATATAGACATTTCAAAACCCCACTGGGGAGGTTTTACTTCTGTTTTTCACAGTGTTTCCTTAGTGGGAACCAGGTGCTCCAGTAACAGTACAGAAACCTCATAAAATCCCACATCAAGCCTTGCTTATCTAAATATGAAAAACAGCTCCTGCTCTGCGATACTTTCTGATCTACATTTTACCTGAAGCCTGCAGATAATTTGCAAAGATGCACTCAGCTCTGTACATCGGCCGCCCACTCTCACCTGCCCACTCCCTGGCACGCAGGAGTGACGATCAGCAGAGGGAGAGAGGAAGGAGAGCTCCACTCTGCAGAGAGGAGCTCCCAGAAACTTCTCTTTTACTGTAAAAATAATTGCTGCTTAGCGCAATCCTCCTTGTCCCAGATTTTCCTTAGAGTCCTCTTTTTTTCTGATCTGACGTGCAGAACACCAGCCATGCTGAGGCAGCTGATAATTGCACCCACGTTGCTCATACATAGCCTCACATCATCCTTGGGGGTCTGGTGCATTCACTTTGTCTCCTGCTTAACCAAGGAGCCTCCTTGAGGCACAGAGCATCTCTGGCTGCTTGCTGGGCTCCTTCCCTGCCCACCAGCAAGGGAGGGCTGAGCTAAGGTCTCTGCGTGCCATATTTCTGTGCTCTAGAGCCCGGCCAAGCAGCCGACCAGGGCTCCTGCACCCATGCTGGTGCTGCCTGGGGCTGCCAGGTGGTTCCCCATACACGGTGCACAGGCCCCCGGCGCGATCCGCTACTGCAAACACAACAGCCGTAACAAAGGGCAGCGACAAGTGCATTTCTTCCCAAAACTTAGGTTAGATTTGGTCTCTTCATATTTAGAGCTTTAAGCTGCGGCCATCTGTGCCTTTTCCGAGTGTCTTTCACTTGAAATCAATAAACACAGTCCACACACTTAATGTTTCCAGTGTTTCTACCCAATGTTTCCAATGTTTCCAGGATGAAAATTCAACACAGGGCAGGGTTTTGGTTTTTTGAAGCAAGAGGGTCTAGTGTTGGGATGGAAAGGTCTTGTGGATGTGGGAAGCTTTGCAGCCCTTCCCAAAGGGAAACGGCCTCCGAATTAATTTGGAGACGTTTGCTAGTGAGACCCCTCTGCCAGTAGCCTCAATGGCCGTGCTGTGGCTCGGCACACGGCAGCAGCCTGCTTTATACAGGTCTGCCAGCAGCTAATGGGCACCACTCAAAAAGTAGGACGGATATTTTGCTGGTGGCCTGCTAGGGCCATCAGCCATCTGGAATGAACCATAAAGCCATCGCTGATAAGGTATGTGGGTGGTCCAATACAGGCAGAATAGTAAATAATGAGACCATTATACAAAGCAATCAGGATCCATTCAAACAAAATACGCTTTAATAAAGCCTGATGTGTATCTGCCGGTACACGGAGCAAAGCTCAGATAATTTAGGGCCAGAGCTGTGGAGCATCTCTCCAAAGCACATAGCAAGAGGGGTTAAATGACCTTTGGATATTTAAACAAGAGAATGATGATTACAACAAGGAAGGTGATTTTACCTCTTCATACGGATTTGATGAGATCAGTACCATAAAACTGTATTTGAGTTAAATGTCAGCATTTTTAAAGGGCTTTTGAAAGAATTGTAGAGGTGGCAGAAAATACTCACAAAAACTATGTGAGAGTAAGGAGAAATTCCCGCAATGAGAATTATGTGAGTCTTGCGCTGTTCAGTTCACCAGGAAGAAAACTGAGAGGCAGCTCTGACTGGAGCGGGTAAGGAGCGAGAAATGGGGGGTCTCAGCTGGCTATTGTGCTCAGCAGGAAAAGACATGAAAATCTGTAAACCTCTGCTCAGATGAATGAAAAGGGAATCAAAACGCGCGAGGCGTGCTTTATCCAGATGTAAGTAACTGGCCTCAAACAGAGATAGCGAGGTGATTGCTCAGTGGCCTGGGACACGCGACAGACCAGACTGTTTGAAAAAATGCTAGACAAGCTTTCAGCCCAATTAGCTGACCTTCACCTCCAAACCCGACGTTGGGGATTGCTCCATGCAGTGACAGACACTGCTGCAGTCTGCGGGAGGCGAGGAGAGGGTGTAGAGCAGGGTCTGGACAGGGCCCGGAGGAAGAGCAGACCCACGTCTGAGACCCACAGCGTCAGTCCTCCGGGTCTTGCAAATGCAAACAGCAAAGCTTGGGAAGCAATTAGCAATCCTTTTTTTTTTGCCCTTGCAAAAAAATAATGAATACATTTTATATCAAGTAGCTGAAGATGTTTCTTACCTGGCAAGGGGCTGAATTTCTCGTGCCGTGGTGGAAGGGGTCCTCAGCAGTGAGGGCAGAAGAGGGGGTTTCTTCTGCCTGCGATGCAGAGCACAGGACCCCGGCTTCTCTGGTACACCCTGCGCTGCTCTTCTGGATCACTTCCAGCACTGTCTCACATTAACAAACTTCTGAAGCAACTGTTGGGCAGAAATCAGCACATGAGTGTAGATGGGGCTGTCAGTGTGACCTAAGTGGTACAAACAGGAGCTTGGGGATCCTTCACTGGATTAAAACTAGATACCTAAGCTGATTCTGAGCTGGCACCCTGCATCTCAGATGGGAGTTATAACGCAAGGGCGAAAGCAGCACCGACAATAGCTTGGGGAGGTTTTCCGCCAATTAAGCAAAGCTTTTGCTGTGCATTTCTGTGTATAGCTTCATACAATCAACCTGGGAGATGCCCAAGCTCTTGAACAAAAATTATTTCCCATGTTTGCTGTGCAGTACACACTGATGAAAAATCCAGCGCAGGCCAGTAAAATATCTGAAACAGCTAAATTGATGCTGATTCTTCCTGGCAGTACAATCAAGCAAGTAAACTCCTGTTTGCCTGAAGCTGATGGCAATAGGCAGAGTATGTTTTGCTGTGGTGGTTTAGGAGGACAACAGTTAAAGAAGTATCTAAAGGCTGATAGGACTCAGAGTTCACAAACTCAGAGCAGTGCAAATAACGTCCTCTCCACTTCCCCCAACCTGTTGGTGAGGACAGCAACTGCCCTCCTGTCTTATACACAGTAATTATGGGGCTCCAGGTCTATGCTGCCAGCACATGGGTTGGTAACCAGGTCCTCTTGCTCCAGCTGGGGCCATCTTCTCCCGCCAACTCTGTCCGAGCAGCTCAGGAGCTGGGCAGAGCTCAACACTGACCCTCTGCCACACTTGGTTGAATTTCATCTTTAAAAGTGGGATGTTAGGGGCTGAGGAGACATCTCACTGCCCAGCCCTCACTGGTAATACCATGCCATTGAGTCTGCACCTGTACAGGAATAAGACAAATGCTTGAAGGATACACAAGTTAGTCCCACTTCCCACAAAACAACAACGGTTTCCTTCAAAGATCATCACACATGCATGCCAGTTAGGTCAAGAAGTGGTTACATTCATCAGAACTAATGCAACCAGCTTGGATGAGAAGATTACATGGCCATCCTGCACCCTACTAAAATCCCTATATGTCCTACGGGGCAGAACCTAGCTGTCCACACCTCTGCCTCCCTGCCCCAGCTCTGTCCTGCAAAGTTGGGTCTACTCTAGTTAAACTGGCTGGTAAAACCAGAGACATTTTCTTCACGCTCCTTAAAAAATCTGGCTCCAGCATATGCTGATCCCCACCGTGGCTGCTACCCCTTTCCCAGGCATTAAATGGCCATATTTACCTTGGTATGTGGTTCCCTTTTCCTCTACCGTTGGCCTTCAACTCTTTGTGCCTGCTCCAGAGTAGGAATCGCTGACAGATCTTCTTCCCCGTGAACCCGGAGCCAGCTGGTATTCAGGTAGCAGCACAAATTTTGCTGTTGTATGTCACAGGAAACTCAATTCAGAGAGGACCACAGTCAATATTAACCACAGGCAATATTGCAGACTAGGATTTGTATGCATTTTCCTTAGGTGAGCCATCTGCAGATGGAGATGGGCTTCTCTCGTTCTCTAAGCCCCAGAAGGGAACATATGGCTCAATGACTGCAAAATAGGGCTCCAGATTCAATTTTTTTCTGTCAACCTAGAGGGATTTTTATCCAGATTTAGCTGGGGTCATCTGCACTGGGACCTAGATGATGTTGGCGCTGATGGTTTCTATTTGGTCTGTTCCTCAAGATCCTATTGTAACTTCCAAAGGCACAAAGCAGGGACAGATTCAGTGGGTGGGCTTAGGAGATTTCAGCTTTCTTAACAGATCACATCAGGGACATGGTCCTACTTGTATCTTCCCTGCTTGCCTCCAGTTCCTCAATACCACCTGTTAGACTTAAGAAGCAAGATGGGACCTGCGGTGAGCTACCAGGGAAACAGGAGATGGAAGACCACAAGGTGGTCTTGCACCTTTCCCCAGCCAAAATCCCACTCTTCAGACCCTTCCTCACCAAGTGACTCAATGTGGCGAGATGTCCTGTTGCCCCATGGGTATGAAAATTCACCTCCTTCCTTCTCACTAGGGCTGTCTCCAGCCTGACCTGTGCAGTTTACCAACGTCTAGGTCTCAGTGAAACAAGGCCCTTGCACCCTTCACCCTGTGTCTTCAGCAAACTAAAACTGGGGGCAGAATGGGCTATAGGTGGGTGTTTGAGAGAGGCGACTGGCAACAGCATGGTGATCATTGAAATGAAAGCTCTTGGGTCTTTCTTGTTTCATACTCGTCACTAAGCACCAGCATCTACCAAAGCAGAACTGGTAAAATGAATGTTCTTTCCAGTGCTGTCCTTGGCCAAGCTGCCTCTGTCTTATCCGCTATTTACGGCAAACAGACACGCACCACTCTGGCTGGAGCGGAGACAAGGACGGTTGTGTGAGGAAAGGAGTAAGAGCCTGCTTGCATGGTGCCTTCTTTACCAGAGGGACTTTGGGGTTGGAGGAGCACAAGGTGAAGTGCCTCCTGTTCAGGACAGTGCACCAGCAGAAGGCAACGAGTCAGTCAGTGTAATCCATACGCTTTCATGGCTGAATGGCTCCTGCCCTTGACCCAGGGGTGTGAGCTCGGCCCTTCATCTTGGTTTGTGCTGATGGCCACCGCAGGCAGTTGCACCACAGAGCCTGGACTGGACGTTCAAAGTGGCTGGGCAGCATGGTAACCACTCTTCTCTTCAGGTGCCAGTATGTCTCCACCACATTAGCTCATTAGCCTGCTAGGCTTGGGATATCCCTTTGACCGATCAGGCAGTTGGTATAAACAAACTACTGTCTGAGAAGGTTTAGAAATAAACTTCTCTCGCAGTAGATTCTTCCTAACAGGGTTTCTTACACCTTCTTCTGAAGTAGCTTAAGTTGGTTTTCGTTGGTGTTCCCTCACCTGTGCCAAAATCACAAAGTGGGAGAGTCTAAGTATTCATGCGGATGATAAGAGTGACTATCCAAAATGGGTGATGCTAATGACCTACAGCCCTTTCTCACCTTAGTAACTGCTTGGGCTACATTTAGCAAAATGCCATGTCAGCAACTGCTGCCTCCTGACTACTGTCACCTCACCTCTGTCCTGAGGGATGAGCAGAGAGCAGAGGGGGAGTGGGGGACCCAAGGGCACCACGATCATCCGAGTCTGTAGGATGAGGCACCCACCCAGGCATCCTCAGAAGAAGAGCAAAGTAGGGATTCCCCAAAGACCTCACGTTTATTGTGCTTCCCCCCACATCTGCTGGACCCCTCTGCGTTCATCCCACAGGGTGGAAGAACACACTGACCCCAAACCATATTCCAAGCATTCCACCACTTAAAAAGTTTTAAAAGAAATAGTAACAGCTAAGCACCAAGCACCAGATCCTTTGTGATGATTTAACTGAAGGAATACCAGACATGTAACGGGATCTCTAACTGCAGTCTGCAAAAACATTGGCAGTATATGCCGAGATCTTCAGTTTATGTTCTCAGGTTGCCACAATGTAATACACTCCTTTTTCTTCAGTAGCGCAGAGATAAACTGTGTTTGTGGGAGTTGTTACTCCTATTTAGCTTTCTGCACTGGTGATGCAGCCAAGCGGGAATGCATAGGGCTGCAGGCAGTCTTAATTTCTTGAGCCAAACCTGAACTCTATAAAATAAGACTTGGACCAGCAGTGTTTATATAGGACAGCATGTGGTCCTTCTGCTCTGGTATGTGAGGTAAGCATCAAGACTTCTCAGCTCTGTAGAGAGGAAATAGGAAATACTTTAAATGTATGTATCTTTACTTTCATTTCCTTTATTTTTTGGATTATTATGTGTAGCCACAAATTTTTACATTTGCTACAGCCTGCTACTTCTAGCAGAGACCCAGGCTTTCAATGTTTCCAAAAGTTTCTTGAAGTATTTTGGTTTTCTAATAGTTTTCTCTTCCTGCAGGCGAAATTTCAGCACGTTATCTGCAATGGCTTCACATGGTCTCAGAACTGCATCTTACCTTCTGTCCATGTCTCACTCAGCCCCACAACTGTAATGCTAGGGTAAATACCCTGAGGTCAACACAGTTAATTACTTTTGGTGGAACTGGGATCAATATCTGTCCTTCATATGCACTTTCCACTCTCTGTTGAAGAATTCTTTATGGGCTGCCAGGGTCTCTTCGCTGGTGGGCTGGCTTTAAAATGTTTCTCTTCTTGGTAGTAAACTGCCTTTTCCAATGTTTCCTCTGGTAATATCTAGATTTTGTAGGCCACCTTCATAGGTGGTCTAATTTAGGCCAGATGCGCACACTTGTTAACGTGTCCATGATGATATATAAAAGCTTTACATTTAGAAATGCCTAATAGGGTATTTCAATAGTAAAAATTAAAAAGAAAAGAAAAAGAAAAGTAAAATAAAGCTCTGTTCTATAAGTGCGTGCGACACAAGTAAAAGATTAACTCTGAAAAAGGTGGCTGTTGGTGACTGCTGAAACCAGCATCAAGTCTTAGGTGCAACAAGCTTGTGGGAAGTCACCCGGATAGGAAATAGCCTCAAACACAGATGCCCAGTTCAGTGCTGTAGAAGCTCAGAGAAGCTTTGAGATCCAGGCTCAACAAATCACTCCAGGTTTGGTTGTCATATTCGTTGGGATAACCCCTCAGGAAACCCGGGGAAACAGAGTGATGCATTTCTGTCCGTCCCATTTGAAGCATTCCAGTTGTAATCTTAAAAATCCTCTTCAGACAAGCCATTGCTGACCACAAGAAAATACTTACTGCAGCTGCTGAAAATACTCCGCAGTCTTGCAGAGTCTGTGTCCTTTTGAGATGATGGACCAAATCTGGCCTCATCCTCAGTAAGGAGAGAGTTTGTGAATGCTGGCTAGTAAGCTCAACTTTGCACACCTGTAGAGCTTAGCTACCTAAAGAGACCGCTCCAGTCCAAGTGACAGTAGGTATGAGACTGAATCGACTGCAAATTGCAGTAGGGCTTTGTTCTCAGCTGTATTGGTGTAAATCTGGAATATCTCTACAATTCCCTTGGTGCAACCCAGGCTGACTGCTATGAACGGGATTAGACTCTGTAGGGTTTGAATGGTCATGGATTACCCCAGACAAAATGGAAATCATTGAAAACATCCGTAAATCCTTATCTGCTTTCTCAAAATGTCCCCACTGTGTATTAAGCAGGCAAATGCTTCTTTTGTAGTATTTGCAGGGCACAGGAGCTCAGGAGGCTCTCTACATCCTTTCACGTTAATTTGTGACACTTGGTTTTCCTCCTCAGAGATGTTTCCCACTCATTTGATTTAGCAGACTGGACTTATTTGCTGTGCGGTGCCACATGATCCATGTCCACTCCTTACCCATCAGATGTAGCAGTTGTCCTCTGGCAATCTGTTAATGAAGAAACACTCAGATAAGAGAGCTCATCATGCTGCACGGAAATCTCCTGATCTGTACACTCTCATCAATGTGATAGAGAACCACTGCAGCAGACTTTCCGAGACATCCAGCTGGTTCCCAAAGGACCATCCTGGATGGCAGAACTATGCTACCTGGTGCACAGCTTCTGTGAAAGTGTCCTCATGGTGGCACAGGAGGTGAGGTGAACTGCTGTTCATGAAATGCATGAAATTCATTAAGTAGCAAATACTTCCCAAGCTGTAACCACCTAAGCCCCCAACACACGTATGTGGGAGGTGAAGGCTGACATCCTGTGATACCAGAACTCAGACATTCCCCAAAATGTCTTAAAGTCTTGGAAAATTTGAGTTGCCCTCCATATCATGAAGGTCATGGTGAATGTACTTGAAAGAAGCCAGAAGAAGGGCAGAACATGGGGTCCCAGCCCACTTTAACATTGTGATGATTTTCCCTTAAAGGACATAGAGACTGAAAAACAAGATCTAGGTAAGAATATCCCAGGGTTTGCAATACTTGAAATTCCTGAAAACTTTGCCACTTAATTCTTTCCTTCTAAAGCCAGGAAATAAATCACCAGCCTTACCCCTTTCTTACCCTACCCCACCTCAACCGGGGTAGTCTACACTTGTATCTGCAATAAAGCAAGTAACTGGTTTACAAGGAGACCTTTTTTTCTTGCCACTGCTCTATCAGCACTCATGGGGAGGCAGAAACAAAACCAGAATAAAACCATGAACTTAACTCAGGTCTCTCAACTAAACAGAACAAAAGGATGAAAACATCACCTGGCTGGCTACTCAACAGGGACTCCCTGAGCTAGCCTCCGTGAGCTCTCAGCACATTCTTTTTCCTTAAAGTGGTCTTCAGCTGCCATAGATTGGTGTAGCACTGTCTTAATTTACCCCAGATGAAGATCTCCCTTTCCCCCCCCTTTCTCCCTTCCCTTCACCACAAATTTTAACCAAGACCAGACTCTTAGAGCCTCTGGCACCACTCCTGTAAGCCTGCAGAATTTACAGTATTCTGAAGCTGTGGTAAACAGAGTCTGAAGATAGCGATGTTCAGTGCTGATCCAGCGAGGATTCACAATATAGCAGGAGCCTTATGACAAAACCATGTGAGCAGAAGCAGATGACTGTAACAGCACTGCATCGCTATACTACTTTCTCACATTCGAGCTATGATTTGTAAAATACTCGGTTGCCCAGATGGCTCACAGAACCGAAAATACTCAAAAACACAATTTCAGGATTTTAAAACTATGAATTTTCTACATTACTCTTACCTTTTTTTGTTCCCTACATATTATACTTAATTGCACTAATAATATATATAGCTATTATTTTTCCCCTCCTGCTTCCATGTCCTTTTAGTAATCTTCTATACATATGGTAAGTGCTGTTTTTTTTAACCAATGCTCTTTGTCAAATTAAGCTTGATATCACTCCCTCAACTTCAGTGATTTTGCTGTCTGTGAGCTGAGATGGTGTAGGGAGGTGGTAGAATAATGTCAATATTTTGTACTCTTTCGGTCCCCTGACTTCCATAATCCTACATATTATTCAAACTACACTCCCAAAGTGCTACTATGCCTCGTGTCCTCCTAAAGACTGAGCATACGCCTGAAATCCAACCTCTTTTGTGACGGTCCTTTTCGCACATTTTAGCACTGAGCTGTAAATTTAAGCAGAGCCCTGGACTAACACTGATTTAATAATGATAACACTTCATACTCTTACAGTGCTCTGCATTTCCAAAGGACTGTTTAAGCAATAATTAACTCAGCACGGGTGTCAGAGTAAAGCAGGTGGGTCGGTATTTGCTGTGACTACCTGACAGAAGGGGAAAGCGCAGCCGTGAGGCTGAGCGAGCTGTGGCAGCACTCCCTGCTCCCGCTCCCACGTGCAGGATCTGGTCCCGCTGCGCCCCTGAGCTGAGCCGTGCTTCGGCAGTGCTCCGGGGAAGCAAGCAGAGCAAGCAGCCCCAGCAAAGCCCTGGAGGATGCAGCTCTCCGTTGCCACCCAACGCAACTGTGCATGACATGGTGTTGGGCCACTTGCACCTTCTGTGCGTCCATCCTTGTTCAGAAGACAAGGAAGGAGACTGTCCTCATTGAAAAGGAAAAGAAAAGCCACCGGATAGAGAAGGGATTCCTTCTGTCAGGATAGGGGTATATAAAATATTGTGACAAGATATAACTTGCTCAAACAATGGGAAAAACAGCACAGCACATGGTTGAACATGGGTTAAACACTAGCAATGATAAGTTTCAAATGTCAGGGTAACCGGGGAAACATCCTCAGACAGGATCCCACAAGACTTTTTCTTGACTTTCTGTTATTTAACATTTTTAACTATGACATGGAAAGAAAAGATATTTAATAAAGTTGATAGCATAAATATAAGTGTAATAGCAACTAATGAGGACAGCACACCACTGACAGAGTAAATATCTAACGACAATTGGTTTTATATACAAGCTGGGGGATGCTATGGAAAACAATGACTAAGGCCACGCATGGATAAATAAAAAGTTGTAGCCAAAAGCAAATTAAGTCAAAGTGATTGAACGAACACAGAAATGCTGAGTAGGAGTCCAGAGGTTATAGTGTCTCTGGCATGATTGTCCAGCTTTGGTGACAACATTTTAAGAGCAATTTCAAAAAATTGGATAGGGTTCAGAGAAAAGCTCCGGGAACAACTAAAGGACTTAGAAACATGGTGGAAGACTCAAAGAGTTCAGTCTTTTTGGCTATAGAAAAAGAGTTTAAATGGCGCCTTGATGATGCCTTATAAGTTCCTCCCATGCGGGAACTGGAACAACAAAGGGTTCACTAGTCTCATGGACAAACCTCCAACATGAATCAATGTCTATAAGCTCACATTTGATGCATTCAGAGTAGAAAGATGAATTTTAATAGTGAAAGGGTTAATCACCAGAACAGCTCACTAATTTTTATGGAGAATTCTCTATCAAAGAAAAATTTAAAATCAGGGCTCATGGTTTTTTTAAAAGTCATGCCCTAGTTCTGGTTAATTCATGGGAGTTAACAGCTTTATAGATTCTGGTTTCAGTGAGGGACCAGAACTTGTAGTAAGGCCTGTGTTACGCAGGAGATCAGACACCTGATATAATTTCTAAGCCTTACAGTCTCTTAACTGAGAAACCCAGCAGATGGCTATTCTCCAATTATGTGAGCACTGAGGTTTGTAGGTGTATCCTGAATGGTAGCTATCTCCCAAGGTAAGGCTTGGCTGATAAGTAACAACTCCCTTCCTTCTCAAAGCACTTAAAAGCATGAAAAGTTAGAAATTCAGTGGATTCAGTGAACTAACTTGGGCTTTTTAGGATAGAGATCCATTTTAAAAGTGGGATACATTTCACCATCAAAAAGTTAGCAGTGGAATTCAGTTGCAGGTTGAGACATCTTTATGAAGCAGTCTGCCACGTAAGGTGCACATGTGAGCTAGGTGTCTAAGCTCCCCTATAGCATTGAGATCTAGAGTCTTGATTCACGTGGGCAGGTATTTGAGATGTCCCAGGCTATCCTGCCTATCCTCCAGCTGCTGCTCCAGAAGGTCTCAGCTCTGCCTCCTACCTACCCACCCTGCGTGGATATCTTGATATTGTAAATCATGTCAAATGGCACTGCATGTCATGTGTAGACAACCAAATCTTACCCCAGCCAATAGAGCCTAGAGACTGATTCAGATTACCTTAAAGTAGATATCTGTATGTGCCCACCTGAATCTCTCTCCAGGCTCCATCGATTGCACTGATTAGATCTCCCCTGATTACAGTGAGAGTTCAGACGCCCAACTCACATGTAGTTAATATCTAAAAGTACGTGTCTGAATCTGCAGCTGCACCCCACCCCCAAGGTTTGGTTTGGTTTGGTTTGGTTTGGTTTGGTTTGGTTTGGTTTGGTTGCCCATCATAAACATCTTGCGCCACGTGATGTGTCTTTGACTGTCCTGCCTGCCTTCCAGCCATCACTCATTAGGGCACTCATGCAGGTGTCTCACATGCCCTCAAGAGTCTCAAATGGCAGAAAACGTCGTTTTGAGGCAACCAAATCACAACTTAGTACTCAATGTAAGGTATTTGTCTAGGTTCTCTAGACCATTGATGAAGAACAAGAAGTACATCCAGAAGGTGATCAATCCCATCTGTTTTAGGCAGCTCTCTTAGGATCACTTGTCTTACAGCACACCAGCTTCACAATGTGCTATTGGTTTAATCTAATCTTGAACATTACATGCAAAACGTTTTGTACAACTGTATTTTGCTCACTTCCTATCCATGTCTTCTTGTCCAAGAACCTGCCTCACATTGACAGAACAATTTCCTGTAGTCCAGCAATTGGCCAAATCAGTCAAATCTGAGTTGACATTTGCAACTTTTTTTTTCCCCCTTCAGCAGGATGGGAATAAATTGCTGAGTGCATGCAAATGGCTCCATGCATGTTACAAAGGAGGTATGAAAAAGGGAAACTATTCAACAAAAGGCAAGCATTTGGGGAAACATTAATTTCTGTGGTTAAGCCAAAGCCCACGCTCAAAAGCAACAAGGTACAACAAATGGAAAACAGCAAAACAAAATGGAACAAGGAACCCTTTGGTGGGATCCTTCGTCTCACGACGGGCCTTCGTGCAGAGACTGTCCAGTGCTCCAGCTGCAGCTGAGTCATGGCCAGCATCGGTTTGACACGGGGAGAGGGTAGGATACAGCCACCGCAATGCCGCGCCAGCCCAGGAGCCTTCCAGCCCATTAGTCCAGCTAGTTGTCAGCCGGACCCCCCCAGCCAGGTCTGGGCTGGGCGTGCTGAGCAGACTCGCCGCTGAAGCCTTCGCTAGCTCATTTCAGAGCACAGACAAGCCCTGTGCGTTCAGCCCTGGCCCTAGCAGACGGAAATAACGCTGAGAGCAGTTCCATGGACCTCGGCCAAGAGTTGTATCATTCAATTCTTTTTAATAGGAAATGTATGTCTTTCTTCATTTGCTTGCTGGCTTCCAAGCTTTTAGAGCTCCTCACTTTGTTCACAAGCTTTCTCTTCAACTTTAAAAATTAGACATTCTCTTAAAAGGCAATCCTTGATAATAATGCAAGATCACTTGGCTCCAGAAGCCAGAGCTTTAAGACAGCAGATACTACAAGATTAACCAGCAAAATATTTAGCTCTTCCTGCCAGGCACCCACTGGTGTCAATGTGGAGGAGGGATGAAGAGAAGTGGGCCCACAGTCCTAAACCCAGACATGGGCTCACGTGCGAACTGCAAATCTCCTGTCCTCTTTTACCTCCTGAGCTAATGATACGTTGAACCTGTTTTGATTTTAGACATTTCTACAGATCTTGCATGCTAGCAGCCTCCCATTTGCACCAGTTATTTTCTAAACTATTATGTGCATGTCTAAGTACCTGAAACACATACACATATTTATGAAAGAGAAAGGGAGAAACAAAATTTCCCTCCTGCCCAGTTGGTTGAGACTAGTTTTTCATGATTAGCAAAACAAGGTCTTGATAAACTACAAAATGCAGCGATCAGGACTCTGATAATCTGCATGCTGAAAGCGGCACACAAAGCTATAAATACAGAACGGGAAAAACCAGTGATCTCAGCAAGGCAACTGCCAGTAGGTGAACTAATGAAGCAGACACAATATTAACGTCAATTCTGCAGTCCCATCTGAGTGCTGATAGAAATAGGAAAGGCCATTATCAGATTGACATCATCTCAGTCCTTGCAAGTACACTTCTAGGGGAAAACAAGCCAGAAGGGTCTGCCGAGATTAATGGCTCTTTGCTCAGGAGTTTTCTCAGTGTTTAGAGAAACTGCTTTCTGAATTATGGAGGTTAAAAGTGGGTGATTGTGCTAACACAGCTCTGAGGAGCCTTACAAACGTATGCCTAGACTCCACTTGCAATGCACTCCACTGGCAGCGTAAGGCACAGCGTAAAGATTTTATTGGCACAAATACCTGATGCCATGTACCATAAATGGCAGAGCAATGTTCGGAGCCAAAGTCTCTTGAAGTCTGTGGAAATTTTTGGTTAAGACACTGACCAAATTGTGCAAGGCACCCTAAAAGGGGCCAATACCATTCTATGTCCCTCAGCTCTGACATGCATTTTGTGCATCTTCCATCCACAAAAGAAAAACTCTTCAGCTACTCAGTTGGAGAGGGTGATATTAACATCAAACATTTCTTACAGACACTTTTGTGGTAAGCTAAATCTTTGTTTCCATAAGTTCAACTGCACAGGACTAAAATCAAGAAAAAATATACATTTAATGACTTTTCAATACCTCTAAAAATCATGTAAAGTAAGTTTTCTGGAGCTAAAAACATCATGACTTTAAGGCCCACTATGTCTCAACTTGTCAGTCAAAGAAGATGCCAGTGGTCCCTGAAGAAGGCTGAGAGTTCATCTTTTCCAGTTGTATAAAATTCCCTTTTTCTGTACTGCACGGTCACACAATAATTGGACCTCAAACCCGATTTTGGTCCAGGACTCAATATTGTCTAGCCTACGTTTCTATGGGTAATTATATGGGGTGGGTGGGAAAGGAATTTCCCAACAGGGGGGAAGAAGGGAAGCAGTCTTGTGGCAGGTTGATCTCACTTCAAGGACCGGTGGCTGCTGGCAGCCTCGGGGAGGTTTTGGAGCGAGAGAAGCGCCCTTAAGAGATGGATTAGTGTGGCCAAGCACGGCGGAGGTGGTCAAAGGTGCACAATCAACTTATCAGGATCACTGCCACGGATTGTGTGTGTATGCACGTGTGTATTTACATGTGTGTGTAATGTAGTACATTCACATTGGTGGTTAAAAGGATCATTGCCATCTAGCCAAATATTTCATAGTTTTTTATCGTCTGCTTAGCCTTGGATCGTCTGATACATTGAACCGTACCAGTAAGTGCTGTCTAATAGATTGCAGACCTCTGTGAAAAACCACTATCAGTGTTTCAGCAGCACACTGTACATGTGTCAGAGAAGTGCACTGTCAGCAGGATAGCGGCTGGGCATCTATCCACATTTTCCTTACTTTTAAAAGAGCCGGTGACCTTCCAGAAGCCTTGATCAAAACGGGATGAATGAAAACTAGGTTAGGCATTGTACTTCTTGGTGCAGCTTCTTTCATTGTGCATAAAATGGTCGGTATGTCCATTTGCGGGCACGGAGACTGAGTTTGAGCACTTCTTGGGCACTTCGCATGAATTCATCCCCACACAGTCTGCTACTGTGCTGCCAAGAGCAAACTGCACCTTGTGTGACAAGCTTCCAGAAAAGCAGCTGAAAAGCTACAAAACAAACAAGTGAAAAAAATAACATAAAATACACATCTAAAGCACAAAACTCAGCCAACATATCCAGATTGCTTTCCCCATTTGGTTCCTGCTCTCTCCGCTCTCCTGCAGCCTCGCTGTGTGAAGGTATGGGCAGAATGCGCCTGCTGCTACATTTTGGGTGCTTTTAGAGCCAACATGGATATAAAAAGCACGGGGTGCAGGGGGGAAGAGGCAGGAAGAAGCAGAACAAGAAGGAGGCTGAGGAGATGCAAAGTAAGCTTAGAGGGACTCTAGACACCTGGCGTTGGGAGCTTCTTCCCAGCACTGGGAAGTCAACAGCTGCCAAAACCATACTATCAGCACTACTGAGGGACAAGGCATGCCATGGAGGGATGGAAAAGGAACCATAAAGCATTCCTTCTGGGTCTGAAGTCCCCCAGAATCGGTGGAAATCCTTTTACTGATTTCACTGACCTTTGGATCAGGACTTTCATCCACTGAGGAGCACCAGCAGTGTCAAAGTTGGAACAAAGGCTGCAAGATTGCTAATTAAGTTGTTTGACACATTGCTGTGCCAGAATGGACCACCCAGCTCTACCAGGACTAGCTGAGCTTCTTAAAGTGGCCCATGTATTTGCCCAAATGGTAATGGCTCAGAGATCACTAGGGACCAGAAAGCCTGATTGCCATTAAAAATCCTGCACCCTGGCTGGGCATAGCAACTGGTTCTAGCTACCCTTGGTGAGTGAGGAGGTATCAGACCATAAATCTCTTGCTGCTACTTATTCCCATATCTTGCATCTGGGATCTGCCTCGTGTTTGTTCTCACAGGGTCAGCAGCTCTGCTTGTATTTCTGCCTGGGAAGGAGGCACAACCACCCCACCCTGCTATGGTAACTTGGTCTCTGACCTGCTGCTAAGCCTGTGAAATGCCTAGATGGTGACCCAGCAGTGAAAATACAAACAACAGACCTGACTGCTTCCTCCATTGTGCTCCCTTGCTGCTTCTGGTGGCTTTCCTCCCGCCCTGTGACACAAGCCAGGCATGGACGGGATGTGTGACCTATCTGCTGTCTCAGCTTGTGGGCCAGGGACAAGCTGGGAACATGTCACCTTGCAGGGCACCACATGCAGTGATCCTTGCTCAGAGGCACCCTCCCAGTCCCAGCACTGTGGCCTTCCCTCAACACCTGGTTTGGCGCAGCAGTCCACATAGGGACCAGCAGCAGGGTCCGGGTGGCACCACACAGAGCACTTCATATCCCCATCTGAGGATATGAGGTGTACGGACCTCATATCCTTCTGAGGTGTACGGACTCCCCGATGGGTGCATGGAGGAACCCATGGGTGCACGGGTGCAGAGGGAAGGGTCTGCAAATGACTCAAAGTGATGTATTGCAGTCAAAACCGAAGAGATTTCTAGACTTTTAAGGAGGCAGGCCACGCTTAAAGAGTCCCTGGGATAAGAGGTCCCTGGCTTTGGAGGAGCTCAGCGTATTGTTGAAATACAGATGATAAATGCAGTCTTCAGAGCTTGCTAACAAAGTTGGAAGCACAGGAGCAGGCAGAGTCCTTAGCACACTACGGGACTTACATGGCACTTTCACCAGTAGGTCTCGAGGCCCTTCATGATGATTATCCCCACTCACAGATGGGGAAACTGAGGCAGGGACAGTGGCAGCTCACGGCCGCCCAGCAGTCTGGCGAGCACAAGGAGGGGGAGCAGCAGGCTGCCACACTCAAGCCTTCTGCTAGGAGATATGGTAGCAAAAATAGGCAAGCCTAACGGGAAAGCACCCCTTTGGGCTTTACTCCTGTGTCTAGCACTACAGATCAAAACAGATCCTCCTTGCTCACTGCATCCCAGCACAGAAAGGAAATATTCCTTTTGTAAAGCCGTTAGCTCCAGAGCCTGCATCAATAAAATGTAAAAGAGTTGCTGGCAGGAACAGCATGAGCTGTCCAGGCTCTCTGAGGCATCAGGATTACCTGCAGCTACCCAGGGAAAAGCTCAAGGTGCTACTGAAATGAAATCACCCAGTCGGGGTACAGTGCCAGTCACACACACAGTTTCAAGGAAGGGTTATTTAGAAACCATGAGTCAGGCTGCAGGTATTGTGCCGTTCAGTTTTGTTTGGTGTCCTTTAAAGCACTCTCTATAAGGATATGGCAGGAAGAAAATAAAGAGGGGAAGATCAGAGGTAAAGCGAGTCTTTCAGAGCAGGAGAGGATGAATCACAGGTAGCTTGGTCAGAAATGAGTGGTCCAGAGCGCAGGCTCCCAAGTGCTTTTTCCCTTATATCCTCAAAGCCAATGGTTCCTGTGCTCCGACGGGCCAGGTATCGCTCCGAAACGGGTTACGTACTTCCAGTGGTATCGGTACCGCACGCTGGGCTGGTTAGGTAACGGACCACTCTTACAACGCAAGCAGCAAATGAAGTTTGTCGAAATAAAGAAGATGGACTTTGTTCAAAGGAATTTATTTGTACAATGGCTAAGCAGCCTGTGGAACTTAGAGATAGCATTATGTCAACAAACTTAGCAGAATTAAAAATCACAAAGCCTTTTTATTGATGAGTGCACCACCTGCAACTAGCAGAACAACTGCAATTACTAACAAGCACAAAGAGCCTCCACTTCAGGATATTGCAGCCAAGCTCAGGTAGACTTGGAAAAGACATTATTTCTTTTCCTGCAGAAGTGGCTAAGACATTATAAAATTATTTTGTCCCAAACGAGGACAAAAGATCGAAACCTCAAATATATGTACACATCTGAACAACTCATTCAGACTAGCTAAATGGAAGAATTTGAGTCAAGGCACTCTCAAAAGTTATTTATTTAATATTGATGATAATTATGTTTATGTGCTGAAGTGTATCAGCATAAGTGCATCTTCCCTCCAGATGGTGGAGAGCTTTAATGGGACTGGACTAAATAATATGGAAGACTGGACTTAGCTAAGAAAAAAAAATTATTTCAGGATATACCTTGGCAAATGAACTTGGAAAAGGATTTCCAAACTCAACTTAGACCCCATTATTTAGGATACTTGAAGTGCAATTCCTCTCTTTAGCTTGAGTTGAATGCAACAAATATCTGTTTGCATCAGAGCTAGCTCTCTAGACCCCATTAACCTCCGTAGAGCTAGGTTCCTCCAAAGAGCAACATATCTGACCCACCTGGATGAGCTGCACCCTCCAACTGTCTGCTTCTCCTCACTGATGTGAAAGGGGCTCTGCTTCCTGTCCATATGCAGATGTCACCTTTGTGGGTGTTTAAAGTTAGGTGGGCTGTCTCTTCTGTCCCTATTCTAGCACACAGTCATTAGCAATGGTTTGTCAACCACCAGCTGAAGATCTTGAAAGCCAAACAATATATTTCAAATCAACACCTCATTTGAAATGGAAAATCCGACCTTCTAATTCCAAACATATCTCAATAACCATTTGAAAATGACCCATCCCAGCCTCATCGGAGGCTGCCGCCACCCAGCCTCTGCCCCTGCCTCGCTCCTTGGCTCTTCCACCCTTCCCCAGGTGTCTTCTCCTTGCTTCCCCATCCTTGGGCTCCTGCAATTGCCCCCTTCCCAGCCTTAACCATTACTTTGGCACACGCTCCCTATTCTGCCCCTCTTGGGTGTTTCCACCTTCTGCTACCCAGCCTGGTGCTTGAACCCAGCTAGCACTAGGCTCTCCCAGTGGCGGGGTACTGGGCATGCTGGGAAGCCTCTCTGACTCACTGCGTCAGTGCGTGCCTTTCCTTGCATGGGCACTGGGCCCTGCTACCCATCCCTTAACAGGGGGGACAAAGGCGATACTGGAGGGCAAAACAGGACATTATAATGTGAAAGCCACAAAGAAGAAACCAAGAGGTATTTTTGCCACTGCCTTCCGTCGGGCAGGGCTAGGCATGTCAAATTTTAACTCTGTTTTCTTGGAATGTCACTTTTCAGTCAATCCTATGTTCTGGCTGTAAACCTAAGTCAACAGATTTGGAGAGATGACCAGGGTGCGTGCTCCTGCAGAGCACAGCGATGCCAGGAATCCCTCCATCTTGCAGAGTTTATTTCTTTTTCCGTCTGACAAGGAGAGTGCCACTTGCTCTTTTTGAGTAAAAGGCCCTCAGAGGTAAGCTAGCCTTTCCTGACAGCGGGCTTGCCTTCCTCCCCCACGCTCCCCCTCACCCCTGCCAAACTGGACGAACTGGATACCTTCCCAAGATACACCCCAACTTTTAAAGCGCCGTACTGCTGACATGGTCTAATTCACGTCTCCGTTCAGCTCCTCCGCATACAATGACACAAACTCTCATTGACTCCCAGGAGGATGGACATGATGCAGCAGAGATGGAGGCAGCGCTGCCCTGGCTGCAGGCTTGTGTGGTCCCCATGGAAAGCCCATTCAGTCTGTCAACCATGTTCCTCTTCTATACTCACAATTTCCACCAGGATCACGAGTGGTTTAGGACACATTGTCAGAAGAAGATGGGGCCTGGAAATTACGGTAGCAGCAGGGGTGGCCCACATACTTTCAGTATGGGTTTGGTGCCCTTGACTGGGAGAAGATGCTTGGTCTCCATTCACGCAGGAGCCAACTGACTCAAACTTAAACAGGGAGATCATGGGGAGCCAAGACAAGCTGCTCCACAGCATCCACCTCTTCTCCCACCAGGGACTGATGAGAGCCCTGCTTTGCCCTCATCCTTGGAGACCCTTGTCCACTGAACCCAAACCTCCCCAAGGACAGGACTGCAACACCTGGATTTATGAGGCCCTGCACAGGATTTGGTCTCTGGACACTCAAATATACAAGAGCAATTTTTGGTCATGCAGCCTCAGTATTAACTTACTCAACTGGAGTGAATTGGGTCATATTTGAGGAGAATAGGATGTGTGTGTAAATAATACCTCTCAAAATGCCATTTATTTTTTTAGCTTTCACTATATTTGATCTGTGATACTCCAGCACCCAGACTGACCTTTAAAACAAACAAGTAGATGTACTTTTTCACCCAACACATAATTAAATTGTGGGACTCAGTGGCATGAAATGTTGTGGAGGCCAATAGTTTAGACAAGTTCATAGAGGACAGATCTACCAAGAGCTGCTGAAAGTAATGTTCTGGATGTAACTTCCAGGCCAGGAAGATCTTAGACTGCCAACTGTGGGAAGATTTATGTCTTTCCTTGAACTCCTGTTACTGGCCAGACTGAGCCCGGACTGAGCTGGGTGGACTTTTGCTCTGGCTGCAAAAGGTGGTTCTTCTCTCCGTGCATGGCCTCTCTGCCGTGAACATAAAGCTTTTTTTCTCCAGCACACCTTAAAGCTGTGGAGCCACACTTTAAGGTCAGATGTTTGCTTGTTCTGGAGGGGTATTTGTTTGCTTGGGTTTTGGTTGGTTTTGTTTTGAAGAGTGATGCGGTTAAATAAAAAGAGGCGCAGGCTGGACTCTTGCATTATTCATCAGAGTTAGGCAATCCCAAACAAAAGCCAGGTTGGCATTAGTGGGAGTTTCATGCGTTACTTGTTCCTCAAGGAGATCTGCTCCAACAGCACTAATTGGTAGCCTCAATACCAAGAGTCCATGTCTCCATCTCCGTCTCCGACTTTCCCAGGGTATGACAACACGGGAGTCACTCGCGGCTGCTGCAGACGCCATCCAGCGTGCATCCACCTCCACCGTAGGCTCAAAGGGGGAAGCAGGAGTAACGAGGCAGCTAACGCATGCACGGCATGAAAGCCTGTGCCAGGTTGCAAGAAAAAGGAGAGGAAGGTGAGATGGATGAGTGAAATCTGAATAGGAAATGGGATACATTAGGTTGGATTTTCTCTTCGCATACAGTGGTACACAGCAAGATTTGCAGGGACGTAGAGCGGACGGAGATAGCCCAGTAGAGAGCCCGTGGAGCCAGTGGAGATGTGCTCAGCTATTCCCGCTGCGCGGTGACGGGTGATGCACCCTGGGGCTGACTCATCCTCGTGCTACTTTGGTGGATCCTCTTTATTGTCAGGGCAGCAGCATCAGCACAAAACAAGGAATCATACAGCAGTGATTTCGGGAGCTGGGGAACGGCATTTCCACTAGAATCGGCCTCTGTTAGCCGTGGCCTTTGCTGTGAAGAACAAATAAGGCTACGGCATGAATTGAACTTTTAAACCCAGGCTGTTCAAGTGGGTTTGAAATTAGGACCTTCTTTACTTAATTGAAAATGAAAGGCTCTTTACAGCATTAAGCTACCCTTTGATACAGTTAAAATTCTAAGAAGGGAGACAAACCAGAATCTTAGCTCGGGTTTGGAGATGTAGTTGTTTCACCTCAGCGGAGCACAAGTTGTTTACAAAATTGATGTTTACAATAGGAACAAAGTGCCCTCAGATAAGGCAAGAAAACCCCGTTTACCTGTGAGGAGAACTGGTAACAGGATGCCCGAGTTAAAATCCCTAGTTCAGCAGGGCATACCAAAATGAGTTATTTTGTGCTGCTTTCTGTTGATTTAAAATGAGATGACACAGAGACAGATTAGCTAAAACCACAGACATTATAAATTGCAATTTGGTCTCAAAAGCTGAAATGCTTTGATCTCAGTTGGGGCCAAACTGAAAAGCATTTAAAGAGGGGGAAGCACGTACAAGGGAAAAAGAGCTTGGACACAAACACCATTTTCTCAAATTACAGTAGCTGACCTGAATAAGTCTTCACCATTATTTTAATCGGAGTTTAATCATGTCCACCAGGAAAGGTGCATAGCAGCATCCGCACATGGAGTTTCTCTCTAAGACAAAGCATGGCAGTCTCTAGTACGTTCATTAACCATAAGCCTAGAAAGCGTTCCTTCTTTGCTGCCCACTTTGGGCCTCATATTTGATCTGGCCTTTCTGTGAGAAGTGTGGTAAGAGATTTTGGAGCTGATACATAAGCGACTGGTTTCATTTATTCTTTTTAAATAGAATCAGAAAATCTAGGCTTGGCAGCTTTGAAAGTCCTTAAGGGTTAAGAATATGCTTAAAGTTATGTACGCGAGTCGGTGTGTGCTGAAGCAGGAGCAAAACTGTCCTGCTCTTTAGGGAAAAAGATTCTGCACCTCTCCCTCCCTCCCTCCCTCCCTTTGGAAAGGTTTCTGCTCCAGCCAGCCCTCCCCACTCTACCCAACAGGTCATGGGGCAAAAACATGGCCAATGTCCTCAGCAACGTGAGCTCCTCTCACTGCTCTTTACGCAGGCTGGTGGTCTTTTGCAGTCTCTTGCAACATCTATCTTTTAAAATAACATTTTATTTTCACCTTGTGAGCAGACCTCCTTTGTGCTCCCAATTGCCTTGACACGTTTCACAACTCCTGCTTTTGCCGACGCGAAAGGGCAAGTCACGGGGGGAAGGTTTCCAGCTAGGGACTGAGCCTGGCCACCCGCACGAGCCAGGCTGGAGCACGGAGGTGGCCCCTGAACGGGCAGAATTCTCCCCAGGCAGCAGCTCCGGCGCTGGAGCAAGGGCCACGCGGGAGGACAACCTGCATCTTTCCCATACATCTGTGCAAGCCGGCTTGAGGCCTCGCTACATCCTGACGTCAGAGGGCATCCAACGGAGAAGAGATGTCAGATTTGTTTTGCCGGGAGTTTAAAGCCAGATTGCACAGGTAGTTTAAAGCCAGAGGATTTTCCTGCTTCCCAGCATGTAAACAAAATGCACCTCTAGTCCTTCTCCCGTCAGCCCCATTACTGCCTAGCAAGCATTAGCACAGCCGTGTGAAGAGCCCCTCCAGATCCATCAGTGCTCCTCTTTCCTTTATTGGAGGGGCAGTCATACCTGTATTTGTTTGTACTGCTTTTCAGAGGCTTACCAGCACAGTGTTGTAAACGCTACCTCTCATCCCAAGAAATGTCCTTCCAGATGAGAAGGGAGCCCTGGACTGGCTGGGATTATCCTCGACTGGAGGCAGGAGGCTTTTGGCCAACGTCTCTGGTGGTGGCATTTGGTGATCCAACGTGTCTGCCTTGGCACTGACTGATTCACCACACACCGGAACTCACTTGGTTGTTCTGCCTCAGCTTCCCTTTGGCAAAAAATCAGCAGTCATATATCCCACGATAACTGCACTGTTTAATGAGACAGCGGCCCTTGTCTTGCCCTTCTTCCTTTAATTGCTCCTACTGAAGACAGACCCGTCTCCAGAGTAGGACGAGCAGGATTTAATGCAGTATTTGCACAGACCTCCAGTACGAAACGCTGCTAGGAAAGTGTTTGGGTGGGAGAGTGAAGACAACTTTCAAAAAGGCTCAATTTGGAGAGGTCAATAACTTAAATTTAGATATTGATTCAACATATTGCTGAACCAAATGCCGCTCTTTTGTGTGCAATTCCACTCTTCCCAGTCATGTGCTTAAAATTAAGCATATGCTTAAATACTTTGCCAGATGAGGTCTTCAGAGCTCCATTAGCGCTGTATGTTTTTGCTCTAAATTCACTGTAATTGTTTCTCATTGAATAGATGCTCACTGAGTGAGATATAAAAAGAGCATGGGAACAAAGGGGCCCTCAATCTGAGACTTTGATCCACATATTATTCAAATACATAATGACTGCTTTGATTTATGGATTTATAATTCTATTGAGGCATTCCAGAGATTACCCAAAACATTCCAGCTCCAGTCGATGCTGGAGGGTGTTACCAGAGCCCCTGCCTGGAATTAGAGGGATAAAATTTAGTTGCCTGTTTGCTGCTGAGATTACATCACAGATTGCAGGATAAGAGCAAGCTGCATGGCAATGCAGTCACTTATATTTGGTGCTAATTGCAAAGGCTTTTTTTCCCCTCTCACCTAAGAAAAGCATCTGAAAGTACAGACTCTCTTCTACCCGCAGTATATAGAGTTTTGGCAGTATAACAAGACAGCAGACTATATAGTGGGTGTGTTGAAAGAAGGAGCAGATGGTAGATTGCTAGCACAAGGATTTAGCAATGCATTTAGAAAACAGATTATTTTGGAAGATGAGAAATTATGAAGTATGATTAGCCCCCTCCCCTCTATTCCCACTCCCCTCCCCAAACATATCCCCACAAGATGTTAGTTTGGCCATGCACCATAGGAGTGACTCAGCTCCGATACTCAGTAAGACTTTTGCAAGAATTCAAACAGGTGACAGCTGTGAAGAAAAAAATGCCCTGCTTTTCATTTGCATCAATACCAGTTTGGGTTTTTAAATTCATTTCACCTTACACAGCAGACCCACCCTGTTGCTAACAGAGAGGATTACTAGTAAAGGGACCTGGCCCGCAAGAGGGACTGTTCCCAGACGATGGGGACGCATCACCCAGCTCCGGACCTGCTCTTGCTGTTGTCTGCTCCCCACCTACCACCACTCTTGTGGGTAGAGGTGTTTCTCAGTCAGTGAGAACTCAGATCTAGGATGAGGACTTACCTTCATACATCCCTGGCTGTAAAATTTCCTTTCTCCCATTCATTACATATTGGTTATGTTGAAAGATTTAGGTGTGGGATAGAGTGTGATGGTTCTGCTGTGTGAGCAAGCAGAAAGAATAAGACTTCATTAAGTGCTGAATCTCTTCATGTGATCCATATAGTCTGGCTTCTGGGAGAGAAAGAGCAACACCAGAAATGGGCGCAACCTCTACTGGTAGACCCTAGGGAGCCTTCTAGTTACATAAGGAGTCCTCTCTTTCTTCAAAGGTGGTCTTATCATGGGGAGAGGACAGACGAAGGGCTTTGTACTGCGAACGGGTGAAACCCCTGGCAATGTGAGAAGAAACAGTTTTGGGTTTCTCCCCACTGGTGGGACTCTGGAAGCGGGACTTGGGGATTAGCCAGAGACCAGCTTGGGGAGTGACTGTGTTAACGTTTCCCTCCACTTGGCCACAGTGACAAAAGGGGATTTAAGAAAGACATAAGAGGGGCTATAGAATAATATCTGGACAGCCCTTCAGTGTTGGACAAGGAGCAGGAGCTGGGCAGGAAATACAAGTGCTTTTCTGGTATGGTGCTAGGAGGTCACTCTTGTTACCCACTTCTCTGCTCGATAGCTGCATCTCCTCAGTGGCTGCTGTGCACTCACAGCTGCAATAACAGGGACCCAATATGAACATCAGCAGGGGAGTCTCATGCCCTCAGTCCCTGTGGCATCCTGAAATTAGGTAATGGCAAACCACAGAGAAAATACAGATCCTGGACAAAGAGTTTAATTTTGGTCCTTTCCAGTTCATCCTCTCAGGACCTCAAGTTCTTGGGACACAAGGGTGAATTTCACCTGGAGACCTAGATCACTTTGGATGTTTCAATTCATGTCATCCTAAATAAGAGATCTAAAATAAATCAGGTGCATTGCATTGCGAAGGTGCCTGTTTCTTCCAGCAACTATATAAAGAGCCCAGAGTAATCAGTTCAGATATAGGTTATTACTCTGTAGACATTTAAGCTGGCTGAGATAAACGCCACCCAAAGATCCTGGTTAACTACAAGAAATGTTCTGTTGGTAGGAAAATCAGCCACCTGTAGTCCAAAAAATAAATGCAGTGTGTTACCTACGCACGAGACAGTATTGAACACAGCTGTCATGCAGCAGTACACCATGACTTAAGGCCATTAGGGAGAAGAGGAGGCTGTACTGATCACTGAGAGGAAATTATCTTTGGAGATGAAAATGTCCACTTCAGCATGAAATGACACTGGGTTTAGTGTGCCGTTTCCCCAGGTGCACCATCAGATTAGTTCATATCACTTCACAACTCAAACGAATTCTTCAGTGCAGTGACGTTGGACATGGTCACCCCTGGCAGTGCCCACCTGCCTGGAGATGATGGAACTGAAAAGAGAGCCAGGAATTTTCTTGTCATCAAAGCAGCTATGTCTCAGTGATTACCAGCAGCTGAGCGTTCGGATCTCATTTTTGAGTTGGGAGTAGAGTATAGGAAACTAGATCTTACATCATGCATCAACCACTACCTCAGCATTTCAGAGTGAAGGCACATCCCTCCAGAAACCACCTGTTTTCCATTCGTGCTAAGGCTGTGTCCTTTTCGCTATCCAGAATCCCGGCAGAGGTTTCTTCTGGTTTTTGATAGACTGGTAAGTCTGGATGGTCTTGATCTCACAGCAAAGCCAGGTGCCTATAATCAGGAAGGAATTGCTTTTTTGTGGATAGGACTGATCCGGTGGTGGAACAAACTCACAAGGTAACACAGTCCTCATCTTCTCTTGTGGAGTGCAGACTATAGGTACTCCTAAGATATTGTAGAAGTCAGAAGAAAAGAGTTTATCTTGCATCTGTGTCATCTGTGGTGGATGAAAGCTGGTGGAGAACTATCAGGTCCTTGACTTAGAGATGGTCAGCACTGCTTTTGAAGAAGGAAGGCTGATTTTGCTTTGAAGGAGTCAATAAAGTGTTTTTTGCTCAAGAAGTCATTGCTGAATATTGGTAATCCTGGTCACTCTCAGCTACGGCATTTTCTTCTGGGATCAGATTGTGCAGAGGCAGCTCTCAGACGAGCCAAGTGCCTTCGCCATCCCTCACCCTCCTCAGTCTCACTATAGCCATGTCTAAAATGTAGAGCCGGCTTAGAAACCTCTTGCTGGAGACTTGTGATCACAAGGGGCATACTGCCATTGGACTGACTGCTGGTTTCAAACTTTCCAAATGAGCTTTTTCTTTTTCTTTTTTTTTTCCCCCCTAAAAATGCTGATCTGACACAAAGAAAACATACTTTGGGAATGGGATGATTTTGACAACACTCTGACAGAAACCAGGCAAGTTTCCAGTGCAGCCCCACTTGCCAGGTGGGTTTGCAAACCCTCCTCGTTTCTTGTCGGCTCGCGCACAGCCCCCCTGGCAGGCTGCCCTGCTGAATCCCAGGCACGAGGCTTGCGGGTGCAGCAAGTTCCTGGAGCTTCCTGCTACTGCAGCGAAAGAGCCCAGCAAAGGTGACCCATCTCAGGGCTGCAGTGCTAAGAAAGCCATCCTCCCCGAGGCTCCTCTCTGGGAGTCTTGGCAATGCTTGTAAATGTTTGACACACACAAAATACCATCTTAAAAGTTTTGTCAGATAACTTTTGGAACTTTGCCATTTCAAAGTTTTATTTGCTTTTGGAGTAAACTTTTTTTTTTGTCCCATCTGTGGAACAAAGCATGGAATAAAATGTAGATCCATCTGTTCAAACTACCGATTACCTCTGACTCTGTGAACAGGGAGGTGTTGCCACACTGCCTGCAAACGGTCCTGGAACAGACGTGACCTCTCCTCAGCAGCTTCATTCTTTCTTCCTGGGAGATCTCTGCAAATGGTCCCACTCCCCACACATCCTCCCGAAGGGCTCTCAGCTGTGGGGCACCACGAGGTGTTAATCCTGTCAACCTCTCTTGTTCCTTGTGGCCATGAGGAAAGGACATTCAGCAAGATGCAGCTCTCCTTTTTTTTTTATCAGGTCTACGATGGCCAAAGGCATGTTGCCGTTTCCTCTAGGCTGGAGGACACAGATCAGTCTCTATGCACCACGGGACTGGTGCACCGCCAAGGACAACCCAAAGGGAACCCCACGCAGGTGAGACGAGGGTGATTATGGCAGCCTGGAGACGTGGCGGAAGCCATGCCAGCTCTTTTGACTACAGGATTACACATTCCCACAGTTCAGGGAAAAATCTGCAATTCAGAATTAATTTTAGACTCCCTGCTTGTTCCTCGGTGGTTTGGTTACAGCAGTGACACAGCCAGCTTTGCAGAGCCCGCGTCTGCCCAGCAGGCTGTGAGAAGAGGCAGCCCACCTTTTTCGTCCTTGCCTCACCTGGCGATCAGGTGGCTGCAGTGCCCCAGCGCGTTCGAGGGATGCTGCAGCCCGAGCCCTGCGAGAGCCTGGCTCTGCTGCACAGCAGCGCCTCGCTAACCGAGTACGTGAAACACGCTGGTTCCCAAGGGGAATGTAAGAAAACCTAAATTAAAAAAAAATAATAACAGAATTCTGGTGTTTTCGAAGCCAGTCTGGGTTTTTTGTCTTGAGGGAGGGGTGGATCTTGGGGATTTCACATGCTGCAGTGCCAAGCACAGTCAGGGAGCAGCTGGGAGCCCCGCACTGGTACAGGGCTGGGCTAACAGCTGATTGAAAGCACTCGGTTCACTCTTTAAAGAAAGAAAGACTTGAAAGGCTCCACCATGGGGGAAGAAAAACACAAGAGCGGTGGTATGAGGAGCTGGCTGAAGGGACAGAGACAGGCTGCAAGCTGGGGTTTAGCAGCTGAAGCCTATTAAATGGACAGATCAATCAATAGCTCTTCTAACAGGAGGCGAAGATCAATCTTTCCTCTTTCCCTGCATGGCTTACCTACCCCTGCTCCCCTCTATTCACCTCTTATAGCCAGGCGAATGCGGAGGAGCTGGACCGTGCGAGGCTGGATTTGGCGCAGAAAGCTTGCACTGGACCAGGATCCTGTTGGGCTGTGCTGGCTGTGGCAGGGGTCCCCACTCCGTCCCAGTTTGGCCAGTTGGTGTTCACCTGCCCCTCGCACAGGACTTGGGGCTGTGCAATGGCCACGTTGCTCAGGGCAGGGAGGTGGGAAGTTAGCAACAGTCATACTGGTAAAAAGTCATACCCTTAAACAGGGTCAGGTACAACACCTGGGTTTGATCAGAACCAAGTGAAATAGAGATGTCCTTATAATTTATACCTGTGGCCAAGGAGGTCACCTTCCTGTTTCCCACAGTGAGCAATGCCGGAAGCTTCACAGGATGGGTCCAGAACCTCTTCAGTAAGGAGATGTGGTCTCTCCTAATTGGAGGTTAGCTTCAACCCTGCCGTGTTGCTTCAGAAATGTTCCTATCAGCATTTTGCAAGGATCCTGTAGTTGTCCATGGGCAAGCAGAAAGCCCGTGAGCCTCAAGAGACTGGCCTTCAGCAGTGGCCCATCCTCTGCCTACTTAATTCGGAAAGCTCCCGGGCGTAGGCCAACGTGCCCGCCTGCTCGCACAGTCCCCACAGAAACATGCAGTGCTCTAGACATGATTTTTATTCAGAGTAATGAAAATAGTCCACCCAGTCAGACAGGCACAGCTTTGTATTGTTAGGAGCTGGTTCCACTGGGGAATTTTTGAATTCAGATTACCCAACTCCAGCTCGGCTGGGGTGGGTGCCAAGGTATTTGGGCACAAAACGGTCAAGTGAGGTTTCATTCTTTTTTTGTAGGCAGACAATATTTTTATGCCCCGTCATGGCTGGGCAATCAAAACAGCAATTAGGTTGCATCAGCAGATGTGCTTCCTTTTAGTGACTGTCGGCCTCAACAGCGCAGAAGCTATATTCTGTTTGGTACAAAGATCTTTTCAGTTCCAAATATAACTTGGACCTTTAAAGTGCTTTGTCAACCATCTGAATAGCTGAGCAGGGGTGGCATTCGCTTTTAGCACTCTCAGCCCAGAAAACTGCAGATGTTTATCTTTAGCACTCCTGTAAGGTGAGCAGCAAATGGAGACCTTGCATCTGCTCGGCAAAGGCAGGCGGAGCACAGCCTTGTCCCAGCGTTCACCGTCCTAGATAGGAACGACAGAGCAGATTTTGTTTTCACGTCAGCACAAAACCAGCCCCGCTTCCCAGGGATGCACGGCCAGCGGGAGCCGTGGCCAGCACGGCTTGTGGTTGTTACTCTCTCCCCTGGCGTGGCCTGGCCCGAAGTTAAGCGGCTGTCCCCAGAGCCACGTAACGTCCCTCTGCCATCGGGGACAGCAACGGGCGCTGCAGGAGGGGTCATCTGCCATGAGCCCTCTCAAGTCAATGGAGAGAAATGGTGACTGACATGGTCCTGAGCGTCTTAAACAGAGGAGACAAACCATCTGCTCACAGCTCCTGCCTCTGCAGGTGACCGGAGAAGACAAGCCACCGAAATGTGGCACTTTGTGCTTTTAGATGACCAAAGCCAGGTGAGGTGAATCCGACCCTCTACCTATACATAGCATCGGCACCCATAATTTCCCAAATATTCAGCACTCCCTAATCCACCGAGCAGCAAGGAAACTTGCTGGTACCTGTCACTTCGGAAAGTCAGGTCCCAGCCATGCCTCAGGCTTCACAGGATTTTTTGCAGGTTGGAGCAACTAGGGGATTAGGTAAAATAATACACACAAATGTCACTCAAATTAGCTGAGATGCAGCAAGGTAGAGAACTAGGAGAGAGATTTATCTCCTGCCGGCTCAGGATACCGTGGGCGCAGCCACGTGCCCACCTGGCACCAGGGGAGGGCAGGACCATCCAGCTAGTGGCATGGGCACCTTGGCTTACAGCACACCACCCCGGCAACCCCCTGCAAGCAGACAGCGCAGGCAGAGCTCAGGGTCTGAAAAGCACGTAAGGAAATGGGGTTCCATTTTCATTTGAACCTCTTTGGTATTAACAGATTATGAATACAGTTTAACAGGCTATTACCTATGGCAAGAGCACAACCTGGTCATCTTCGGGTTGTCTCCAGGCTGCCTGCAAGGAAAATAATTTCACCTCTCCATGTTAGGTGGGTTTGTTTTATGTTACAAACTACCACTTCTAACAACGTTTGAAGTTAAGATAAACTCCTCATTTTTCCATATTGCTCTTGCTTCTCTTGTATTCACTTTGCTCTTTTTTCCCTCCCTCTCTCTCCTCTCCGGTGTGCATGTGTGTATTTGTGCTGAGGATGATCAGCTTGTAGGAAGTAAATAATTTACTGGATGCTACTGGAACTGGCTCAAAAATTAATTCCACATCTAGGGTCTGAATCAAAGCAAGTGAAGGTCACCTGAAAGTTTTTTACTGACTGCAGAAGAATGCTAGATACTTTGAGCATGTAAGAAAAAAAAAACACAACAAAAAGAAGAGAAGCAAATTCTGAGCTTTTCAGCTTTGGCCCTGGCCCATCAGTTAGTCACCACGTGTTGCAGTGGCTGAAGCACCAGCTTCATGGTGAACATGGGACGAGCTGGAGAAAGGGTTCATGAGTGCTGAGAGGGCAGGGACTTTTCCACATGAAGTTATGAGGGCCCTGAGCCTGGGCTGATGGGGTGACTGTGATGGATGAGCCCAGCACTGAGAGCCAAAGGGTTCCCTGGGGCTTTCTCGCCAATGTGTCCCTTGCAGGCAGATTTCATCCAGATGCCATTTAAAAGATATTAAGCTCTTTCCTAACTTCATTTGTCTGTATAAATAACTACTGCAGTTGACAAAGGGCTGTTCCAGATCACGAAAGGGATGGGAACTAGTACTCAGGGCTGGAAATGGGAGGACAGACTTGAGACAGCAGTGTTTTTCCCAGGCAAGCTGTCTGGGGCATCCTTTAAGCCTCTGCAGCATCCTGAATCCTCATCACCTCCTGCAGGGCTGGGGCAGCCAGGCTGGGCACAGAGGGTCAGCTGATGATCTTCCACTCATCACACCGATGGAGGATTTCAGTTGTACAGCCTCCTTTTGATACACAGGGGTTTGGGGCTCACTGCTACTCATCCTACGTTATTGTGCTATTTATGTGTTAAAACCTATACCAATCACTTCCACTTTACCAGCCTAAGTAACCTCCTCACTGAAGCATGGCCACCAAGGTTCAGGGCATTAAGTGGCTACCAAAACAGTCTCCCCTGCAGCGTGGCTCCTGCTTTCTCCTGCCTATACCAAGACAAGACTCTCATCAACACCAAGACTTGGGTTGCCTTCCTGCCCCAGACCCATGGCTGGAGAGTGGCTACCAATGATGACCTCAAGTGTCTATGTTTATTGAGCTAAAGCCTTAGGGACTGACGTGCCCAGAGCCCTGGGGAGACTCAGCCATTTCTCCCATGCTGTACAGAGCTGGGCATCGGGACATGGCTGTGGAACTACCCAGGAACCATGGGGCATCCCCAGAGCATGCTGACTGCAGTAATAGGGAGGGCATGGCTACATGCAAGGGACACATCCACGGTAGTATCAGGGATATTCATGCCTAGGTTAACAAGGGAACCCAAAGGTCAGGACCAAACACAAGTAAACCCTGAAATACTGACATGCCCTAAAGCTTAAGCTCATCTTATATCACCCACGTACCTGAATTATGCTCCCTTCACTCTCTGCACTGTCAATGGACAATTACAAGAATTTCCAGTGATGCTTCAGATGTCAAATGGGCTGATTTACCCTTTGGAAAGGTCCATCCCTCCCAGCTCACTGCAAAGGGAGTCCGGCATATCTGTGGTCCTAAATTAAACTCCTCTGCTCTGCACATAACTTAGGTGAGCTCAATCCTGCCCAAGAGTTGTTCATGAAACTGTGCAAACATGCACTGAACTCCTGGGAGGAAAATGTTTGCTCATTCCCTGATTCCTTATCTGGTGCACTGCAAACACTAAAATGGGCCAAGGAATTTGGCTCAAGAATAGTGATGGGATAGGAACAGAGATTAACTTTGTGTGCCAAATAGGGGCTCTTGATGCAGTGGCATTTTGGAACAGATGGCAAAAGGAGGGTATGAACCACAAAGGAAGATGCAGTTTGCTTTTGAAAGGAAGCCTGAGCTTTTTTTATTTTAATTGAATTTTGAAGTTGCTTAGGCATCTTTTCTTTTTTCCTAACTCATTCTTACGCGATGGACAAATGTAGGGGGTAAGCAGGGGAACTGCAGCACACTCTGAATACTTTGTGAGCCCATTTATGTCCCTCAACACCCTCTATGCTTCATCAACTATGGCAGAAGTGACCAGATGTCTACCAGAGTAGCTCGTAGCAAAGTGCTGCCTGTTGCACATATTCAATAAAAGCAGCCATTTGAACATCCTGCTCCTTTGCGGATTTTTCAGTTTTGGTTTACATCCAAAGACCTGCTTGCAACAACTAGGCAGAAACACAAATAAGAAGGACTTCTCATAACAGTGGCTGTTATAAAAGTATGATTAGTCAAATCTCCATCTCACTTGTTGGATACTATCCCTTTAAACGATCATTTTGCAGTATCACCGGCGTGTCCTGCGCAATGCCCTTAGCTAAAGAGCATCTCTGCTGGCAATTGATTTTTCTGCGGATGGGGAAGAGCTCGCAGTACAACCTAAGTAAGAGCACAGTCAAATCAAATGCTTTCTGGAGTGTGCCACTGTAGAAAGGCAGATGCAAAAGTTCAGTTCTCAGCTGTGCCCATGACCTGCGCCGTGACCTGCGCCAAGTCACTTCATCTTCCCGTGCCTCTGTTTCCGCTCCAACCTTTTTGCATTTATCTCCACGGCCTGTGAGCTGGGCAGATGAGTTTCATTGTGTTTGTACAATACATACTAAACCAGAGCTGTCAGCCTGATTTGTGCCTCTTGGCGCTGCCAGCGTTACCAGTTCTTGGGGATTTACTGCACGTCTGCATGTTCGGCGGCTCTCATGAAGTCTCCTTTCCTGGGATGATGCGTTGGATTAATTTTTCATTTAAAAGGAAAGTACATTTTTAGGCAAGCTTGAAAAGGCAAGCACTAGAAGTTCATACTTGAGAATGGAAATAACACGGAGGTGAGGCGGTGGTATTTTGGGTGTGCTAATCACTATTTTTAACACTTGCTGTTAGCAGCGTGGCAGTAACACAGAAAGAGCACAAATGACATACCCACAATAGTAAAATTAGTAGAGTCAAAATGCTCCTGTTGCAAAGGCACTAGACAAGCAAACATCTAATTACCGTGTTTTAACAGTATGGAAATCCAGTTAATTTACCAGGGGTTGCATAATGTGTCTGCATATTCTGTTTACAAAGGAAGATGCTGCCATTCAAAGGCTGTGGGGCTGTCGGTGGGGGTTTTTTACCCTGTTTATCAGGCCAGCCCCACACTCCTCTGCACTCTGCCGCACACAACGCTGGCGGCCCAGCACTCCTCCCCTCCTCCAAACAGCCCCGCTGAGCCAAAATCTGCCTGCTCCCTACGCGCGGCGCAGGGCAGCCCTCCAGGGAGTCAGAAAAGGGGCTGGCAAGGAGGAAACCTGGACTTTCTCTTTTTTTGTTGTTGATTCCATGGCTGGCTTGTTATGGCGTGTGATGGCCTGCTAGCTCGTCTCTAAAATAGGGATAATGAGTCATTATCCTGCCAATAACAATGCCTATCTTTATTGAATTCTCCTCCCGGCGCGCTGGGTGCCAGCAGGTGATGCAGATGGCCCAGGTCGGGTGACAGGGAGCGACTGCCAAGCAGCTGGGGCGAGCGCCAGGTGGCCGGGGAGGGTGCATGTACGCCATGCCGGCTACGTGACGGCGCCCGAAAGCCACCTCGCCCGTGGGCCTTCTGGGGAGCTGCTGAGGAGGGGATCACCAGCCCAGGGAGCGGGGCACAGTGCGGAGCACTGGGCAGAGGCGGAAAGTCCGGGGGCAGGGATCCAGCCAGCAGTCAGACGCCTCCCATTGTATTCGCTCGCATGAATAAAATACAAAAGCGGGTTTATCGCGTCGCCCCTCCCAAGGTGGGAGGCAAAATGACTTGCCCCAGGGTCATCCCTGGAGCCTGCAGCGAAGTCCAGCCTGCAGCCAGGTTTGTGAAGGGAGAGAGAGGAGACGAAGCCCTCCTCTGATCTCACCCATCTGCATAGGACGCCCTGAGACTGCACAGCAGGGAAAACCGTGCTGTTACCTTACAAATAATTCAGCCTTGAGATAAGCAAGTCAAATTGCTCACTTCGGTGGCTTTACACTCAGATCCATCCCACCTTGGTATTTATGAGTTTCCCAGTCTATCCGGTGCTGGGGGGACGCAGTGCAGCTGCCCCGTGCCAGCCGCCGCCGTGCTGCCCTGAGCTCCGCCGAGGGTACCTGAGCGGTCCCGGCGCTGCCTGTATCTTGGCATCAGATCTGGCTGTGCTGGTGTGCCGTGTACAAACCATTACATGCAATAACAAGTAAAGCGCTGCTTGAACCTTAGCACAAAGAAGCAAAAAACCAAAACAATAAATGCATTTTCCACAAGGGCAGAGACAGCAGCCTTTGAATAGGAATTGCTGGATCGGCTTATGACTCAGCTGGCTGCTCGCAGAGCACTTCAGCACATGCTCAGCTTGGGACGGCAGCTGAGGCTCTGGTGGCTTTGCTGAATTCCAAGCAAAATGCATGCGGAGATGCGTGGTCAAGGGTGTGGGACACGGTGGGGGTCTGTAGCGCTGGCAGAGCAGGGGGGATGCGTAGCCCACGCACCCTCCCTCCGAGTGACGGGGTCACCTGGTTGCGGGCAGCCCCTCAGGAGCAGCCCGGGTGCGAAATGGCGGGCGAAGGGCAGCCCGTGCTGCACACGGGGCTCAGCACGGCGTGGGGTGCAGCGTGCAGGGCTTGCAGGATGCGTTTCACCGCCTGGGTCAAGCCCTGCTTGTTGGAGTGGGAGGAGGGAGCCAGCCCAGGCGCCAAAATGTCTGTGACTCTGCTTAGATCATACTTATAATGTTTTTCTGCATACGGATCTACGTAAATAAAAAGAAACCATTCATCTCAGCTGGGAGGACTGGCAGCCTTTGGAGTCACCCTGTCCACTGATATCCAGCCACCTTATTTTTTGCCCGCTCTTTGATTGCTGCCCTCCTCCCCCATCAGCACTGTTCCCAGGGCATCGTCCTCATGAAACGGCCTTTTGTTCATAGGTGCCCGAAGCCGACATGCCTCTTTGACTGGCTGCTTCGTTTCACGCCGACACCCTTAACTGCTGGTTTCATCTTCCTGGTAGCGATTGTCTCAGATGAAGTTTCAGATTCGCTGTTTCTCATCTGCGGCTTGAGAGTCCCATTTTCACCAGCCAGAAGCCAAAACCCTTGCACTTGCCTGACCTCTGCAATTACCGTCGGGACTCTTGCTCCACAGCGCTGCAGCCTCTGGCCATGAGGAAACTTTGGAGCAGGGGCCATACGGATAAGCCACAGGAGACCTAGGAACGATGCAGAGTTTGTTTAAAATGTCCGGCTCTTGCTGCATTTTCATTCAAATTCACTGCTGCAACCTCACTTGCTGTGGAGTACAGTTTTGATTGCAGTTTCGTTTGTGTACTGCCTGTGACGGCAGAGAGCCTGTCCTCACCTCTGGAGGGTCTACTTGTTTTCTACTTTTTGGCTTCTTAATCTGAAAGTCGCTAGCCACTCTAGACAGGAAGTTTCTACATCTTCATGGGCAAGAGGCATAACCAAAATGCAAAGGAAAGCATTAAACACAACTATTCGGGGATTTCTCACCTCCAATGCATGTTATGCAAGAACTTATGCAAGTCTCTTGATGCTGCTCAGGATAGATGCATATCACCTTCGGTTTTCATTATGCCGTGAACATCCGTCTAACTTCAGCCAGCAGCTTTTAATAGCTCTTCAGCAAAACCCACGCATTTGCCCATGCCTTCAGTGGTGTAAGGAGCCTGCAGCATGCATTTCTACCATTCTCTTAAAACATGAAGAGCAAAGGTGTTAATACTTCCGCAGCAGATTGAGTGGAAAAAAGGCAAGCCCGCCTCATGCTCGTAATGCTGTTGCACCAAGTAAGTCCATTTTTTATTTCAGCTATCACACTTCAGCTGCAGCGCATGGGAGTCTGGCCTGAAAACCTCCGCCACACCATTGCTGCACCGTGGGTGTGTTCAGGTCCAAATGTGAACTTTGCAGATCAGTAAAGCACCCAAATGCTGGTATCCCAGTGCAGTGCCCGTGGGAAGCCTGGCATCAGAACAGATCGCCTTATCTCCAAGCCCCCTGCAGCAATTAGGCAAGACATTTAAGATAAGTCAGAGGCTCAGGACCTGCCTGCCTTCCTACGGGGCTCTTCTCAGGCAGCTCTTTGTCCTCCTGGGAAAGGCTGCCTGATGGCACAGCGGCACCAAGCAATGGGCTGGAGGCCCATGCTGCTGCTCACCAGCTCTGCTTGGGGGCTGGAAGCAGGACAGGCACGCAGCTCAGCGCCGGGGAAGCTAGCTGCCTCTGCTCATGGACCAGCTCCAGCACACGACTGTCCTGTGTGTCAGTACAAGCTCTAGGAAGCACAAGCTTGGAGGTCCGGGCACCACACTCCAGCACAGGCTATGGCCATGCCTTGGTTTATCCAAGGCAAGAAGTATTCTCCTCTTCTGATGACACACCAGCTGTCAGGGATGGATGCAACCAGAGTACTGAGGGGGAGGGAAAAATTTGCCACTCAGCTTTTCCCCTGTGCTAACCAGTGGCAGCTAATTAGACGGCTAATGTCCCAGTAGGCCTTGTAGCTCTCCTAGGAAACCCTGCCTTGGCTAATCACTTTAGCATGAACTGCAGGAAAGTGTTGAGAGCAGAAGAAAATGAGATCATGCTAAAACTATCACACCGCCTTTCCTGGTGAGAAGAATAAAATTTATTTCCGTCCGTCACTCAGATAACTTCAGATGGACTGTGCATGATCTGTTGAGCTCTTCCCACTGGTGCCATTATCAAAAGCTCAGCAGCCACATCAGCTTTGTCTTCAGTTTGAGTATTTTCCTGTTTTACTTTCTCCGCAGCTTATCAAGTGTAGACACTGTTCTTTGATAACTCCACAGATAACTGCTCTTTCTGGACTTCTACTTTCACCATTCAGCACCTTGCATGACTGGACCTCCACGTACTTCAGGAAGCCCTGAAAAAGAGTATCAGGAGGCAGATGGGGTCTGATTCTCCAGTGTCTCATGTTGTCCTTGACAACTACATAAAGCTTTAACACCTCCAAAGCAACTCTAGGTGTGAGAAAGGAGAATCCGGTTTGACAGAGCTGCAATTTCTGGCTGCTTTTCATGATGCAGCTGGATGCTGGTGAGCATCGTGTCTCTAGAGAAGAACTCTTATGTTACAGAAGACACACGAAGTCTGTGGCAGCCCCGGAAGGCAGCAGTCAGCCGTCCCAGCTCCCAGCACTTTGTTTTAAGAGTGAACCTCAGCACACAGAGGCAGTGGAGACTAGGGCTTGGGTACCAGGCGGCTTGGGAAGATGACAGTATTTTTAGCACTGAGGAGTTTCATTGCTGCCGAGGTGCCCGCCCAGGACAGGTGCCTCCACAGCAACCGGCCAGCACCCCTTCTCATTTCTGAATAATCTTTCACATCCATCATCCTGGTGGGCAAAAGGAAAACAGGCTGCAGAAAGGACATGCCTCGATTTTTTTTTTTACCACACACCAACTATTTTGTCCAGTATTTTTCAGATTAAATGTCAGCTTCTCTGCTTCGGGGCAGATAGCTACAGGTCTGCAAACCCGAAGACATGATTTATTCACTTGTGCCCCCCTCTCCCACCCATAGCCAAACAAGTTGGCAATGCTTTAACAACAGCTGCACGTGGCAGCTCAGAACACAACCGACGAAATTACCTGGCATAGTCGCAAGTTGTTCACCACACTGACAAACAGTTACCAGTCACTTTCTTCTGCCTCCCCTAGCTTAGTCATATTACAGACACCGCTTATAAACCACATCCTTCTGTTGCAGTATGACTTCTCCCCACCGCTTGTGACATGTTTTCTGATTAAATGCATGCATGCCATGTTTTATCGCGGGGAGAAGTCGCTGCGGGGGTTTGGAGGATCCCCAGGCTGCACGGAGGATGCTTTGCCCACCGGCTGCAGGAGCTTGCTCGAGGCACCAGGACCCCCTTTGCATTTAAACAAGCACTGCCCGCATCCCATGGTGGGCTTCTCAGCACTCTTTCTCCAGCGCTTTCGGCTGACATGTTACTTGCACGGTAGCACATCACTGCTACTTTACTCAAAGGGAATCCAACTATCCTGCCAGTGAAGTAAGGGGAGAAATTCACTTTTCATAAACTGACCAGGAAGAGACCAATTCTCTGCCTACCAACAGGAATGTGCCTATGAATAGCCCCTTTGTAAACACAGACTACATAATGCAGAACGACATCAAGCATGGTTACCGCTAGCCACCTCTTCCTGAAATTCAATAGACATTGATATTTATATCCAGCCTTCGAGGTTCAGCATGCTTCAGCACAAATATACATTTATTAATACCGCAATACATCGGGTCTTATTGACTCTTATTGAGTCTCATTTCACTCACAGATACACTTGTTTCCTAGGCTGTCATGCTTGAAATAAGTTAAGCCAAGAGTGAATGACCTTTCAACAGAACAACTAATATGCTTAAGGCCACATTCAGCATTATTTTCCCTACTTCACTTCACCAAAGTGATATCTAAAGAGAGGGCTACGTTCTGCTCAGCAGTACATTACTATTAATGATATGTGACTCCAGTGATTACAGCAGAGTGGCTCTGAACATGCATCGACAAAAGAGGGAGCGGGAATTTGGCCCAGCGTTCTCAAAGTAAGAGTACTAGGACTGGAGTTATGCCAGGGAAGAATTTGGCCCATGCTGTTTCTGAAATGAGGGAGCCAAATAATACTACAACATAAGCTGACCTGTAGCCTGTTTGTAAGAAAATCCATCGTTTCCAGTGATTTATAGGACCTGGCTAGAGGAAGGTTAAGTTTCAAGAGAAACACAACATGACTAAAAGAAGTTATATCTTCCTGGAAAAGGACATTTTAATAGAAATGAGGACGAGTAAAATTCTTAAGACATGACCTTGCTGTGGAAATACAATCCTTTTATGTTTTCCATCTCAGATCATGCTCCTGTGCTGTACAAAGGCATCGCTCTGCATATAAAACAGTCATTTCTCTGCTTCTGCTGTCCAGCATTCTCCTGAATCTTCATCAATATAAATGCTTCAGTGGCGATAGTAAATAGTCAGGCCTGTGTGCCTGAGGTTCAGTTATACCAGACGGATCTGGCAGTTAGCAGAGCAAGATGCAATGACCTCTGTTATTATTCATTTCTTTGCCCAAACAGGAGTCGGGTTCTGCCATTGCCAGCTCAGGGCCTCCAGCGCTGAAGCTGTGGCTGCCAGGGCTTCACCAGCACAGCAAGGTGCATTGCTTACACCATTTTTTTTCCCTTCCAGATTGACCCTCCCTTTCCTCTCTCCCGACGTTATAAATAGAGCTCGTGCCTACTGCAAAGCCAGGCTGAAATGGGTCAGAGAATCTTCAAAGGAAAATCTACATGCAGGAGTCATGCATTTCCGTCCGGCGGCAAACAGGCAGGCTAGAGGAGACGGGAGCAGAAAGGAGTTGACGGATGTTGGCCCAGGGAAACTGCTGCTCCTTTCCTCTTGCTCTGCAGCACCAGATGGCTGGGCCGGTCCTGCTTGCTGTACTTTGGTGTATCGCAGTGGGCATCGCCTGGCTGCGCAGGGGGAGGGAGGCAGAAGTGCCGAGGTTAGCGGGTCGTGCGGCTCCGTGCGGGCACACTGCGTTGCTGATTCAATCAGCCAGCTCCCCTGCAGGTGTCTGTCTTTAAGGCTGAATCTCAAAATTTGGGACTTCTCCTGTCCAAGGATGTCCCCGGCATCTGGATGGCGATCGATGAAAGAAGAAACATGCCATGCAAACAAGCCTTCAGCGCTGAGCCTATTTTGCTGGGGAAGATCCCATGTGTTAACTGCCTTCACTCACACGCCTAATTGCTTCGAAGTGTGATACCTTCTGAGAAAATCCCGCTTACACTGACACTCTGTTTTTTCAGGGTGTAACTGTCAGAAAAATAATCAAACAGGGTAAAAACATTTTTAAATCAAAACAAGCCAAGTCCATAACAGATGCAAATCTTTCAGCACTTCAGCTCTCCTTTGTCTACAAAGAATTATCTACAAACTCTGCCATAATTCAGCCTGGTCTTCAAACATACTTATGTTTATATCTCAGGGGCTTCAGTGGGAAATGAACCTAAATTATGTGCCATATCCCAAAAGCTGATGAGTTTTTTATTTGATTTTTGATTTGTATTTTGTGTTTGAAAATAATGAAAGTCATAACATTGCCAGTGAATACAGGAAGCTAATTTCACTGACCAGCTCCATCCTTAATGTGGCATCATGCTGTACCGTGCGTTTCATTTGCAAAATACAAACAGACAAGTTCTGCTGCTTGAGAAATTGTAGGTTTTTTCAGCCAAAGACATTGACATTTGTGTGCTTCGCACTGGCCGGGCACAGAACTGAGCCAAAGCAATGGAAAGAAAAAGGCAGCAAAACCTCAGTTTCCAGTTCACTTCCCCAGCCACCAGGTATCTGAGCCAGCTGCCTCCTGCTTGCCCTCTTTTGGCTCCTTGGCTTTTGAACTCTTGGCCTCACGGTGTCCTGGCTGCAAAAGGAGGGCTCGAGGTGCTTTTACCCAGCCTGACCTACAGTGCGATGGTTAGGCTGTACTCTCCAGCGACGTGCGACGTAGCTGGGAGCCGAGGCAGGAGCTCCCAGTTCCCAGCCAGCAGCAAGCAGCACTCGGCTGTCTTCTCGAGGAAATCTTGCCACCTGGACCCAGGCCCAAGGCAGTGGTGGGCACCTCCATCTCACAGAGATGTCAGAACCGCAGCTTTGACGCAGGCACCCATGTTTAGGAGAGGGACGAAACTTGGGGCACATCCTTCCCAGTGCTGCAGCTGGTGCCTCACGTCGCGGTTGCGCAGGTGGTGCCGAGACCCAGGCTTGTCCCTGCTCCGCGTGTACGACCCCAGGCACCCATGTCTGCCCCGTGAACTCCACCTCCAGTCCTGGAGGGGAGAGGCGTTTCTGTCACCAAAGATAGTCCTGCTGCTGCCGTTAAATCTGCTCGGTAGGACTATCTTCAGTATTAGTATGAATACATTGCAAGGCATTACTTGTAATTCTCCTTTTGCAGGGAGTAAGACCAGGCTACCTTTGTCCTGCCTTTCAGATTTTTTTTCAATTAATGCATTTCCCTGCTGTATCACTCCCAAAAATTGTACAGGCCAAAATACTTCCAAAGTTAACTCAAAGCATAACCTATTTTTTCCAGATGATCCCTATTTACGGGCTCGCAGCATTGGCCAGTGTGGTCTCAGAAGGCTGAACTGAAGTAAACAACATGTTGAAATATATTTAGTGAATTATCATGCAAACCACAGAAGAACATAAAGACAGAGAAGAGAAACGGTTTCTTGGTTGGGTAGTGGTTTCATGCTTTTTAGAGTTCTTTAACTGTCAAAGAAATTAGATATTAAAAAGGCCTATTAGGTCAGCGAGCTCAGCTCTCCTGGGCCAGGCTGTAATTGTTTCTTATGATAAACATAATTTCAAGAGCTTCATCTAGTCAGGGTTTAAATGCTGCAGATGAAAAGGCATGTACCCCCACCCTCGAGGAAGAATTCCACAAACTATCACATCTCGCTGTCTCATGTAATTATCTGAACACTCACTTTGCAAATTAGGATGGGAAGTCATTCTGTAGTGTCAAAGTGTGCGTAACATCACTCAGGGCACAAACTTTACCTGCTGCCCTTCCTTCCCCTAACAATGTAATATAAATCCTGTGCAACTGATATTAAAACGGTGCAACAAAAATTATGATAATGAAGGCAGGACTATCACTCATTTGACACAATGGCAAGGGGCTGGATTTTTGGCCTTGAGAAACCACATCTATTTTCCTATGTATCCATGTTCGGTACGGCTTTACCGAATGATTCATGGACTCATGAAATGTAAGGCACGTGACGTGTCAATCACCTCGCCTAACCATGCGCACAGCACTTTATTGTGGCTGTGTCAGACAGGGGGAGTGGGTAAGGCTCCGGAGCTGGGTGCTCAGGCATGTCCTCTTTTCCTGCTCCTGAGCAAAACTTGCGGATCTTTTAATTTCATGCGGGATTTCTAGTCTTGCAGCAATCCAGGCAGAGCTACTGCGTAGCAGCTACCCCCTCCCTTCCTCTCTCTCCAAGCTGCTGGAGGTCTGTGAATCACAAACATATTCACTGCATAACGAGTTCAATTTTACAGCACTGATCTTGTCAATCCAACCTTTTCAGGAAGCTGCTGCATTAATGTATGAACAACAAAAGCACTGCACGCTCATACAGTAGGTGCACATCTTAGGGAAGCACCGCGTGGACTGGCGGAGCGCTCCTGTAGCACCTGCACAGCACATTGCAGTTAGGCTGCCTCATCTGAGACGCACAGCATGGTCAATACTGCACAGTCCATCTACAGAGCATCTTCTTATCGCTCTTGCAATAAGATGCTTATTGCTCTGTGCTCTCTCACAGGCTGGATATACAGCAGATGGTTGTTGGGTGTGATGCTTTCTGGAAGGCAGTGGAGATGCACTGTGTCCAGCTCTCAGTGTTCTTTTCAGGAAATGTGTTCTTTTCAGGAAATTCCAGGCAGAAATATCGCAGCCCCAGCAGGAGTTCAAAGCTGGTATCACACTGCTAAACTGTGGCATATAAGTGCTCATTCTGGGAGATGAAAGCAGCTTGACATTTGGATGTGCTACGTTTCTTAGCCGATCCATTTGAACCATGTTAGCTTGAAGGCTGCATAAGGCATGAGGAGAACTCTGACCTTCTAGCAAAGGCCGTCACATCTCATGCAACCCTACGGCGAGGGCAGCAGTCCATGCCTGGCTGCAACGTGTCTGCCAAAACTGCATCTGATGATTTCAGGAGGCAAAGAAATCCCTACTTCCTTTGGAAGTTTGTTCCTGCCTTGTTGTTCCATCATGGTGTTTGTTTTTTAAATTTCGCAAAAGTTACAATCATTGATGATAAAAATCTGTTTAAATCAGTAACCACTTGTGCAACTCTGTCTCAGGTCAGTAATCTCTCTGAAAGGATGTGGTGGTCTCAAGTCAGTATGCTCCGTATCATCAAGAAAAAAAAATCTCCACCTTTCCCATACATGGCAATAACTCGCGGCTTCTTTAGGTGACCTCCGCAGAGGGGACTGGTTGTGTTTATAGAATTGACTGCCGCCTTAAAATTTCCAGGCAGGTTAAGATGCCAAGCTGCTTGTAACTCAGTTACCTCTTAACTTCAGGACTCTGCTTTCCTTTACAACTCAGTAACTGGGCAAAACCTGAAGGAAACCCACAGCAGTGGATGGCAGGTGAGGTACAGTTGGATCATAAAAACTGCCAGACAATTGTGAAGGGAGCCCTGAATATTTTTTGCGATACTTCTTTTGAGAAATAATTTTACAAGGACAACTTGCAAGAACGTGGATACGTTCACCAAGAAGCCAGCTTGTACAGAGAGGCTTTTACTCTGCAGAACTTATGCACATGTTAAACTCGAAATGCAACAAACCAAGAGCTTAAAATCAGGCACACATGCACAAGTCTTTGCAGGCAGCAGGGCTCCGCAGATGGCGTAAGCTGAGCACATACGTGGCGCTTTGCAGGATCGGTGCCACAGGGATCCCAACAGTTCATTTCCAAACACTGCATCTAGACAGAGCTCAGGCGCTTTGAAAATTCTCATGTTGTCTCTAGTCTACACACTAATTATCTAATTCTGATACTGGATAAGCGCTGCATCTGGCCCTGTTAGGTATACTTCTGATCTTTATTAGGTATTAAAACTCTTTATAAAAAGAAAATGCAGAGGAAAAAATGAACTTCAGAAAAGATACCCAAGAGAATTTTTGTTGGGTGCAGGAAAGGATTTTAGGCAACTTCCATTTGCTGTATTGTTTCCAAAAACAATGAAACACTTCCAACATTTATGATTCTCTTGACATTTCTCAGATACCAAAGTACTGCAAGGCAAGACTGGGAGCCACAAAGGCACTTAAGTGCTTATGGTTTAGGTGCGGGTTAGTCAAGCACATACTTCAAGCATCTGGGCGAACATGTCCCACCCCCTTTCACAAGAAGTTTGTGGCAGAACAGGGACTAGATATCAAATTTCTCACATTTTAAACTGCAGTACAAGTCAGCCTAACTTTCACACTTGGCTAATGGAAAATTCTCCTGTTTTTACTAGGCTTTGCTAAAGGTCTGAAGTTGTCACTCAAGGTGGGAATAATTTCAGTGGAGAGGAATGGGACGCAACCACATTTCTGAGGATGTCCAGTCATAGGTACTTGCCACCATGGAAATAAAATAAATGAATGGATGCTATTATTGAAATCTGAATATTTGCCAATGTTCCAAGGTTAAATATTAAGAGCAACTCATTTGAAATCATTCTCTTACCTGTGTTTCAAACTTGCCTGCTACCATCCTTGCCAATGGGTTTTTGAACCAGGCACTTTGACAGCAAATTACTTAAAAGTGATCTTACTTGAGCTGAAGAGTCAACTCTCCATTGGTTGTGGCTATAATAACTCTGAACCTCTTCTGCTTGCTTTAAAACTTCATTTCAGATAATACTATCATGGAGTTCAGCAATAAATCAAAAGCCATTTACATAATTCGTGTTGCTTACTTACATTTTAGCATTACATTCAGATTAGATGATGGAATGAAGCTGTTTGGCTTTCCGCTGTCACTTCAGTTGTAATAGCACCATGCTGTAATATGTGGGATGCAGACATGGCACAGCAAGTACCTGCACTCTAGCAAACTGTCTTCTCACATTGGAGTGTCATTTCTACTATACTGCTTGGAAAAAAAACCCTCTTTCATTTATTTCTCTCCAAGCGTTTTGTATGGCTGCCTGTGACTGCAACATTTGGATGCATTCCACATTGACTTGACTGGCAATAGCAGAGTCCACACTGTGCCCATCTGCTGAAGGCAGCTCTGCCTCAGGAAAAGATCCCTTTGGAAACGGATAGCAGGGGAAGGATGGAGGAGGATGTTGCTGTGGATGCGGTTTTAGTTACAGTGGTAAAGTCTGATCTAAGAAACTTTTCAGTAGCTCTCAAAGACAGTCAGATCTAGGTTCAATTAAGTCTCCTTTAAGAGATGTAAATTACTAATTGCATTGTCCCCTTTTTAGCCAGCCAGTTGACTAAATTACACACTTCATTTTGCAAAAATAGAAAGTATTCCCAGGCAAAGCAGATGATAGTTCTCAGGCAGCTGATTTACAATTGTTTTGCCAGGAGAAACCTTGAAAACGATGTGTGTAACACCCCAAATCTTAGAAATTTCATAGGGCTATAGCACTCTGTTTCCATAACAAAATCAAATCTTTCTATACCATCATCTTTCAAGACAGGAATTATATAAGGCTCCACATGTAATAAACAAACTTTTATTGATGTCGGTGGGACTACTCACATTAAAGCCCATATATGCATATTTACAGCCTAAAGAGCACACAAACAAGGAAAACTGCAGTGATGCTATGATGTAAAAAAGAGGTTTATACCCCAGCTATCCTAGGCTGCAGATTATAGATTTGTTTCTGTCCTAATTATACACTCCATCTCTGTGCATTAGCATGGAGCCTAGAAAACCTGACTCATCATTTCTAACAATCCCGGCGACCCGAGGCAAACACACACACACACTCGCATGCGCGCTCCAAACGTTCCCAACTTCCCCTAAAGCAAATACCTAATCCTATTCTGCCTGGCAGCAGAGCAGTCTTGTCCCTGCATGTGCAAGCTGCCGCCTCAGAGCGGGCGCTTTTGCAGAAAGCAGTTCTCCCTCCACACCGGCAGCCCCCCGCCCTGCATGCCTTCGGCCGGCGGCAGCGAGCACCAGCACCCTCCCCACGACTAACGGATCCGCGGCTTTGGGGAGGGGATACCCCGGGAGGATGGCCTGGGTCTGGACCTGGGCCGAGGCCTGGCCCCGGGGCCGGCAGCCAGGCGGGACAGGAGGCCGAGGCCCGCACATCATCACACCGGTGACCCCTCGCCTCGCCCCGTCCTGCTCCGCGCCCCCAAACTTGGGCACCTCGGGGACCATCCTGGAGGGGAGCGCCCCGAGCAGAGCCGGGGGGGGGACCGGCCGGGGCGGCTCCGGGGAGCCGAGGCCCCGCGGCCCGGCAGCCCCCGCCCCCGCCCGCCGCTCCCTCACGGCCCCCGCCGGGCCGCGGCCCCCCGCTCCGGGGGCGGGGCCTCTCGCGCCTCGTTTGCATAGCGCCCGTTGAGCCACCCTATTGGCCAGGAGAAGGCACGCGCCGAAGCGTCGGCCCCGCCTCTCTCCCCAACGCTGCCCAGAGACGGGGCCGACCCCGCCCCTCCGCGGCGGTGACCACGCCCCTTCCCCCGCCCCCGCTCGGAGGCTGCCTGGAGATGAGAGCCGGAGACAGCTCTGCCCATTGGTCGGCGGCGGGCGGCCTCTGGGATTGGCGGGGCGCGGCGGCGGTGGGCGGGGCGGTCGGCGCGGATTGGCGGAGCGCGCAGGGGTGTGCGCAGGGGGCAGCGGCGCGGAGCGGGGTGCTGGGGCCGCGGCTGGAGGATGGGGGCGGCCGGCGGCGCGGGCTGCTGAGCGGCGCGGAGCCACCCTGGGCACCCCCTTCCCCGCCCGGCAGTGCCGCGCTCCCCGCCAGCATGAACCGGCTCGGCTCCGGCACCGTGGGCAGCGGCACCGCCGCCTCCGCCGCCGGCCAGTACCGGGTGTGCGGCAATTGCCGGAAGGTGCCGAGACAGGTACCGGGGCGGGGGGGACGCTGTGAGGCGGGGGGAGCTGAGAGCGCTGCGGGCGGCGGTGAGGCAGAGACTTGTAGGGGGGATTGGGGGAGCAGAGGCTTGGGGGAGGGGGGGCCGTGGCGTGAGGAGAAACGGGCCGTGGGGCGGCAGTGGGGCGGGGGGCTGAGGCGGTGGGATGGAGGGGGGGCAGTGGGGGGCTCTGGGGCGGTGGGGTGGGCGCTGTGCGGCACCTGGGAGGGTGTGGATGGGGCCTGCCGGGAGGTGAGTGCCTGGGGGGTGGGGGGCAGCGGAGGGGTGCAGGGCGGGGGGATGTGGCCCCAGGGGTGCCGAGGGGTGCCAGGTCCCACACCCCCATTGCCTCCCTCCCCCTGGGACGGTTGTCACTCGCCCTTGCCCCCGGCTGTCCCCCGCCCCCGGGTCTGGGGGGCGCCGGGCCTCCCCGACGGCATGGGGGGGGATTGACGTGGGGCCCAGCGGCGCTTGGAAAGTTTATTATCCACGTATCTCACCGGCAAACCTCATCACCGCGATCTCCTTCAAGCCTTTGTGCGGGGGCATCCGAAATAGGAGCTTCGAAAAAAAAGAGAAAAGCACCAAAAAAGCCCCTGCGCCCCCCCCCCCCCCCCCCCCCCCAATCTGCTAAACCGCATCCCTACAGTTATCAGCAGCTCCCTTGCGCGGACCCTCTTGCTTCAGGAGGAGCGTAACCGCTTTACCACCTCCTCTCGACATCTGCTTAACGGGGAGCATTAGTTGAGGTGCTTTTTGTTTGTCCAGTGCAAATGAATTAAAATTGCTGAGCTGTGCAAACGCGCCGAGTCCGAGCGCCCAAGATGAACGCGATGCCGTTTTTGGTTTTATTTTAATTCAATCTCTCCCGATACACTTCTGCACCAGGTTGGTTCTTGCAAATGCTAAGAAAGCCTGTAAGTCAATGAGCTCAAATATTTGCGCTCTTTGTCCAAAAACTGTTTTTCTTCCTCTGTGGGTCAGGCCAAGTGCCAATCAAAGTTGTTTTTCAAGCCTCTCTTCCCTGCAGTAGGACTGCTTTTTTCTTTCTTCTTTTTTTTTTTTTTTTTTTTTTAAGGGTTTGGTTTTTGGAAAGGAGGTGTGTATTCAGGGGAGGGGGGAGGAGAAACGTTAAAAATCGGTCAGAGAGAGAAGCAGATCTTAAAAATCATGTTTCTCGAATATTTTAATGGAAACAAAATCTTATTAAATGTGCATGCTTGGTATGTGCAGTTATTTTTTCCATAAACTCTTGGATCATATTACAGTTGATACTTGGTGCTCAGCTCTTAGCTCAGCTTGCGAGAAATGTAATGGATCAGAGAAGCACACATCAGCAGAGTCTGATTTTTAACCATTTCATTGCAGGATCAAATCCCTTCTTGGCTTTAACTTGCTGCTGTTACTGCTTTAAGAAAAACAAGTACTTAAAAGAGAGAAGTTCTGCCGGGTTAAAGCCTGAAACAGCTTCAGACTTGACATATGTCTAAAGACATACAAATTAACCGGTGCCAAATATGTCTGTGGAGAAAGCAGGGAGGGAGCTTGCTTTGTTCTGCCAAATAATCAAAATGTTTTGTTGACAAATAAAGTGGTGCTTGGCAGCACTTGTAGATCTAAAATTAAATTTAAATTATTTAATTTTTTTGAAGCTGTTGTTTCATCCTGCTGGGTACGACTTTTTTTGTATACCTCTCTAATATCAGTAGGGGTGGGGGGGGACAGGGCTAGATGTTACTTTTCTGGTAACAGGAAACTTGCCGGATTAGGTTTTTTTGGTTTTTTGGGTTGGGTTTTTTTTTTTTTAAGTAATTTAGGGAGGATGATGGTAAAAGATAGGTACCCAGTTGGGTCTGTTGAGGAAGGCAGCTCAGCACTATCCTGCTTTGTCTGTGGTCATTTCAACTACTTTTGTTGCAAAATTGGGGAAAGAAAAAAGAAACTGAGCGACAGCCCATGAAACCCTCTTGAAATATAGGTGGTTTGTGCTTGCAGTGGTTGTACTAGGACATTGTTGCATCTGTGTTTTAGGCTGGACAATAAACATAGAAGCGCAAGGCTTCTGACTACATCTGTAATTATTTAAAAGTTGGTATAATAAAAATCACTGTAAATTTTAACCTTTTGCACTTCATTGGCAAGCATGCAAGTAGAAAACAGGAAAAAAAAAAAGACTTGGTGGAAGTGAGATGCAAATTTGACCTGAGTCTCAGAGTAATGATCTTCAGATGAGTGCTGCCTCATCTGTTCTTTTGATGGTGTTGGGTTTTTTTTAATGCTCATGTGATAATATACTGGAAAAATGATTGGCCTTAAAACATGTTGAATCTCTTCTGCCCTCCTCAGTCTTAAGGCTTTATTTGAAGCCACTTGAACACTCACAGTTTAGGTAGTGCTGTTGTCAAAATTATAAGGGGCAAAGCAAGCTTTCTACTCAGTGGCATATAATGAAATTTGAAATAGTCTAGCAGGTTTTGGATTCTCATGGGTGAAGGTAAGTTTCTCTTTCAACAGGGATACAGGAAGAGCTAGATGCAGCACGTTAGGTTTCAGCTAATTACAAATTAATCAAAGTTATGTTTTATTATGGAAACTTCTGTTAGGGTAGCGCTAGAAACTTGCTAAGGATCCATGGGTTAAATTTGCCTATGAGAAAGATTTTTCATACTAAAAAGATACAATTTCCAGTTGGGTTTATTGTTACGGGCCACTTTAAATAACCAGATCTACTTGCAGAACAATTGCTGCTAATCTGAAGGGTTTAGACAGTCATAGATATGACAGCTACGTCATTATTTGATTTAGAAAAAAAAATGGCAACCACTCCTAGGTGATGCAGGTTTGGATTTGGCGAGTGAGCTTGTTGAACAGACAACCAAGGCTAATGCTTTGACTCAGCTTAAAATAAATGGAAGAATGAGCAAAATGAGATGAGTAGCTCTGGTTTGTGGGATTGATGGGCGGGCTTTGTAACAAAACTGTGGCATACCAGTAGGGAAAAGTGCTTAAAATGGCCTACGAGTGCTGTAGCCGAGTCTTTCCTAGAGGTGGCCAAGAGCTGCTGCCATTGCAGTAACCAGGACAGCCTCCACTTCTCACCTTTGAAAATCCAACGTGTGGGGGAAGTCCCTGGGCAGGGGAGCCTCGGGGTGTAAATCTGGAGGGGGTCTGGAGCCTGATGGAAACCCAAGGTTCTCCTGCCTAAACAAAATCAATAGCCCAAGCAAGCAAGAAAAGAATATATAGGAAGGGCTCAGTATTTCTTTGGACAAATAACTGCTTCAGGAAGGCTTTTAGGAATAAGCAAAAAGTCTTCAGGGGATGGAAAAATCCGGATATGTCAGGAAATGTAGGAACAGGGAGAGTTTGCCAACTGTTCAAGCTTAGTTGCAAATTGCAAAGCATGTGAAGGAAAAGGTTCTTTTACATGTACATACAAGCTGGTAGGATAGAAAAGAAAATGAGTGTAAACGTCATTCCAGGATTAAATATTTGTTTTGTGTTAGATTTCAGTGAGGGAGATACAAGGGCAACAGCAAAATGGGTGATGGAGGAGTGCAGTTTATAAGCATCCATCACTGTTGGCACGGTGGAAGTGAACCCGGCTTAGCTGACCCTCCTGGCTTGAGCCAGTCTCTGTGCTGCAGTCCTGGATAAAGGTATATGAAATACAGGATCTGTTCCAGGATCATAGACCTACACAGTCAGGGTGATCCTGTGAGAGGGAAATAGCCATCGATATGCTGGACATAATTTTCAGTGCTCCTCATCCCCCCCATGCCAGTCTCGTCCTTTAGCACGAGTCTCAATACTATACAAGTTCCTAAAGCAAATTCTGACGGAAAAGCATACAGATACATGAAAAAAATACGTATGACATGATACCACCAAAAGTAGGTCATGCTAGACTAATGTAAGAGTCTTGATGAGACATCTGCTAGAGTGTCCTCTTCTGAAAGCTTTGAATGGACTAAAACTAGACTTCATTCATTAAACATCTGAAGTAATGTCAAAGGTTGAACTCCTTGCTGCACTAGTAAGTCAGCTCAAATTAAACTTTGGGGCTTTACTAACACAAAATGTTCTAAATACCAAAAAGTTTAGGTGGGTTTGAAAAGTATTTGGGCAAATTCATAACAGAAAAATTAAACAAGACCTGTAAATAGGAAATATCAACACTTTCCAGTATAGTTTCTATATGCTTTCCTGGCTGTTACGTGGCTGCTATTGCCCCCTGGCAGCGACAGGTTACTGGGCAATAGGGACCTTTGATCTGACACATTTTGTCTATTTTTCTGTTCCTGTTAATTATAGAGGAGTGATTCGGAACTGGAGGCAGTGGGGATGGTGGTGGGCCATGCTGAAAGGAGAAGTCACTGTGCTGAGAGGAGACCACCAGTGGATTTTCAAAGGATCACTTGAAACTAATCTGGTTTAACACTGTCCCGAATTGCAATGAGAGCGTGACTGCTTCTCAAAGACACGGCAGAAGTGGTAAATGTTGTTGGTCCAGGGAAAGAGCGGAACATTTCATAGAAAGCTGGGAGACCTTGAGCACTGGCATAGTTAGAAGTGGGGTGAAATCCAGTGGTATGAGCTGTAGGAGTTATAGGCTTGGCTGTTTGTTACTCATAACTTTTAATAAGAGCAATTCCTTGGAAGGAGCAGGGAGAAGGATGTTGGTGTGCAGGAGGACCAGTGTGTGCAGCTTACTATCACCCTGCAGGGCAGTGCCGTTGGGGAGGAGGGAAGCCAGGAAGGATGGACCCTAATTAAACAGGCGCAGAGGGGAGTTCGCTGGGTGCTGGGAAAAAGAGAGTACTGATTTTGCAGAAGGAGACTAAAAGAGTTTGCTTTTTTTAATCCAGCAGAAACAAAGGCCGAGAGGGGATATGATCCGTGTCTATAAATACATCCGATGGTAAGAGCCAGCGAGGAGAAATTAGCTCAAGAGTAGATGGATGTAAAATAGTCATAAATACATTTAGGCTGGAAAATTGAAGTGTCCAGAGGTGTGAGGTTCTGGAAGAGTTTGTTCTAGGTCTGGTGCTGTCAAAAAAAGCACCTACTTTTAAGATAGAAAAATGTGTGAACGTCATTAAATCATGCAGTGCTTACAATAATAGCACTAGCCTAGGCTCAGGGAGTTGAGGTCATATCCAAAAAAAAAAAAAAAGACAGACTTTCATTCATTTTATTGTTCTGTATGGGTGAGTGAGAAAGTAGCCCAAAAGTGAACCAAAAATAGTCTAATGTCAGGTCTCATAAGCCTGTGTAGGCTAAAATATGTGTCACCATGAGTCATGAAGATGCATGGAGATGCTGTTACCTGTTCTGTAGAAATCAAGAGGCCTTTCAAGGACATCTTGACTATTTTGAAGAAAGTCAACCTGGTTCAATCTGTGCTGCACACAAGCAAATGAAAGTTGCTATGCCTTTGCTTGCACCTTGGGTTTTCCACAACACAGTATCTTTGTTGTCGAGTTGCATAGTGTAGTTGGCTTTGGAAATCTGATCAACAGACTTGACTGTCACAGAGAATCTTATTTGGTAAAATCAAATTATGTCTTCCATAGTTTGACCACTCTTAATAATAGTCTCATCATGCTGTAGTTGTCTTAATTTCCGGTTGCCTAGATGGCTTTAAACTCCTAAAGGAGTTCTCAAAGTGATTTGCAAAGTCTGTCGTGAAAACCCAACTCTGTTTGTATTGGTTCTAATTTTAGCAACTTTCTGTTGTGTAAAACATGGTGTCTGCCCTTGGTGTTTGTGTCTTCTAGTCCCCTGGAGCACTGCCGTGGTGAAACCAGCTCAGGCCACTCCTCCACTAACCCTGTGTGCACAGCTAGGGTGAGAAGATGGGTCTTTGAGGGTCCAGAATGTAAAGCTATAAACCAAGAGCAGCAAACCCAACCTTTTAGGACAGTTAAGATTGTCAGCAACAGGCCCCTCACCTTCATCATTTGTTCTTACTTTTTCTGGAAAGATTTGGTTAAAAAAAAAATAACCTAAAGAACAGGAAATAAATGCAGTGAAAATCCAGAGATGACTATGGTTTCTCTCCTTCCCCATCCTCATGAGTCTTGCAGTAATTTGTATCTTTTCAGAGTCTGACCCTTTTAAATAATTGTTCTCCCACCCTCCTGTGTAATTACTGGCTTCGTTGCCTGGGATCAGAGAGCACTATTGCTCTTTGCACGTGTATCTTGAGGGTTCCTGGGTTCTTCCACTTTTGCCTTAAAAGCTAGTGTAAAAAGTTTTCCTTGTACCTTTTTTGTCTTACGTGCTGAAAATGAGAAGGCAGAACTATTAAGTTTTCATTAGACCTGTAATGAGGGTGGCATGAGTGAAATGAACCTCTGGTGAAGGATGTTGTTTTGCAATGAAAAGCTGTCAGAGGTGGCCTCGTAGGAACCACGCTCATTTAGAATAGTCACTTTTATTTAAAAAAAACAAAGCAAAAACACAGTCTTCCCTGAATTACAGGGAGGGAGTGGAGGCAAGAAAGGAAAGAAAGTGGGGAGGAGGATTTTCTTCAAAAGAAACTTTGAGGTTTAGTGTTGGGAGTGGGTTAGCCAAGCGTGGAGGTTGTCCTCTGTTAAGACTTACTGCTGCTGGTAGGAGTGGTGCATTGCATTAGCCAAATCGCAGGTTGTGGTTTGGAGATGTGGACTCTGTGAGCATTTGCTTTAAATTTATGCATATTACCTAATTAATGCTTCAAATTTCACATCTCTTTAAATGGCGGTGTTTTGAAATCTGAAAAAAATAATATGGTTCGTTAAGCATCCTTGGTTTTTCCTCTCTCCCACATTGGCGAGGGAGCTGTTAATACTCGTTCGGTCCTTTATTTGAACCTTTTTTTCTGGCTAGGGAGATTTGAGCGAGAGAAGATAGCGGTATAATTCTCCCCTGGCTTTGTGTAGCTAGGGGAGTTGGTCTGGAGATTTTTATTATCAGATTTCCATTTCCAGGGCTGGAGAATAAGAAGGGATCGCAAGTATCATTTGCTTGGCCAGGCTGAATATTGGCTTTTGTCTAAGTGGGTCAGGCTAGACTGGGGGGAAAAGCGGCGTTTTCAGTAGAAAAGAAATTCGAATTGTCAGGAGAGAGACCTGAGTTAATGAGAAATTGCACATCATCAGCTTTGGAAAAACCTGTATGGAAATAATTTATGCTGTTTAATTTCTCTGTTCTTTGCAGGTGTTCCTGTTTGTATGCAGAGGTCCTTCCCATTGTTGTCTCTGCAACCCAGCTTGGTAGTCTGTGCGCTTTAAGTAGAAGCTATAGGGAGCGTAATGCAGATGACTCAAATATCTTGTGAAATTCCATTACAGGGAGGTAGGGGTATTCTCCGCAAACAATTTTTTTCTGACTGTTTATCAGTCAGTCCATTGAATGCGTTAGGGATAGTTCAAGAAATTTTATGGGGTTCTTGGTATGCCACCCTGGGCAAACTAGTGTTACTGATAATAGGGGAAGCTATGATCAAGGGGTATTAATTTTAAATGTTTCTCTTAACCACTAGTTTCAAATTTTTATTATAGGATGCTTCTTGCATATCAGACATTAGATAACTATCAGTTGGTGCAAAATAGCAGTGCAGATGATAGTTAATATTGTGTGTTTAGGACGCTGAGAAACTATTTTGTTCTTGGTATAGACTGTATCAACCATTGATTTATTAAAATATCTTCGTTCTCACATCTTATTTAAATCGAAAGCAAGATGTTTTGAAGCACAGGCTTTTTTTCTTCTAAGGCATAGTCTTGTGACAGTCGGGGACTTAAGTTAGGGAGGGGCTGAAGAGGGCATAAGTAATGGTGCTCAGGGTAAGAGATGGAAGTCGGTGCTCTTAATCTAGAAAGGCGTCTTAAATCTTTCCTGCATGTCCCTTGTTACCTGAATTAGAGTAAGATAAATAAACAGATAAAACCTCCTGATTAAACACCTTTTTTTTTTTTTTTTCTTGTTAATGACTCTCATATTTCTCCCAAGGTAAGCATCTTGTTTTGTTAGACCAGCAATGGATTTCTAATGGATTCTGAGCTCAGTACCCAACCTAGTGAACTTGGTAACAGTGTGAGGTTACCTGCAGTCCCCTTCCTCAGGGGATCAGATGGGGAAAAAATAATAATGGAGAGGAATATGAAGTATTCCTGGCTTCATGTGTTGTGAGTAGGCTGGAACTGAAGGGATAATCTGCATCACACAAGAAGTAAGTTCCTCATGGACTTGCTCAGTATTGTGTGGTCAGTGTGTGGACCACCCTTTGGATTGTGGTTTAAGTCTTCCAGTGTACACAAATGTTAGGTTAACATGTATGAAAGCCAGGAGAAATGGCATTCTTGAGAATTATGTGGACCCATAGGTCTCTATTATCTCTTCAAGCACAGAAGACATTTGGAAGAAAAGTAAAAGGTGACTTGAAAATCAGGTTTTCATCTCTTCAGAATGAGCAATAAACTCATAAATACAACCAGTATGTCTCAATTGCTGCACTTTGGAATCAAAATGCATAATTGTGTATCTGTTTTAAAGTGTCTTAAATTTGAACTTAGTTTTGACATGAAACTAGAGAGAATTCTAAATTCTTTTAGAGTCAATTGGTACTTCAAAGGATCAATTAAATTATTCCTTAGAAGGGAGGAATGGTTGCAAGGATGACTCCTCACTTGCCGTTTTCACACAAAAATGAACATGAAATGTGACTTGTAGGTAACTTGGGAATTAAGAATTTGTGCTTCTGAGGAATTCCACACAACCTAAGTAAAACAGAGGTATGTTGATGATAGCAAAGAAGTACTAGCTGTCTTGGTGTAAGCCATTCTCAGAGCAGTACAGAGCTGCTTGCTCAAAATCATCTTTTATCTGTCTCTGGGCTGTTTATTACTGCATTGGATTTGCTCTGGCTGGTACCAACAAAACAACTGAAAGCCAGCATATGTTCTCTCCTCTGTATGAATTGTGCAGTTAAAAACTATTTAATAAGACAGTATCTTAACAGCATTGAACCTAATTTAATAGCATGTGCTTGTAAATATGTTTAATATCTCCTGCTTTAGCATGTGGTGAAGGGAGTATAGTTACATTATTGGATAAATGTATCTGGAGGGGTTTTGGCCATATGGCTCTAAATCTGTTTTAATGTAATTATGCCTATTAACTGAAAAAAATAAAAAATATTCCCTCTGAGTTGATTGACATTCTTCTCAGTAAAGCACCCTCGTTGCTGATTAGAGGTGTGGAAATAGTAATTTGTTCTAGTATTTAGAAATTTGATTAGACCTCTAATGAAATGGAGCGCCTACACGCTGTCTAAATATTCTACCTGACACCAGTTGGATCTCATCCAGCATGGAAGAACACTTGAAATGTTGCTTTACTACAATATGTTTTGTGTCTTAAAATCAACTGTGTTGCCTGCATGCAAATACCCACTTGGCTGTTGAGCGGGCAGAGTGAACCTTGACCCTCCCTGGAAATCGGCATCAGGATTTGATTATTCCGCTGAGCACTCATTGCCTTACTGCAATAACTAGCTTAGAGTTAGAAAATTAAGGCATCTGTTTATGTGGAAGCACCCATGCTACTAACTCCATAAGCTGGACTTCAGAATGGTTTGCACACCTGTGTTGTATGTGGCATGAAGTGCAAATGAGGTAGAAGCACGCTGTTAAAGCTCACAAGTTGTCACTGTTCTTGTGCAATAAGAAGTTGATAACAACACACTATAAATGAAAATTGAAAGCATCACATTTCTCTCCCTGTTATAAGCTGGCTTGTTCTATTTCCTCCAAAAGCTGATTGAAGCACCCGTTGGGTGCTGTGGCAGCTGTTCTAGCACCCATATTTTAAGTCCTCTTTAACTCAGTTGCAGCAGTTTTTGCTCAAGAGCACTACCGCCGGAAAACTCTAAATCAGGACTCTTCGTTAGCATTCTGCAGTGGAAACTTCCAGTCCCTAGTGGTAGGAAACACATTAAAACAACGCTTCAGGTGCATGATGTCCGTTCATCAACAGTTCGTTTTGACTGGTTAGCTTCTTCCTCTGAAATACAGAAAATAATCTCTAATGTGTCTGAACTAGAATCAGATACAGCCTTTTGTCTTCTTCCTTGCAGGTTTTTTTTATTCTGTTTCTCCACCATATTTAATATTTTTACATTTTGCAGTCTTCATTTAAACAAATATAGTGGAAGTGTTGAACCAGAAGAACTCCAACTAGTTTAAGCTGTATTAATGCTTCAGGAGACTCTTGAAATTTTTTTTCATCTTCTGTTCCTTCCAGAAAACCCAGACAAACTGTTCGATAACATTAATAGTTTAAGTTTTGCATTACTGGGGAAAGATTGGACAAGGCAGTAACATCAGGGATCATGCAGGTAGAACCTGCTTTGAGATAAGTGACTTTTATTCCAGCAATTTCAAACTTCTTGTCTCACTTCAATGCTGGTGCTTCACAAGTAGTTAGAAGAAAAGGTGTGTTGGTTGAAAAGGTCAACTGTAGCGTAATTAAAGGCTGAAGGAGCCTGCAGCCGGTGTTGTAGTTCCTCAGGGGAGATGGAGCTTGGTGCTTGTTACAGCTGAGCAGAGGATGAGTGGAAAGAGAGCAGTCTGCACCGAGGGAGGGTATGCTGGAGCCGTCTTTCACACATGGCTTAGAAAAGCAAAATGGGAATGGAGGTGGAAGGAAGGTCTCCCTCCATGCCCCTGCTCTTTATGTCACTGATGCAAAAGGTATTAGATAAAGCTGTAGTTACTTGACCTATTTATCCAACAGAAACTTGCAGTACAAGCAAAAGCAGTTTGACTATCCAGCACTGTTGCTGTTTTGTATGGGACACTCCTTTGGGTTAAGCTGTGCCTCATGAATACTTACAGGCAGCATCCAGCTTCCGACATGAGTAATTTGTCTTGTTTGAGAAGCTAGGTCTATGGCGTTGGTTCTTGTTTCCCAGAAAAGTTGGAACACCCGTTGCATGGTCTAACTTCTGTCTGTACAGAGCTAAGCTGGGTGCAAATAAAGGCTGTGAAGGTGTCTCTTCAGAGCTGGACCTACTCTGATGCAAAGGTCTTAGTTTGGGTTTGGTAACTTCATTCAGAAAAAGGGCAAGTAGGCTGGAATGCAGTGGAGTGTCTCATTAGGCAATGCATGTTAATCACTATTCTGTAGCTACAGAAGACGTTATTCAGGCAGAGTATAAAACAAGTGGTTTTATTATTTCTGTAGTACTTGCTGGTGATTTTTTGTACAGTCATTAAGTCACTAAAACATAGCCAAAAGTCCTCTTAGCAAAAGCATAACCAGTAATCTGAGGAGACGGTAGCGCCTGTTAGCTCTGAGGTTGGAGGTAAATCTGAAGTTCTGCCAATCTGCTGGCCTAGACGGCTGAAGAGAGCAGGAATAGCTGATCTGTCTCTGGACATGTCTGTATTTACATGCAATAAATCTTCTATAACAGTTACGAGTCTTAATTTTTGAAAATCGGCATCTCTTTTAAGCTGTCGGGAAAATACATTTGTACCTTAGGTCTTTGCTGCCACCAGCTCAGCCATGTTAAGTCTTTGTTTTGGAGATTGTATCTCAGTAATGACTCACTTTGGTAAGATATAGCTTAAGATGCAAAATGTTCTTTAAAAAAAAAAAAAAGAAGAAAGAGGAAGAAACTGCCTTACTGCAAGTATTGTTACGGTCGTTCCAGCAAGTTGGTGGCTTTCAGATGTGCTTCTGAGATGAAGCCCTTCCCCTGTTGGTCCCTTGCCCAAACCTCTCCCAGACTAATCAAACATAAAACAGTTAGCGTGTCAGCTCCTTGCTCATTGTAAAACAGTCTCCAGCCTTTGCAAGCAAGACTCCTTGGAGAAATAATTTGCCCTAATTGGTGACTATTTTAGGATTTCCTATCAGGTGACGAATCAAAAGGGCTCACCCGTGGTTTTCCATCTGTGGCCCTTAGCACCCATAAGATTTCTCTGGACTTCTTTCAAGGAGGCTGTGTAAGAAAATTTATTTCAGTAAACTCATATGCATGGTGTAAGTACCACCTTCTTCTGAAAAATGCTTATGAGTCAACTAATCAAAAAAGGCTTAAACTCCTGGCTTAGACAGCAAGGCGCTTGCTCTTGGAAATTGTACCTTTAGGCTAGAGGTAAAGCGTGTTAGGGAGATTTTATTTTTTGTCTGGCACGTTCTTTCTGTTTGAGTCATCAACCAAAGAAAGATGGCAAAAAAAGGTGCTTCTCTCAAAGCAGAGCATTGCTCCTTTTGGACGTCCAGAGGGACTATCCGTTTCCAGGCAGAGCTGTGAGAACAGCATCAGTGTTCCTTACGTTATCTGAACTGTAACAAAGATGCTCAGTGGTCATCAGCTGTACGTGAGCATTCGTCTGAGAAACTTGTGCCAAGGGGGCTTCTCATTTTTTTTAAATTTTCAATGGATTAACTTTTTAAATTTTTAGGAACATTGGCCACAAGTTCTGCTTGCTATAAACTAGAAACCTTATGTCAGCCTCATGATTTAGTATTTTTATGTCGGCTTGAATTTTAATGTGAACAGCTTAGCTGAGGTTCTTCAGGTAGTATAGCCAATGTCTGCTTATATTCTTCCAGGTAGATACCATCAATCTAAACAAGCATCATCTGCCCATCAAGTGAGTAAGGAAGGTACATATTTATATTGTCTTCATGTTTTAACTCTTCAGGGTTTTTTTTCTTAACCTTTTTCAGATCTAAGCTGATGTCACTTCTGATGAGGCACATTCAGAAAAGGGGAAAAAATAACTTGCTTCCTAACAAAAGTGTTAGTAAATAATTATAATGTAATGTACTCAAGATTATGAATTAAATTATGTGATACCACCCGTGTTGAACAGACAGTGTAGGCATGTGCTCACCCAGGCACTGAGGAGCTCCATAATGTGGGCTGCATCTTTTAGGCTGGATTAGCACAATGCTTGTTTCCACAACAGTCCAGTTTAGTTGAAGTGTCTCTTTGGGTGATGCCAATTCTTAAATATATTAGAAAATGTATTTCATTTTTTTAATAGCATTTATAGAATAAATAGTATTCTTGCACCAATCTGCTGCAGATATAACAGCACTAGAGCAGGTCAGATCAAAACTCAGTGTCCTGTCTCTGACAGTGGCCAAGGGAAGGTATCTAAGGCAGAGGACACGGAATGGAGCAAGTGCATTGTGACACTCCCTTGGCACTGTCTCCCAGTCTCCAAGTATTTGCAACTTGAAAACTTCCTGAGCTGGAGGTGGTTTCTCCATATTTAATAACCGTTCTTGCATTTCTCTTCCTTGAACAATTCAGTTTTAAACACACGCCGACTTCAAGTCCGCAGCGTCTTACGGCAAGGATTTCCGCAGCTTAGTTGTGCATTGTGGAAAAGGTGAAGTATCTCTCCTTGAGCTTGTCGCCTGCTGGTTGGTCCCTAATCCTTTTATTGGAGGTGGTAAAAGCACGCTATGCATGGACTGTGACAGCCAGGAGGCAATCAATTAAAATACCTTGACATGCTTGTGACAGCAAGCTCAGCAGTTCAGAGTAGCTTTCCAAGACTCGAGCTACCGTGTTTCACAATCCTGTGTGAAAAAGATGGCAGAAAGCTAGCTCGGGGGGCTCCAGTGTGGAGCTGAGCACATTTCCCTCTTTTATCTGGGTGAGAGGATTTGTTTTTCTGCATTTTGGCAAGTTACTTCCATGACTCTTAAGATAGTTCCTGCACACAGACTCAAAATAACTGCTATGATCATTTTTCACATAAAATGTGTGGGAAAAGCAGTTTGAAAACCCATGCTTCTGCCATCTGCTTGACTTTCCTATGTCTCAGAATAGAATTTGGTTTTTTATAGTACCTGGTAAGTGAAAGGTGCTTGGGAGCATGCTTCTGTAACAGCATATTCTGAGACACTATTTATTTGCTCAGTAGTAGTTTTTATCGAGCTGAAAACACTACAAGGACACAGACTTACCAAGAGGGAGTGTCGGCAGGGACACGTGGTGAGTTTATTTCTGCAGTGTGGGGCTTCTGCGATTTTAGCTTTTCCTTGAGATGCAGCGAAGAAGCAACTGTGATACGCTTCAGGTAACGATATGCTCCTGTGCAGCGGCTGCGCTGCTCTTCCGCTAAAATTCAAACTTTCCACTAAAACGCCCTGGTTCGATGGTTCTCACCAGTTGGCCGAACAGGGGAGCAGGCAGAGCGCATCGCCTCCTGCATTTTAAGAGAACAGCTACAAGAAGCAAGAGCTGTAACCAAGCAGTGACATTGTGTGGTGAAATATTTGGTGCAAAGTAGTGGAAGTGCCTGGGAAGCAGGACTGCATGGTCTGAGGTCTCACAGCTACAGGTCAAACAGCTTTTCACATTGGAGAGATCCTCAGACTTCGCCTTCTTGAGTTGAACGCTGGTGGATTTCCACACTTCGCTAGTAAAGATTTTTCAGCGTTTGGTAGTTAGTAAATATGTAGTGTTTGACAATAGTCACGAACATTGCTTGACTAACACCTCAGCCAGCAAAATACCTTGTGTGGCCAGGACACCAGTGCAGCCTTGTTGCTCCGGATAGCCTATCATGCAAGTAGTTGGAGCTGGGAAGGAAACAATTTTAGCGAGCTGGTGCAGAGGTCAGAGCCCAGCTTCCTCCCCTGCAACTGCGGGGGGATTGAGATGCTAATCAGAGGAGGATATTGTTACTATTTTTTCCATTAAAGTGCAAAGGTAGGACTCTGTACTTGCTGTGAGCAGATCTCTTTATGATACTATTCAGTCTGAACTGTCTAGCTTCATCATTTCAACTGAAAACTCAGCAGTGGCTGAATTAACGCTTGTCTGGTTTCTCAAGCAGGTTGTGCAGCTGAGCTCTACGCGCCCGCCTGACTTAGGAACTGTTAATCAAGGACTTCTTTAAAACTGTTAGCCAAGGACTTCTTTAAAGCTAGCTTTAAATACTTCTAGAAGAGCTGCAGTTGTACTAGTGACCGCAGTGCAGGCATAACCTTAAGAGTCTCACCCTTGGTAAAAATCTAAATCGTAGTGTTTAAGGCACACTGCGCCTGAATTGTGCCTCTCTGTGCTCTTTGTCATCATGAATGCGACAGCAGTGCCAAAGAGGAGAGGTGAGAGAATGCAGCCTCGATGCCGGTCCCTGGTTAAACAATTCTCCCAGTCTGCTTTTATAGTAACTTGCACTTAAGTGCATCTTCCTTCCTATAAACCCTTGGTGAGCATGATCTCTGCTGGAATACTGCAGCACTTGAGGATGTTCCAGCATGAATTGCAATGGAGTCCGTTAAAGGTTTTCTTTAAAATACATTGTTGGAGTATTTTGCTGTGTACTGGTCTTACATTAATCTAATATTTCAAACATTTAGCATCTTTGAAATACTTTAAAAAAAACCCAAACCTAAGCCATTTTCTTCACAGTAGAAGAATGCCATTATGGATGAACACCATTCAATTTTGCTTGCTTACAAGGCATGTATTTTCAGATAATACTTCTATTAAAAATTCGGTAGAGCATTCTTGGGAGGCAGTTCTGCCAGAGATACATGACAGATTTACATAACCCTAGGGGTCTTTCTCTCTTTTTTTTAATATGCACTGGTTATGCCTCTCCGATTGGCGGTATGCCCAATAAATCAAATGTGTGTGCATTTATGAATTGAAGTATTTAACCATTCAATTACTGTATTGTAAAGAGGCTGTGCTATCAGTAGTTAATTTAGGTATTAATTCAGGCCTGTCAAAGCAGCTGCTGTTTTATCTGTACTTTCTATCAAATGTTTGTTCTACCTGTTGGCAGTGGTTTGCTGTGTGGATCAAATGGGGAAGTCGATATGGTCTCTCCGTAGGAGGACAGAGACCACATGCGTGACCACGGCTGCTGCCCTTGCACCGAGCACGCAGCCTCCCGAGCACGTGGGACCCCGCTGGCAGAGCGAAACCGGGCTTGGTTAGATGGGCTGTGCTCGGGCAGGACGAGGCAGCCCTCTGCATGGGAGGCGGCGGATTAAAGGATATGCCGTGCTGCTTCAGAGGCTCTTCGTTAGCAAGCAGCGTTGCTGTCCTGGCTGGTGATGAGGCAGATTAACTTGATGCAGTTTTGCCAATTTAGTGGCTGAAGGCTGTGTTCCCCAAACAAGATAATATTGGTCTGTCTCAGTATTGGACTGTCTCAGTCCAAGTCAGACTTGGACTAAATCTGAAGGTGGAAGCGGGCCAAGGTACAGATAAAACAAGTCCCAGCTTAAACCGCTGAAGTTTTCCACTGTAACTTTTGCCCTTGATATCTGATGCTGTTGAAACATAGAAAATGCTCTTCTGCTGTGCTCGTAGGATTTTGAGTCATCTGGATGATCACAAGATCTTCTGTCCTGAGGGCATTTCTTGGGGAGCATACAAACTCCAGTGTTACCATTGGGTGCGTGGGGAGAGAAGGAGGCGAGGTTCTCCATGGACTGATAAGAGGGAAGCTTTGTTTCTCTCTTTTCCCTCCCCACCCCCCCTTCTTTTTTTTTTTGAAGGCTGAAGTAGATCAGAAGACCATTTGTTGTCTGCTAGTAGTATGTGTCTTGCCTAGCTTCAGACCATTATGTTTGATCTGCTTTACCATGGATTCCTGTTAGTCTATGGAGGAAAACCAAGCCTTTCCATGGCACAATTGATCTCATCCTCAGCGAGACATCATCTTTCTTTTTTGGTTGTAACCAAGGTCCAGCTGGCTAACTCTGATTCGCATGTCTGTGTTTGGTCAGTTGAGTTTCAGCCTTGGTATCTGATAAGGATTGGGGCATGGATAAGAACTCAGATTTTGAGGTTTGGCTTAAATTAGATGGAAGTGAATCTCTAGCAGTGATTCACTGCTAGAAGAAGTGGCTGTTTGTCTCTCATCCTTTTCATGTGTTAATAATCGATGTTTAGGTTTGACTGCTGGCATCTTCAGTTGAGCAAATCTCGTGAAGATCTTTCAATTTTTCCAATCACGACCCTCAGCCTTACTTTCTCGGTTAGATGTACTCTGTCCTTCAGTTACATCAAGATTAAGTTACAGGTGTGTCTTTTATTTGATATATTCAGCTCTAATCTGACAAAAATACAAAACACAGTTCGACTTTTTAAATAAAGAGGTGTTTTGCAGCATACCTGTTACTCTGACATTTGACTTGCAGTCCTTGCCTGTCTGCTCCCAGTTGCAGTTGAAGGTTGGTTTTGGTTAATAGCTGTAAATAACTTTGAAATTATCTCCAGGACAGGGAGAGTGATGCGACCCAAGTAGGACTAGAAGAGGGTGTAGATGTAGGCTTTCTTTATGAAAAAAAGGAGATAGGCTTTTCTGTCAGTAACTGCATAGTCCCTTCTGAGTTTCTCTCCCTTGGATTGAGTGTACCGGGTATCTTTCAAAGATCGAGGAACCGCTGTTGGACTTCTGCTGCTTGGCCATCCATCTTGGGTTGGGTAGAAATTGCTGCCCTTTGGTTTCTAATTAGTGTGGATTGTGTTCTTAATAGCTGGTGGAGGGATGGGAACTTGGGATAGGCTTCCTTTTATTGTGTGAAATCCAAAAGGGCTGTAACCTGTTACCAAAGCAAAAGCTCCCCATCAATTGTACTGCACTGGCTCTCTTCCCAGCTCCTTGCACCACTTCATCAGCTGTTAGGCACAAAGATGCCAAATTCTTAATGTTAAAAGTGGCTGTTTTAAGTATTTTGAAATGCTGTTCTGTAAAAAAGATTTCCTACTGTTTGACTTCCTCTGCTAATTTTCATCTTTATCGCTTAGTTTGCATTTTTGGAGTTGTACGGTCTGTTAAGAGGAAGAAACCGTTGCAAAATCACTTGAAATACCCTTAGCAAATGACTGTAGGCTGGGACTTTTACTTTGTGAACTCTTAACATTTTGACATTGTTTGTTCTGAACATCTCTTTTATTGCTTCTGGAGATATGTCCTGGGTTTAATTATAGGAATGAGGCAGTCGTAAAAAGGAGTTCTGCACTGTCAGCAAATAAGGTGTTGTGCATCATCCAAATTACTCCTTTTCACATTTTCTCTTTTGTCTTTTGGCTTTTCTTTCTCTAAGGAAATTGGTTTGAAAACCAGGACACCAAACTTTATCCTTCTAATGTGTATCCAAATTTTTGAAGTTGCAACACAAACTTAATTTAAGATGAATTGCAGATATATTCTGAAGCTATAAAGCTCCCGATTTTATTAGATGAGATGCCATAAACAGATTTTTTCTTTAAAAAATGATACATCTGTAAATGTTTGTCAATAAATTTCAAAATTTCACAGCTTTGATGAATATACTTTTTTGTTCTTGTCAATCAGAACCTCCCAGGAGTACTGACATGTGAAGGCAAGTAAACTGTGTCTATTTGGTTTTCCTTTTAGTCAGCAAGACTGCGTGTAGCTTTAAATATTATATTAATCCTCTATAAATTTATGAAAAGTATTAAAGTTTCCACCTAAAATGAATTGGATGCATCCGGAACTTCTGCCATGTTTCTAAACAGCTCTTCCTCTGACAAAGTTAGGTGAATAAATTAAAATGCAACTTGGCATACGTAGAAATAAACAAAATCCCTCTCTCATCCTAAGGAAGGGTTTGAATAATAGTAGAAGCTAAGATACAATCAGTGTTCAGGTAATTTTTTTTTTTCATGCTTTCTTCTGTCTTCAGCGAGGGTAGAATGAGCAGACAGTCCAGTATAATTGTAAAATTGTATTAGGCATTAATGAACCCCAGAGCATTTGGCTGTGATCAGAGCAAATGGAGGTGGACCCTGCTCCGGGATCCAAGAACCAAGAGTGGAAATGTGTTCAGTAAGCAATAACAGGTAGGAGAGGCCAGTCTGTAGGTAGGGTTTTAACCAGCAGCAGCAAATAATACTGCCTGTGCCGTGTGAACTCAAATACAAGGCATTTGTGTATGCCAGACTGAAAACCAAAAGTGGGCTCTGTAGCATCCAGTCCGTGAGATTGAACTGGCATTTTTTGAAGAACTGTAAGGTAAATCTGAGACTGGGACAAAATCGATCCCTTTGGGGAAATTCAGCCCCAGATAGGGAGTCCTAAACCCAATTCTCCACTCCCACCCTCAGTGTCCAAACACCCGGTGCAGCCAGCAAAGGCCCGAAGGTAACCTGGCTCAGTGTCACTAGGTTTGAGGGTAACCCAAACCACACTCCAGGTACTGTGACCACTGCCATGGTGCCCAAGACCTGCATTAAGTATCATTTAGGATGCTTAAGGGTATCCAGGGCATCCATAAGGACTGGCAGACACTATACGTACTTTTGGGAAGCCCATTCTCTTCTGGGGCGGTGGTTGGATGCCAAGCAGGAGACTCCAGGCAGTCTTGAATGGTGCTCAACTCCTGTTTTTAATGACACTATGCCTCGCTCTCGCTTTCTGCTGGAGAAGGAGTTTAGGCACCTCAAAGAAATGGAGACGTCTCCATGTAGGTGTCCCAATGACGGACTTGACTCCAGATTATTGCCGCAGATGGTAATGTGTGTTATAAAGAGATAGACCGCTGAATTTGATAACAAAGATCCTTAGAAATGCTAGATGGTAGCAAAATTGCTTGTAGATTATAATATAAGAAAAGGTGTAATAAATAAGAAATACATACACCTCACCTTCCCCCCCAAAAAAAAATTCCTGCTTGGTTAGGAAAAAGAGTTTGTTCTTCAGGAGAAGCTAATTTTGGGGTGCCCTTAGGATTTATATTTGAACTAATGCTGTTTATTATCCTGATGTCTTTACAGTAGTGGCGGTTTTTGTCGGAGTAGAGGCTCTGAGCCCCTTCATGGGTGTTTCCCAGCCGCTTGCGCTGCTCCAGGAGTTCGCAGGGGCACGAGCGGCAGCATCGCCACGACTCGCAAAATTCCCTCTTGAGGTGCAAAATGTTTCTTCCTGGTGATTTTTTTTGTTCCCCCCCACTCACAGCATGACCAGTTGATGTCGAGTTCAGGATGAATTCGTTTTTATGTGCCACGTGCATGAGAAGCCCCTGTACACCCGCGTCAGTGCAGCCGCTTGCTTCTCGCCTGTGCTTTCTGCGTTCATGGGTATTCACAAGTACTTCCCAAACCAGCTGTTCGATCAGCCCCGCCAGCTCGCGGTTCCATTCTCAAATAAAACAGCCTCCTTTTACAGCTTGCTAAAAACAGTTGTTTCTTTAAAGCTTGAGGACGCGGTGACTCATGTGATAGTGAAGAGAAAGAAGGGTTATTCTTTTGCTGTAAGCTTTGGGAGGAAAGCCGCCGTGCTGCCTCAGCACTGGCCAGGCTCGTGCTTGCTCCCGCTTGGGCTTCACGGCCGCGTTGCCAGCTGAGTGGCTCTGGCATCCCTTCCTTTGCCGCGGCAGCCCGGCAGCTATTTGCGATGCAGGTGCCATGTCCCAGTGCCCACCGCCCCTTGGCTCTGGAGGGAAGTCACTGCCACAACTAAAAATAAACCCGTGAGACGGCAAGTCGCAGCTTTTGGCTCTGAGGGGTTTGGGCAGAGCTTGCCCAAGAATGAAGGTGTTTCTTGCAAATTATAGACGTGCAAATGGGAAATGGTTCCATTTCATCGCTGTTAAAATTCCTGATATTTCGCTCCTGACACCGTTCCAAGTGCAGCTTAAGGAGAGAAAGCAAGTCACAGATAAAGCTTGCTCAGGCCTGTTCTTTCAGGAATTCCTGCAGCAGCTCTCCCGTGGTCTGCAGAGGTCTCGTTCTGCTGTCCGACACCGCGGCGTGCTACTGCAAAGCCTGCTTCTGGGCTCTGCCTTGCAGTGGCCCCTCTCCCAGTAACCTGCTTGGGCTCAGTTTTCTCTGCTTATCTTTGCAGCTCTTCATCATCTTTCTCCTTCCGAAGAAGCTCCCCCAAAAAAGGCTCTAGTTTTAATGTAAGTGGAGTTGGTTGCAAACCTTTTAAGGTAGCTTATTCATACTCCGGCAATGCGTTTCTGGAGGAACGTGAAGCAGAAGATGGCTGGTGTACGTGTGTACGGCGTTTTGGTTGCTGAGCAACCTGTTTCTTGCTTCAGCCACTTAGCATAAGAATCCAGTTCCAAATAAGATATTAGGGACGCCGGCTGACTTACCAATATCTAGGGTAACCTGCAAGGACTAGTTGGACAGGAAAACGAACCCGCTTTCTTGGGAAATATGAAGCTTTGCAAGAACTTTCACCATAAAGGACCATATACGCGCAGTGTTGCTTTGTAATTCCCATATGTAGTTTTTCATCTTTGGGTTCTTGGGTAGACCTTAAATCACTGCTCTAGATAAAGTGTGCCCAGAAGCAGGGGTTCTTATCTACAGTTTGACAAAGCCAACGTTATCTTTCTCAATTCTTGTAAACTTCCCATGTTTTTATTAATAGCATCCTGAGAACTTGGGCAACCAGATGATGTTTGCTCCTTTTCTTCTGACAAGCTTGTTTTAACCAGTTTTAATAAAATGAAAGCTTTGGCATGAAGGCAAAGTAATCTTCCGTGTTGATGGAAGGGAAGAGTATACACATCTAATATAGAAAAAACCCAGCTCCCTGAAAGTGTGCCATGATTAGACTCACCAACTTGAATTATTATGTTTGGGGTTTTGGTTTTTTGTTCTTGCTTTGGTTGTTTGTCTTGTTTTTTCCAGGCTTGTGTTTTTTAGAACTATCTCCACCCAAAAGGAGCTGGGTTTTGTCCTTTTTGTAGTATATTTAATACACCTCAGTTTTTATGTCTGACTATCTCCTTGGCTTTCTGTCATCCTTCACAGGAATTAATCGGAGGTACTTGCCTATGTTCATCCACCCAAGTACCATTTCCTCCTTTCCTTCTCAGCAGTAGCTTATCTGCAGGGTCAATAGCAGTCACACTGAATGGGGAAACACGGGAACAGAGCCCAGATCCCGCTAGAAAAAGCATATGCATTTTTTTGCCCTGGTCTGGCCTCAAGGACCAGCTTTGCAGAGCCTGAAGAAGCAGGTTATAGGTCAGAGAGCGAGATGGAGAAGGCAGTGGTTCAGCTCTTGTTTAGACCTGTGTTCCAGCAAGAGCTCACAGTTGCAGCTATCCAAGTTGTCTTGCTCGCACAAGCTGCTTCCTCCAGATTATTCAGTATGAAATGAAGGTTTTAAACTCTAATATCCAGATAACCTTCATAAAACAAGTAAAATGCAACCTTAATAGTAATCTTGGAAAGCATTTCTTTTTTTAATGTTGGCAGAAATGACTGGCTGCTAGCAAGACTCTGTATTTAAAGCTAGAAGATGCTTCCTGTGCCTTGTGTAGCTGTGCGAGGAAGGGGTTGCATGTGCAGATACCCGGTCTCTCTACACCCTTTCTTCTTACTGTAGACTGAGTACATTTGATTCGTAAGAACTATTTTATGGTATTTTGGGGCTGTGACAGCAGGCAGCGGTTGCAGTAAGTTGTCTCCTGGCTGCTGGGCTTCACACAGTAGATCCAGCTTATTTCTGCATCTTTTAGCAGCTAATTATTCCAGAGTCACAAATCTAATTGTCCTGCGAGAGTTTGCTTTCCTGCATAATCACTGCTGATTTTTGCGTGTTTTTTCATAATCTAATTTAGAAAGGACAGGATGTTTTTAAGGAGCAGGACAATAGTTACGCAGCTCCAGTGGCTTCATTTTCCTGTGTGGAAATCGGTGGCACACTCCTTCTGGGACCAGCGCTGCTGTTCATGCATATGGCGGTTAAGCTTAAGCCCCCTGGTAGGAGGTATTTAAGGGTCATTTGTTATGGAAAACCTCGGACTTTTATGTTAGGGGCACGAAATATTTAGCATGCAAATCCGATACGGCTCTTGATGGATAACTTATTAAGTCACTAATGCTGCGGTGCAATTAGCGACTTGAGAAAGGGTGCAGCCATAGTTTCCAGATAGGTGGGATATAACCATAAAGAAGAAAAGACAAGAAGCAATGGCTTTAAATTACTGCAAGGGAAGTTCAGGTTAGACATTAGGAAAAGTTTCTAAAGATCCAAGGAACTAAATGACCTGGAGAGACAGAGGAACCTCCCGCAGGGTCTTTAAGAGGAGGTTGGACCAATGTTGGTCGGGAATGACGTGGACAGTGCTGGTCCTGCCCCTGGTGAACCCGAGGAGCAGGCAGCCTCCCCAAGGTCCCCTGCACACCTCTGGCTGTCCGCAGCCATGCTGTGAAAGCCTCCACAGTTTATCTTAGTTCAATTTCTTATCCCTAATAAATCAAAAAAGTCCTCTGGCTCTTGTTACGCTATCAGCCTGTTCTGTACTAAATATATCATCCTCGAAGGGCGTTTCATGACTTCTACCTGGGGTTTGCGCACCAAGGCTTGTACCGCATGTGGTGTTTTCCTCCGGGCTCGGCAGCTGAGCAAGGCGGCCATTTCGTCGGGTTTCTAGAACAAGTCTTTAATTGGGTCTTGCTGGTTTGCGTGGACTGTGCTTTTCATGCCAATATCGGGCACACAAAGTGCTTTCGGTCTTCTCAACGCTGAGGATCTCATTAGATGCTGATATTGAAGAAAACAACGTCTTGCTTATAATTTCCCGATGGTGGCTTTTTTTCCTGTCCACTTTCTGAACTTCCATTCAATCCAGTAAATGGCTAATTTTAGCGTCGTGGCAAACGTTTTACTGCTGTTGTCTATTTATCTTCAAACTGGTCTATAAAGCAATCGGGATTAGATTTTTGGGGTTTTTTTCTGTCTTATCCCTTGCCAAAATTGGTGCCGTTCATTCATGCAAAGTACAGGGGATGCAAAGCTGATCTAACCAATGTGGTGTGATGGCTTCACCTCCTCAGTGGGCTGTAAAACACTCAGGTGGCCTTGGGAAGAGAACCTAATCCAGGCCTTGAAGATCTCATCTTGCAAGATAAAGCATATTAATATGGTATTCCTGACGCTGACCGAATTATGTGACTGTTTTGCAGGAAAAAAGAGTACAAGTCTCCCCGCCATTGACAAGAGGACCAAGTGCCTTTATACCAGAGAATGAAGTAAGTTTGCGGTTAGCTGGGCTGGGCGGGTGGTGGCTTTTAAAATGGAAATACTGAAGGACCGTTTTACAATCCTGCTTGCCCAGTGGTACTCAGATGAGCTTCTCTGCGAGCAAAAGCAATGGTTTCTCTGGAGCAGGCTCCAGTGGGTAAGAACCACCCTGCCCTTTCACACAAGTGGGGCCATTTGACATCTTTTTGGTCGTCAGCACTCCTGGATGCAGCCGTGAGTGCCGGCTCTGCTCTTCTCATGGGGGATGATCACTTACTACTCTTAATGCCAGGCCTAAGGGGAGGCATATCCAGTATTGCAACGGTATGATTATACAGCTGTCAGAGCAGTGTCTGACCTTCAGTTTGAGAGAACCTGAAAATATGACTAACTCCTTAGACCGTAACTGTGGCTCTTGAGAGAATTTACAGTTGAAAGGTACAGTTTGACTTCAAACTCAAGATTTCTGCCCATGATTTAATGTTCAACTTAATCCTTGGTTTGCAGCTTGCTGCAGTAAGTAGAAACTTTGTTATGGTGGTGTTCTCCTGTGATCTCAATCTTCACAGAGCATTATTGCCTGGTACGGCCCTCAGACTATTACCCCCTACTGCTCTTCCATGTGGGGGGCGATGAAGCTGCCACACGAAGTCCTAGGGCGATCAAAAGAGACTTCAGGGCCTTGGGACGGCTAGTAAGGGACTCTGGAGCACAGGTTATTTTCTCCTCTCTCCTTCCAGTTGTGGGCAGCGACACAAGAAGGAACAGAGACACCCAATCTCTTAACTCATGGCTCCGTGGCTGGTGTCATCGCCACGGATTTGGTTTTTTTGACAACGGGATGGCCTACACAGCACCGGGTTTGCTGGCGTCTGATGGGATTCATCTTTCTCAAAGGGGAAAGAGAATCTTTGCTCAGGAACTTGCGGGGCTCATCGACAGAGCTTTAAACTAGACCCGAAGGGGGAGGGGGGTAATATCAGGCTTGCCCGAGGGAAGCTGAGGGATGATGTGCCACGGTTAGAGGGAGCGGGTGCCAGCGAGGGCACTCAGCCTGTGTCTCCGAGATGTGTGGGGTACGCTGGGGCACAGCCGAAGTCGAACAGAGTTGAGCCAGGGGATACTGAGGCAATGGGAGCCAAGAGGGAAACGCCAGTGAAACGCCTCAAAGCACGCAAGGGGTGTTCTTCTATGAAGGAGACATGGACGACAGCCCAGCTGAAGTGCCTCTACACCAATGCACACAGCATGGGCAACAAGCAGGAGGAGTTGGAAGCCATTGTACCTCAGGAAAACTATGATATGGTTGCCATCACGGAAACATGGTGGGATGACTCACACAACTGGAGTGCGGCGATGGATGGCTATAAACTCTTCAGAAGGGATAGGTGAGGCAGGAGAGGTGGTGGGGTAGCTCTATACGTTAGGGAGAGTCTGGGTAGTTTAGAGCTCGATGATGGTGATGATAGGGTGGAGTGTCTATGGGTAAGAATCAGGGGGAAGGCCAACAAGGCAGATATTGTGGTGGGAGTCTGTTACAGACCCCCCAACCAGGATGAGGAGACAGATGAACTATTCTATAAGCAGCTGGGAGAAGCCTCACGATCGCTAGCCCTTGTTCTTGTGGGGGACTTCAACCTGCCGGATGTCTGCTGGAAATACAATTCAGCAGAGAGGAAACAGTCTAGGAGGTTCCTAGAGCGTGTGGCAGATAACTTCCTGACACAGCTGGTGAGCAAGCCAACGAGGGAAGGTGCCCTGCTGGACCTCTTGTTCACCAACAGAGAAGGACTTGTGAGCCATGTGATGGTTGGAGGCCGTCTTGGGCAGAGTGATCACGAAATGATAGAGTTTTTGATATGTGGAGAAGCGTCGAGGGGGGTCAGCAAAACTGCCACTTTAGACTTCCGGAGGGTGGACTTCGGCCTGTTTAGGAGACTGGTCGACAGAGTCCCCTGGGAGGCAGCCCTAATGGGCAAAGGGGTCCAGGAAGGCTGGACATTCTTTAAGGAGGAAGCCCTAAAGGCACAAGAGGGGGCTGTCCCCAGGTGCCGAAAGACGAGCCGGCGGGGAAGAAGACCAGCCTGGCTGAATAGAGAGCTCTGGCTAGAACTCAGGAGAAAGAGGAGAGTCTATGACCTCTGGAAGAAGGGGCGGGCAGCTCAGGAGGACTACAGGGGTGTAGCAAGGCTGTGCAGGGAGAAAATTAGAAGGGCCAAAGCTGAGCTAGAGCTCAATCTGGCTGCTGCTGTAAAAGACAACAAAAAACACTTCTTCAAATACATTAGCAGCAAAAGGAGAGCTAAGGAGAATCTCCATCCCCTAGTAGACAGGGGAGGGAACACAGTGACCAAGGATGAGGAGAAGGCTGAGGTACTTAATGCCTTCTTTGCCTCAGTCTTTAATAGCAGGGCCAACTGTTCTCTGGGTACCCAGCCCCTGGAGTTGGAAGATAGGGACGGGGACCAGAATGGAGCTCCCATAATCCAGGGGGAAATGGTGAGTGACCTGCTGCACCACTTAGACACTCACAAGTCTATGGGGCCTGATGAGATCCACCCGAGAGTACTGAAGGAACTGGCAGATGTGCTCACCAAGCCCCTTTCCATCATTTACCAGCAGTCCTGGCTAACTGGGGAGGTCCCAGTTGACTGGAGATTAGCTAATGTGACGCCCATCTTCAAGAAGGGCCGGAAGGAGGACCTGGGGAACTACAGGCCTGTCAGCCTGACCTCGGTGCCGGGGAAGCTGATGGAGCAGACCATCCTGAGTGCTATCACACAGCATGTAGAGGATAACCAGGGGATCAGGCCCAGCCAGCATGGGTTCAGGAAAGGCAGGTCCTGCTTGACCAACCTGATCTCCTTCTATGACAAGGTGACCTGCCTAGTGGATGAGGGAAAGGCTGTGGATGTTGTCTATCTAGACTTCAGTAAAGCCTTTGACACGGTTTCCCACAGCATTCTCCTGGAGAAACTGGCTGCTCATGGCTTGGACGGGTGTACTCTTCGCTGGGTAAAGAACTGGCTGGACGGCCGGGCCCAAAGAGTGGTGGTGAATGGAGTTTACTCCAGTTGGCAGCCGGTCACAAGCGGTGTTCCCCAGGGCTCTGTGTTGGGGCCAGTTCTGTTTAATATCTTTATCAATGATCTGGACAAGGGGATCGAGTGCACCCTCAGTAAGTTTGCAGACGACACCAAGTTGTGTGGGAGTGTTGATCTGCTGGAGGGTAGGCAGGCTCTGCAGAGGGACCTGGACAGGCTGGATCGATGGGCCGAGGTCAATTGTATGAGGTTCAACAAGGCCAAGTGCAAGGTCCTGCACTTGGGCCACAGCAACCCCATGCAATGCTACAGGCTTGGGGAAGAGTGGCTGGAAAGCTGCCTGGCAGAGAAGGACCTGGGGGTGTTGGTTGACAGCCGGCTGAATATGAGCCAGCAGTGTGCCCAGGTGGCCAAGAAAGCCAATGGCATCCTGGCTTGTATCAGAAATAGTGTGGCCAGCAGGACTAGGGAAGTGATCGTGCCCCTGTACTCGGCACTGGTGAGGCCGCACCTCGAATCCTGTGTTCAGTTTTGGGCCCCCCACTACAAGAGAGACATTGAGGTGCTGGAGTGTGTCCAGAGAAGGGCAACGAAGCTGGTGAAGGGTCTGGAGCAGAAGTCTTATGAGGAGCAGCTGAGGGAGCTGGGGTTGTTTAGTCTGGAGAAACGGAGGCTGAGGGGAGACCTTCTCGCTCTCTACAACTCCCTGAAAGGAGGCTGTAGAGAGGTGGGGGTCGGTCTCTTCTCCCAGGTAACAAGTGATAGGACAAGAGGAAATGGCCTCAAGTTGCGCCAGGGGAGGTTTAGACTGGATATTAGGAAAAATTTCTTCCCTGAAAGGGTTATCAAGCATTGGAACAGGCTGCCCAGGGAAGTGGTTGAGTCGCCATCCCTGGAGGTATTTAAAGGAGGTTTGGATGAGGTGCTTAGGGACATGGTATAGTGGTGGTCTTGGTAGTGTTAGGTTTACGGTTGGACTCGATGATCTTAAAGGTCTTTTCCAACCTATACGATTCTGTGATTCTGTGATTTATTGATCAATTAATTATTTGGGATCGCTGACTATAAAACCAGGACCTTTGTTTTGTTTTAAGTAGTTGCTAAAGCCAGATAATTCACATGTTAGAAGGGCCAGAGAGACAGTTTGAAAGACAAGATAGCTGCTGTTCTCTGAGTCTCTCTCCATTTATACACCAGCAAGGTTTGAATCTAAAAACAACCGGAGTGTAAAGGCTGGCAACAAGAAAACATAATGAAATAAAAAGGAAGAGAGGTCAAAAAGAGTCTTTTAGACTTGAGAAGAGGGGAGCAGAATCAGTTCCAGCCAGCCAAACTTGTGAATAGGACTTCCCTTTCATATGAAATTGAGATGCCAAACTTCTTAACGACTTAATTTTTCTCATAAAGTCAATCATTGTATAAAAAGTAGAAAAATAAATGGAGTTAAAATGATAACATGTTTTGAGAGCATTGTTAATGAATTTGTTTCACAGCTGGTACAGTTGGTAAAGGCGCTAGCCAAGGGTGCAGGAGTAATCACTGAGTAGCTCTCAGAAAGGAGTAACCCCAGTGGTTACCCAGTGTAAGCAGGGAACCTCCACCTGTATGGATAAAACAGCTATTCAGTATCATGAACAAATGTTAAATATTGTTTGTTAAGCAAACTACTACCTTTTTCCCCCATTCCTTAGCACGAAAGAATACTGTGGATAGGAAGGATGCAGTTAGAGATTGGTAACACACTGAATGTCTCACAAATCTTCATAATAACACTGCTCGTGTCAAAGCCTGCTTTATTGTCATAATGGAAGGAATACGGACAGAGCAATAACAACTTAATTGTTAAGGTTCCTGTTAAAGTGCCGTAAGGCTTTAAAAGCAGAATAAAAAAACATGTTTGTGAATCCATGGATGGTAATAAATCAGGAGGAAGTACATATACAGTATGAAGAGGATAGTAATATAGGTGAAGATAAATCTCAGAAGCAATAATGCCACGTATTGCTATGCCTAACGTAGCAACATGCAGTCCTTCAGGATTATATTTCAATTTTGTCAGCAGAATTTCTTCTCCATAACTTGTACTGTTACAAGGAAAACTCCTGACAAGCTGGAGAAGATTAGAAACCTTACCAGAGACACGAAAAGTATGATTTCCCCAAGAAACTACTAAATGAGACTAAGATCTCTTAAATACATGGGAGATACACTTGTTGAAGAATAAGGTGGACTCCTTGGAGTGGAGCGAGGTAATAATAATAATAATGTAAATAAGGTAAATAATAATAAATAATAAATAAGGTAAATAATAATACTGTAATAAGTAAGATAAAATGATCTCTAATGTGTGAATAAACTTCCAATGGTAAAAACATTCTTAAGGAAAACTGAGGAGGCATCATTTTGGGTACAAAACACAGAAAAGCTGTCATAGTAAAGAGCTACACATGTAAAAATGATGGAGCTGCCTAACTGCATCGCTGCTTCTTCCCTTTCTTTCTGGGCCCTCAAATTAGAACAGGGAAGTACAGTGGTCAGAAGTGAAAATGTAGTATGTTGTTCGTGTTTCTTTGTATGAAACTTCTCTATAAGATTTGATGGAAAAATATTTGAGGCATGGTCCATTCATCAGCCCATCATAAAGAAGGAAAACACATTTTAAATAGAGTATTTCAGCAAAAGCATTGTGTCTTCTTGGTTTTAGGCACTTTCTATCTTCATGTGGAGTAAACGAGCTAAAATGTTTTCTCATTTCATGATGTTTGCAATAGTAAGCTGGCTGGTTTAATACTGTGCAGTTTCAGGATAAATACTGGGTATTCTAGCCTTGTGCTTGTAACTTCAGTGGTGAACGTGTTGAGAATGGCTGTTCTTGGTGATAAACACTGAGTAATAGCACTAACACTGTGTCAGGGCTTGCAATGCAAGAGCTACTTACTCTTTTGCTGTTTCATTTCATCTTGTGCCCAAGGTTTGGATTGGTTGGAATAATTAAAGAACAGCTTTTGTTTAAAGAAAGCATTAAATTCCTATTCTAAATAATACTTGAATGTTATGGACAAATTAGCATTTGATCTCCTCTTCAATTATACAAGCACAGAAGGGGTAGATTGCCAGGCTGTTTCTATAATTTGGTTACATAACCCAGTTCCTCTCCATTAATTTTGAAATTGGTTTTAGGGCTGAATGCTCGGGTGGTGTGTGTCTGTACAGGCTGACTTCCATAGAGACTTTACTTTCCATCTAGCTCTTGCTTAATTCCAGCTCTCTGCACAGATTTGACTTTAAGCATCTGCAAGTTTAGCTGTTTTGGAAAGATCTAAGAAAAATGGTTTTGGTTTTCATAGAAACATATTAAAATAACAGAGGTACAGTGTAAAGTGCTCTTCAGTTCTCAGTTTGCAAGTAACATCTGTATATGTATATTCACACGCATGCAAGCATGTATATTTACAAACATACATCCAGATCTCCAGCATTGCCTTTAAGTTTGTACACAGGCAAACCTTTCATACCGCAATATGTTTCTCTCCAGGGCTAAAGCTAGAGAAAATCTCTTTCTCTGTTAAGTTTGTCTATCTTATTTTTAAGGTTATGCAAGCAAATGGTTTGGATGAACGTACTAATCTTCTTGTGGAAGAATACTCTACATCTGGTCGCCTGGACAACATCACGCAGGTCATGAGTATCCATACTCAGTACCTGGAGTCTTTCCTCCGCAGCCAGTTCTATATGCTGCGCATGGATGGGCCCCTTCCTTTGCCCTATAGGCACTACATTGCTATAATGGTATGTACCAAAAGGCTATATATTTTCTCCTGTGACCTTGACTTGTGTATTATTTACAAAAGAAGAAAAAAGGAAGACTTTAGAAAGGAGAGACTAGTGTGATATTTTGACAGAGGGTGAATTTTTGTAGTTTATTTTCATCAAAATAACGCATGCCTAGCCAGAAGGTTTTCAATGAGAAGGGAGACTTGGCAACATACGTATTTCTGTTTCCCACAGCGATACACTTCTGACATGGCCATGGGAGTGAGGTTTTACAGAGAGCAGTTAAAACTGTGTAGCCTTATTTCTGGGTATGTAACCATCAGCGTGCAGCAGTAGGAGGAGAGGCAGTCACAACAAATTCCAGGTGGACACTAGGAAAACAATTTTTACCATGAGGATGTTGAGACATTGCAACAGGGGCCAAGAGAGGTTGTGCGATCTCCAGGGATGGAGATCTTGTCTGGACAAGGCTCCAAACAACCTGATCTAAGTCAGCCCTACTGTGAGCAGGGGTTTGGACCAGATCTCTTCTAGAGATCTCTTCAACCTAAATTAGATTCTGCAATTCAGAGTAAAGTAATCAAACATATTTTTATTGGAGAATCCTCCATACTGTATAGAAATGGATTGCAATATAAAACATGGTCCTTTAGAATGAAATTGTATTTTTGTTTTGTGTTAGTAACCGGTCTTCCACCTGCAGCAAAATCAGATTGCATGCTAATGTGCTGCCCTTTTCCCTCTGTGTTTAATTATTCCAGGCTGCGGCCAGACATCAGTGTTCCTACCTAATAAATATGCACGTTGATGAGTTTTTGAAGACTGGCGGGATTGCAGAGTGGTTGAACGGTTTAGAATACATTCCCCAAAGACTGAAAAATCTGAATGAAATAAACAAACTCCTTGCACACCGGCCCTGGCTAATCACGAAAGAGCACATTCAGGTACCTGTTAAGTCATGCCCTGTAATAGCAGTAAATGTCCAGTAGTAAAAACTGCTAAGAACTACGCAAGTGTCTGGTTAGGCTTCATTACCTAGAGTTAAAAAATGCAGGGAAGTACTAGAGCATTGAATAAGCCAATAAATTCTTCTGTGTGACAAAGCCAACAAGATTTACTTTTTAGGAATAGCATTGGCTAAAATAACCCCAAAAGAAAAGAGGTAAAATATTAGATGTCTCTTTTTTTCATCCAGTGGGAGTTTGTGTGCAAGAGGAGTATGATGTTATTGGAAGAAAGGAATTGATCCCTTTTTAAAATACATAGTGTTTTATAGAAAAGCTGGGGGCCAAAAGAAATTTTATATTTACACTTCTTTTATTCTCATTTCAGAAACTTGTCAAGACTGGGGAAAATAATTGGTCTCTTCCTGAACTGGTGCATGCTGTTGTCCTGTTGGCACATTATCATGCCTTGGCAAGTTTTGTATTTGGTAGTGGCATTAATCCAGAGAGAGATCCGGATACGTCTAATGGAGTCAGACTTATAGCAGTCAACAACTTCTGTGTCTGTGATCTTGCCAATGACAACAACATAGAAAATGCATCCCTCACAAGTAGCAACTTTGGGGTTAGTGTCGCAAGAAGATCCTTCTGCTTGCCTCTGTTTTGCATTAGAAAACTTTCTTCCATTCTTTCCTGTTTAAATTTCAGGGTAGTTCGAAAGTTTTTGTCTACTTTACTGGAATGCTTGAGTCTGCTAACTCTTAGGTTAGCTCTAGCAGTCTGCAGTGTAATCTGTTGAAAGCCACATTGTAACGGCGGATGGTAGTCAGAGCAATGTGGTTTTGATAGTTCATCTCACAACCCATTGGGCAAGACTAAAGCTTTGCTTTCAGTGAAAGCTTAAAGTCCCAGTTTCTTCAGATGGTGTGCTGCTGACTGGAGCGTTGTGTCATCCACGTTCCTAACATGTGGAATGAAAAAAGAAATGGGAAAAAAAACAGAAGTCATAATAATAATTTTGATTTCAAGGCCTACAATCACAAAACAGGTCAATTCTGAAACACTTGCATGTAGATGGGAGGAAGTGTCTGAAATAAAATTACTTAGTTCTTCACGCTGGTGTTCCAGTCTTCAATCAACCAACAGAGAACTTTGATGACTAGTTAATGAACTTAAATGTGGAAATTTTTTTCTGAAAGTGGCTCTATAATGCTTTGAAGACATGTCCTTGAATTAATGCTGATTGATGAATTAGCCTCATCGCCTTTGATGGAAGATCGGGATTATGAGCAGAGTCACTAGATATATTTTTAAAAATTAGCAGTGCAATGTGAACATGTGATCAGCCAGTTCAATTGCTGTAGCTTGAATTTCTGGGCCGTAAGACATAGCTTAAATCACTGGGGTGTCTTATTCCCCATTTGTAGTGGGCAAAGGGCTGCTACTGACTCTGTGCTACTTGTTAAGCAGTCAGTAGCATACTAGAAACCAATTATAGCTATGGGCAGAAAAACAGAATCAAAAGGAAAAGATGGAAAAGAAAAACCAAACAATTCATCTTATGAAAAATCTGAATGATAAGTACAGCTCACAGAACCCCAAACCTTGATGTATTTCTAGTAAAGAGGCCTCTTTTCCTCACAAAAGCAAGAAAAAGGGTCAACATAATGGTTATTTTGATCATGTGTAATGAAAAGAAAAAGAAAACACTGATTTGCTGTCTCGGGTTGTATACCTGCCTTGCAGTGTTGCACTGTATCTCTTCAGAAACATATTTTGCATTACTAATAGACTGAAAAAAGTTACCTTAATATTATAAGTTGTTTTCTGATACATGTAGGGCACAGAGATGGCTTTTCCTCAGCCATCTACATGGTGGAATATATATTATAAGCAACTATGTTTTCTACATTCAAATGCCACCTCTTCTGCTGTTAATCCCACTGCAGCAGATTACTACGACAGGTTAGAGTAACACTTCCCAGCTCCCTTCTTCTCACTGTCTGAAGGCTGTTTGTCTACACTGTATGTGACACAAAATGCATTCTGGCGTGAGTTTTTGTGTTTGCTGCTGCTGTTTTTGAGAACGTTTGTTGTCGAGCATGAAATCTGAAGATGACACACGTTGTCTATCTTCTAATTTTGCAGAATGTCATGGTGTTTTTGCAGATGGCAGATTCTTTAAGTGAGCTGGAGGCCTTAATGGAAAGGATGAAGAGGCTACAAGAAGATAAAGAGGATGAAGAAGCCTCTCAGGAAGAAATGGCAACTCGCTTTGAAAAGGAGAAGAAGGAGAGTCTGCTAGTAATTAATGGAGGTATTTGTGCTTTTCCAGTTCCCTTTTGTTTGTGCTTTGTAAGAACGAAACACTTGAGACCAGTTCAGTGCCGACAACTTTTTCTGTCCATTTCTTTATTCTGGCACTTGGTCCTAGTAGGAGTGTAGTAAGGGGGGTCCTGTCACTTGCTTCGTCAGCCTAAGATTTCTGGATTGGCAAGTAACACCATCCTTTTTGCTACTTGAAATTTAGCTTTTGTATATTAAATAAAAGCCTGTAGGCGTCTTTAAATTTAAAAAGTTGGGTGTAAATTTCTCTTTCTTTATATGCTCTATATCTTCAAATTCATTCATTCATGTAAATATTCAGTAATATTTCACAGGTTTAGGTTCTACAGTGCTTAGAACTTCAATGACACTCATAAGTAGCCTTCAGATATGACATTTAGTTCAGGAAATAGATTGGGATAAGACTCAACTTTTTTATCATTTACGGCCCACCTGGAAAGGACATTTCTACCTTACCGTTCTGAGTGATCACGGTAGTACTGCTGTGCTGTTGCACTGCCTGTGTTGTGATAGAGATTCTTAGCATTATTTTTATTCTTAAGTGATGTTCAAAATTCTGAGCTGAAAGCTTCTTTTCCAGTATTCTTCATATGCCCTGGAGGCCTTCATCTCAAACAAACCATACAATGAAATCTGTTTCCTATAGACAGGAAGGTGGAGTTTTTTCCCAAAGAAGGTGTTTGAAGAAAGAATACTATTAAGACAATCAGAATCTCCAACCATTTCCTCACAGTAGAGGCTACTTGAAGATGGTAGCTTCTGTCTTTAAGAAGTGACCCATAAAATGCTTCACATTTTACTGACACTGTTCGTTGTGAATTTAGATCTCGGTAGCTTCAGACCAAACGTGTTTGAAGGTATCTAAGTTTTTGTGTACTGAGCCCAAAAGGGAGGAAGAATGTATTGTATATCAGCAGAGAAATGGTTTTGTGGCTCTCTAGGGACATGCAAAATCTGTGAAAGAAGATACATCCAGCAACGTCATGGCTGGATTTTAAGAAACGGACATTGTCCATTCCTGCTCTATTTTTCTTTGGTCAGACAGTATCAACAGTGCAGATAAACTGACACCCAGTGCAGTTTCCTTATCAAATCAGGACTTCCGTGAGTCTCTGCAACTTCAGGCGTATAAGGAAGAGGTGTTGTTTGGGACAGAAGGGGGTTTTTGATGCGGTTGCTGGTAGTTTTGTTGACTTTCCTCCCTCTTTGCCTTTTGCAGGTTTGAGTTGAGGACTCTGTATGTGTTGGGCCTTTACCCTTTCATGAAATTCAGTCCTTATCAGGGGAGAGGAGTGTATGTGTGCAGGTTTTTTGTTCTTTGGTGAGGATTTGCTGTAGCAGATGCTGTGCGAGCTTCTTCCTACACAGTTATGTTTTGATTGTTTAATGAGGCAAAGAGGAGATAAAGCACTTCTGTAATTCTTAGATTAACTGACTTTTCAAGGTGCTAACAGTGGACATATGGCAACTGTTCTGTCAATGCATGTGGAAGCAAGCCAGGATTTTAACATCAGGGTCAAATGCAGTCAGCTGTGCAGTTGTCAACTTCTGCAGAGGTAGTTACACAATCAAGCCACCTGTTTATTCGGGAGGGAAAGATTGATTCCTGATAGAGAACCTGTGCTTGCTTAGTGACACGTTTTGGAGCTCTTTGAAGATGCTTAGTTACTAGAGCTTCTGGCAGAATTTCAGCCTGATGTACTGTGGAGCTCTTTGCTTTCATATAATCTTCAACTGATATTTACAAGTGGAGTGTTGCATTGGTTTCTGGTTGCTCATACTCCAGGTTATAGAACAGAGCTGGTGTAATCCCTGACACCATACCTGCTCAGCATAGCAATCCTGTTGTCAAGGGTACATTTTTCTGATTCTTATCCTAGCACGATGACTTTACTAAGAGGATTCATCTTCCTGATTTAAGATACATCAACAGAGATAAAAGCACACCCCCAGACAGAAGTTTAGCCCATCTCTTCCCATTTTGTAGAAGTACGTTAGATGCCTGATGTAGGCTGACATTTAGTTGGCTCACTGAAAGGGATGGATCCCATACAAGCAGATTGGGATTGAAACGTTTCTTTCCTTCGTACCGCTCTCTTGCTTTGCACAACTTCTAAAATTGTTCTCTAGTCCTGTAGTAGAGTGGTAGTTGGAAGTTGGTGCTAACTTATGTGCTTGCCTAAAGCAAAGCATTTTGCTCTTTTATTCACAGCATTTGACGATGAAATAGTTTCTACGGATGTCTCCCGCTATATTGAAGATCCTGGCTTTGGGTACAAAGACTTTGCAAGGCGAGGAGAAGACCATCTGCCAACTTTCAGAGCTCAGGTACCATCTCTTTAAAGTACATTCACTCGAAGAATGTTTGTATATCTCATTACAGAGCAAATAGCGTAAAGCGGTTGTAGTGGGGCATGTTTGTTGAATGCTCCTTTTCTTGCCCTCTTCGATTAAATAACTCGCAAGCTTCCATAAATCTACCTGAGATGAGTCTTTTACTATTTGTAGATCTCAGACAAGGGAATACTTAGCTTTCAGTCTTACTCCAATTATTACCAGAATTAATGTTTGAAAGCTGTAAAGCATATCACTAAATCTGGAATAACAGTGAAAGGTAGAAAAGAAAGAATTTCTTTTCCATCCCTCCAGATGTTGTAGAAAAAATCCACTGGAAGAACTCTTTATTTCTGTCGTTTTATCAAGTATTCTTTGTCCCGTGGTTATCAATACATAGATGTATATATGTCTGTGAGAACAATTTGGTGAGTATCGTTCTCATATATGCACCAAATCACTGTACTTTGAATGTCAGAAAAGAAAAGGAGTTCTTCAATATGATTACTGAAGTTTTAGGCTATATTTGAATATGTGTTTTTAGTGCTATTGCATGTACATTTTACCTGTACATTGTCTTACATACAGGCATCTTTTCCCATGACCACACTCATGAACTTCTTCATGATATATATAACAGGGATATTCTAGGTGGCTCTGTTCCAGCTTATAGAGTAGATTAATCAGCAGTCTAGTAATAAATTGTAAGCAATAGAAGAAATCTTAAACCAAATCAGAGAACTTCAATCAAAAAAACAGTGGGTGCAGGAAAACTTCATGGTCAGAAGATGTATCTAAGACTGTAAAATAAAGAATCCATGATCACTCTCAGGAAATGTATTTAGCTATATAGGAGTCTCTGCTGATCTGGATAATTTACTCTGCGGTCTTTATATGAGCCTAAAGTAGGTAGATATTGCCAAAAAGAATAAGGCAGAGTCAGTGCCTGTAAATCAAACATTCTGCTTAACTACTTTAGGAGCAGCAGGCTGCCATGGAAAAAAGCTCTACAGAAGTTGAAATTGGAACTAAAACATCTCTGCTCTTAAATAAACAGGACAGCTTCTGGCCTACATTCAAAGGAGTCACCTTGAGAATTTAACTTTATTAGTATGTCCTACTCTTAAGCAGTTAGATGTATATACCCACAGCCTCCCAAATGCTGGTATTAATGCTATTTAAATTGCAGTAGCATCCCCAAACCCTGCAATAAATCCAATCCTTATTCTGATGAAACAAGACTGCCTTTGTCTCTGTGGGTTTAAATTTAGTAATAGAAAAAGGTATTCCATACCCAGGAGAATGTCTTGAAATTTTTTTTTCCCTTTTTCATTGTTAGTATGGATTAACTGCTGTTAGTAAACAGTGCTTTCCCACTCCTGAGGCTTCTGGTTTTCAGAGGCTTTTGTGATGCCCCAGGTATCCTGGACACCTTTACAGGGCTGGTAGGTATGGCATGTTTCTCAGAAGCCTTACGGTCTTTTGGACTGGCAGCTGGAGGCCAAATGTGATGTTGTGGTGCATTTCAGATGTCACTGAATGCCTCTGTTAGGCAGCTGAATATTTTCCTACGTACTCCTCCCCGCTATCCTAATCAGGGGGCCAGTCCAGTAGATGTGCTCTAAAGCGCCTGGGTGAGGACCCTTGCCCAGCAGTACCTTTTGAAAACAGCCAGACACAGGAAGGACGTGGAGACGATGCCCTCGATTGTAAAGATGGCATCAGTGGTTGAATGATTGAACACTTGCCAAGGATGTGGGCAAACTAACGCGTTCTATAACCTCAGTGTGGAGAGTGGTTGCACACCGCTCTGAAGCAGTGGTGTTCTCCACTGATGATGCCGTGCCACCACTCTGCAAAGATTTCCTATTCCTGATATGAGCAGGCAAGCTTTTATCCTTCCACTCCAGGTGCTTGGCTAAGACCAAAGCAGCCTGGATTTTATTAGTTTGTTCAAGGACGGTTCAGCACTTTACCCAATGAGTGTACATCCTGAGTGGGAAGTAAATACTCCATCTCTGCTCAGAGCTCAGCATCAAAGCCTTGAAGAGGAGCAAGTTTTTAAACTCACAGGCCCATCCCACATAGAATGACGCTGGTCAGAGTGGCACAGCAGGCAGTGGAAAATTGCCTCAGCACTTCAAGAGAAGCTTGGGGTTTTTTCTCTTGTAGGCTAATGATACCCAGCTGGAGGTGGGGTGTTGCGACATGATGTTCATTGCCAGGAGGCCTGGGGGAATGGAGTAGGTGATATGGATGAAGGATTCAAAATGAAAAATTTTTGAAGAGAATAAAGTTATAACTAGACAACAAAAACTATTGAGCTATAGAGAGGATCAGATAGGGACTTCATTTCATTTGTACATTTATATATTTCCTTCTCTTCCTGCAGGACTATACTTGGGAAAATCATGGCTTTTCCCTTGTAAACAGGCTTTATTCTGATATTGGGCATCTCCTCGATGAGAAGTTTCGGATGGTATATAACCTCACGTATAACACTATGGCAACACATGAAGATGTTGATACAACTACGCTAAGAAGAGCTTTATTTAACTATGTCCACTGTATGTATGGAATCAGGTATGGACAAAAATCCCCTGGCTTAGGAGTGCGTTTTAAACTGTGTAAACAGAATGAAAAATGAACCATGTGAAAAGCATGATTTTAGACTCCAGGTCTTAAAGTGGAGATGGTACCTCAGTCTGGAAGTTAGAGTGGTTTTCCTGGCATATCAGTATAATTTCTGCTTCTAGTGGAGAAAATTATTAGGAATAAGGATGGAAATTATTACAGAAATGTCTTCTATGAAGCCAGCCTGGATTCTTTGTTCAGAAAAGACAACATCCTAGTACTAAGCCTTTCAGATCCTCTGTTAGCAGGTGGTTTTCTAGCATGTGTAACTACTGCTCCAATTCCCAAACTTAAAAACATAGTGCTGCAAAAGACCATGCTTTTAAAAACTGATACCCAACAGAGTGATTGCCTGTGTTATTTAGGTATGATGACTATGATTACGGAGAAGTTAATCAGTTACTTGAACGCAGCCTGAAGGTTTACATAAAGACAGTGACCTGCTACCCAGAGAGAACTACCAAGCGCATGTACGATAGTTACTGGCGTCAGTTCAAGCACTCGGAGAAGGTACGTATTTCAAAGCCGAACTGGCTTCACAGTGACCCCCATGGTGTTTAAAAATGGAAATATGGCGACACCTAAAAATGACAGTATCTGTCAAATGAACTGTTTTTAACCAGAGAAAAACAAATGAGATTAATTCACTGAGTGTTAGATATCAATTTGACAAAAATACTTCTTAGTGCACGGGAAATACTGATTCTTCTTGTATTATTATTTTGAGTGACTTCTCCATAAAATTAAACTGACAACTGTAAAAGAAAAGTGGATAAACGTGGCAATGCAGAAGTGGTCAACTATGCCAATACCTGGGATTTGGGGATCAAAAAAGACCTTTTTAATATATCTATATAAAATCTTCATGGTGTTTTTCATCAATAAAAATGTCAACATGTCTTCAGATATCCAAGTTAAATGCTTCCTGACAAGGGTTCAGTGCTTGTGTGCCTGCTAGCCTATCTGGCATGTAAACTATTCCTTATTCTGTGCTCCTATATAGTGGTCACAGGTGGTAGTAAAGAAAACAAAGGAACTAATACCATTAGGATACAAAAATGGTTTTATTGGGACTTCTCAGATGGAAGATTGCTTAAAGGAGCCGTTCAGGCAAATTCCTTGCAGTCCTATGATGTTGCCTAGTTTTGGCATACCACACAGCTGTCTCAAGAGGAACTGCAGCCCTGCAGCAGGGTGCAGGGAGAAAGGACATAGTTTCTTGCAGCAATACTTTACTAAATGTTAGAAATTTTAGCCTAAATAAATAAATGATGTTGCATTCAGAGTGAACTAAATGGCCGATTTAATTTTTAACAGGTTCATGTCAATCTACTTCTAATGGAAGCTCGTATGCAAGCTGAACTTCTGTATGCCCTTCGTGCCATAACTCGTCACTTAACCTGAAGCATTCACTGGGCAGGAGTAAAGGAGTTTTTACTGAGTATGTAAGGACCTTTCGAAATAGATACACACCAGAAGCTGTTTGTGATGTAGCATCAGGTTATTCAATTCTCTAGTGTCAAAGTTTAGCCGTGCTTCTTGACGGCTGTAATGTGCAATGACGTGTTTTATTTTCTTGATGCTTAACATTACTAATGATAACAAAAGTAACACTGAGGAGCACTACTCTGCATTGTTTCCGTCTGGATTTCTGCGCAGTGGTCAGGATCCTGAAACTGTTTTTATTATATCCAATCCTAGCGCTTTGTTCTTTAAGCAGTGGAGTGAAGTGCTTAGAGACTTCTTTTTCCAAGCAATCATTTTTCAGATTAGTGGAGTCCAGCAGAAGATCGGTTCTGCCTGTCCTGAGAATGTACCACCGTGTCGTGACTCGTGACAGAGACGCGCGGGCTGCGTTGCATTGAATTGCCCACTGGATTCTTCTGTGTCTCCTGGAGACTGCTTGCCAGTCACTGTCTTACTACAGCAATTGAAGGTGATGCGAGATGTGGATGCAAACATTGAGCACACTTTAATGTGAAATTAATCATGATAAATCCTACAGCATGCTACTGAAGTGTGAAATTCATCTGCTTTGTCGTGCCCCTTCCCAAGAGAAGAGGCCTCACAATTTGCCATTTCAGCCACACTTACTGTGTTTCAATCATGCATAATCTTGTTTTACTGACAGTCACCCTCAGTTGTCCATACAATATCCATGCTCATCACATGTTGCAATTTGTTTAGTTGGCACCTATAAAGTTAATACACAGGCTGACCAAAAATAGGGTTGTGGGTTTTTTTGCACTCTCTTCTTTCTCAATGTTTTAACTAAGGAAAGTAAAGGAAGGCTAGCATATCTGTTCTTTCATATTGGATGTATAGAAATTTATTTCCCATAACTTTTTCATAGCATGAAATTTTAATATTCAAAGTTTAAAAAGTTTCTATGCATTAGTGTGAGTGAACAAAAGAAAAGTGCAATATTTAAAAAGAAAGCAAGCTTTTTTCCCTATCATGCCACTGCTAAAGTGTCCTTCTTATATAGCCATAAAGAAATTTTAAAACCAAATTTCTTTATTGTCTAAGGCCTAGCAGTTTTGTTTTAGCTTTTACGGCTTAAGACAACCTGATACTGAGATGCCAAAGCATCCCCAAAACAAAGCATTCTTGGACAACCGGTAATATTGGGGAAGGGAAGAAATAAGCTGCCAAAAATGTCACACTTTTGTGCTGTTTTCTGTTGCTTTTGACTAATTTTTAAGAGCACAAAATGTTGATATTTATAGCTTTATTTTGTATTGCATTTAATGAACCAGTGAAGTGCCTAAAGAGATGCCTAAACTTACCCGGTAGGATGCCAGTTGTCACTGCTTCAACTTTTGTCTGTTGGTTTGGACTTTTCATATTTCTTTGAGGAGGGTGACCTTTATTTCTGTTGCATACATTCAAAACTAACTAGATAGGTTTATTTTTAATGTTCCATTGGATTGTAGAAGTTAATACAGGATTTTTTCCCATTGGTGATCGCAGACTAGTTTAAAAAAATACTATCAGTCATATTTTAACACTTTCGTTGACAAAATCATGGACCAGTACGCTACTAAAGTTAGTTTTCTCTTTTCTTCCCTTTTCCTGATACCTTGCTGTGACTTCGCATGTTGGTTTTTTCGCTTTATCTATCTGTTCCAGATTGGAAAGCTAAATGATTGTACGCTTTTCTGCACTTTCAGACTGCAGACTCTGCATGTGAAAACCTTTTTGAGGAAGAAATCAGTAATTATTTTTTTTAATGTAACGTTGGCTATTTAGAAAACTACCCAATAAACAGCATCGGGCTCTTTTCTAGAGAGAGCATTGGGTAAAACACCAGATTTATTTATCTTGTATAGCTAACTGCAAAGATTTCTTAGAAGTGTTGCGATGCTCATATCTATGAACTTTGATCAACTTTCTAAGTTGCAATGATCCTTTTTCCTCCCTCTTGTGACTGTAGTGGCCATACCTAATGGCTTTTGTGCATAAAACAGTTCTGCTGAGAGAAGTTCTCATGCAGTACTTTTGCTTTTTAAGTGATGGGAACTGTACAGTACTACTTTAAATTCCTTTGCTTTGAAAAGTCAAGTAGTTCTCAAGAAGCACAGCTGAGCTCTGGAAAGGAGGTGAAACTAGATTTGGGTAACTAATATCATGGCTTAGTTTCCCTTCAGAAATGCAAAGACTCTTAGAGTAGGTTGAGTTTTATGTTTGGAAACATGAGTGCCTTTACTTCTTTCCTTATGAAATATACTTGCCAGCTCAAATGCCTTCTGAGCAAAGTACATGAGCAGATTTGAAATATAGAAACCGTAAAAGGATTGCTTCATAAAATTTGTAGTAAACCAGTGATTTCTTTTTTTTTTTTTTTTTTAAGGTGCCATATCAAGTCATGTATGGCCTGCAAGACATTCCACCATAGGAAATGTCATTGTGCAACTAGTTTGCTATTTCACTTTTTTTTAATATTAAATGCAAACTTGAAACTTCTGGAAATGTTTTCCACGTGGCATTTTTTTTTTCAAAGTATTGCATTTACAGTGTAACAATTTATAGCGTAGTTTTTATACTCAAATTTATGATTTTTAATAGATGTTTGTTCAGAATAGGTGTTTAAACTCAGACAACTCTACCATACACTTTACGCACGCTTTAGGCTCACACGGTGCCAAATTTTAATGTGCAAGTGTTCTTGGACTTTTTGCATTTTTAAAGCACTCATGAATGTGAATCTTCACACTTTGTTCATTAATATTATTCTTAGGAGTACCGTAATCATTGGAAGTGTAGATACTCTCCCTCTGTGTTCCTTTATTGGAATTTGTATTTACCAGCATTAATGTTAGTCCACAAAATCCCAGCCGCGACCAACATAAAAACAAAGTGTACAGTGTCCCGTCTACTGAAGAGAGCTTGGTAGGTACAAATTAACCAGCTAGCACAGGGAATGCTGTAAGTAGGGAACAGAGCTTTTGAGCATGGACAGCTTCTTATCATTGCAGAATTGCTTCAAAATGTGTGTTGCCATAGAGTACATTCTTGCTGAAATTGCTCCATTTTTCTGGTAATGAAGAGAAGTGGAAAAGGTGCCAACTGGAGAAAGCATTTGCATTTCCCAGAACACTCTGCCTGCAGCCGAATGTCACAGGAGTGCCATCATACAGGAACAGAAACCATTTTAAACCAGGGTACAGTTTGTGCAGATAGCTACTAAAGCTAGTGTTGTGGTATCCTGTGAGAATTTTGGTGAGCTGTAGATGGATTTATTTTCATCAAGACTGAACTGAAACATACATTCTTTGTCCTAAAGCCTTCATTAAAATGAAAAGGATGTACTTTCAGCTTTAAGAGTTAAAGAATTGCCACTACCAGCTCTTCCTATGTATTAAAAAAACTTTAAGGACAGGAAAGTCAGTGATTGTAAACAATTATAAATGTAGGTCTCTCTAAATTTAGAACAGATCAGAACAGAACAAAAAGGAAAACATTTTGCTTCTCTGTTACTTGAGTGCAGAAGGTCAAAGCACCAGATTCTGCAAGACTATTTTTGTTCGTAGTGATGCTGATAGATGTTTTCATTTGGAAAAAGCAGCTTAGTTGCCTAAATTTCAATGGGAATTTAAGCACCTAGGCACATAGCAAAATCCTACAGGGTGCCCTCTTGCATTTTTGAGTCAGGTTTTTAAAGATACTTAGTCACCTAAATTCAATAGAATAAAATCAGTTTCCATAGAGATTAAAGGAATAATGTGTAGCAGATCCATGTGATTTGCAGTGATTGTTAATGAAATGGGTTGTTTTGGGGACTTAATATAGGCTTAGAGAAATCTTTCCCAAAGCAGTTAAACTGTAAGCTGCTGCTCTTGCAGAACAGGTTCTCGATGTTTTTCATGCATGTGTGTTTTCCATGAACATAGGCATGCATTTCAGCTCATGTTCCAGAGTTTGGACTCCCTTTTAGAGGGGCTGGATTATTTAACCTCTACTTGCAGAAAAGATTTATTGGTGGTAGCAAGTGGATAGCTTGTGCCCGGACTAAAAAGGTTTGGCCACCAAGAAATAACTCCAAATCTGCTTGATTTCAAGTGGTGGTCTTTCAGTTACTTTCCTTAGAGGTTTGGATCCTTCTCCCATAAATAAGAGGTGATGTTGCAGAACATGGAGGGAGAGGGGAGTGGATTCATTGTAAATGAACTTTCCCAGACCTGATCCGAATGTAAAGCTGTAAGAATTTGTTTGCCGTTAGCGATCATTCCAAGAGCTGGACAAAAATGTCAGTTTTCACTATCTGAACTTCAGATTTATTCTCCCTAATGTCCCCCCGCACTGTTTGTCTGAAGAGATGCATCCACCAGCTTTTCCACATTTGGGAATTGTAAATGAAAATTTTTATCTCCAAATGAAAATGAATTTAGCATTTCATACCTACTGCATAGATCACAGGTGCGGAGATGGAGAGAGCACAGTAGTATGAGGAAACTTCAGGAGCATCTTGATCAGTGTTAATTTATCCCTTAGAGCACATTTCCTGGCATGCGGTCATGCTGCTGCTCCCCTGACACACATCAGGTCTCTCTTGCAGACGTTTAATTCTTCTGCTGCTCACCAGGGTCATTTTCCAACCTGCTACCACCACCACCCTGCATCAGGTGCTTCCTCTCTGCCCAGCTCACAACCCCAAGCAGTCACGCAGGGACAACCTCCTAGCCTTAACCTTGTAAACAATGCTAGGTTCCTATATCAGCGTTTGCTGTTGCGTTCAGAGGGTCTTTCTCATGTTCAGAAACACTTAATTGCCGTATTAGGTTATTTCTGGGCAGGAAAATTCTAAATCTGGTTCGAAAGGATGACACTCAGTACTTGCTTACAACTTTTAGGTAGCATTTGCCAGTAGTGTGTCAGATCCCATCTCTGGAGTTACAGGAATAATCCAGTGGATCCACTAAGGAAATGCTTTCTTTGGCAAAACTCCCCGTGCTTGAGCTGTCCGGCCGTGCGGGTTTCTTTGAGGGACATCGAATGGGGAGTTTGAGGTCCTCTTGTGCCGGGCAGGCTTACAGGGCTCTTGGGTCGGCAGCTCCTCGGGTGCCTTGCAGCCGGGCAGACCGCAGCCGGCCCCTGGAACAAGTGGATTTGGGTTTTTTGCTTATCTACGGGATAAATCCAAATGCACACCATGAAGTGGCTGCTGGAGGCATAGGCAGGGCTGGGTGTTCCTACGGGTACTGAGTATCATCAGGGCTCGTGGAAAAGAGAAATCTGAACTCTCCTCTTGTTCCCGACAGTAGTTAGAGGTGGTATTGAAGATGCCAATTAATATACTAATTGTGGGGAGCAAGCCATGCTGTCAGCATCAGAAGGTACAGACCACAGGCGCTCTCGAGGGGACACAGCCAGGAGGAGTTGACTTGTTGGCCAGTCGAAGAAACTTCACCGGTGTGTCCGAGAGGTTCTTGAGTACGTCTGTGTGTAGGGGAGGTGGTGGGAGATGCCTCCTTCCGAGGTGTCCAGGGAGCTGCTGTAGGACAAGAGCTGGGACCCTTTCCTTACCCCACGGGTGGAGCAGGGGAAGGGAACCATTCACTTCTGCCCGAGAAAAACATGCCGCTGCAGAATTACATTTTCTTGCCCCCATCAGCCCTTTGAAGGGAGTTTTCAGACAACATGGTGAATCACCAAGCATTGTGTCTCCAGCCGAGAGGTCTGGGGGGCAGCGACAGCAGCAGGTCCAAACACGCGTGGTCCTAAACCGTTTCCCGTTGCCCGCTTCACGCTCATGTTGTGCCACCAGACCCAAACCTCTTCCCTCCAGCCCGGCTGCCGTGTGCCCGGGTGGCTGCAGGAGCAGCCCGCTCGGGGTGGTGGGAGATGCGGCTGCTTTTAGGGGAAAAATAATAAGAATTAGGCTACAGCCCTTGGACTCTGCGAGGCGACGCAGTCAGAAATCTTTTCACGACTGTGACCAGAACTGGATATAAACTGTAGCTTAAAAAAATAGGAATTTTGTAAACTTGAAATCTCTCGGTTTTACCCTTTTCTCCTTTTGCTGGAAAGCCACACGATGAATGTATATGCTTTATCTTTCTATCCGACGTAACTGAAAATCAGACTGCCAACTCCTTGTTTTGTATTAGCCTTTTTTTTTTAAAAAAGAAAAGTTTGTGAGCAATATATGTAGCATGCTGTGAACGTCTGTTTTGATCTTTATAGTTACTCTTTTAATCCATCAGTATTAACACCAGTTCTTTTTTGTGTTCCCCGCGGTACTTCGTATGCAGTGTAAGCAGAAGCTGTGATCGGCTTTGCAGTCCTGTGCCGTGTTACTGTAACTCCTTGATTTTTTAGGAAGCACCTGACTGTGGGCCACCCTGGGGCAGGCAGCGTGCCCGTACACGACTGCCACTTTTCGATCTCTTGTACTATGTATAGTTTTAAGTAGAATAAGCTTTTTAACAGAATATTGATGCAGTTTATGAGTCATGCAGGCTGCAAGTGTCTGGTGTGTGAGAGTCTTTGTATTTATAGTTGTTGGGGTTTGGTTTTTTGTTTTGTTGTTGGTTTTTTTTTTTTTTTTAATTCATAAAGTAGCAAACTTGATAAACATAGCCACTTTAAACTGCTCTTGCTAAACAGACCCTGCTGTAGATAAAATACCACTGTAGATACAGGGAGGCGCGCCGGCAGACCTCTCGACCGCGGGTGAGCTGAGCCCCTCTCTGTGAAAAGCACGGTCCGAGCTGCACGGCCGCCCTGCGTTTGGCCACTTTGGGACCCAGACGCCGGGAAGGCCGGGGTCTGGCGTGTGTTTCAGCCCCCGTGCCCATAAGCCTGCCACTGGCTGTGCCCCGCGGTCCGCTTGCCAGTGCACGGGGGGAAACGTGAGCCTTGCCGGCGTGGGAGGGATGGACGGACCAGCCGCTGGACCGAAAACACGGGCACGGTGTTTCTGCAGCCGAAAAGCTTCCAAGCCTCTCTCGAGTGCAAATATTAGCCCTTGATTTGCTGTCTGCAGAGCCCGGCATGTCGGGGGTAAGAAGCGGCGTTGGCTCCGCACTGGCGGCTGTGGGTCCGAGCCCCCTTGCCCGCGGGCGGGGCGGCGGGCAGGGCAGGGCAGGGCAGGGCTGTGCCCGGGGGGTGGCTGGCGTTCCGTTGCATCTCCCGCCTCTCGCCCTCTGGACGGGGGGCAAATTGTACCCGGTCCCAGCTTCTTGCCTCCTCCTGCCACGGCCGCGCAGGTGTTTCGGGATGGGGGATTAAGGACAAAGCTCTGATCCTGCCGCTCCCTCCCACCACCACGAAGCGGGGAAGCGTGGCAGCTCTGCAGGTCCCTCCCGCGGCGGGGGGCACGTGGCCTGTCCTGCCTCCGGGCCACCGCCTGCCCGGAGCTCCGGAGACGGGCCACGGGCCCCACGCCTTCGCAGGAGGTTTGCCTGCAAGGTGAGGCAGCTGCTAGGAGCTCACTGTGGGTTTTCCACAGCAGCTTTTATCATTTTTTTTTTTTTTCTGTTTTTGCTGGTTGGGAGTTTTGGGGGGGGTTGGGGTTTTGTTTTGTTTTGTTTTGTTTTGTTTTCCAGAGGACAGACTGACCTAGTGGGATGGATTTTTTTTTTTTTTGTGTGTGTCACTTTTGTTAGTTTTTAAGTTACCCGACTTGAATTTATCTGAACAGATGCAGAAGGAACTTTTTTTTTTTTTGTGAGTTAAGAGACAAAAACGCATTTTTAAACAAAGGAATCATGTATTAACATTTTAACAGCAATTCATAAATCTGCACTTTTTATGAGGTTTTGAAAAATCTATTTATAGGTACGGAACAATGGGGTTTGTTTAAAACTGTATCGCATTTATACTTGCTGAAATTACTTTCATTGTTATCAGTAGGAATTTTATTGGTTAAATAAAATGGATAAAACCTGTCTCCTGTTCGAGCCATCATTTGCCACATGCTGGGGAACACGTCTCTGGAGCAGAAGCATCCTGTGTTTTGGGACGAGATCCAGTCCTGGAAGTGTCCGTCCCCTCCATGCCCTTGTCCTGGTTTTTAATCTATGTATTATTTAATATATAGATTATTTAATCTATACATAGATACAGATAATAATTCTCTTTAATCTATGTGAACACAGGTCCTGAAAAATGTATAGTGCTTGCCGAAGGGGATGTCTTTTAAACAGGCATTGTCAGTGATGAGGGATGGGCGATGGGCATCATGATGTTCGCTCTTGATACGGGGCTCCCCTTAGAAATTCGTTCTGTGAAAGCCGCGGGCAGTGGGGTGCACCGGGAGCTGCTCCCTCTTGCAGGGAGCCCCAGAGCAGAAGTGGGGGAGAGCCATAAAACCGCGAAGGAAAGGCAGAGGTAATGTGTGCTGAGGGTGCCGGCTCAGAGCGGTGCCAAGCTTACCTAGCAGCCGAATTGCCCCCAAGCCCCCGCGGTCCTGCCGCCTGCCCCGCCCAGCCCCCAGGGAAGGGTGCCGTAGTGCTGGGGGATCACCAAGGGGGGTTGTCCCGGGAGAGACGCTCATCTCCCCCAGAGAGACAAACCCAGTTACCACAAGCCGCGGACCTGGGGTGTTTTGAGTGTATCTTGCCCTCCAGCTGCTGGATGCTCAGCTGGCCTGTCCTTGCCTTGCCCCGCAATGGAAATAACCCCCAGAAAACCCCTAAAAGCCCATTTCCAGTTCTGTCAGAGGTCGTGTGTGCACCAAGGAGGGCTGTGACCGAGGGCTGTCACAGCACGGCCGTTACCTACTGGCGTCTTCGGCTGGTTCAGCTTCATCCTGCCCTGAAAAATATACTTATCATCATAAAAAAAAAGTAGATCTGTAAATATATAAAGTGCTTAGTCATTTGCTTTCAGTGGGAGTTTCAAAATACTGAAAATATCTATGATCTTGGGTCCAGGCAGAGCTTCCCGTCCCCTTACGGGCGCTGCGGCTGTCACCTCCGGGTGCCAGTGCAGCTCCGGACTGGAGGGAGGGCGACCGTGTCGCCAGCACCGTTGTCAAAAAGGTAAAAAAAAGTGCAATATTCCTCAAAGCCAAGGCTGCTGTGGAGTTCCTGCTTTACTTCCTAAGGGTCCCACAGAACGGGCGAGCAGCAGGGAAGGACCATGCCCTCCCCAAGCGAGCCCAGCCCTGATTCTGGTCCTTGCACCTTCACCAGCGCATGGCGTGAGTGCTCAGACGGGGCGACCCAGCGCGGGCGGAGGACAGCCCCGCTCCCCGGGGACCCCGGGCTTGCCCTGCACCCCGTCCTAACCTCTCCGGCCGGTTCCCCCCAGGAAAGTCCCCCCAAAACCATTCGTGTGTGTTGGCGACTCCCCAGACCTTCGCCTTGCCCACCCTCCCCGGAGCACTACGGCTCTGCTGCCATCCACCCGCACGCCCGCTGCCTCCTGCTCCCGCACCGGCTCGCCCTGAAACCCAGCCCGTGGCCAGAGAAAGCCAGAGACCGAAGGGTGGTGGCAGACCAGGGACTCTGTCACAGGGATGCTCATGTCCCCACGCTGGGTGGCCATGGGACAGTCTCCCTGCACCCACAGGTGACCCCTGTGGGGTGTCCCCGGGGATCTGGGAAGGGGCTGTGCCCGGGGTAAGGGTGGGCAGCCCCGCACGGGCGGCATGTCCTTGGGGAGACCTGGCTGGGCTGACCCCGAGCCCCCACAGGTCCCTCCCCAGCCCCATGGAGAACGGGAGACAGCCCGGTGTGCCCCGTGACCGGCACCAGCTGGGAGCAGGGCCACCCCCAGCCGCCCGGACGGAGCCGAAAAGCCGTGAGCAGCAGCAGGGTGGCCAGCAGCAGCCGTGTGCCACCGCCAGCGGAGACCAGGTGCCCACTCAAGGCTCGGGCAAGCCCACATCCGCAGGGTTGGATTTCAGCCTGTACTGGGGTCTCCTTGGCCTCTTCCCAGCATCGCCTCAGGCTCCTCGTGCTGTGGCACTGGGAAGAAATGGTGAGCAGCCCCGGACCCCGTGTAGGGCAACCAGTGGATCCTCCCTACCAAGCGTTTGCACTAAGTGCTGCTGAAGTGCACCCACCAGCCCATGACTCCATTTCCACACTGCATGCTAAATTAGCCCAAATTATAGCATGCAAACTCCCCCCAATAACTTTTAATTTGATCATGATGGAGCAATCTGGGGAGGCACCTGGACAGCAGAGCAGCGGCTCTACAAAGCCAAGCTAGAATTAGAGATGTTATAAATAACATCACTCATCATGCTAATGAGCTCATGTAAATATCACTGATTTTTTGTAAGCTTTTCAATGTATACAAGAATATAGATAATCACTGGATTTGTATTTCTTGCTAAATTAAAACCTGCCCTCTGCACCCTCCACATGTGCTTTTTGGCCTTTGGCTTTCTTCAGGCCCTCGGAGCAAAACTTGAACGGTTCCGACCTGCAGGAAAGCGCTTTTGCAGAAGGGCAGCCCTCCTCCTCCTCCTGCCTGGGGCTGGTGTTTAGAGTATCAAGGTGTCCAGGGGATAAAATGTTGCCAAAAACTGGATACAGAAAATACAACAAAACGTGATTTCAGCCACAACCAAAGTGTTTCAGCAGCCATGACCTGCAACACGCAGCGCTGACTTGCCCAGGAATGAGCTCCCCAGCAGTTCGCTACCGCAGCGTGCGACCCGACAGCAGAGGGTTTAGCTTCAGCCCAGACCACCTCTCCCATGCTGTCCTCACGGCCTGGTGTCTCTCGTGATGCACTGAAAGCACGAGGAGGAGAAGAGCTGGGCTGGGGAGATGAAGCTGTGTGAATACAGGCTTTTAATTCGTCTTGCTAAATTGCCTAGCGAATCTCTCTCGGGTTCCTCTGCAACCGGTGGAGAGATGGAGAGGCTCCACCAGAGGGTGACAGCTGCCCTGAATCATCTCCTGGGAGGCTGATCCGCCTCCGCCCTCCACGTCAGGGCAACGCGGCTGGGCTGCAGCGTTCAGCCCGCAGAAGATCGAACTGCAGCTCACATCTGCAATACAGCACAGTGACACTGAAAAGATCAGCTGAAAACATTTTTTATTAGATCTAGGCTTTTTTCTTTCAGTTTTCCTGCTGAAAAAGAAAAACAGAACAAGAAAAATGCAGTTTTTGCAAGAAACAGGAACAGAAGCAGCTCAGCTGGAGGCATCCTTACCAGCTCCAATTAGTAGACCTGAGTGCGAATCCCCACCACCACGGAAATCAGAACCTCAGCGCTGTGTCCCCGGGGGTCCCAGCGGTGCTGGCGGGGCGCATTGCGGGAATGTGCTCGGTGCTGAGCACCTGCATCTGCTCACAGCTGGGACCGGGTGATGGAGAAAGAGCGAGACACTGAATATGCTCCTGAGAGAAGTAAAGGACAGGCACCAGGTTCCCAGACACATCCCACTCCACCAAACCTCCCTCTGGTTGGGCTTGGGGGGATGACCATTACAGGATCTGGGGATGGACAAAATATCCTCCATTGCTGGAGCCCGAGTGCCTGTTCCCTAGTCCTTGATGACACCCAGCATCTCAGTTGTCACCTTTTCTCCTTACCTGTCTACTGGTGGGATGGTGAGCCTCAGAGATCATTTGCACCTCTCTGACACGAGGACGCTAATTGTTACCGTTCAAACCTCTTCTGCAGCCACTGGGCTCCGTGGTCTCAGATCCTTGAGAAGGCAGCCCCTTTGCTCCACATCAAATAATTAATCTCAGTTTTGCAGAGTGCAGTGTTTTTTTCAAGTGCAGGCTATCACCTATGGTGCAAAGGTGTACAGTTACCTCCCGCAGATGCCTGAGGGTGAAGGATGCACTCAGTCACCCCACAAATATGCATGTTTTCCATGAACTCAAAAAACTGTGGGCCAAGTTCTTTGGGGGATGGGATCACTCCCACGGGGGTGATCCCCCCATGGGGGACGGGATCACTCCACACAGGCCAGGCCAACTCGAAGGGTCGCGGTGGTTAATCCCATCTGTTGCAGCAGGACCACACACAAACCCCACCACTGCCCGAATGTGGCTGCGAGCGCTGGGGGTCATTTCCAGCAGCACTCAGGAGGCATCAGCCCCTGGTATCAATACTACCTGCATGGAAGGACTTAGTGACCCAAGAGCCTTCCAAGGGGCTGTGGGAAAGACCAGCCCACCTGTACAATCATCTGGGTGGGCCATGTCAAGGGGCATCTCAAAGGTCTCCATGGGTGGGACAAGCCCCATCAGCCACCAACCCCAACTAAGCTTCATTGGCCCCAGCTTTAGGCATCCAGCTGAGGTGCCTGGGTGAAAGCCTAGTGAGACATTTATACTGAATGGAGGGAGTCCAGTGCCTGCAGAGAAGAGATTTTAAATGCCCACACTTGGGTGGCATAAATCCAGATGTCTCCCTGAGTCTATCGTAACATCTCTCTGGAGCTGCTCCACTCATCTCAGCAGCTTGTTGGTGTCAGGACCAAGCAGAGACCTTCTCAGCCATTACTGTTCACTATTTAGCTACTGGCCACTTGGTTTGAAACGTCTTCAACGTTTGAAATGTCTTCAACGTCTTTTGAAACGTCTGCTGTTCTTCTCCCACCAGCAAGGAGCTCCCATGGTTCCCCCCTGCCCACTGGCATCTCCCTGCCCGCCTGCTGCAGCTCCTGGCTTTGGTCGATAACCATCTTCTACCAGCAGGCACTGGGAGCTTTGGCAAAATCCCCACTATCACAGCAGTAAACACGCAGTGTCACCTGCTCCAAATGTTCACTCTCCGCCATGTTAAATTAGTTTAAAACATCAAGTTATTAATAAAGACAATACTGCAGAGGAATTTGAAGCCTTTGCAGGCAACTTTGCTCAATGGAAAACGGCTTCTACCTCCCAGGAAAATGGTCACAATTTCAGTATTTTTGGAAAGGAAAGGTTTTTTTCACCCTTACAAATGGGAGAAAATGAGATATAAGCTCAGATGAGCCATGACTGTAAGGGCACTCCTCTGAGGCGGAGACAGCCACGTTCACGTGCCAGGCCTGGCTTTAGGCAGGAGCGGGTGCTGAATGTCCATGTCCAAACCTCTAATCCAGACCCTAGGCTGCTCTTGGATAATTCTGGTCCTTGTTCCAGCCTGGACCTGAAAAATCTTTTCCACTAAAAATGGCAAATTGCTATGAAAAGAACCCTGTTTGATAAATCAGCCCGTTCTGACAGGATATATTTCCTTGGAGATTTTCCAACCAGCCGTAACACTAACACCGCTGGAAAGTGTAGGCCTTTCTGCTTGGCTGGGAACACCAGTTCTGTGGAAATCAATGGCAGATGTTACCCAGTGTGAGATCCATTCCCAAATCGAAGTAAGTCCAACAGCCTGGGAGACTGCGCAGTGAAGAGAAATCATCCTGTGCCGAACCCATGGGATCGCAACCTCGCTAACACGCACACCCCAGACACACCTCACGCTCCTTGCTCCTGGGCAATCCTTCCTGGCCAAACAAGTTACACTGGTTTTTATTTTCCAATACTTTTTCCATTTTCTGGCACTGATTACGCTGCAGAGATAATCTGTGAACAAGCATGGTTTGGTTCCCTGCCGAACTGGAGAAGCTCCCTGGCCAGAGGGAGGTACCGAGCCAGCGATGGAGCTGCACGCAGAGGTGAGCAGCTCCAAAACGTGCCATGGCAGCAGAGGTGTGACCCAAAGGACCTCAGCCCAGGGCTGTGACTGAGGGGTCATGCTGCTGGGGTTGCTGTGTCCCTCTGCCGTTATCGGTGCCCAGCCCCAGGGTGGATGCAACAGAAACAAGGATCGTCTCAAGGTGCACGGAGACCCCTGTGTCGAAGCGTTGGGTGATCCGGATGAGGCAGGGACATCTTCCACTAGATCAGGTTGCTCAAAGCCCCATCCAACCTGACCTCGACCACTTCCAATGGTGGGGCATCCACAGCTTCTCTGGGCAACCTCTCCAGTGCCTCACCAGTTCCTGCAGACCTGAGAGGAACGCAGACTCTGCTGGAAGGGTCCATCTGCCCAAAGAGAGGTATCTGCAAAACGCAGGTGCCAACATCTGGTTTACTCATCCCAGGATCTCTATACTGTCAGTGGAGGGAAATGGCCACATTTAGGGAGTGCTTGTTTTCCTTCTAAAGAAGATGTGATAAAACCAGTCAAGGGAACGGCATCACACAAGAGGGAGTTTCTCCCCGTCAGCTGCGAAGAATCATCCTGCCGTGATGGGATTTTTCCATATCCAAACCAGCCATCATGCTGCACCCCAGGTGTAGCATCTCAGAAGAATAAAACATCCTCTCTCCCTCTCTTCTGGCACACACAGAGCTAAATGCACTGCCTGCAACCCCCCAGCTTTCACCTGCATATTCTGCAGCTAATGAATTGACTCTTTTAAAGTGCTTTGAGAGAGGAAAGGTGGTTTAAAAGCACTAAAGGACCATTAATATCAGATGTCAAGCCGCAACAAAGAACAACTGTGCTGCTGATGCTTTCTTGATTAGTCAGGGAGCCCCGAGTTGCATTATCTCATTTGCAACCATGACAGAAACGTGATACCAGCCCCTCTTTGGAAAAGTAACTTTTATTTTGTTGAAGCCATACGTTTCCAAGGATAGAGTAAAGCTCACAAGCCATAAATCAGGCCCAGATAAGAATAGTCCCAAACAATAGTTAGTTTGTAGCAGGGTGTTGCTTGTTCTGTGATAATTGCTCGGCGTTCGAGGCAGATTTCCCATTGCCTGCTCAGACATGCAGCGCAGAAGAAAAATGCCCTGTGCTGGTTGCAGTTCTCAGCATTTGGAATCTGAGCACGTTAAGACAATTTTTAATAGTACTGTTCCACACCTGCCCAAATCCTACAGTACTGCAGCCCCTCAGATTTCGAAGACGGTCCACCTGTGGTCAGAAGACACGGCTGCAGCATGGAGACCTGCCGGCCTGGCCCCAGCTAGGCTGGGTAGCGATGGTGATGTGGCAACGCAGACCTCCCAAGGTGTCTCAGCTTTGCTGCCCCTCAGCACATGAGCTCCCGTGTCCTGCGACCGCGGGTGCACAGGAGATGCTGGTGGAGCTGGGATGCGGGGCTGCTGGGTTAAGATGTGGGGAAGCTGCTCTGGGTGCAGGACCCCCGCGGAGTGCATCACCAGCCGCTGTGCAGTGCCGCACGGCTAAGACGGGTCAGAGATGAGGCCACGCAGAAGGCACGGGACAGGCAGCTGTGGGTGGCAGCTGCCTCCTCCCCAATGCTCGGGCTGCACTTGAGAGCTGCTGCCACCACACGTGCCTTCAGAGGCTGCTGGGGACCCTGGGCCCACCAGGCTGGTGCCCCTGTCACTGCACCCTAGCAGCTCCTGGGACCTGAGCTGGCTGCTCTCCTGCCTTGACGGCTGCCGCGTAGCCCAAGAGGAGTGCCGGGGTTGGGACAGGGTCCCATGAAGGAGTAAGAAACCAGCTCCACATCCGGCTCTGCAGCAGGGTAGGCATGTTTGAGTAGGAAAAGATGCAAAGCTTGGTTTGGAGAGCATCCGCGGGCTGCTGTCTGCCTGCTGGGAGCAGCGACCTGGACCTTGCCCCTTGCACCCAAAATCCCCGTACCAACAGCTCCAAGGCAAAGGAGGGATTTGTAGAACACTGCTGACTTCACCCAATTAGACTCATATTGGCACACAAAAGCTGCCTTTCCTTTTGAACAAAGCCAGCGCTGCTTGCCGGGTGGCCTCTCTTTCTCCACGAACCAGCCATGGCCCACGAAGTGCGAGATGAGGAGTTGTCCTCTGTCCCTGCTCAGCCCACACCACCTCCCCACTTCATCCCCATTGTTGGCATCTCCAACGATGCCCTTAGCATCGCTGCTGAACAGGGTGCCACCCGGTCAGGGTGTGCTGGGCTGGGATGTGCACGCACAGCTGGCTGCGTTGAACACAGCCCCCGAGCTAAGGAAACAACCCTCTGTCAATGCCATGAACCAGCCGAATCTCCTGTACCCCCCAATCCATCCCCCCTAGCTCAGCCCCGCCATGAACAGCGTGAGGCAGCAAAGCTGCTGCATTGAGCAACTGGGCTTTCTTCAACCCAGGACTGGCCACCAGCAACACAGCACCGCTGGGTCCCCCACAGGAACGGCAGCACCGGCTTGCACACCCCTGGGATCCCTTATGGGGTGCTATGGCAGATCAGGGGTCCACAACCAACCTGGCGCTGGACAGAGGGACAGAGGAGGGTGAAAGGCAGGATCCGTCCATGTAGGACTCCCAAATGCCTCTGGGAGTCCCGCCAAACGCTCCCGAGACCGAGAGCCTCCCTCCTGCAGGCAGCTGCACCAAGAGATCCAAAGCCCCTCGCTGAGCCAAGCCCTGTGGAAAGGCAGCACCCCTGTGCCCTCCTCCAGCAGCGGCGGGTGTCCCTGTGCCCCTCGTCTGGCTGCAAACCCCTGATGGTTCCCTGCAAAGCCCCCACGTGCACCCTGGCTCCGGCATCCCAGATGTTGGGGGTCCTGGCTCACAGTGGCGGGGAGAAGGGGTGAAGAAGAGTGAGCAGGGAGGACAAGTGGTGCAGAAGAAGGGTTGGGTCCCCCTCCCACATAAACGTGTCTGGTAGTGCATGGGCTCACCAGGTGGGTATTTACACAGCAAAACAAACGCTGTGCCTCAGATCCCCCTTCTGCCTCTCCTCCCACCTGACAGCCCATAGAACCCATGGGAGAAAGGGGCAATGCAACTGCTTCTTCCCTCCTCCAGGTTTCTGAAATTGGATAAGGAAGAGAAATGCCCAGCAAAAGCCTTTGCTGCTAGGGCTCATGTTGAGCCTGGCCGTGCTGGTCCCTGCAGCTGCGACAGCCACGCGGACCTCTCCTCCTCTCCCGAGCAGCAGGGGCCCCTGCCATGAGTGCTGCCAGGACCTCCAAGTGTAGGCAACTCACCACAAGTGTCCTATTCCCTCTGCCTTTTCCCTCCCATTTGCAGGACTCTCTTCCTCGACGTCCCTCCAGCCAGCTCCACTCCCAGCACAGCACCAAGGGGACCCACCTGCCCTGCCTGGCGCTGGCTCCTGCCCCACTCTGACCCTACCACCGGGTAGGGGCTATGAAAACACCAAATCAACCCATGCAAAAGCAGCAAAATCCCTCCCTGCTCCCCATGCATCTCCTCTCCCATGTCCCCTCTCTGTAAGGATGTCCCTGCCATCAACCCAGACCGGTGGGCAGGGCAGAGCTGCTTTTCTTTTGCCCTAGAGGGAAACCCAGGAGGATCATTTTCCCCCTGCAAGCTGGGCTTTCAAAACAAGCCCCAGAAGGTCAGCTGTGGTGTTACCCATCCGCAGCCTGGGCATCATCTTGCGGAGACCTCGGGCACATAAATACCGCTGCGTGCTTGGGGAGATGTCAGGTCTCAAGGGAGGCAGGGCAGGTGGCAGCTGATTCAAAGCCAAAAGTGTGACTCCCGGGCACTGCTGGGCTTCAGAGCAGGCACAAGAACTTCAGGGCTGAGACTTTCAGGGCCTTAGACCGTCATGGAATGCCAGGTCTTGAAGCTTCAGGGCTTAGACCTTCAGTGGTCACCAGAGAGCAAGGAAGGGTTGTGGGAAGATGACATTGGTATGGCTAAGGGAAAATGTTTTCCCACCATGCGAAAGAATGGGCACAGGGTCTTTCTTCACAGCAAGATCCACATGACTTCAGCTGCCTGGAAAGGCCTGAGGACTATGAGATACACCTGGTCGCATCCTCTCCACCAGTGGGACCCTGGTGCAATGAGCAATGCAACCAACAGCAGGACCTCGCCCTCATCCTTCCTCGCTCCCCACCATTTCCCAGCCCCAAATCCTTGCACCCTCACCTCCTTCTCCCTTCTCCGGGTCCCAGAAAACCCTCTGTAACTAAAATCCTGACCACCACCTGCTGCCTGGCAGGGACGGGCTTCTGTGGAGCTCTCTGCCAGTGCGTAGGTCTCAGCATTATCTTTGCCAGAAAGAAATAACCTCGTACCACATTTAGCACGCGTCTCCCAGAGGAAGTATCTTGACATCTGCAAATCACAGAAGCTTTGTGGCCTGCACCGATAAAACCCGAACACTTTACAACAGACAGAACTTAAGTTACAATGGTGGTGTCCCCCGGCAGCATTATCTCAGCCTTCCCTGTTACTCCCCAGTTGGTTCATTATTATTAATGTCACTACAATAAATACCAGAACAAAATTGACAGCGTTTGGCCACGTATCTTAAAGCATTGCCCACTCCTCCTTCACTCCATGTCTTCGCAGCCTTGGTTTCCATCCCTATCAGTCACCAGAGGAGCCTTTAGGGACTAACCGTTTGACTATGTGACCAGCCAAGTAATAAAAGCCATGCAGAAGCGTGGCTGTGGCATCGATGATCAGCGAGAAGGTGCCCCCGATGCCGGTGGCCATGTCTTTGAGGACAGAGGGAATGGCACAGATGGAGTGGTAAGGGAAAGCAGCGAGGTGAAGGACAAACCCCACAGGGATGCGCAGGATCCTGTAGATGAGGGATGCCACATCTTGAACAATTTGCAGGAAGCCCAGGAAGATGTTGACGATGACCCTCCCCGCGTCATAGGGGATGCTGATGAGCACCATGCTGATGGCTTTAAGGTAGGACACCACCCCATTCCACAGGCTGTAGACTCCATCCAGAACTGTACCACCAACCCGCTTGATAACAAGCCACAGAAAATAAAACACAAATTTCACCAGCTCCACAAACATGTAGATGAGGAGTTCCAGAAGTTTGATGAAAGGGGTAGCAATGATGCCAGCCACTCTGCTGACCAAGCTGCTGTCTTTGGCCTCCTGGTTGTCACTTGTTCCTACTTGCTCTCCAGAGCGGATCTGACTGACAGCTTGCAGTATTGCTTCTGTTTTCTCCTGGCTTTGATTGTCTTCCCCACAGTTGCCCTTGAACAAGTGAACCCCTGCTAGAAGCTGCTTCTCCAGCTCTCCCACCATGAGGTCCACCAAGCTGTTTTCATCATTCATTTTCTTCACTAGTCCCAGGGACCATCCCTCCGGGGCATCACAGCAGGCTGCCAGCCAGAGAGTCTCTGGCACTGACACCTTGCCTTTAACTCGGACACTGGAAGGAATCGCGCCTGCAAGGAGATACAGACGATCCTTCTTGGAGCAGTGAGGGACCAGAGCTTGCTCCACTACCCTCCCAATGTCTCTGTGCCAGCTTTTGCTCAGAGATGGGCTCAGAGGGACAGCGTTCGTGAGCGTGTAAGTGGCCATCTGGAAATCCTCCTCATTGAGCAAGCTGGGATTGAGCAGCCCTCTCTCATAACCAGAGCCCATGTAGTCTGAGGTCAGGGCTTGATTTGCACCAAGGTTGGCCACAGTGCCAGTGATATCGGCTTCACGCACCATCTCATGCAGGTCATTTTCTGGATCGTCTATCTGAAATAGTAGAGAGGAGAGTTACTGGATACAATTTGCCTTTCTAGAAAGCGACATGGGCCTTGAAGTATATTTTCCATTATGACTGCTATGTGCCTTGGACCACATCCTGCGCTCCCTCCTTATCTTCCTCGCAGTGCTTCAGAGGAGTGTATGCTTTACTTAGCTGCCCTGCCAAACACATCAGTTCAGGCTGCAAAGGATGCTTGCAGATCTCCAGCACAACACAGCCTCCAGAATCTCACCAGCCAACCTGCAGCCTCTAACTTGTGCTTTTTTTTCTAGAAGAGATTTTTAAGACCAACAGATGGCTTGATTTAGGGCCATGTTCTCACCTCCTCTGGTGGTGGCACCCCCAGTTCATTTAAGCACCTACCATGGCACCTTAATTCAGTCCCTCTGAACTATCAAATCCAAGCCATGAAGAAAAAAACCCATGGTATATATGTTGCGGATAGAGCGAGAGTGCACTTCACTCGTAAGAGAGAAGCAACAATATACTTTAGTGATATAAAACAGCAAGTTAACAAAGTTCAATGGTAAATGCAACAGTGGTTTAGCAAGATTCAATAGCAAGGTACACAATTATTTACTGCATAGAGGACAGGGTCAGACAAAACTGTCAGGAAGACCCTCCTGCTGCGTCATGAGGTTCAGAAAGGACACCCTTGCTTTCTAAACTCCTTCTCACAGAGGAGTCTAGGTGCAGTTGGATCCAATCCTAGTCCCAGAGTTGGTCAACGGTTTATGTCTAAAGGATTATATATGTGCAATCAATCCTTTGTATCACTTAGCTAAGATTTCAAAGTTTAGCATGCTATTAGTCACTCACTGAGATCTGTTGCAGCAAGGAATCTACCAACCTCGAGGCGTAACCTTGAAAGGTGTCCACACTCAAGGGGAGATCCTGCTGGGCAGCCCGCTGCCATGCAGGAGAGCTCAACGGGCCCTGGGCTGCCCACTATTTAAGGAGTAAGATGATTGACTTATGGTCATATTTGCATACCAGCAACATGTCTGGGTCCCTGCTCCAGACAGCCCTTGGCGACTGTGTTTCCATCCGTCTCCCCAACACCCAGTGTAAGCTGGATGCAGCCACCATGACCCCCACTGGTGGTTATTGCTTACGTGGGGAGGGAGCACACCGCCACAACATGAGATGCCTAGAGAAGGCATTTACCTCTCACCAGTGATTGTGTAAGAAGCCAGAATGAAGCCAGGCACCATGGCAGGTGACCTGAACTTCCCTGCCTTGAACACAGACACAGCAGTGAGCTCCTAGAGCTCTCTCGGGGCTTGTCATTAGTAGTATGAAAGTCATGTCATTATAGTCTGAACCTCATCCTCAATGACCACACAGCTCCATAACACAGGTGAGGATGCCATCACTGCAGGTCCTCGATGGAATCTGTGCTACCTTGTCTCTGCCACTCCCGTGCCACGGAGCCAGAGGTAGCAATTGCTGCAGCGGGAATTCGTCCTGGAGTCATGCACAGAGCCATGCACGGGGAGGTAACGAGCAGTGGGAGCAGGAGCACTAAACGCCAGGGTGTGCTCAGGTCTTTCTCAGGTGGCCGCAGCTCTGTCTGCTCCTTAGTCACTCCTATTGACACTGCCTGCAGCCACTCCACGGGGGTGTGCCAGATTGTCATTTTCTTCCCCAAATTAGAGGGTGAGCACGTTGGTAGAAGCTCAGAGGTAGCAGGCAGTCTCTGGCAGTTGCTGCCTCCTGTAGTCTCTGTTTGTGGGCAGTTTAATTGGGCCAGCACTGTGCTGGCCCAATTAAACCTGCTGTCTTTGCTCCTGGCCTATAGACTGTTTACTGCACTATATAATACATACTTTGGAGACATGTATGGCAGACAGTTCATAGTCTACCTTGAATCACTCCCCAGTCATCCTTCCTCATCCCTTGGCCATCCTGCAATGCACTTGGACAGATGTCCAACTACGTCCTTGCAACCTTACCCAGAGTCTGCATCCTCTTAGTGCCGCATCACCTCCTCACAGCTCTGCGTCGGCCTGTGCTGAGAGTCACAGTGAAAGGGCCAGCAAGCATCAGCAGCTATCCATCACCCTCGCCGTAGAACTGAGCTCTGGCTGGCCTCCTGCATCAGCCAAGCCCCTGCGGTCCAGGCTCAGGGCTCCCTCTGCACCAAGGCTGGTCACAGTGCCAACACTGGCCACTGCAGAGGGCTGCATTACCCCCATCTCGTGCTAAGGAGGTTTCTTGCACTTCATTTTGAGGCAACTGATGCTTATTGCTTCAGGACTGGAAGGATCATAGCGAGCCTTACGTGCTGATGCACAAGTCATAGCTTTTTCTAAATACACCACTTAAAAAAGACTTATCCTGCACTTATTCTGCCTTACTCTGCTCCTCTTGCTCAGACACCCCAAACTCACAGGCTGCAGCTGGCTGATGAAGCCAGACATTTTGCATTCCACAAAATCACTGCCCCTTCCTGCCCCCCCAACTCATTCCCCCTGTTCTGATGAGGTGACGGTGTTGTGCCATGGGAGAAGGGATGCACCCGGTCTGTTTAATCCCCCAGTACAGGTGAGGGCGGAGCGGGCACGGGTGCGAGGCTGTGCCTGGGAACAGGCCCTTTTGAGCCTGACACCCTCGCAGAGACACTCATCCCCTCTCGCGCCCATGGCAGTGCTGCTGTACCACAAGGACACGTAGACCCAAGATGGGTCAGCTCTGCCTCCTGGCAGAGATTCCCAGCCTACATGAAGCATGAAGCAGAACTTAATTTTTGTCTCCTTATGAGCTGATGCATGCAAACCTTGAGGTGTCTATCAATAAAATATGTCTCCAGTTACCTGTTCAGCTGCAGGCTTTTGCACATACCATTGGGATTGTTTAGGTGCAATTAAAAAAGAACACGATAAAAATGCGGCTGTGTGCTGTTCATGTGTAAGGCTCTGACATCACCGAGTTATGCTTATAATAGCTTATATTATGGTTTGTAATAACTCGTGTGTAACTGAGGTTTTCATGCCTTCTCCAGCTCAGCCCCAAAGGCAAGCTGTCTCACGCACTGCATCTAATCTGCATTGCAAGCTACCTTTCCTCACTGCTTCGAAAAGCTTTTGGTTTGTGTCACCGCCAAAGCCTATCTGCATTCATGCAGTCAGCCATGAAGCCACCTGTCCAACTAACCTGGAATAGCTAAGGGCAAGATCCAAGCAGACAGGTGAACACCTCATTCATAGGATGGGGGTTTAAAAATAAATTATGCATCTGAACACCTGTATGGATGTGAGCACCTAACGATATTGATGTGTTTCATAAAGTGGGGGTTGCAGTCTCACAGAAGAGGCAGAGGCGGATTAAAAGTATGGCAACACACAGCTATCAGAGCAGGCAGCTTCCATCAAGTTTGGTCATTTAACAGTGCAGGACACTGTCACCTCCCCCCTTCCCCACACTAGTACCATTCCAGGCGAACTTCAGTGTCCCACTCCCCTCGCTATTTCCTCAGGCACACTTAGTCCTTTGATTGCAGTGGAGCTATTTCATCTACCCTTAGCACAGGTCCCAGGGAGGAGGCACAGTGCATCTTACACCAAGGTTTCTGTTGTAGGATGTTCACGTGAGTGGCTCTAGAAGTACCTGTTTCTCTTGACGGTCTACCAAGAGAGTCGGCAAGAGCAGCTCAGAGGTAGCTATAGCTGGGCGATGCAAATCCCACCTTGGTCACCTGGCTGTTGGTAGTCATCAACCAAATGAAAACACAACGTGATTCATCCAGCCCCTCGTATGCTAGGACAGAAAAAGCAACTCCAGAGTTTTCCGTCTCTCTCTAAGCTATAGAAAGAGTCAAACTCATAGGTTTTCAGACAATCGAAACGAGATGAGGTGAAAGCCACCTAAGTGATTTGCTCTCAACCCCTAGGAAATGTGTGGTAGAGCAGGTTTACAGACCCAGGCCTGGGGGAGTCCCATCACTACCCTGCTCATCAGCCTACCCTGCCTGCTCTCTAATTTTTCACTAATTGCTGAATTAATTCGCTGTTTCCAGCTGCCAATCGGCAGTGGGTGGCACTGACATTCCTCGCACTTCTCGCCCAATTACTGCCTCTGTGCTACATTTGGCATTTGTTTCTCAGGCAGACATTCCTGAGGAGCTAGGCATGCAGGGAGTGAGACGGTGCCTTCACCACTTACATCATTACCCAAAAAAAAAGCATGTGACAACCCTGAGGCCCTCACCAGAGTGCAGAGAGCATTTTCATAGTGATTTCTTTCTGCTTGCTGTGTCTCTGCAGCTCCATGTGCATGCACATAGGCGTAAGCACATGCCACTGTGCAGCTGAGCCTGCTCATACCCAGCTATCCCTGTCTTGGCAAGGAAATTACCCAGAAAATAGGCAATATAACCTCATGGGGCTACGCTGCAGAGCAAGTGTTGCTAAGTGTTCCCTTCAGCAGCCATCTGACCTTTCCTAACCATCTGTCTTAGCCTTGATAGGAACACACACAATGGGTGTGAAATCTCTTCCCCACTTTCTCCTCCCAGATCTGGCATGGCAGTGTCTGAGAGGGGTGTATGTGCTTATTTCTTGACTTACAGGAATTTTTCATAGTCTTGATTTCTCCTTACAGATTCTTCAGACAATTTTTTTCCCTAGTGGTTTCCTGTCTCAGACTGAGGTTCCTCCAGTGAATCACAGAGCTGCTACCTCCCACCTCTGAGACACCTCCATTTCAGCAACGGGTGAAGGGGACCCATTACTGTAAACTAAGAACGGACCCACAGCAACCCATGGGGATGCTCTGGAGAAGCCAGAGCAACTAAAGGTAGCACCTGGCCAATTATTTCTAGGGCTGCGGTACGGTTTGGAGGCAGGAGACACAAGGTTTGGGGCCCTGGAGTGCTGGCAGGGACTATGACAAGATGAGGGGTGCAGAGGGATGGAGTGGGGAGGGCAGGGGAGCCAGCTGGAGGGAGGTGCTGGAGAACCGAAGCTGCTGTGGAGGGCGTGCCTGCTGCTCCATGGCAGGAACGGCCTTCAAGCCTGCCTGGGCAGGTCTGGTGAGTCAGACCATGAGGAGCACGAGGAGATATGGTGGCTAGAGGTGACAAAGGGCATCAGCGGCTGAGGCAAATGGGAAAGGATGTCATCTCTGCCACTTTGCCTTGCTGCCTCCATGGCACCGACAGCAGATGCTCACTCGCCTAGGTCCTCTTTGTGCTTTAAAAACTCTTCATCCTTCCTCAACTCCGTAATGGCAGTCTGCAAAAAGCTTCCCTCTGTTTTAAAAGGGCAAGCAGACACCTCCCACAGCCGTCTGTGAAGTGGAAGGAGAGCAGATCAAAAGGCCCTTGGGAACTCCTGCAACTCAAAACCCAGCCCAGAGAGCAGGGAGACAGTCCAAGCTGAAGACAGGGATGTAGGATCTCCTGTCTTCACTGTCTGTGACCTTGTGGTCTTAGTATCTCATCACCCCACACGAGTAAATGAGCATGGCAGCCACTCTCTTGGGTCAGGGCTGAGCTTTGATTCTGGCTACGTCCAGCACCCGAGGGTCCTGCTCCCAACACGCTGCTCGGATACTGAAACCATTCCTGCCCTGACAAAGCACCCTTGCATGCTGCCAGTCTTTCCTGAGCTCAATAGATGGGAGTAGCTTGACATTTGCTACAAAATCCCCCATGATCACTCCTGAAAAACCTGAAACATGGCAAAAAAAAAAAAAGAGAGGTAAAGCGTACTTGTTCTCTTAGGGCACCAGCAATTTTTTAAGGATCTCCTTTAAATTTAACAGCCTGAAGGACTTGCTTAAACATGCCAAGTGCCAGGGGAGACAAAAACCACTGAGGCTCCGGTGAAATTCATTTTATACTGCACACTTCTGCCCTGACTGAAGCCTGTATGCTCCAGGACATGGCAACTCATTTCCCTACCAGAGTCTGCAACACAGGGACACAAGAAAAAGCTGCAGCGTCAACTTGGTGAACGGCAAATGGATGTTTTATCCCTGCGCAGTGAAGCTAAAGAACTCTTATCAACACTGCCATCACACTGGCAACAGAACAACTTGACACTGCGATGTTTAACCCTGCTACCCACCGGCAGTGCTCCCTGCCCGTGATAGCTGGCTAGGCAGGACAGACGCATCAGCTGGTGTCAAAGATTACTTTCCTGTCCCCTGGCATCACGTCGCACGCAGCAGCCTCCCAGCTTTCATTACAAGCCCCGTGGGACAAGGAGCTATTTGTTTGCTCTGTTCCAAGCACAAAAATAAGTTTTGCTTGTGTTAAATTAATATCGAAAGAAGTTCAACGAGCAGAGCTCCTGCCTCCTTTGCAAAATCCTAGCTCCTGCTTCACTCCAGAGGAAGCGTTCTCCAGGAACATTTGCTTTACAGCAAAGGAAAAGCTGACTTACCTGTGGTTCAACCAGCCAGTTCTCCTCCTTGTTTTGGGCTGGCTTTGTATACTTAAAAGCTGAATAAAGAGGGATTTTGTCCTTAGTACTGTAGAGGGTTGCAAAGCGTGGCTCTTTGTTGTACTGCTGACAGATTTTCACGTGGAATCGCTCCGTAAATCCCTCGGGTGGGACTTGTCCAGGGAAGAACACGTTACACTCGGCAAAACCTATTTCATCCTCTCCAACAACTCTGCCCTGGGAGAAGCCTGGGAAAACTGAGATGCAAAGCAAAAATACAATTGACGTCTTCATGGTCCACTCCCTGGAGCTGAGGGAAGCCCCGTCTGCCTCCGCTGGGTACGGCGAAGGACCTGTGCTCTGAGTCCATGCAGCAGCGAAGCCAGAAAGCATCTGGAATTTGGGTGTAGCGTGCAAGGGAAATGAAATATGAAACCACAGCCGATCCCTTCGGGGAGCCAGCGCTTTCTGCAGGCAGCACGTTGTGAAACCGAACGTGCGCCAGGCTGCGCTGACACACGCTGCGGATGCCAACTGCCCACAGGGAACAATGCCAAGCAACGTGAAATCATCAGGGCTTGTTGAGAAGAGGAGGAGGGAAACCTACGGCGGTGCCGGGCTAGAGCTGAGCAGCACCGGCTGTCCAGGCTGGGTCTCAGCGCTGGCAGGGGGGTGGTGTGCTGCATTGCAGCAGAGTCCCCGGCAGGAATTTTGGCTGACGCAGCCAGAAATCTTCCTGGGGCTGCCAGGGGCATGCTGCACAGTCAGATTCACTGCCCCGAAGAAGGTGTTAGCTGCCCTCTCCAGCCATGAGCCTGGCTAAGGGAGACGGAGAAGGAGAGGGAGAGGGAGAAGAGAGGTGGCAGGATATTGGCACGACTGGGAACCCGCTTTGCCCCTTTTTGGGGTGTCTGTCCCCACTGTTGCTGCCAGCCACATGCTGCTAAGGTGCCTGGGAAAGGCATGCTCCTCCTGCCTCTCTGGGAGCTGTAATAGGCATCCGAAACCCTCCTGTGGAGCAGTATCACCTCACCTTGGCAGACCCTCCCTCAGGAGAGATTAAAAAGAGGCAGAAGGATTAAGACCTTCGGATCACATACTCCTAATCAACACCCACCTCTGAATATTTTGATCAAACCTACAGAACTAAGAAAAAAAAAATCTACCTAAAGGGAACAAAACCAATCCTCTGAGTTTATGATCAGCAGAGCTACTGCTGGGTAAAGGCTGTAGGAATCTTCAGTGACTGGGAAAATTAATGTTTTCAGAATAGTGGGAATGGAAAAGAGACTACAGAGCAGTTCCACAGAGTCAAGAAAATGTGCAATTTCCCACCCAAGAAGTTAGATATTACCAGATGTGTTGCCAACAACCTCAAAAAAATCCTGGGTGCCAATAAGGCACAGGCCCCTTTTAGACAAAGCTGGTTTATACTGTTAAAGTGATCTCCAAGCAAAAATCTCCAAGTGCTACCAACTCACAAGTGCTTTGCAGATGAGGTAGGAGTAGTCTATATTGCAAATGATGAAACGGGACAGCGGGTGGTTAAAGTGCCTGCTCAAGGTCAGAGAAGGAGCCTGTAAAAGCGCTAAAAATAGACTGGACTCTACGACTATCATTCCTCTACTCAGGGATGACTTCTAGAAGTATCAAGGCAAGGAAATACATCAGCGCCTCTTGGTGTGGTGTTATCAGCTGGGGGAGACAGAGGTGGGCTGGACAGGCTGTGGAACAACAGGAAATGTAGTAAGTGGGCTTGGTTTCGGTCCAGGCAGAAGCCTGGTCACCCAGCCCTGACAGAAAGAGTTAGTCATGTTCAGGAAAGATGATGGAACTGAAAGCACAGACACAGCCTGACCTGAAGACAGCTGCTTCAAAAAACAGGTTTAAAATTTCATTTTCCTGGATGTAAAAAGGCTCCTGGGAAATCAAGAACTGAAGCTAAACCTTAGCTGTTAGATGTTTGTCTCATCCCAGGCTCACAATTACTTCAGCAGCAGAGGAAAAGATTTTCACAAGCATGGTAAATTCTGCTCCCCAGGCAAACCTAGGCCAGGCGATGCCTTTGAACACCCCGCTCCAAGACTGACACGCGTTACCCCAGGATAGGCATGGTCCCAATCCAATGAAAAGGCAGCATGAGGTGTCTCAAGACGAGCGTGACAGTGACCAGCACGCTGAGCAGATCGATGACTTCCACCAGGAAACACGGACATCCTGCCTCTGCCCTGGACCTGCGCATCAACCTCCTCCCTCAAAGCGGCCCCTCTGTCTCACTAGGATGCACAGCCCCAAGCTGTCTTCCAAGCCTCAAGGGCTTCTTATCTGCTTTTTGGGAACTCTGAGCAGCTCTTTCCTTTCAGGCTGTGAGGCTGGGGTCTGCCTGCCTATTTAGCTCTGTATTTACCAGCAAATGGATAACCCTTGACTCAGCCTGAATAGCAAGAGCCTCAGGCTCTCGCCTCTGGTGAAGAGCATCAACGTGAAAGCCAGCACGGAGCTCCGTTCCACTACTCCCAATCCCGTTTTCTCACCAAGCAAGGCCCCTCTGTAGTTTCTATCTAATTTAAGATAGCTGTTATGACCCTTGAATGTGGAGCTGGATATTTTTTTCTATTCTTGGTAACATCCCTATTACTAAAGAGACTGGGTGCCATCATCATGGTGTGGCGCTCACCGTACTGGGAAGATAAAGGCCAAAGGAATGCCCTGCCCTGGGAGGATCATGCTCTCAGCCAAGGGATCACAGACAGACAGAGGAGTCACAGTGAGACGGAGTCGGTCAGAGGTTTTGATGACTCAGTGCTCCAGTAGCTTATTTGCTATCACAGGCTTTTATAGGCTTCACAGGGAGTGATGACGGTAGGGAGTGATGCAAAAGGGAATATTAATATCGGATGCAAAACAGCCCTAAGGCTGTTGATGTGAGCAGAAGGGCTCTGGGAAAATGCACGCTGGGTTGGAAGCAGGCAGCATGAGCCAGCAGCAGCAGCACGGCCTCGCAGGGGCTGCCTCCTCCAAACCCACCAAGGGGTGACAGTGCAACAAGCCCAGCAGTGCCAGCAGTGCAGGCAAGCACCTTATGTTTGATGTGATGGAGGAGAGGGAGCTCAGGGAAGATGCAAAGAGGCAGGTGATGTGTTCAAAGGGACACGTGAGAAAGTGATCTCTCGGTGGCAGGCAGAGCTGTGTAGGAGGACAGGAGAGGCTGCAGGCAATAGACTGTATAGACACAGAGTTTGCAAGGCATACCAGAGATAAAGTGCGTTGGGGAAAAGAGATTAAAGATAGAGAGATTGGAGAGAGGGAAGGGCAAGAAAAGAAGTAAGGATCCAGAAAATTGTGTTGACCAGGAGGAAAAGGAGGATATTGGGCAAAAATTAGAGTTGAGGGAGATCTGCATTCCTTAAAAACGGGAGTACTAAGGAAAGGTTAAGAAGGAAAATGAATGGAAACAGGTGTGAGGAAATTCAGGGTCAAGTGAGGAGATGAGAGCAAGCTGAGGAAAGCTGTCTCCTTCTGTGATAAGAAAATGAAGAGAACACATGAGGAGGAGGAGGGGGACAGGAGAATGAAAGGAGGTTTTCAACCATCTTCATTGACATAACGTGGATGACCAGTCCTCCTCTTCCTCAAGGGTCTCAAGATCAATGCTTAAAGAAAAGAATACCTCCCTGCAAAACAAACCTGAAAAACATGCCAGCATTCAAACCCTTTAGCCACAATGAAACTGTCGGGCCTGTTTGCCTGCTTTCCCACACTGTGCCTCCAGCCCTGTCTCCCTGTTCACATGGCTGACACTGAATTTGCTACAAATAGCAAATCTTTCTCCTCGCATGCCTGACCCCTGTAGTCTAGTCTTTCAAAACATTCTTGACTCCAAATATTTTTCCAGGCCGGATCTCCTGTCTCCTACCACGACCTCTGGGCGGGACCCCAGTGCTGTATGTGACTGTCCCATTCTTCTGAGAAGGAAAGGAAGAAGAAAGTGTCTCCAAGGGCAAGCAGTCCCACTGGAGAGACACCATCTGATTCAGTGGAGATACCAAAGACTGGACTTGGAGCACAGCAGCGCCAGCAGACATGCCATGGCATATCAGAGAGCACATCTGCCTCCTCATGGTCTCATGGGAAAAGAGTCTCTTTTTAAAATTAGCTTAAAAACTCGGTCTGGGAAAGGAGCCCAGTGCTGAGCTAGGGAGAAAAGCAGGAGTGAAACAATTTTCCTGCTAAAACTAAGAGATTCAAGGGCCAGGAGGGCAGAAGGACAATAAACTCTTTGGGGAAGAGCTTAGCAGCATGCTCTTGGGATTTTGATTCTCACCTTAAACCAGGTCTTGATGCTTGTCTCTGCTGCCTACTCGTTAGGTGTTTACGCAGACATCTTCACACCTTCCCCACGGTGCCCCTTGTGCTGGTGAGGAATGGCCCACTGCCGATGGTACTACTTTGTTGCTCACCTTCTGCCGTGATGCTCACAAACACGGGTGGGCCAGCAAGAGGCTACTAACCACCTCAAACTGCCAGGGATGCTGATCTGGCTACTCTCCTTCCTCGCTTGCCTTTCCGCTTGGCTGCACTTGTGGTCTCTGTCCTCAGCAGCCAGTGGATGCCTCAAAGTAGTGTCACACTTGAAATCAGAAGAGAAAAAGACGGGGAGATTAAGACATAAAATGATGGAGGAGGTTGTCTGTGGTGCACAGCCAGAGGAAGAGGGTGATGACTGGGAACAGTGAAGCACCCAAACATACTGCTTTCTGGGTGATAACACAGTTAGGACAGGGACCAGTTCTGGGTTTGTACAAAACTTGCACAGTGGGAGTCTGACAGGAACCTTGTAAACCATGAAGTACAAATGCATTGCATAAATACTGAAGTACATTAATAAAATCCAGAGGCTATGTCCTTTGGCACTTTATCACAGCCTTCAGACTCACGAGACCTCTGTTAATCTTCGGGCTGTTAGTAACAAGCACAACGACAGCAGAAGTAGAATAGATTTAGAATAGCGGTACAAGGCAACGTTTTTAATAGTGCAAATAGTTAACTGTCAGAATGAGTTATTTAGAGATGTGCTGAAAGCTCCAATACTTTCATTCTTTAAATCAAGAGATGCTTTTTAAAGCAATAACAACCATGATAAAAGAACTGATGCTTCAAATGTAATGGCCTTTGTTTTACAGATTGTCAGTTGGTCAGAGCCACAACAGTTCTTTCACACCTTAAATCTGTTCTGGACAAGAAAGTTACCCACTTGCAGGCTTTTCTTCTAGGTATTATTACTGACTTTTTATTATATGTTATATTTTATTTTTTCAAAAGTGCGGTGCAATTCAGTCAATGCTGAGAGCTCGCCGTGCTAGGTGCTGCCTGAAAACAAGGTGTGAGGCAGCTCCTGACAGTCTGCATTGACAGAAGACTGATGAGTGGAACAAAATTAGAGGTACAGACTTGTTAGGCTTGCATCATCTCAGAAGAGGGAATGAGAAAGCCATAATCCTTGAGAAAGCTAAACCTGCTGGCAGGATCCAGAAGCTTTAATCAAGAGGCAAGATAGCAGCCGCACCCAGGACTGCCTGTCTCCAGTAACACCACCATGTTTTGGAACCAAGGAGTGGGAGGAGATGTTCTGCATTAAGGGTTTGGCCAGACCCGATAGATGGAGGTGAGGTTCTGCCACTCCCCAGCTCTGATGCCCTGCGTGCTGCTCAGATCAGCAGTGGAGATGCCCACATGGAGTCCAGTCATCCCAACAGCCAAAGCAGAGAAGCAGGCACCACAACGGTGTGACTCGCATCATCCTACATGGCCAGGTGAGGACAAGATGGCATCCTCCAAATGTGCCTCTGTGTCTGCACCAGCTGTAGAGTAAGCCCAGGATGGCCACAGCTGGTCAGACAAACCTTGGGCAGGACCTAACGTACTCCTGCCACTGCAGGGATTTAACCCATGAAAAATCAAGTGTGTTGGCTGTGCGAGGGAAGGCCGAGCAGGTCTTTCTCCATGCTCCTTTCAGGCCTTGGCCTTGCTACTGAAATACATATTACAACTGCTGCTAGGTGTAAACAGAGTGTCATGTTTTCCATGTATGTTGGTTCTTGGCCAGTACTGCCTGGGGAAAGATTCAGACGTGAAAAACACAATCACTAGTCCCAGGATCCCATCACTGCCATGAGTACAGGGCACAGCTTCTGCCCTTAGAGTTCACAGAACAGCATCGGTGTATGATAGCCAGGACAAAGTATTTCCTCTAAAAAACAAAAGCAGCAGTGCTTTTAGTCACAGTAACTGACAGCAGAGTGGAAGGAAGTACTGGCCTTACATTAGTGCTTTAAATAAACGGGTGGCTGGTTGGGACTGCAGGTTAAATTACAAGTGCAAAACCCGACGCCTCCGGAGAGCAGACCTGGGAGCCTCCTGATTTTGAAAACAGCTCAGAAGAAGAGAAGAAATGGACTTTGCAGCGTCTCTGCTGGGATCTGCTGCGTAACTGTCTGACTTCACTTTCTTGGGAGATGGTATTGTCTGTGGCTGTGTAACACTTGCCATATGCTGGGCTGAGGAGCAGCCAGTCCACAAACACATGGTTCATCAGGTGGTATTTAGGGTGTGCTCAGCTTCAATGCTGTAGTGTCTCATGTCTAGATCTCCCACATTAAAACTCAAGGTCTCAGGGTAGGCGTTAGAGGTCCCCAGAGGATGCAGAAGAACAGAAATCACAGAAGCCAGCACATTACACAGGGACCCTCATAAGCTAGACAGTCACTAATGACAAAATATAAGGCTTCAGCACTGCTTTGCAAAGAGAATTAAAAGCCTGCATATCCTCAAGATTTGTAGCCATGAATCCTCTCCCAGCTGCAGGCACTCAAGGAAAGGTAACTTTGTTCTCTCTCTCTTAAGCTCAGTATCAGCATCTAGGAGATTGAGGTTTTAGTCTTACCTCCATGAGAGGTTTGGGGTCAAGTCTCACTCCTGTAAGAGTGCTCCAGTCACTGTCCTGTTGCCCTGGGCTGCTTGCTATTGGACTTTGCGCAAATAGTCACCTATTCACAAAGTCAAAAGGTGAAACACCTTCTGTCCTTTAGTTCTGTAGTGAAAGCACAAGAGCAAGAGACTCGCAGTCCAGCCTGGACCACGCTGTTTACAGTCCCTCTGAGCAGCAGCCCCTGCACCCATGACACAGCACAGTGCTCTCAATCTCCTCTGTGCAGCACCCAAATGAACCAGAACTCCCTGGAGAGTACCCCAGCCCTCTACCCTTCCTCCAGCAGAAGGCAGTGCATAACCACTCCACATGTTTCTAACTGAACATCCTTACACCTGATGGGAAGCGCTTTAAAGCCTACCTAGCACAGCTCTAGCTCATAGCTGGTAAAGACTGCAGGAGTTGGAGTTGTTGGAGTAGGCAGGCTCCAACACAATGAAAACTTGAAGGGGGGAGAGATGCGAATAGTGCAGAAAGCACATTCATCCCACACCACACATTCCTGTGCAAGCCCTACCCCCCACAGGCACCAGCTCCATCGGTGCTTCCCTCCACAGCTGCTCATTGAACCGCTGTGCTGTGGTGGGACTCCCCACCGGTGGGATGCAAGGTGGGATCCCCACCTTGCACAGGAACCAGGACTCCTCCCTCTATTCCTGCTTAAAATTTTACCTGCAAGGATGGCAAGACAAAGTTACTAAGGGCATGCTAAGGGAGTACGGGATAGGAGCAACGAGGTCAAGCTGCTTCACGTGCGTGCTTTTGCAGGGACAGACGTGAGATGTGGCTGCTTGCACCATGCTCATGGCAGGTGACAGGCCAAGGAGAACAGGAAAGGGAGGGAGGGGAACGCAAAGTTTGGTTTCAGTTACTAATCCTCAGCAGGAATGATACAGAAACAGGCAGAGTCTTGCCAAGACGAGGCACGTCTGCAGACGCATTTGCAGCACACACCTTCTCGCTGTGCCCCAAGACTGCAGGGGAGCATGCAACACCCTGTTCAAAAGGCCTCCTGCTTCTGCAGGTAGGGCTTTGCTTACACCTGCCGTGGAGCTCCATGTTCAGCTGAAGGAACTGGCCACCACAAATCCTGAACCAACCAACTCTGCTAATCAGGTTTTGATACTCCTAACCAGCACTAACTGCTTAAACTTCAGCTGAACACCTCCTGCCCCTCTGCCCAAACCCCAAAACACAGATCAAAACCCAGGAAGGGAACAAATTTTGCTAGGCTCATCTCATCCAGGAAGGGCTTCACTCACGGTTACTGACCTTGTAGGAGAAGCCTGCCTCATCCCTAGTCTATGTCCCACAGCAGGACTCAGTGTACAAGTTTAGCTCAAATAGAGGTGATGGTTCTGATGGTAAAATTACACAGCAAAGCCCTCTGGGCTTTGTAATACAGGAAATCAAATTTCATAGCCTGCTCTTACATGGGATATTGCATCTACAGATCGCAGAGCAAAAGCCTTTGGTCCATTATCTGTGGTTTTATAAAGAAGGAAATGCACAGGACTTGGGGAGAGGGGGTTACTTTTTCAAGGTCCCCAGGCTAGTGGCAGTGCTAGGAAGAAAATACCATTTTCCTGAGCACCAGCCCTCTGCACTGACACAACCCCACACAAGCAAAAGGCTCCCTTGAGGCCTCAGCAGCTAAAATACTGTGAATTTGCAATCAAGAGCTAAGGGAAAATCAACCTGGTTGATCCCACTTGTGGGTCAAGAGTTCATTGTTTACCAAGCTGTTATTCTTTGTTTTCATCTGAATCACAGTAAACTCGCTTCTGCCCACGTCTGAAGTCTGAAAGAAACAATGCAAGTGGTTAAAACTCTTCCAAAGCCAGAATTGCCTCGCTACTGGGTAAACCCTTTGCACAGTGTGCTAGTTCAGTAACTAAAGAATAACTAAGGATAACTAAAGGTTATCACAGTGGTTAAGAGAACTCACTGCTGGGTGATACCAGCTAGAATCCTCTTAGGTAGGAAAACATGATACATTCATACGGCATCTTTGGAGGAGGTGGGGATTCCACTCCACCTCCACCTATGGCTGACCTTCTTTTCAATGAGTTTGAGGACTGCACTACTGAGATGTTGCTGGAAAGGAACCTCGTTAAAACCTGTGTTTTAACTTGGTCAGGATGACACTTAGCTGTTTTACTCTTCTTATAAACTCTTCCTTGTATTCCTGGTTTGGAGACTCGAGATAAATTAGGACATTCTGTGTTTTCTCACTGGCTGCTCTATTCTTTACAGCCCCATTTATAAAAAGTACTTAGCTGTATCTCGAAGCTTTCAGTAACAGAAATTTTAAATCCAGAAGGAGCTCATCTAATCTAACCTCATCTTTGGAACAGAACTACTTATATTGTTTTACCGTGTAAACTCAACATCTTCTGCCTGCCTTTGTAACGTACTAATGAAATACAGAACAGGATTTTCTGAGATTGCCCAAGACAAATGAGTGAATCACCTCCCAGAGGAACCTGTCACTGTCCACTGAACAGAAAAGGAGCCTTAGAGATTTGCCTACACTAGATATCTCACTTACCTGGAGCCCTGTGAGAGTAATCCTAAAGTTAAGGGACAGTAGCACACAAACTGAGGACTGACTCAGGCAGCAAATATTGATAAAGAACTAAAACTGAGAAAAAACTTACAGAGCGACATGGGTACCAGCTCCTGATGCTATTGCTAAAAGTTATAGCTGCAGCTGTCTCTTACAGAGACGAGTGCATCTCCACTCCATCCTGCCTGACAAACTCACTTGTGGAATACTTCACCAGTTCTTTGTTCCACATCTACATGGAGAAGACAGAGGGAAAGTGAGCAGGTCCAAAGCCAGAGCCACTGTGGTGCATCGACAGCCGGCCCTTCCTTCCGTATAACGCTGGTGTTTTCAGAATCTGGGCGCCGTGCTACTGAGACTCCTCCCAGCCAGACTGAGTCATCGTCAGCCAGCATTAAGAAAAGGATAAAATTAGCTTAGCTATTAGTTGAAATGTTTGGCTAATAAATAAAACAGTGGGACATTTTTGCTTAACAGTGGATGCAACCACAGACAGAGGTATGTCCTGGCTGCTCGCCTGGATGTAAATACTGCATGGCTAAAATTACTTGCTTTGTCCACACTCAAAAAAAATCAATTCAGTAGAAACAAGAGAGCTCCATGGAGCTGAGTGTGCATTCAAGACTGTGAGGCCAGGAAGCGTGAGCTGTGTGTGTCTCGGGCCATCACTTGTTCCTCCAGCACCCTCCCTTCCCATGTCCCCAAGTGCCTTTTGGTTGACATCACATCTCATGTTGAAAGAGCACTGGGATCTCAGTGGAGAGTCGTGCGCATGGGGAAGCAGAGAAAGACACAGTAAACAGAACATGCTTTCAAAACCAGTATGTCGGACCTGCAGCACTGGTCCAGCTCGTTTAATGGCTGGCAAAGGAACCACAGTCCGCAGTGTCTGATGAAGGTCATCACTGCCTCAGGCAGGATCCAGATCAGGTCCTCACCCTGTGCCTTTTCTTGCAGGGAATTCCTGCTGACTCCCGGGATTTTCCCTCCTTTGTGAATAGGTCACAAGGTCTTTCCCTTGCTACAAGCAGGAGTTCACACCTGCTAAATCCACCCGGGACCGGAGCACTGAATGCACAAAAGGAGACAGCAGCCCAGGGGATGGGATGGAGCACAGAAGCAGAAAGTTGGACAGACGGTGCAGTGGGAGGTGGCAGGGAAGAGGTTAAGGGCCGAGATGACTTTGTGAGCACAGAGAAGCAGCAGCACAAGGTTTTTACTGTCCCATGGCAGCAGGGAGGGTGTGACAGAAAGCTAAACAGTGCACGATGGCCTCATCGGAAAGCAGCCCCCGCTGACTCACCGGCTGAGTCACAGCCTTGCCCGGCCTCTATTCTTTTCCCAATCAAGGAAACAGCGACTTCCCACAAACTTCTTTTAAGGCTGCCATTTGGATGCTGAGCATTCCTGCACCAAGCCTTCACTCCTTGCAATCCCCTGTGCCCTTCCATGTCTGTAACCCAGTGGGAAGCACGATCCTTCAAAGCACACAGTGTCCCAAGGGAGGAAACATGCTGCAGCCTCTCCAAAGCAGAAATGGGAGTTACTGCTGCTCGGCCCATGCAAGCTGTGCCCTGGACGGCAAAAGACAGGCTCTTACAGGAAGGGAGGCAAGGGGAAAATTCAAGCTGGGAGATTTCCATTCTGGCACTGAACCTCTGCCCTGCTCAAGGAAAATGCTTGTGTTCATGGTACCATACTGCTTTGAAAGAGGAGATTGCACACCTTGATGCTGTACTTTAAGGGTGGGCAGAAGATAGCCCCAGAGCCTAGAGTGGGAGACCCAAAAATTCAGGAAAGAAAATTGCTTCAACTAAATTCCCATCTGGACGCAGAAACGATCAGTGAGAGCAACAATTAAGAGTAATGTTACAGATGGAAGAAAGGGGAACCAGATAGCAAAGATACATGAGATACATGAGAAGCTTTAAAAAACAGAAAAATGACACAGGAAACAGGGGGGAAAAAATCCCTACATTGGCAAGGCTAAGAGAGAGTTTTTAAAGTCCATTAGGAATGTAAGCATTCTTCATAATGCTACAGGCCAAGAAGTAGATGAGAAAAACATTAACAAGGTTCCAAACAGGCACAAGGTTTCTATAAATGTTTCTGTTCTCTTTCAGGACGCAACGTCTTTTGCAGTCTTGCAATAATCACAGAGAAGGACCAGCACTTAGGAGAGACCTGCATCCTAGAGCACTGAGATAACATGTTCATAACTGAGATAACATGGTCTCCTGCTGTGACCCACAAGTAAATACAAAATTGCACTGAGAATATGTACAGGTACCACAAACAATTTGGGATGGTAACTAAGAGGCCATGCCAGTGACACCAGCAAGGGACTTCTTTTCAAGACAGATGCCTTTAACACAGCCAAACATGTTTATTCGTCTCAGCTCAAAGACTACATGGAATTTTCTAATCCAGAAAGCAACAACCCTGAGAAGGATTCAAAAGTCACCATGGACACGCACCTGGACTCAAGCACCCAGTAGAGTGGCGTGGGGAAAAAGGCCATTGTGATTCTTGGATAGATAAACAACAGCCTAGAAAGCTGGGGGAGGAAAGTTATCTTATTTCTCTATTTACATTAGTGGAGCTGATGCTGAAACAGTTCTTATACTTCTCATGTTGATAAATTGGATAGAGAGCAAGAAAAAGCCCTCAAATAATTGGTGGGAGGAAGGAAGGAAACATTCAGTCTGCTTACCTTATCCAAAGGCAGTTGCAAGACTAGATTACAAAGTATAAATACCTGGTGAGAAAACAGGCTTTTAAAATTACCAGAGAAAGGCACAACAGGCACCCGTGGTTGGGAATAAAGCCAACTGAAATTAAAAATAAGGTGCAGTTCTAAACTGTGAGGATAATTAATCACTGGAGGAAACGATCAAGGGAAGTGGTGACTTCTCCTGCTTTTCATGTTTTTCACGCAGTACCGAATACCTTCCTAAGAACTGCCACAGTCAAATTGCTCAGCAGAGGAATAACCGAGGGTGCATCCGTGGTGCCAATTACTGTGTGCAAAGAGATCCAAGGCTTAGCATGCCACAGGAAGAAAGAAGTCTTCATCCTTGAGCTGTGTTGTGATTAGAGCACCCATGGAAAGGGGGAAGACCTGGGGTTTTGTCATTTTCTGGTTGTTTATGTTATCTGATGACATTTTAATCCATAATCGTGGAATCCAGGAATTCCCACTTACAGATGAGCACCCATCCCATTGAACTTGACTGGGCTTCCTTCTACATACATGCTCTCTTTCTCGATGAATCTTTAATTCCTTCCCTCACGCTCAGCTAGTCAGCTTCAACAACACAGGGAGAGCATCCCTAAATATCGAAGCAGCCTAGAGCTGCCTGACTGACGGGGCAATGCTTCTCCACATGCAGGGTCAGCCCTGCTCAGGAAAGAGCTATGGGACATGCCCCGGTGGGGCTGAGAGGCTGATCGTGGTATCTACAAGTGCTGGATGTGCTCTGAGAATAATTACTGGATGACATTTCTCTGAGCATTTGACCTAGGGGATATATCCTGTTTCTATTAGGCCTTGGTGTGAGCAGGATGCCAAAATTGTTAGACCTAAACTAAGTCCAAACAAGTTCAATTTGGGGCAAAACTGTATGTTTAGAGATCTTTAAAACCAAATGTTGTGGACCTGTGAAGGTTAGGTGCCTCTGCAACAAGACCGAGTAGGGATTTTCAGGAGTCTGGACTCAGGCACCTCCACTCCACCAATATCCTTCTTTAGTGCCCAAGTCTTCCAAGGAAACCAAACCTCTGACCATAAAACACGTCTGTAGCTATTTGTACTTCATATTGTTACACACAAGTTGGGGGGAAGGGAAGCACCTTGGGGTTGTGGGGAACAATTTTGGCCAAAGACACTAAGCCAGTCCTTTATTACTCAAAGAATCATTGCATCTGTTCAGAGTAGGGACTGTGCTAGTTTTTTAGCTCTCATCTTCAAGTGATCCTCCACACAGAGAATGCTTGCCATTTACTCCTACCCAATAGCAGAAGTCTCTTCAGTTTTTGAGGTCTTTAATCAGGACTTGATACCTTTCGCCAGACAGATATTAAAAGTGAACAGTGGGCACTGCCCTCAGGACATGTTACTGAGCAAAATACAACATTCTGCTGCACCAAGACAGTCAAATTAGTGTAACAGTTCCTCCTGATTTAAAATCCACAGATTTATAATCTATGAATAACACCCACCATCATAGGATGATGCACTGATTTCAGGCTGCTGTGGTCTCCAGCCCAACAATACTGAATTCCCAACGGCTCAGCTGGGAAGCCAGACTGCTCTGTGAGGTTTGATCTTGCGTCTAAACTGCCTGTAGTGAAATCTCTCATAAACCCATTTCACAGTCCATGCACCGAGGCTTGAAGATAAGAAAATGCAGCAGTGGATGCTTGGTTACCGACAGGTATAGCTCTTAGGAAATGACAGAGTAATTATTGTTACTATTTACCTGACTTCTGAGTGAACTTGAACATTTATGACAAGTTGCTTAAAATAACTGGTTTCTTTGTATACCAAGAGCCCACTTCTTCCAAGCGCTTTCTCTGGTGCCTTGCTGATCCAAAGGGTGTAATTTACATTGTTGCTGTAGCTCTCCAGATGGCAGTATCTTTGGGGACCTCTTGTGGGCTCTCTTCTAAATTGCATGCTCAGGAAAATATTTCCGTGTTAATTTGTAAATACATCAGAGCCTTTTACGTCACATGCCCTCATGTGGATTTGCAGAAGTTTGATAATAAGATGCATCTAAAAGCAAAAGCAAACACAAGAGAGAAACTGTATTTTAAGAGGGGGAATTTAATGCCCAAGTGATGCTCATTTACACTTTGGCTTCTTTACAGAGACAGCAATGAATATACATCATGTAAAGGAGTTCTTTATAACGGGGGGGGGGGGTGGGGGGGTGGGGGGGCGGAGGCTTCCTGACCGACAGTGGGGCTTAGGCTAATACAGACCTCTGAGTAAAAAGAATGATTAAGAGGTGTTCCCTCTTCCTCCGGCTGCCTTGTTTCTGTCTTTTGCCATCCTCCCCACAATGATCCCAACCCTATCTCCTTAATCCCTTCCCTCTTCCATGGCCATTCTCTCATCGTTCCAGTCCCCCTAGCACTGACACCCAGAGCGAGCACTTTGAAGCCATATAGTGCAGTTTCACATAAGTAATAAACTACCCTTTTCCAAGCCTCCTACATCAAGCTAGCAGCCTCTGGGCAGACTCCTCTGAGATATGCAACTGGCAAGTCTACCCATGAGATAATTTGCAAGAGAAGACCCAACAGTGGCTCACACCAGTAGGTTCCAGTTATGGTTGCAGCATGTCCTGAGGCCCCCTCTCTCCACCTACCTGTCCCCTGGCTTCCCCTCACCGCACTGGTGAGAGCCCCGCGGCCTGCACAGGCCACCGAGGGGAGGCCTTGCCCTGGCAGGACCAGCACAGGACCACTGCCTGGTAGCACCTCAGGGCGAGGCCCTCCTCCAGGCCAACCCCGGGCCCGCAGGACGGGCGCCCCAAGCTCCCTGTTCCGAGCTGGGCTCACCCGACCCCGCTCTGAGGAGGAGGAGAAGGAGGGTAGAAGGAGGCCGCCATTGCTACGCAGACAGCAACGCTGTCACAGCGCCTACTGCCACCTCGGTAGCCACCAAGGCGGACACACTCGCCTCCCTCACGTGACAGTCCTGCCAGCCCTCTCTATGGTAAGTCCTCCTTCAGCGGCGGCTTCCGCCGCGTTGTGTCTATGGTTCCCGCGCGGTGCCTTGTGGGCGTTTGGCGGAATTATGGTGGTGGCGTAGGGGCCTGACTGCGCAGGGTGGGTGGAGGTTGCGGTGTAAGTAGCCGGGGAGGTGGCGGGTGGGTCGCGCGGGCCTGGCTTGGCCGGGGAGCGCCTGGGAGGGCTGTGTTGGGGTCCCTGGGGAGGAAGAAGGCGGCCCTGGGGCAGGGGGTGCTGGGGGTCCCCGTGTGGGGACGGGCTGCGGCCGGGTCGGGGGGCCGGGGCACGAAGAGGACCCCCCTAGGGAGGTCCTCTCCCCCAGGGAGGGCCGCCCCAGGAGCCGGGGCGGGAGCGTTTCTGAGGAGAGCAGCGGAGGGTGGTTGGGTTGGGGGGTGAAGGGGCGGCCTGCGAGCCCCTCGGCGGAGCTCCAGGTACCGGGCGGTGTGAGGGAACCCGCGGGGTGGAGGCGGGAGGCGCGGTGCTGCAGCCCCGCTCCTGCTGCGGGCCTGGGTTTCCGCGGGGCGAGTGCTGGGGCGGGCTGCGGCCGGGCCCGGCGCTCGGCTTCGGGCTCCCTGTGAAGGCGGTCAGGAGGGGCCGGCGGTAGCGCATTGCTGCGCGGCCAAGGCACTTCAGCTCCAGGCCGAGCCGGTCACTATCTCTTGGGTAATAACCCCTGCGTGGCCGGTCCTGTTTTCGTGCAGTGCTGAAGAATCTCCAGGGCTGTAGTTCTGAAACTTAAGAGGTCAGTGGGTGGTCCCTGAGTGGTTTCAGGTTGTGTTTGGGTCCTTTAAGGCCAAGCCAACTACACAGTGACTTCAGAAAGAAGCAGGGACAGTGTTTTCAGGGGTTTGTTAATGCTTCATGAAACGTGCAGCCACATTGGATCTGATTCTTCACCTGAATTAATGGATCCCCCTGTTATGTATAGTTAGCACAGATAAGTTCTGAGAGCAAGTGGTTTTCTTGGATCATGGGTCTGGCAGAGTCTGGGCCAAGACAGAGCTAAAATGTCTTGCTGAGCTCCAGCTGACTTGCACAGCGTCACTGAAAAGCATCAGCAATCCTTGGTCAATGAGCCAAGGCTAGTTACTCTCTCACTTCTTTTTCAAGGTGTTTCTGTCTGTTACTTTTGGTTTCTGAGTAGTACTTCAGTGGCAGTAACTGTGTTCTGCCTGATGGGATGTTACTTTGAGCCACAAATTATTTTATAATTTTAATACTGAAGTCATGTGTTTTGTGATCTCATTAAAAGTGAAAAAATAACAACTAGTGCAATCAGAGCATAAGTAACTTTTATTTGTGTATCACAAAAGCATATGAAGCAATGTCATGGGTTTTTTCTTTGCTTTTTAATATTCTTTAATGTGTTCTCTGTCATCCCTTAACATTGAACCTTCTGGCTGGTAGGACTGATGCCTTTATGTATCTCTGCAGATGTATCTCTCTTGGGTCTTATATATCTTAGTCTGTGGTTAATGGATGTGCGTGTCTTGGTGAGGCAGGAGTGAACATAGTTTCAGATAGTAGATTTAAGATGATGCTGTTTGATCATGCAGGAGCTTTTTGGTGTCGGTTAACCATCTTAAACCGTTGGCACAGTGGTTTAGGATTGCAGGTCTCTAGCTCCTGTCCAGCAGCGCTGAACGCAGTGCACACTGACAGGGTGTCTGTGTGGCTGAGGCTGGTTGGAGTCTGTTTCACTCCTTTGCCACAGAAGAATGGATAGTAGTGATTTTTGGGTGTCAGCTAGTTAATTTTTTAGGACATGCTGGCGGTATGTGAGTTCCTGCAGTTTCTAAATGAGAGCTGGTGAAAACTTCTGCGTTTGTCCAATCTTTTTTAATTGCACTTTGTTTACATAAGAGTAAAGCTGTTGGCCTTGTGCTACCAGGGAAACATTAACCCTAGCCCTTCAGAAGGTTTTGCTGGCCAGCTGGAGCTCTGCTCAGGTCGATCCCAAAGGACTCTGCTGCAGTATTAATGACAGTGCTGTGCCTGTACTAGAGAACTGAACAGGTCCATGACGAGGGCTGGAACGTTCAAGTTGCGTGATCTTCATCAGTATTTAATTATCAACACTATTCTAGGCATGCTATGGTCTGTGTCAGCCAGCATTTCTGGTGATGATACCTAGGTATGGTTTGGGGAATAATGGAGGGGTCATTCCCAGTAGGCAGTCATTTTTGGCTATCCTTTTTCAGCAGAGGAAAGAGTTTAGTTACAAGACTGTACCACTTGCCTTAAGGGTAGGAGACTGGCTCCTGGGCAGTTTTATTTACTTTATAAACGTTGCTTCACGTTCTTGTTAGAGTCTGTATATCATCTTTCAAACATGTTGGAAAAGACTTTCTTTTGAAAATCTGAATAGATTCTGTCAATTCTGTTAATAAAAAGCTCCTTAAATTTTGAGAATCATGAGCCGAGTGATAGCTGGTATTCTGTAGTGGGACTTGTCATTCCTTCTACAGTTCCAGGAACAAAGTGGCTTCTGGTGAATGTCTTTCGTTGTAAGTTGTAGTAACGACTGTTTTTATCCCTTGATTCTGTAGTAGTTAAAATGACGACAGCAGCGAGGCCAACATTTGAACCTGCGAGAGGAGGAAGAGGAAAAGGTGAAGGAGACTTAAGTCAGCTATCCAAACAATATTCCAGCAGAGACCTTCCTTCTCATACTAAAATCAAATACAGGTTAGTGTTGATTTTCTTGGTCTTACGGCAAAACAGTCCAGGAATGATTTTTTGTTATGAGTGGCACTCTGAAATTTTTCACAATAGATGTTGATGTGCTTGACGCTGAGCAGGCACCGGAGATTGTGCAGCAGCGCGGAATGAGTGGGCTGAAAGTATAAGTCTCAAAAGCAGACCTAGGTGATCAAATGCATTTCAAGTAATTGGAGAGGTTTGATTTTAGTGGTATTTATTACTGCTTATGGAAGTGAATCATCAGAAGAAGGTGAGCTTGGGAGACAAAGCATTTCGGGCAGTGGAGTGGAAAGAAAGTCCTTGGGAACAACAGGAGCCGACTGAGTAGCTGAGAGTGCTGTCACTTGCAGAGCAAGATGGGATAAGAGGGGCAAAGTTGAGCGCGTCTTAAAAGCAGGAAAATCACATCATATATTTGGCAAAGTACGTGTTGGAAGAGCGTGTATGTGTTGGAAGTACGTTAGTACGTGTTGGAAGAGCTGATGTTAAACACTGCAAGTGGTTCATGCAGGTCCTAGGGCAGGAAATTACTTTAATCAGTGTGAAAGATAACGGGATCTTGTGAATGTTTTCCTCTGTTTGAAATGCATAACAAATCTTCATTATCCTTTTGAAAGATTAAATGAAATGTGGAGTCAATGTGATACAGATACCTAGAATTTAAATGAAATGTGTCTTCCTAAAAGTTCTGTTTTTCATCTAACTCATATTACTCTTTTCAGTGAAATTACTTTTAAGGTTTTGTATTTCCACTTTTTTGTGCAGAAGCTTACCCTTTCACCTCTTCCCTCCTGCCCTTTTGGTTTTGAAGGATACATATGGATAAGGGAGTTGGAGTGCTTTGGGAATACCAAAATAAACAGCACAAAAAGTGCTGTCAAATGCATTTTGTTGTAATGGGAAAAATTGCTGGTGGTTTGTTTCTTTAAACAAAAGTGGGGTTTGGAACACCAGTCTGTTGCTTTGAAAGAAGCGTGTGGGGACAAATATGTACAGAAATATACATTGTATGTTTTAACAAATCCCTCCATGTGTGTGAGAGCGAGCAATATGGAGGGCCATCAGGAGTCTTCTGTTCTTTCTCCCAAATACCTAATACAAAGTTGTCTTTATTAAATTGCCAGGACTGCATCATTGCAGGAAAAGTTCAGTGTTTCTGTCCCACTCACATTCACTTGAATGACACAGGGGTTGGGGGGATTTTGCAGCTATATCAGGGTTCAGGTTTTTAATTACAAAAGCAAATGAAATACTTCATCATAAAGACAGGCTGTGCACACAATGTATTTATAATGGCTCAAGTCTGGGTTTCTTCCAGGCATTCTTATTTCCAGCACTGGGTTCACAGAAAGGTGAAAGGAATTGCTGCTTGTTTTTATTCATTAGTTCTTTTCAAGATTTCCACAGAAAATTCAGCGCTCTTTAGGTGGAACTTAATGTGACTCAAGTATAAATAGTCTGTTGCTTTTGTCCAGTGTGTGTTATATAAAAGAGACAAAAACATTTATTTGCAATATGTTTCAATAAAGCTAGTGTTTCGCCTGTTCTCACAACTTTTTTTTTTTTATGGTCATGGGAGATTATCTTGTACGTCTCTTAGAGGGGGAAAAGGTTTATGAAAAGTATGTTCTAGTCTTGGTCTTACCTGTAAGCCTTAGACTGTGTTTGCAGGAGCAACTTGGGATGATAGAACAGCAAGGAAAGTTGACCATAAAGCTGGTGGATGTCTGCTAGGACACTGGGCTTGGCCTGCTGGAGGGCAGAAGGTTTAGACATAGCTACAAGAGGTAGATGTGGTCATCCTGTTTTTGCAGGAATTTATGCAGGGTCTTTTAATTCATTTGAGAGCCTCTGGAAGGAGCATGTGTGTGTGACATTGTGTGTCTGTGTGTGTGTAACGCATACAGAGAAGGGGGCTGATAAAGAGAGAATAAAGAAACTTATGTCTACGTGGTGCCCAGTTCTTATTCTTTATACTTACCTGTTCACTCCAGGATTTATTGACTTCCTTCAAAAAATTGCTCCCAGCTGCAGACTGTCAACTTCAGCTTTTTTCCCCCCCTCATGCTGTTTTAGACAGACCACTCAGGATGCTCCTGAAGAGGTGCGTAACCGTGATTTCAGAAGGGAGCTGGAGGAGAGAGAACGGGTTGCTGCAAGAGAAAAGAATAGAGACAGACCAACCAGAGGTAAAAACAAAGAAACAAAAAATCTTAATACCTTTGTGTGGCATTGCTCTTGCACAAAACTCGGATGTTGTAAGAAGTTTGCAGGTTGCAGACAGTGTGTCATGAGAGTAGAATTTAGGGTATTGGTCTGATAGTTCAGAGCTGTTGACCTGCAAGGGAATGTCCGCTGGCTTTCATGCTGGCTTCATGCTAGCAAAAAATCTAGGCCAGCCAGTAGAAAAGCGTAGGCCATCATACAGGCCAGCTGATACAGTATGATTGTAATGAATTGGCAACAAGTATGCACAGCTAATAAAGGGCTTTTTTTTTGTACTTGGACAAGCGAGTCAGGAAGGAGAAGAGGAATGACTCATCTTCTAGTGTTACAACACCAGTGTAACAGTAAAGCCATTTTTTAAAGTATGTGATTCTGTTCAGGTATAGTGGAGTGATAACTAAAATGAATAAAAGGTTTGTTTTCTGAGAAATAGTCATTTATAATATTGAGCTTGACAGAATTTAGGTACTTCAGGTTTAGGTGTAGAATGTACAGAAGTATTGTGGGGCTTTCAAGGTCACAGACGAAAGCAGATGTGGTTTGGACCAGACTGGCCAACAGTAATGCTTTGGGGTGGTCTCCAATGGGAACCCTCCAGTTGGATATATAGAATAAGGATATTTTGCCACAGCTTTTTCTTCTGCTGCTCTTTTTTCTTGAAATAATGACTTTACAATTTGACCTCCAAAAGTTTAAGTTTGGGGATGTTATTGCTTCCCTTGAGGATACCTACAGGGGAGGAATTAGCATGGGCATTAAGATTGAGGAGTGAGGAAAACGTAAGCATAAGCTTGTATCTCTTACTCTAACGCAGTCTTTGTGACGCTTTCTGACATTCGATGCTGTTAAATCAAGTGACTTAGTTGTTTTTTTTTTTTTAAATCTTATGCCATAGAACACACAACATCATCTTCTGTGTCTAAGAAACCTCGGCTAGACCAGATTCCTGCAGCAAATCTTGATGCAGATGATCCACTTACTGATGTATGTATCTCTTTTCTGTGTTATTTCCTTTTGCTGTCCTGCCTTCAGGATTTGTTGTTAATAGAATATGTACTTTTAGATCTGCTATAGATTTAAGACAGGTTCCAGCATATCTTCCTTTTTCAGCTGCTCTGCTGTGGTGGAAGTCCAATGGTTCAGAGGATTCTGGTCCATGCTGTAATGGTATTCTTGGAAAGCACACAAAATCTAGGGAACTGAAAATACCACTTGAAGTATGGGGAACGGGTGACTTTTTAGACTCTGTCAACTACTGGGTTAGTTAAAATTCCCCTAAGGTAGAACTGTTGAGATACACTGACTGTCTGCATGAGCAGTGGATTCTTGCTCTTGGCTTCTCTCCTCATGCTGACATCTAGGAGCTAGGTCTAAGGCTTGACAGTAAGGTGAGGTTTTTTTAAGCCTGTTATATTTGGTCCCAACAATATTGGACGGGGTATTTGGGCACACTGTTATAATGACTTGTGTTACAATGATTAGAGAGTAATTGAGGACAGTCATTCTCTAGAATTTGTCAGCTACATAGCATTTGAATTATAAAAAAATTAATTGCAGTCATCCAAAAAGCACAAACATATTTGTGTCTTGACTTTACTGTGCAAGAGCAAATAAACCATTTGTATTGTATTTGCTGCTGCTACAAGCACCCAAGTACTTCAGAAATTAGCCAGCAGCAAATTGCAGCCTTAGCTGGGCAGACCAGGGCTGTTTTTATTAAATGAAATGAACGAGCTGCTGCTTGTTTCCATTTGTTGCTATTAGGAAGATGATGAAGATGAGGACTTGGAAGACAGCGATGATGATGACACTGCAGCTCTTCTGGCTGAACTGGAAAAAATCAAGAAAGAACGAGCTGAGGAACAGGCTCGAAAGGTAAAATCTCACCCATTAAAGAGCATCTGTTTTTTGCAAACTGGTGTTTATTAAAACTAGTGTGTCTCAAGTACTTACGACGAGTGAGAACTGGTAAACAAAGTAAGTGCCCTTCAAAACTCTTCTGAAGTAGAGTCTGATGGATTTGTTCTCCTATCTAATAATTGTTGTCAAGAATGTTTTTCTTCAGTAGATATACTGAACTTTTTACTCACTAAAACACTTTATTTGCTTTCCCAACACTTTGTAGAGGCATTGAGTCAAGATAATCTTGCTTTTCATATGCAAGTCCTTCTCTGAAGACAGCTATCATACCAAACTATATAGTGGCATTCGCAAGCTATGTACTTTCCAGTGTAATTTCATTTGTTAACCAGGTCCTATGAAACAAGAAATACAATTTTTTTAATATATATTTATGAAATAAAAATACATGTGCTTTTTGATGTTTTTGCTTATGGCTGCAAGTTTTATACAGTAATTGCTCTTTCACAGCATTGGTGCTGTGTTGCCTTGGCAAGGAGCACCAGTTGTAACTATAAGACCAGAACTATTTTCATGTGATTATACAGAGGTGAGTTTATTTGAAAAATGTCTCCACAAAAATTAATAATAATATGGCAGTCTTTTCAGAACTTGGAAAGTCAACTCACCTGTAGCCTTCACACCTCCCTATAATCTCTTTCTCTACAGATAGAAACACCATGTTCTGCCCTTGAAAGGGGAGGGAAGTCGCTGTAGTTAGAGACTGTTTTCCTGTGAGCGGGATCAAATCCTATGCCATTGGCTCCCACATCTCCTTGGTGTAAGAGAGATTGTTGGGATGGAGTGCATTAGCAAAAGTCCTGATTGATGAATGGACTTCTAGGGACTGTTTCTGGGAATAGTCTGTGTTCTCAAACTGATCAGGACTCAGGATGAACTGTACTGGCTCTAACATTGTATTGCAACAGAGTTTAGCATCCATATATTTCATCTGCACTACTGAAATGCTCTGCATCTGGTGGTGCAACAGAAGTGGTGGATACATGCAGCATTCCCTCTTCCGCTTTTAGTAAGCGCTTTCTTTTTTTGAGTGGGGCTTAAATTGTTTTAGTGCTTTTGAAAAATGTTGCATACTTCAGTTTGAGTAGTTTTGTACATTGTTATACGTAGATTCTACATCAGTGTAAAAAAAAAAAAAAAAACCCAAAGCAAAACAAAAAAAAACCCCAAAGCCAACCTTGTCATCTTTGTATAAGGTAATTTGAGATGGTTATAGAACATGCTAAATAAACAAATTAAATTAAATGCTGATCCGGGATCTTTGCTGCTGTGACAACTTAATGTTTTGGTGCCTCTGCGCTACTTATAACCTCATCGTAGCTTAACACGCACGCTTATAGTTTCATGTTTTTCACAAATGCTCTCCAGTGGAGTCAACTGGCAGTGAACAGGACGTAGCATCTGGCAGACACTAGGAAGAGCTAGGAGAGAATAATGTTTTAAATGTTGTAGGCAGCAATGTAGTGCTTGACCACTCTTGGCTAACAGTGTAGAAATTTACATTTAGAATCAACAAGGCCTGTAAAACCGGTGAGCTCTGCAATTTTGGAGTTAAGTACTTTGGAAGGCTAAAAGCTGTACCATGCTGCTTCAGTGCAGAAATTTTGCTGTAGAAGACTGTTGATACTTGATTCTCCATCTGGCCTATGAGTGGTTTTTTACATTAAAGTGTGTCTGAAAGTGTCTCTCATCTCTTTATCTAGGCATTTGAAGCACATCACGCAGCAATGAAATTGTGTTCTGCAGTAATAACATGGTGAAAATGACTAAAAAACACTGGCAAAAATTCTTGCATGTCTTCCTGTGTGAAATGTACTAAACTACAAATTAAGGGTAGCAATGTGTAGGAGAGACTTCTACTTCAGCTGTTCTTGCACAGTGCTTAAAATGAAAGCTTAGATGTGTATGGATTTTTCACTTTGCCTGATAGTTGAAATTATACATCTAGATTAAATGGCATAACTTGTCACATTTCAGTGTAGAAAACTTGCATTAGGAAACTAATGGTAGTAAATTGCAGCACAGACAACCGAGTGCATGCCTCTGTTTGTGTGTCGAAAGCAGGAATGTTATTATCCCTATGAAATTCTTATTTTGTCACTAGAGGGTGCTAAAAGCTATGAAGCATTTAGTATAGCACTTATTTTATTTTGCTGTCCCTTAACTGGCATTATTTTTTACCTTCATGGATGTTCTCCTCCCAGAAGCAGGTTTTATAATGTCCAATGCTACATGCATACTGAATACATGCACACTTGTCTGAAATGAATACGTTTGTTTCTTCCTAAAAATACCTATTAGTTATTTATTTGCAATAGTGCACACTATTGCACACTCACTACCTACTGTGTTCATCCTTTCACTGGTTGGTGGCTGATAGGCTCTCTTAAAAGTAGACATGTTAATTAATAGTGGGTGCTCTGCAGGTACTTGGAATTTTATTTTCTTGAGTTTTTTTCAGAGTAGGAAACTAAGACTACGTTGATGGAAAAAGTAAAAACCAAGGTGCGGCGCAGCCTTGGAAAGAGTCTTTGGGAGTAAGGGTCTCCTTAGAAAACATCACTTATGTATGTTGGCTTTAGGGCTTCAATCTGTTTAGATTATGCCTTGTTTTCCATGGCTTTGAATTAAGGTGTTACTGGCAAAGCCTTTTATAGCCATTTTATATAAATCCCCTTTCCCTTCAGATATGTGGGATTTCATATTATTATGTATTGCAAACCGTAATTTAAACCTAATTGTGTAAGTAGCTATATATTAGTCATCCAGCTGACTTCAGGATAAAATCTCATGTAAAGTCTTAATTGTGTAGTTGCTATTAGTCCTAATCCACATACAGGGATGGTTTATGTGCTGAAACACTACTGTCCATAGTAGACAGCATGGACAAACTGGTGGCAAGGCAAAGGGACACTGCAGAGTGAATGCCTGTTTCACTCTTCTGCACATCGTTCTCAAATCTCTTTGTTGTTGCACAGACAGATTAACATGTCTCTGCATCTTCTTGGAACATACCAGGGTCTTAACAAGATGAAGTGGGTAAAATACAGTAATATATCCCAAATTTGTTCCATATGTACATTTTTTCCTGATACTTTAGTTACTTTGATTTATTAAAATGCTAGTCCAATTATTTCTGAGACTGTTTCAAGTAAACTGTGTTTTTGTTAACTGTTTTCACTCATCACTTTGGGGGTCTCCAGTATTTAAGTTGCCATGAAAGGAGGATGTCTCCTTTTAAAATGCATCTCTGGTGAGACAGCAGTTAAAAACAAAAGATGTGAATCTGCTTTTTTTTCAGATCATCATGCTCTCTGTTAACTTCCCTTATGTGTTAATACTAATTTCCATAGAAATCCTCTAAATCTAGTTTTGACAAATCTTAGTTTTAAGAGGTTCTAACTTTCTTCACACTGATATTTCCCTTTAATCTGTGAAGCAAATAGTTTGTCAACTAAATAAGCAATTGCTGTCAAAGCTTGTTAACTTCTCAAAATGCTTAAATTCCCTTGAATTATGTAGAAAAATTAAATAAATACTATGAATGTTTTTAAAAACTGATTGAGCATGGGAGTCCTCCTGACTTCTCTCACGCCCTCTACAATTTTAATCTCTCAGGTTGTTTCTAGTAGACACTAAGCTGACCAGGAAATTTTTGTTTTGAAAGCCATTATTGTGGAATAATTCTGGGTCTGTCTAAAACTATACAAACACTAGGTCTGCTGTCTATGAGACCTATCCACAGATAGGTTTCATGGAAACTTTTCAATATTCCAAACTCAGCATTACAATGCTCTTGATTATCAATTTTCAAGCACTTCCTTAAAAGGTAAATGGAAATAATTAAAACCAAACCTCAAACCAGTGAGCAGCTGAACGTATACATGCAGTTCCAGCAAAGCTATTTTGACATCCAGTAATTTTATGCTTATCGGAGATAGAGTTAAAGTTTTTGGTTTGTTTTCTTACAGTTTTATTTCACCTAGTGTTTCTGTATAACTGAACATATTACTTTACCAATGGTCAAAATAGATTAGCTCTGTCCTGTGTTTTAGCCATGTCACAGACTTTTAAATAAAACATTAGAAAATGGATCTTGATACATACTAACCTTTTCACTTAAATTTTAAGGGTCTAACTAAAACTAGACTATCAAATCAGTGATTAAGAAAGAATTTCAATAGAGAGGCAAAAGTAGATGGCAGAGTATGTTTCTTTATTAAATGTTTGAGACATGCTAGCCATACTTACCCTCGCCAAGAACTAATGATAATGTCCCCTCCCTCGTGGGCAAAAGGACCACAAATCTGCATATAGACACTGCAGTTGTGATTACTCTGTGCTCTTATTTTTTGAAGTTTCAATCAGTTGTTTGAATCGCTGTATTGTATTGAGTTAGTAATTTGCATAGGATCAAATAACTGGGTGGATCTCTGCATTAAGTTTTGTTCCCTGCTGCTAAAGGCAGTGCTGTCGTAGTTTGTCATTCAAAAATTAGCATTTAAATAAGGTTATGTGATATCCAACCCCCCCCTCAATGAAATGTGGGTATTTCAGGTTTTCTTTCGACTACTCAGCATCTTTAAAAACTGAACAAGATAACTTAATACGGTGGAGTCATTTCAGGAATTTCAGCACTTTCTGTAAAAGTGATCTTGCTCTGTGCAAAGAGTAGGCACTATACTAAAAAAAAACCCATGGTAACAGTAATGTTTTTCTTTCTTTTGCAGCCAGAAACAAATATGCCAAGGGACTGTTATTCTTATAGCAAGATAAGGAATAATTGTTTAGTTAAGGTTAATACAGTTTTGTCCGCTTTTTTTTTTTTCCCCCAACTGTGATGCCGCATGGTAAGTTCAGTTGTACAGTGGAGGCTTGCTTTGAGATCTAATTCACATAGCGGCATCTACATCTGCTTCCCAGGATATGGGACTCCCTCTGCCAGTCCAGTCTTATTTCCCACACCATAATATTCCTGTTCTATTGCCTCTGCTTCTAACACAGTGGTTACAACATGGTTGACTTCTGATTCATCTCTGCGGATAGTTGGTGCAACGTGCTGCCATTGAAAAGCACAACGTTGCTGTCTGTAGTGATGGAATGATCTGTAGCATGTTTTCTTGCTAAAATGCCTTAGGAAAAGAGTTGTATACCTCATCTCGCTGAATGGAAAGGCAGGCAAAGAGGCATTATTTTAGAAAAGTGGGGTGAATAGAGAAATATTATTTTCCCCCTTAGGCTTTTCTTCTGTTGTGGGTTTGTTGTATCCATAGTGTTTTAGCTTAATAAGCCTTTGTTCCACCACACAAAAGAATGATGTAGGCTTTGGAGCAACCCGAGCCGCTTATTTTGTGAACAGCTGTGCTTGATCGTGCATCAGAGGTGTGAAGCTTAGACAGCTATGAACGTTATGTCTGGTCTGATTTGATATAACCCATGCTCCATCGCCTGGAGCGTCCCGGCTTTCAGTGGAGGAGTGGGCAATGGAAGATTTATATGGAAAATTCTGAAACATAATGAAAACCTCCTTTGGCTGGAGATGAGGGATTCTGCAGTTCTGGCCAAAATGTGTAACTTAGCTTAAGTGTAAATGTCAACTTTACACCACTGAGTTACACCTAGTATTTCCTCCATGTCAGTCTCTAAGATGCAAAACTTAGTAAATTACCTTTTTTACTTTTTTTTTTTTTTTTTAATCTCGAATACCTCTTTGGGAGGTTTTAGTGAAGCTAAATAATACAAAAAAATCTTCAAGACTAATCTTCAGAATTAGCCTGCTTCCTAAAACTTGTAGCAAATATGTTGAAATGTCGTCCAACCTAGAACAGCTTTGAACGACTGAATTACATAAATAAATTACCATGTGCGCCAGGTCTTCTTTGTAAAGTGACTAAAACTGGCGATGCCTTACTCAACAGATCTGTTCCCTGTTTGCTTTCAGACTCTAATCTGTTGATCTTTAATGACAAAGATAAGCTTATGCAGTTTGTTACTACTTCTAGTTGTGCTGCCTCTGCGAGTCTAAAAGACAGCAGAGTTCTGTTTGTGAACAGAGCTGAGAAACAGCGAATGGCCGCACAAGTGCCCAGGGGCCCTGTAGCATCTCTGACAGGTGACAGGGAAAATCAAGCTTTGAAAATAAGATTCATGGATGTTTTCTGTAGCTGTTGTCACTATAAAAGAATGTTTGACAGCTTCTGTTAGCATTGTGTTCATAATTGTTTTTAATAATTTAATAGGTTCAAAATTAAAATGTAATCATTTGAAATGCCCAAGATTGCCCCTACCATTTCTTTTTATTATAGTGCAATTTTTGCTACCCTCCAGTCCTCTGGAATTGTAGTTGGCTTGAGTCAATGTCGTTTTTCGCTAGCAGTTAGCAGTTTTAGGCAGAATTCAGTTGAGCTTGAAATGCCGAGTTGTTGGGTCAATGTACAAGTTATGTATCCCAGCTTCCACGGTGGTGCAGTGGAGATGCAGGCAGTAGAGCCTGGAGCGTGGTTGGTCTCCTGTGTCTGTAATGTAGTGTGAGCAGAAGAGCTGTCTCGACTCCTTATTGTATTCTCTAGATCTCTGCTGAGATCTGAGCTCGGATGCCTACAATGGAGATACCTAGATGCAGGTGTCTTAGTCTGGACCTAAATCTTGCTCTTAGTCTTATACTACTGCTTGTAGTGTAACACTTCTTAAGAGTGTTATTTCCATTTTTATTTTCTTTTTTTTTTTTTTTCCCTGTCGCCACATTTTGTCACTTCAGTCTGATAATGCTCTTTTCATTACCAGAAAGTGAACTGTGTTGGGCTAATTGAGGCTGAAGGATATCACATGGATTATGTAAAGCAGATAAAAATTAGGATGATGCCTAACATGCCTTTTTAAAATCTTATTATAGAAAAATTAAATGTGCATCTGTTTGTAATAAGAACACTGGAGTAGTTACTACCATATGCATATTTTTTTATGATTCTTAATATTGACTTTATCTTCTAGTGATTCAGGTGACTGAGTGCTTTTCACTTCTCTTCATGCATGGCAGAGAATGCTGGAACAATCAGCTTTTTAGGAGCTGTTGAGATTAAATCGGAAATGGGGGAAGAGAGGGGAGGAGAACTTTAATTCCCCCCCAAAAGGATGATGACTGATTCCAGTGGACTTCTGACCATTGAATAAACACTGTGTGTGGAGTGCATTATAGTTCTGTATTTATCAGTGGTGTGTGGATGCATTTTCATGCATCATAAAAAAACCAACATAAGATATTTATGTGTGCCCCAGGGAAAGTGGTTCATGATGCACAGGTTCAGTAACTTTGGATCACGGACGAGGTTAATATCTTAGAAATTTGAGGGCGAGACTGTGCCATGCTCTGCATGCCACCTTGAGAAAAGTTCCCCTGGAGTTCAGCTCTAAAATGGAAAATTGCTGTGTCTGCAGATACAGGACTTGGAAGAAGTTCTCTCTACAGAACCTATGTCAACAGGGGAGTATTAGTTTCTTACAGTGCTCTTATTAGTGCTGCCTTCTCGTGAGTATAGTCCAGTATGAATTTTTGGTTTGTAGCATTCTTACTTGCTTTTCAGATTTGTCCCAGACCTCTTGTTTTTAGCTTGTACCAGTATCTTAGATTGTGCTTGGTTTCAAATTAGTGCTTTGCGTCCATGTGCTGTATGGTAGTCCGAGAGCTGCTTGACTTCTGGTGGGAACACGACAAAGACTGCAGTAAATCGGCTTTCACTGCTGTTGGCTCCTCCATGTTACGGGGGAAGAAGATGGTAAATCAAAGGTTGGCATACTGTGCAGAAGAAGCTGCATACATCTCTTGTCTGTAATCCACAGAGGAAAGAAATACATAATTTGGATTTGTATTTCTCATATGGGGGAAATTGCTGTTCCATATGAAATATTTTTGGTCTCTGTGTTTCCTTATTTACTGCGGTGGTAATAACAACTGAAGTTGGAATGCAAATGTTGGATTTAGAGCTATGTTTGAAAACACAAAACTTTAGTTTATTTGTGTTAATAACTTTTAACTGCTGCGGTTTGTGTTAAAGCTCCATGGATACAGCAGCAAGGGCAAGTTTTCCCTACGCACATGTTTTAGTGAGGGCATTACAGGGCTGTGCCATGCTTTTAAGCAATATGCCCTTTTGGGGAGCTTTTCCCATCCCACTGGCAATTAATTGCAGCTGGTTCTTAATTTTATATGTGAGAAGCACTGTAGTGGTAGGTGTTTTTTCGTAACTAAAACTTGAGTAGATTTTGAAAGGTAAAATATTTACCAGTGATCCTGCATCATCTGGTATTTGTATGTATAAGTTGGTATTGTTCTTAAGAGGGTTGGCGTGTTTTATAGGAATATTCCACATACCTGATCAGTCCAACTGAAAAACACTGTAAATTGTAGATAGTTTTAGTAATATATCACTTAGTATTGATTAAATGTTTGAAGCTAGAGAACTCTGGCTAGTATCAGTGTTCAAGTTTAGCAGTTAAACCTTGTAAACGCTATCATCAAGAAAAACACTTCCTCTTTTGGGATCCCATAGCAGCCCTTGGCCATGAATTTTATGCGGCTTGCAAAAAAAAAAAAAATAAAACAACCTTGTGATCTCTTTGTCTTTAGTTTATATCACTTTTAAAAGCCATGGTTTGAGTCTCTTGCAGTGCTAATGAGACTTCAGTGCATTTTTTAATGCACTGAAGACCATACTTCAGCATACAGGGAGCGGGAGACCTAGTTAGTCATCCAAATTAAAGATTTATTTTTTTTTTTTCCTTCTGGTACTTTCATCAAAGAGCAGTCCTTGTAGTACATTTGAAAGGTTGTGGCAAAATATGTTGATGCAAAATGAATATTACATATTCATTTTGAAGTCTGTGAACATTTAAGTCAGTAAATATATTAATACAGCTTGGAAGCGTGGGCAGTGAAATCTGCTTTGTGTTGCCTGTAGTGCAGTGCTTAGGCTTGAGTTACATGCTTTTGACAGTACAAGGAGAAGAAAATTTTTCTGCTCCTTAATACTGGAACTCTTAAATAGTCTTATGACATCCACTGCTCAGTTTCATCTTAAATGTCTCAATATTCTTTTTAACTGGTCCCTAGGGGAGTTGTAGTTATAAAACCTAAGAAGATTGCTGAAGATGATAGAGAAGTTTCAACATGCTGTAAGGTTTCTTCCACCTAATGAATGTTGTAAAATGTATTCTCTTTTCTCATGGGGATAAAAAAAATCTTTTAATCTGTATATAGTTTTTAATATAATAAATATGTAAATGGTAAAGCTAGAATCTAACTGAATATTTGGTGGAACATCAGAGGTAAGTAGAGCAGATATGAGTGTTGCTAGACTGACAGTTTATTAGCAATGTTAAGCTCTTTAGAGTATCTCTGCTTCTATCCTTATTTTACTCATATGCAAGTGTCAAACGCTCTGAAAAGAGTCTGAGCTAGGAATTAAAGGTCTGTGTGGGTGTTCGCAGCTAAATAATGTTTATCTTTACCAACTAGATGAGAAAAATGGCCCAGAAAAGTAATGTGTCTATTTCTGGTTCTCAGGAACAAGAGCAAAAGGCTGAAGAAGAAAGAATTCGGATGGAGAACATTCTGAGTGGTAACCCACTGCTGAACCTTACTGGCCCAGCACAGCCTCAAGCAAACTTCAAAGTGAAGAGGAGGTACCGTGCAACCCGTACTGTGATATCCATCCCCTTGCTCCCTCTCGTTACTCAGAGTCTGAAAATGTCATTGCTGGCGTTGGTTTTTATTTCCTTCCTCAGATCTTGTCACAACTGGTGTAATGTAGAATTGGGATACTGATGCATGTAGTGATTGTCTTGTGCATTTCTCTGAACAAATCATCCTGCTACTTTGTGTTTAAAAAGGAGAGAAAGAGATTGAGAAGTGTGTTTGTCTGACATTGTTCATAATGATACAAAAAGTAACAGGACCAAAGTTCCTCAAGAAATTTGATGTTATGCTCCCCTTTAAAATCTAGCTGGTTTGGGGGTTTTGTTTCTTTGGGTTTTTTAATGTAACTAGAATTAATAAGTAACAGCCTTTTTCTGAATACAGTCCTTGTTTGCAGATATTCCAATTACTGCTGTGTTTATCAAAATTAGGGTGATTAAAGTTTTTTTTTTCTGCTCTGTTCAAATGGTCATTATTTTCTGTAAAGACAAAATAACCTTTAATCTGCTGATACTCATCTCGCTTCTGACTCAGAAGCATGCAGGAGATGGCTTGGATTAGAAAAATAGATCTTTTTTTCTTGAAGACTAAAATCTAATCCTAATGACTAGCTGTTCTTAGTGCATTTAAATAGGACGGCCAAACTTCATTTATGTATTTCAGTAAATTGCACCTAATTTTCATACAAACTTACTGAAGTTAAAAACTTTTGTTTTCAGATGGGATGATGATGTTGTCTTCAAGAATTGTGCCAAGGGGATAGACGAAACAAAAAAGGACAAAAGATTCGTGAATGATACTCTGCGATCAGAATTTCACAAAAAGTTCATGGAAAAATATATCAAGTAGTACAGTTTTATGTGCGGTGGTGCTGAAGGACTTGGAAGATCATGGTTGTTCCCTGCCTCTCCCTCAGAATTCAAGGCTGAATACTGGGTCATTAATTCCCAAATGCTTTTCCAAGATCATCAACAGCTTCATAATTAATAATTGCGTTGTATCTGGAGTTTTTATTCCTTCAGTATGTTTTCCTTTTCAGTTTTAATTAAATCAGTTCGTGTTTCATGAATGTTTTTCTGTTCACGTGCATTTACTTTTACTGGCCTTCTTGTAAATGGTAGAAGAGAGAAGCTGGTTTGCAATAAATACTTCTAATTGTTTAAATTGCTTTCCAAAACAACCTGTATTTGTAATGATGGTACTTTTGTAACGTGCAACTTATATAAATGTCAGTATTATCAAAGATGAGGAGTAGCCGAGAATGATAAGCAACTATACTTTCTGTAGCAAACTGGACTTACTTCCTCTTAATAGCTAGTTAGAAACTTAGTTAATAATCTTCCTTTTTAGTTTCTTCGTACTGTCAACCAAGATGCGGTTTGGTGGGGTGGCTCCAAGTTCTTAGCAGCCCTGCTTTCTGGGCTGTCTTGGCTCACCACTTCTGGGGCGATACCATGTAATGCTTGGGAGAGCATTGAGCTCTGTGGAACCGTTGGGGTTTTTTCCTCCTTAATAAAACATTGCAGTGCTCAGTCCCTCAGCCACAACCACATGGCTGCAAGGTTCCGTCTGGGTGTGCATGGTTCAGTAGTAATAGTATTGTCAGAAACTTGCAAGTGAGTGTTTTTATTAAACAAGTGATCTCCTCAAGATACCATAATACACTTTGTTTACTTCTTAAATGTCCATTTTGACACTTAATAGGACAGTATAAAATATGAATGACTGAAAAATCTCTGTTGTGAAGGGATTTTTTTTTTTCCCCCTCTTCTGTCATCTCAGTTGCATTTGAAATCTTGGTCAAGTGATGCACTGGCTATGAGCTTAACATTTGCAAAATGTAGTACAGTTACCTCTCTACCCAGCAGGCTACAGTGGCAGAACTCAGATGTGCTTATGTAAAATTCTTGCCCTTTTCCTTGCCTATGTTATGCTCAGTCTAGTTCATGCTTACAGCCACTGTTTTATAGTAATATTATTATTTTCAAGCTCTTAATGTGAGAAAATGCCTGATTTTCTTTTTGAGTAAATGTAGAGCACAATGTTTTAGATTTTTGTTGGGCATAACTCTAGTATCCTGTAAAAGCTTTCATTAGCTTTAGCTGTATTTTCCACCCTTTCATTAAGCTATGCATAGTGTTCTAATGCCAGCAGCTAATACCCATATTTACTTGGAAGCGAGATTTTCAGCATGCTTAAGGTCATGTGAGCTCCTACAGCTACTGGAGGAATATGTGTTTGTGTTACTTGTGACCTGCCTCACGATAGTAATGATTCTTGGGAAGCAGAAAAATGGGTGTCGTTTGTAATTCTCTCTCTAAATTAAAGCTACTGAAATCTTGGTATATAGGCAACATATTTAGAAGGAAAAAAAAGTTAAAGAGCTGTACTTGTCCGAGTCTGGCAGTGGAGAAGCCAGCTGCTGCTTTAGGTCTGACCTAACAGCATAGTTGTCATGGCAGCGACAGAGATGATGTTGGTCTCGCAGTATTACAAGATATAATCACTGTGCCAAAGTGAGCAAGTGAGCGTACAGTTTTATTGGAGAGGGGGAGACGTAGTTGAAACGCCAGTTCAATGCCTTCATGGAAGTTGTAAGTGCATAGTGCTATCATGTGTGTTCTTGAGGTAACATCGCTCTTTTCTTGGAGAAAATAATACTTTTAAGAAGTCAAGTGGCTGGGGTTGGATGAGCTCTTCTTCAGCTATGCAGGCAGTTGTTCTCCACACCTGGAGGAACGTCCCTTTCTTACACTTTTGCATAATGCATAGGTGTACTCAGTCATTTTTTCCAGTAGCTCGCTCCCTCCCTAGTTCTAGAGAAAGAGCTGTCGGGGCCATATAGCTCCAGGCTGCAGCTGTATTTGAGGTTTTCTGTTGGCATTGTTCAGCTCAACCACAGAATTTGCAGATCCTATCTCTAACCTCCCCCCTCAAAGCTTTTGTGTTTTAGCCTCCTGCAGTGTAAGCTGACCCACAATCTGAGAACTCAGCAATACACAAGCACAATTTGATAATTAAGGAATCTCAAGCCTTATCTCTTGGCGGGTTTTGCCTCATTAACTACTGAATTTTCTTCACCAGTACTGGAAAACGGTAAAGCACGCTCTGCTTTTTGTTGGGGAAGAGTCCTGTGCTTTCAGTATTGATGCTGTATTGATGTTTAATTTTCTACTGTGCTTCTTGTACTCATCTAGGAAAAGACAAGCAGATCATTTTTTTTTTGTAAAAGTGCAGTGTGACTGAGTTCTTAAAAAAAAAAAAATCAGACTGTGGTGTTCTATACCTCTGCTCCCAGCATAATTTTTTCCAAGAACCTCTGTTCAGTATGACAAATAACTTCCAACAAAGGCAGCGGAGCTGGCAAGGCAGCTGTTCCCAGGAGGTGAAGTGGAAGAAAGTTAACATTCGGCACTTCAAGGAATGTAATATTTTACAGTTCCTAGCAATCAGGATTGTTTAATCCTGTGTTTTTGCAAGCAACACCTGAACTCGCTGTAACTGGTGGCTTGAAACAAAGCCACTTGCTTTATAAACAGTTTCCCCCGTGTTTACGGTTATTTTCGGTGTAGCGTTGGAACTGAAAACCAGGATCTATTTTCAATAGGGACTAACAGTTAAACTTCTAAGGGTTTTTTAAAAAGCCTTGTCTTTCAAAATTTGTCTTGGAATATGTTTTATAATTCTAAAGGGATTAATAGTATGAGGAGTAAAGCTCGATGATAGTCTTGCAGCTGGAAATAATTGTGCTCTGTGTATACAAGGTTCTAAAATGTTTAGCATCTATTTGTCTTCCTCAAGTAGATGGCTGAATATTAAAGGCTGCATATTGCAACCAGTAAAATTATTATCTGCATTTTTCAGGATTTCACATAGTTGTAGGTACCATATAGGCATCCTATGAATGCCTGGAGGGAGATATTTTTTTTTTTTTTTTAATCTAAAAAAAAAAAGCCTTTTTGGTGAGTTCCAGTTCCTCTGCTAACTTGGATTTTGTTTGAAATAAAATCCTGGGGCGGATATGATCTGGTACTTGCTCTGTTTACCTTTGAGTGCCTGAGGGGCTGCCCAGCTGGTGCCTGGTGCGGTGACAGCCTGGTGTCTGCTTTCAGCCATGCAGGTATCGGTTCCCATCGAGCTGCTGAAATTTCTCTCTGCTTTTTCCTACAACTACAAATACCTTAAAGTCTTTCATGCTGGAGGTGAGATCTGAGCACAGGGTCAAACCATCAAATGGATGGGGCATGTTGCCTCGAAGCGCTTTACTTCAAAGGAAGATCTGTAGGATTCGAGCCTTGAAGGGATGTGCTGATGCTCAGGAGGTGCTTCAGGCTCAAGTGTTTATTCGTATCTGCAGTCATGGCTAGCTGGAGCCTGAAGCCTTAATTCTCTTCTAAGGAAAGACAGAATCACATGTGGGGGCTTTGATTTTATTTCTTTCTCAGTGCCTAGTGCTCTGCATTACAGATTCAGGGGGAGGGAAAGAAAATGCCCACAGAAATGTTTCCATCCAAGGAAGTCCTCCTTCCATCTCCTGTCATCTTTTAGAATTAAATTCAGTTAGTTGTTGGGCAAGAACAAAACTTCCTGCCAAATTCTGTCTTGCTTATTTGGGAGAAAAATTTTGCGATGCTTTTTCCAAAGAAATAAAGTATGTTTTGTTGTAAATCCAGCTACTTTTTCCCTAGCAGACTGACATATTGTCATATTTAGCCATAAAAGCAAATGCAGCCTCGTTACCATACTTTATGTCCCCCAAGGTATGGTTCAAGCAGAGCGTAAATAGGCACGTTTGGAAAAGTCATGTTTCCTAAGAAAGGCTCCTCTGAGCTCTTTTTCTGAACTGGGGATAAGGAGGAAGGAGAATGATGTTTCTATAGGTGTCCAAGTTCACTCATTTTAAATAAATTTTTAAAAAATCAAACAAACTTACTTCTTATGTTGTTCAGTCACAGACACCTTTTACCGTTGTGCTGCTTTCCTCCTTTGACTGAGATCATACAGCTTGGCTTTTATGGATTTCAGACTTGACTTTGTTTTCTTGGCATAGGTGGGCATACCATGGGATGTAACTGAAGGAGAATGACCCTGGTACGGTGACTGGCTGAGGGAAATAGTGACTATGTCTAGTTTTTAAATTGCTTTAGTTCAGAGAGTTGGAATATACCAAAGGGATGGGATGAAAGGGTCTGTGTAGGATGGGGTTTTTTTTCCCTTTGTAGCATCTGACCAGCAGTTCAGGAGCAGAAGCTTCATGTCACTGATCTTATCAAAATTTGATCTTTCAAGTGGGAAACCGCAGCTTGGTGATTTAAAACAAAACAAAACAAAACAAAAAACCAACACAAAACTGCTTGGAATTCTAATGTGCCTAGTGCAGCTGTAACAAAAAGGAAGAGTCATCTAGACCTAAACAAACTATGTCTCCTAATCCAAATCCCAGCTTGCCACCGAGCCTAAGAAATACCTTCTGAAGCAGAGGGAAGCGGCACTGTACAGGAGGTGGAAAAATGAAACAGAGAAGTCTGATTGCTTTCTGTTGAAATCAGTAGCATCTGGATAGGAAAAGACGATTTCTAAATTGTACTGTAACATAATTCTGTAGATTACAATGGATATCTGTTATGATAGGTTTTATGGAAACAGAGGCTGTAAAGCAGGCTGTATTCTGAAGAGCCTGAATGCTCAGAAGTTTGGGTGAAGGGCAGGATGGAGGCAGGCTGTTCAGTCCCACAAAAAATTGTATTTGGGAGCCGAGTGGTGAGCCCCTCTCCTCGGTACCTGCCCGCTGCCTTACCTACAGATCTGCCCCTCCTCCCAGCTCTTTTCTTAGAAATACTCTTGTTAAGAACTTGGGCTATTTCTTTATTTTTTAACCGAGTTGTTTCCAGTGGACGCGATTTCAAGCAGCTGGTCTTCCTCCAGTGGAAAAGGTTTATTTTTACTGCACTGGGAGAACAAGTGGTAAGTTCGAGCTGGATAAGGGTGGAGGATAGACCTGCCAGTCGGTCTGGTGGGGTCCCCTGGGGTTGATCTCTGTCTTTTGGGGTGGCCCGGTTGGACTCGGTGGCACACGAGTTGTTGGGATTGGTGGGGTGCGTGGATGGTACGCTCTGCTGAAGCATCGCATGCTGAACCACCACTTGGGTGGATGGTTGAATCCTAGCACTAAAGTTTTGGATATTCTCATTGCAGGGTAAATTAACTCCGAAAGAAAAGTCTGTTCTGACTGAAATTCCCATGAACGCTTCCTCTGGTGCGCATGCATCCTAGACGTCCCATGTTCATGTGCCCCAGGTAGGAGCCCCAGATGTGCCATCGTGGTGAGACCAGCACGATTCAGAGTTCTGTAAAAGTTCCTGCTTAATTTGTCTTTCTGGTGCAGACCAACATCACGAAAATGTCACAGTGCCTTTGAGCACAGGTCAGCAACGGGCTTGAACAAAACCAGTCATGTAGCCTAATTCGTGACCTAGTTTGCAAAGGCTGATACTCCTGGGTGCTGTTTACCAGCCCTCAGGCTTAGTGTGTGATAGTCTCAGTCCCCTCCCTTGCTCTGGAGAGGTACTGCAGCCAGAGCCTGCTCTGAAGCCAGGCAGCAACGGAGGCTGTCAACACCAGACGGAAGAGCGGAAGAAGCTGGGTCCTGTTGGGTTTCTTTCTTCTGATGAAGTGAACTGTCACTTGCACCTCTTAAAGGACTCTGTTAAACCAACTTTCCCCAGCAAAAGCTACTCCCGCTAGCAATGTATGGATTCATCATGTTTCTTACTGCAAGACTTGTTTTGGGCAGTGCAGCAAAGACGGTGGATGTTGTGATTTATTTTAGAAGATGATACTTCACTGGAACATCTTTCCGGTTTAAAACTTTCAGTGCTGAATTAATTTCAGTTGGAGGCACAGGTAAGCCGATGGTAATGAGCATGTTTTCTGAGAGCTTTAGAAATTATTAATAGATGTTGAAATCTATAGCTGTTTTATGCCCACCTCCTCCTTTAATTTATGCTTGCTTTTCAAACACCAGCTTCTTGAAAATGTATATTCTCTCTTTCAATGCAGACAGTGAGAGAAGGAATAATTTTAGAAAATTCTAGAGCCAAAGAATTTTTAAAAAGGCAAATTAAAGTCTTCCCCTATGTAATACCCCTTTCTGCCATTTGTTCCAATAAAGAATGAAAGCAAGGTGGTGTTATGTAGGCATTAGAGCAGGGGATGGTAATCAGGACTCCCGGAGTCCATTTCCAGGCACTACCCCAGGGTGGTGGCCTGGTTTTCATTCCCCTTGCTGGACTTAACGCTGCGGAACTTGTTATATTTGTGGAGTCAGGCACGAAGCTACGGGGTGAAGCAATGATTCAAGCCCTACTCTGAGACGTGAGGAAAGCAGCGTTCGGTTTTTGCCTCTGCTGCAGTTTGTGGGACTTTGCAGGAGCAGCTCAGGTGCGTAAACCCTTCTGGTCCAAACCCGGGATCCGAGCGGAGAGCAGGGTGCTGGCATGCCAGCTCTGCCCGGCTCCGTTCCCGCTGAAGGGTGCACCTTACCCCTGCAGTGCTGAACCACGGGGAACGAGGCAAGGACCCACCTTAGAGCATCTGATAGCCTCGGTGGCCACAACAGAGATGCAGGAGGTCTGAATTAATATTGCTCGAGGCAGGGGATAGAGGGAGAAGTGCTCAGCGTTGGTCCCTTGGGTAAGTTCATGGCTTATGCACCCATGGGTCCCTCAGTCTGGAGGCTATTGGCCACCCGTGGTCCTGTGGCAGGACGTGGGCAACGATGTCTTCTGCCGGTCTGGGTGGAGCACTGGAGTGAGATGAAGCAAACGTAGTCCCTGGTGCAGAAAGGCGCGTGTTGGCGTAGACAGCGGCTGCGCTGCACTTCTGGGGTGGGCAGTGCGTGCAGTGGGGGGATGCAGCCACCCTCTGGGACATGCCTGGGGGGGCACTGGTCCATCTGGATTTCTGCTTTCCAGGTCAAACTCCTGCAGGAGGACAGAGCTTGGGACATACATTTGTCTGCCGAGCTGCCCATTAGCTCAGCCATAGCTGCAGAGCACGAGAGCGTGGTTGGATCTAGACTGAGAATGGGGAGTTAGGGCCTTTGGCATTAAGATTTTATTAAAATTACACATTGTCAAAGGCAACCTTTCTGGTCAATTAGCAGTCATCTGTCTCAGAAACATATTTTTAATTTTACTCTTCCTTTTAATAGAAAGCTACTAGCAACTGCTGATTGCAGATGGAAGCATTTATGGATAAAGCCTTTCCTTTTCATACTGCTGCAGCCTGGCTGGCTGGCTCGCTCCTCTTCAGCGTTTGTTGGTTTGGAGTGGGTTTGTTATTTAATTTCATCCATTTTTTTCCCCGATCGTTACTCTTTGCCAAGAATAGAAAATCTGAGAACTGGGGTGAGCGTGTTGCAAGAAAACGGAGAGATGCCACGAGGTGCCTTGGTACAAGGGAATGCGAGGAGGGACTTGACAGAAGACCTGGAGGGCATTTGGACCACGCTCAACTGGAGACGGACACAGTGCCGAACTAGCAGATGCAGAAAGTTAAAGAAAAAAAATAAAATGTTGAAAAGAAGTAAAGGGAAGAAATCAGGAGATGGGAAGGAGTGTGATGGATGAGGAGGAAAGATGAGCAGAGTAACGTAGACAGAGAGAAGCTCTTCCCACTCCTGTAACGTGCCTTAGCCAAAGAGGTGATAACTCACTAACTAGGACCAGATGGACTCGTTTATCTGCTCTCGGCAGCTCAGCAGAACTTGTTTCAGCTGCCACAAAGGATGAGTTTCAGAGTCTCAGCACAGATCGTTGGTCTTTTGACAACCAGTTCGGAGGCCTGTCAACAGGTTTTCCAAAGCACTCAACGTCTGTGGGAAAATGCTGAGCAACGTCTGAAATTGCGGTCAGTTAAGAAGCATCTGAAAGGGAGCTGGGAGCTTTTGAAGATCGTATTTCTGTCCCGGGATGCTCGAAAACCAGTGCTCTGAGACATTAATCCTGTGACTGGCATGGCTCCGGTTTTATCCCAGCGTTACACCGCTGGCTGCGGTGGAGTTATTCTTGGTCCTCGCTGCTGTAAATGGGAGAGCAAGACCAAGATGTTTCTAAATACTTGGAATTCTTTTTTTAGCGAAATGTGTTTTCTAAGTGGAAATAACAATAAACCAAAGACTTTTTTGGAATATCCTGAACGTCCTAAGAGTCAGCTGCGTCTTTTCCTGCCGAGTGCAGGGAGTCTGGTGGGATGAGCCGCCCCCGCCGGCCACAGCAACAGGGAATAACAGGAGTGTCTGAGAGCACCAGCTGCAGATCAGGGGTGGCAGCTGGGCTCTAGAGGGATGGGTTGATGCCGAACAGCATCATTATGGGACTAACCCAGCAGCTGCTCTTCCTAAGGAAAGAGATTTGTCAGCAAGTTGAGAACTCCCCGCAAGTTTTCTTTGCCGATGCAGCAGAAACAGAGACGTGGGGAGAGCAGGGTGGGGGCGTGAAGGACGCAGTGGGACCAGCACTGGGTCTTCAGCTAAGCCAACTTCTGCCAGCAGAGGAGTGAGTCCAGGGCTTGCTTTCTACTCCTGGCTTTAAATTATCTTCTTTCCTCTGTAATGCCTAAATTTTAAAGAAAGGCAAGGCAGTGGATTTTTTTTTTTTTTAATCCAGCGTTCAGTAGGTCAGAATATAGCTGGTAATTTTAAAGCGATATCCAGGGGGCTCAGAAAGTACGAAGGTACTCCCAAGCTTCCTCTTCCTTTTTACTGTGAGCTGGGAACTGGGAAAGGCTTGATATCTGCAAGCGCTGCCTTGTGCCAGACGACATGAATTGGCACTGGGCACCATGGCTAGAGAGAGCTTTGCTGTAACAATTAATGCCCATAAACTGAACGCGACAGATGCATTAGGAATGGTGGCTCCAGCCATGCCTGTCATCTCCTGTAGTAGATGTATCCTTTGCCCTCAGTGCTTGCACACCGCTGTGATCGCAGGCACAGCTGGAGGAGGGGAATGAGGAGGAGGAAATGTGAAACTCACAACCTGAGGTCCTGAACTTGTCCATGGAGCTGCTGCCAAGCAGAGCGCCCGTGCAGTGGAGCAGCGCGTCTCGGACGTGACCCGGGTGACGGCTGCCTTCTTGCACGGCGGTTCGGTTGCCGCTGCCCTGTGGCCACAGCCCCAACATGGGCTCCTGCTGCTTGTTCTCTGTTGGAGTTTCTGCCCTTGGCTGAGCCTCTCCAATATCGAGGTTGTCTTTTAAGGCTCTCTGCAGGTTGACCAGGGTGGAGACTTCCTCGTTTATCAAGATTATGCTGAAATCTAATCCAGGCCTCTAAAACACCTGTAAGCACCCCTTCACTCATCCTGGTGAACGCTGTGTGCAATTTTACATGTTCTCCTTTCCATCATGAGGAGCACCCGCAAACTGAGCCTGGGACACGTCCCTGGCCAGGACCCCTGTAGCTGCCGGGAGCGTGAGCGCATCGCTGGCGTACGTGAGCGGGCATCAGGCAGGACAAGGTGGCTGCTTTACCATATGAGCTTAAGCCTTGGAGGGAGAAATATCTGTACAACGTGGGCCTGGTCCTAACAGAGACTCTGGGAACTGCTGGGACACTCGGCGTTGGTGGGGCAGCACCGTTGGCTTCAGGCTTCCTCAGAGGTTCATGTTAACGCAGCACTAAATTCCAGTCCCAAGAGCTAGCTTTTCCCAAAGGGTAAATGGCCAGAGAAACTGAAATCAGCTCCTCCCGTCTCTGAAAAAGGGTTGAGGCTAACAACAAAACGTCTCGGTTGTCCTCAAAAGCAAGGACGATGTGATGGCTGTGTTGTGAAGGGATGGTGGTGGCTTTGTCTGGCAGAGCAGAAAGGGGAGCTTGGGGGTCTTGGCTGGCTGGCAGGTGTTTGCCCTGTCTGAGGAGCAAGAGAGCGTACCCCCGTGCCAGTAAGCCTGCAGAGCAGGTACGGCTTGGCTGCGGTGATACTGAGTGAGTCAGGGCAAATGTTGAGCCCTTGTGATAACCGACGTACGGGCGTTAGAGTGCGCTGGACGGCGAGTCGCTGCGGGCTGGGGTGGCTCTGCAGGTCTGCGTGGGTTGCTTTCACTCTCTCTCCCTGGGTGCCAGTACAGTGGTACTGGAGAGTGATGGAAAGCGCTCACAGCTCTGACAAACCTCTTTGCAGTTGTCCTTGGAGGCAGCAAAAGGGGCAGCAGTTGTGATTCGGGTGCAGGATGAGAGTTAGAAATCCTGCACCTCTGGGGAGGGAGGAGAGCCCCCCTCATGCCTATGCTCTCCTCTGCTTCGCTGAGCTTCTTTTAGGGGAGCTAAGCGGGTCTCGCGGGGCTGCAGAGCTGAAGACAACACCCAAGAAGGGGGATGTGGAAGGAGAAGAGAACGTGCAGCTGTGCTCCTCCCCCTGAGAGCTTCGAGTCATCACTTCAGCAGCGAGAGGAGACGCTGACCAAGCCGCTTCCCAGGACACCCTGTACCACAGGAGACAACGCTGTTCCCTGGGGGACACATGCCAAAGCCCTCCAGCACGGGTACGGGGGTGGTGGAGAAACCCAGCACGCTGCAACCAGCCCTGCAGACCCTGGCTCCCCACCCATCAGGAAAACTCATTTTCAAGAAGCTGCCTTGAAGCCTTCTCATTTATTTTCTCCTGGCCACTTATGTATGACATTTGAACAAGTTTCGAGCTGCGGTGCTTGAATTCCCCCAAGTCCATGTGTTAGTCATTATGCCAATACCTTGTTGCTTCTCAAAGCGTTTTCACCCAGGGCTACCCACTGGGTTTCCATTAGCCAAAAGCGGGTTTCCATTAGCCAAAAGCTGGTTCCCACAAGGCTCCCACCATGAGCGGGACTCACTGGGAGGGCGAAAGCCTGCATGGAAATACAGGGTCGCCCCTTCTCCTCAATGCCAGGCAGGTGGAAGGAGCCCAATGCTCATGAAAACACCCCCAATTTTTTTTCCTTGCGTTGAAGCATTCAGATCCCAAAGCCAAGCCTTGGGCTTGCTGAGCTGCGTCTTCGCAATCCTTTTATGCTACCCTGGTACAATGCAGAGGTCACGGTGAAGACAGAATAACCTCGCTTGCCCATCAGGGATATCTCTTGCAACGGCCTCTTTGTTGTTCCAGCCCAGGGGACTCTTCCACGTTCCAGGCTGTAAGACACAGCGTGATGGGTCAAGGCAAGGCCAGAGATCCCAAGAGAAAGAAATGAAAACAAGCTCCTTTAATATAAACTATATGTTTTCTTGTCCCCGCTCAATTTACACGCTGCATTTTTGACTGCTCTCTGACAAGCAGTGTTTATCTGGCAGGGGACAACTCTCATTAGCAACGAAGGGCAGCATCAGATTTTTCTGTGCTTTGTTTAAACAGTATCTTTTGCTTGTGTTTTCCTTTTAAAACGATTGAGCAAATGACTCAAAAGTGACTGAGGCAAGGCTACAGCACCCTGCTCCCTTCCCACATGCCTCCAACTATTTTAAAAGTTTGAGGGAAAATAAAACATTGAGTCAAGTAAAACATTTCAACTTGCTGATTCAGAAGGGTCAAAGAAAACCCATCTCCAGGAGACAAAAAAGAAGTGAGATTTCAGCTTCTATCGAAACTGCTGGCTGGCATTTATCAAAAACATTGGGTCATGGTAACAATTTTTACATTTACAAACATTTTAACAATATTTAGAAAAATCTCTGTTTACACAGAAGTCGTGTTTTATGTGAAGGTCATTTCTATTAAGTCAGTATCTTTTCCAGGAATAGAACTCTCTTTCTTTGGAAAACCAGAAGAAAAGTGCAAAAGCTATTATTTATGTAAGACTGACCAGTTCTGGTACTCTTCTCAGCCCCGGGGTGGCTGAGGGCCAGAGGGGCAGCGAGCAGGGCAACCACTGCCCCATTGCACTAGCCCATGCCCAGTGCAAAACCTTCCCGTTACCTCCCCGTGCCAAAGAAATGCTCTTTTCCTCCTGACTCATTTCCTCTCCCCACTTCCCTTTGATTATGATCTGGAGCAGAGCATCCCACCCCAGGCCAGCTAAACCAGAAGGAGGATTTGCTTTGTTGGCTTTTGGAAACAATAAGCTGGTTTTGGAGCCGAAGGGGCTCCTGACAGCCCTGGCATCTCACCCAGGAATCACCGTGGTTCTGCCAGAGGCAGCCCTCTCCCCCCTCAAACCCCATCCCACGCCAGAGTCCCTCCCTGCCCACAGGGGACGGCTCCGTCCCAGCTCCATGAGCAGTGTCCTCCTGTGCCGGGACGCTCTGGCTCAGCATCGCCGATGGGAAGGCACAATCTCATCCAGCAGTGGCCATACTCCACATCTGGGTCCCACCCCGAGGACCTGGATTAGGTCTTTGCTGACTTCAGGAGCATCCACCACCCCTGTTTTTGGCACTGTGTTTTGAGAATCACCTCGTGCATTTAGAGCATCGAAAAATGTTTAGCAAAAGTCATCAGCCGTGTCGCAGCAGCCAGTGAGCAAGAAAGCCCTCTCGTGCTTATGAGGTGGTAAACTAATGCTTGTCGTCATTAAACCAAAGGCTCCACAGTGCTGCTCCTCCTGCATCTCCTCCTCCTCCTCCCTCGGTGCCCCATGTGGGCTGGGGGCTTGGCTTCCCAAAGCCCCAGCCTCCCTTGCCTCCCGCAGCCCCCGTGGCCGCTTGCCTTGCGCTGGCCCCGCTGCAGTCCTCACCTCCTGCTCCTCCAGAGCACGCTTCCTTGGACCGTTTTAAGAGCTCGGGCAAATGCCAACGTGTGCTGGTGCTGCTGGACCTGGGGAGATGTATCGCGAGTGTGAACCGCCCAGGTAACGTTCAGCACCCGCTTCCCACCCCATTTCCTGAACAAAACGGTCAGGCTGGACCAGCGCCGTGAGGTGGACGGATCCCGCCAGGCCAGCCCAGCAGGACACGGCTCATCCCCGGTGGCTGTGCCAGGTGAAGACGTGTGTCTGGGATGCGGGGGGACAGCCGTGTGACCCAGCAGGAGGGTGACAGGCGCTGTGGATGCCACCGCTCCCGGGGGTTGCTCCCTCCCATACAGCCACATCCTCGTCACCTAGTGCTTGGGCCAGCTCTCCTCCACACGGCTCCTGGGGCTCACAGGCATTAACATTAGTTTGACTGGTGATTTTTTTTCATTTTTATTCACGTCTCCACCATAAGGTGAGGGATGTGCCTTAACCTGCTGGCCTGGGGTTTTCCTCGCACGAGGCCAGGGAGCGTTGGGTGTCCGGGTGGTGGCTCACAAGCACACGCGGGTGTTTGAGAGCATGAAGTCTGCTGGGATAGCACGGGAGGAGCGTGCGGGGCAGAAGGAGCCAGGCTGTGCCGATCTGGCCCTGTGCCTTTTGTGCACAGCCCCTGGAGCGTGCCCGGAGCTGGGCTGCGGTTTCACCCCGGGCAGAGCCGGCTGGAGCTCGCCACGCTGGAGAGGGCCAACGGGCAAATAATATTGCTCTGTGGGCAACCAGGGGTCCAGCGTTTGAGATTACCCCCTCGCCCACTATTTTTTTGGGGTGTAACATCCCAGGTGGGGCTGTTTTAGTGTTTGCACCCAGCTGGTGGTTAGGTACCTGCCTGCTCCTTCGGTGCAGAGGTACCTCCCGCATCTGGCACGGAGGTCTCGGTGGGACGAGGTCCCCCAAGCTGCGCCTGGCATGCAGTGGCTGGGGGACACCGAGGGGTGACGTTGCTGAGAGTGAAGAGGAGGGTCCCAAACCCAGAAACCCTCCAGAGTCCTCCAACTCCTCTTCAAGAATTATTTTTATGGCTCTGTGGATACAAAATAAAAGGTTTGTGATTTATCCACAGCCTGAGACAAGTGGAAGGGCTGATGCCCACTCCAGCTCCCTGGTGAGCCGGGGAGGTGCTTTGGGCCCGTCTCAAGGACAGCAAGTAAATCCACTTAAGTGGTGGGCTTGCTTCCAGCCGTGCTGGCTGCCCCGAGGCATGTAGGTGTGCCGGCAGGAGCCAGGACCAATTTTGCACCTTCCAGGGGTAACAGGGATATAAGGGTCTGTCTCTGAGCACCTCCCTGCCTGGGCATGGCAGGCAGCTGCCTCTTCAGGGTGCTGCAGGGGTAGGGCCCTTTGCCTTGGGGAAGCGCTCAGTGATCCTTGGGTGGCTTTTTGCTGTGGAAATATTACATATCATCATGCATTTGCAACTCCCTTTTCAATTCTGCTGTGCCAGACAGCAGATCCCATTGCCATGTTGCCTATAGCAACATCTCCTGGTTGAAAATAAGTGAGCTGCAACAAATGGATAGGTTTGCTGGTGGATATGTAAGAATGGTTGTTTTTTTATTATTATTATTATTATTATTATTATTATTATTATTATTATTATTATTATTATTATTAGTGGTGGTGGTGGTTGTTGTTGTTGTTGTTATTGCTATTACTACTGCCACTATTATAGCTTTGGGGGCCTTGCAGCAACTGTTTTTGGTTAGGGATGCAGCGGTGCGCAATTCAAAAGCAGCATCACCCAGACGGCACCTCTGCAAGCCTCAGGGCACAGCAGCCTGGGGCAAAGGGACCAAGATCACAGCAGTTCTGCTTTCTCTCCTCTTGCTTAAACAACTGCTTTTCTTGGCAAGGATCTGGTGGGAAGAGGCCTGCAGCATCAGTAGGGAATCCTTTTTCCTGGAAAAAACGTGTATGTGTCAGTGTGTCCGGGCAGTTGGACAGCGCAGCATGTCACCGATGCTCAGGCTGTGTGACGTGCTGCCGGGCTCAGGGGACAGCGCTGCTCGGCGAGGTGCCCGCTCACCAGCTCACAACCATTGCTGCACAACGCGCAAGTCAGAGGTTTTTGCAGAAAACATCTTCGGATGGGCTGAGCTGTGCAGAAGTGACTCATGACTTTGGATGCCTTGGTTTCTGGGTGACCCCGTTATTTCACTATACTCTTGGTTTTCATTGCTATTTCATGTTTCAGGGAGCTCTTCAAAGCCCGTGGCTCAGTGCTCCAGGTGTGTGGTGAGAGTGGTGCCTTCTTGTGGGATCTGCATCCAGGCCACAGCGAGTTGGCAGATAATAATTAACAATTAATAATTTGTTTCAGAAGAAGTAATTTTTTAAGAAGAGTGCCCATTGATTGAGGGGTGGACTTTGGCCTCATAAGCTTTCATTTTTCGTCGTTTTCCTGTTGACTGTTGACCTTTAAGCAATTTACTTTGCGCTCTGAGGCTGAGGTTACTCATCCTTAAAAGAAGGACATGGCTCACACGTGGCTCTTCCTCCCCCCCCCCAAATGCTCGGCAGGCTCAGGCTTTCCAGGTGGGGTCAGAAGTCGTTGCACCAATCCACAACTTCCCTGGGATTTCTGGTTTTCAGCCCATTTTGCCCAAATGCCCTCAGAGCCTTCTGGAAGGAGTCTGGAAAAGCACCCAAATCTTTGGGGCACCATCAACTGCTCCACCACCCCAGGACCCACCAACTGCTGTGGTGGTGTCCGCCCAGGGAGGATGGAAATGGGCACCTTAGTCCCCGAGTTGTGGTTGTTCAACACATTCTCACTTCAAGGTAGGGAGGAAAAAGCAATTCCATTTAAACATCCTTTTGGTGGTTTCGATCCTTTTGGGGCTCATTTCCATCATGCCGGTTCCCCACTGCAGATCCATGCTGAGTTACTCACTGCCAGGTCCCCTCCCGAGCCCAGGGATGTCCTGGCCAGGGTGGTCCCAGGAGGGAGCCAGGGTATTCACAGCTGGAAACACTGGGAGAAAATGTGCTCCCATGGTGTTTTTCTCGAAGAGCAGCAAATCCCAAAGGTTCTTCCTGACCCTTCCTACTAGAAATGAGATGAAAAGAGACACTTAAATGAAATCCCAGTTGGTGCAGCAGGGGATGCTCCTGACAGCTGCTCCAAGGGCTTCACGCTGGGCAGCAGCATCAGGGAGACAGCTCTGTTACCAGGACTGCTCTGGGCTGAGCTGAGCTGAGCACTGCTCGGTCCAGGCGTGGTGCATCCCCCAGTGTCACCACGACAGCTTGGGCAGCTCAGCCACGTGAAAAGCGCAGCAGAAACCCTGGGTGCTGGTACGGTGCAAGGTGGTGGCTGGGGGTACGCTTCAAGCCCTTGCCATCTCTAATTTCATGCAGGACTTGGAGGAAATCATTCAGCATCTCTGGGCTTTGGTTGCTGCTACCTAACATACAGATGGCAGACACACAGATGCTCCGCTGATGGGGACAGATCCATCCCTGAAGGAGATTACTTTCCAACCCTCCCAGAGCAGGCTGGGGTGGGAAATGAGATGCCGAAGGAAATAAAACCACAGCTGTGGGGCCCCGTCCCAAGGGCCTTCTGGTAGTTCAGCATCTCTCCAACCTTCCCCAGTCATGCTCTGATAGAAGGCAAGAACATCCATCCAGCCCTTGTCCTGCAAGCTGGAAACGCCGAGCCGCCGCTTTCGCCTCTCTTTTGGCGTGCTCTGCATTGCTTCACTGGGCCCGGGACCTGGCCCAGTTTAGACTCATTTTCCCTTGAACGTGGATGTGCCGTGTGTCCCCCACTTTGTGGCTGTCTCCTCTGAAAGCAGGAGGCTGCTGTTAAGTGCTTGATACTCCTGTGAGGGCACTTGGGTTTTGCAGGGCACCATCATGCCAATGGCTCAGCATCATCACCTCTCTCCAGCATTTGAAACCAATATATATATATATATATGCCTGTCTGCTAGGAGGCATTGCCATTATCCATGAATTCAGGCTTTTTGTCCTATTAAATTTCATCCTATTTCTACTATTCCACTCCACAGGGTTGTTCAGTTCCTCCAAGATGAGATGCAAATCCGTTTTGGTTTTTGGCGAAAACTGTTACATGTTTATGTTACCACAAATTCATTAGCATATTATTTCTTGTGCCACTGGCATTGCCAGAAATACTAAATGATCCTCAAGACTGATCTTTGAGGATCTCCAGAAGTTATCTCCCCGCAGCATGAGAAAACCCTTACTGAGACAGAGCACTGGGATCTCCCTTAGCCCATTTGCTACCCATCTCACAGTTTCCTCCCACCAAGTATTGACATCCCCATTTTAACTAGTAATTTCACATGGGACACCATAAAAAAAAGAAGTGCTAAAGTCTGGCGAGATATGACTGAATGCCTCTCCTTTGCCTAGAAAATCAGTTATTCAGGAACGCTTGCAGAATTCTCTGGCAAGAATGTAATTTGGCAGACCTATTGTAGACAAGCAGAGCTGTAGGTGCCCAGGGCATCTTTCTTGCCTTTCTTAAATTACTGTTTTCCAGTACCGCTTCTAAAATGCCATAGATTAATTTCAAATACTTGCTGCTGAACCTGCAATTTTATGGCTGTTTCTTCCCTGACTCTGGGATGGAGCTGGTCCAGTTCCTCCCATTCGCATGCTCCCAGCTCTTTGAAATTTCTTTCCCCTTTAGATGTGGTCATTTCCATATCCTGATGTCCATCCATCTTCAGTTTGACCTGAGATTCGTCATCCTCTTTCCTCCCAAAGCCTGACACCGAACAGCCACCTTGTCTGAGGGACGTAGTTTTAGTGTCTTTAGACTCTGCCACACCCTGGGCATGCAGAAGGCACGTTTCTTTCTTCTTTTCTCATTTATGACTCACATTTTGCTAGTTGTTTTAATTTCCTTTGCAAGACCTAACACAACTTGACTTTGGCAATTCTCACGTTACCCCTGCACTGCCTGACCTTTAACATAAACCTCTCTTTGCTGGTTAATCCCTTTTTCCATCCATTGCAGGCTTGTGGTTATCCTAATATTCTTTTTGTGGTAATTCTTCATCCAGTTAAGGCTTTGGCCTTTCCCCTGAGAGGTTTCCTCTCTTGCCTGGGATTGCATTCCAGATTGTTCTAAGTTCAGTTGATTTCCCTGATTAATTTCCTTAATTTCTCAAAATTCTGCTTCTGAAAAAGTTAGCAGCAAGCTAACTTCTCCTTCTTTTTAATTTAGATTGAAATACCATGAGGGCATTCAGTCCAAGATATTTTCTATGACAATTCTTAAGGACATTAAGGACATGTTCTTACTTCTTTTGCTTCAAAGCCAAGCAAAAAAGTCTTCCCTCCTGTTGGATTAATGACACTTCAGTGAAGAAACCAGACTGTTGTGTCCAGGAGTAGCCACCACTCCCACGCTTGACAGTATCAGCCCTATGACAACAGCACAGAAATCCCTGTCCACATCCACATCTGGCCCTAACGATCTAGAGGAAAGCGCCAGCATCACCCTCGTACGGCCTTTCGATGCTCCTGTCTCCTTCCTATCACTGCTGACACCTGCTCGATACTTCCTAGCCAAAGCACCAAAGGATGTGATTCCGCTCTCCCAGGCTAATGCTCCCGTTAGACCGTGCTTCTGCAGAGCCACTACGAGGTCCGCTTACTCCTCTCCATCGCTGCTGCTGAGACGATGTCCCACTCATCGGTTCCCACACACCTCCCCAGCCTGACCCAACTATTTGCCTGCTCTTCTGCAGACTCACCCTAGAAGCTCTCATGAGAAACAGCTGGTTTGCTTGATATGAAGTCAACCCCTTTGAAAATTATTCTATTGACTTTCCCTTTCGTTCACCAGGAGTGTCAGTCAAATCTAAGCTCATTAGACCCCACTTTACCTTAGACCCCTAATAAAGGTGTCACTTGGAAGTGCCTGTAGGTTCTTGGTTGGAACCTGGGCCCCATCCTCAATCTCAAGGCCAAGGATGACTCCAATCTAGCCTCTCTCTCCAGTCATCTTCTGGCCTCCTCTTTTGCCTCTCCGTTGCTCTCATCTTGTGAAGCTTTGTAATCCCCCCAGTCTGCAGGAACAGGCATGTTTTAGGAGCTTTGAGGCTTATAGGTCATGGAAGACTGAATTCTTTGGGACCTGGGTACAAATGGGATGTCAAATAGCTACTGCACTGCTGCAACAATTTAGTATGTGCTGGTGATTTAGGAGAAACTCTACATGCTATCAACCTCTCACCAGTGGTTCTCAGCACCATGATTGCAAAGCTCAATAAATGACAGAAGTATCCTGAACTGTTTCATCCTCTTTTCCTTCTCTTCTGTTGGCTTTCTGGAGATAAAATCAGGTCCTTAGACCATCTCTGTTCCATGGCTTGAAACCTGCAGAAACTTGCTCTCCCTCCACTGTGCTGGGGCTGATTCCTCTGACCTTTTTCCCAAACACAGCTCTTCTCTTCTCTTTACAGCTATACGGCACACCACTAACTTGGGGCCCAAACAAACATTAATATGACCGAGAACAATTTGCTTCATGGGTCTGGGAGGAAGGGTTTAGAGGAGAGGGACTGGAGGGGCCTGACAGATATTTCACCAGCACAAGGGGGAACGCCGGCCGTCCCCGCAAACGCATTTGGTGATGGGTGGAGACTCCACGGTGCTTCCCTGATAGTCCCATGGGCTGGCACAGGGGACACACGGAGCTGGTGGGGCGGGGAGGAGAGTGCCGAGGGGACGCCCAGCTGCTGGTTGGTGCCCGAGCAACGCCAGGGCTGCCGTGCCCTTCCGTGCTATCTCTGCCGGGATCAGGAGGGACTAGCCATGGGTCACCATTTTTGCACGTGATGATAACACAGTGCTGCCGAGGGGCTGTGGGACCCCAGAGCGGGTCCCACCGACGGATGCCCGGCGCAGCGCGATGCCGGAGCTGCTCCTGGGGCAGGCCCCAGAGCGGCGTTCCCCTCCTCAGTGAGCTGGGGGTAAGTCTGTGTGTCTGAAAAAATCTCTTCTATTTAGGATTGCAAGCGCATTTTTCACGTGGGAAAAATCTTGCTGCTGGTGAAGGATCCAAGGAGAACGCCGATGTGTGCCGGGTGAAGGCTGCCAAGTGCTGGGAAGTGTTTGCTCTAAAGAGGTGTATGAAATTCCTCTCTAAAACCGAAATGAAGCTGGGCTGCGGTAGCTGGTTTGCGTCTGAACCAGTCAGCTGGCTGATGAGGCAAGGAGGACTTACACGCCCAGAGGCTATGTAATAAAATAGAGGGTTTTTTTCAAATGCAGCCCAGTGTCTGCGAGCGCATCATCCTGTTTTCTCCATACAGAATCAAACCCTGTGCTTGGGTCGAGATTTTTTTTTTTTTTTTACCTGGAATGGCCTAAGTTTGAGCTGGCCTGGCCACAGCCAGTAGTCACAGGGGGATAACAGACAATTTTCCCCTTCCATGGATGTGCAGCACACTCTGCAATCAAATTCTTCACCTTCAAACCCTTCTTTTGCCACCTGTGGTGAACAAATGTCTTATTCTTATTCTTTTTCTTTTTCCCTGTGATGAACTGAATTTCTTATTCTTACTCTTATTCTTAATTTTCTTGTTCCTTGTGATGAACTGAATTTCTTATTCTCTTATTCTTGTTCCTCTTCCTCTATCTCTTCCTCTACTATTGCTATTGCTATTACTACTATTACTTCATCATCACCATTACAGGCTGGAGCCAGCTTTCGCACCAAAATCCGAGCATGCTGTGTGCTGCACAAACACAAAAGGACCACGACCCCCATCCCAGAGCCTTCCCGCTCTGAGTGCCAGGGAAGAGCTGGCAGGACGGGGCAGCAGGGACGAGCGGCTCCCGCACGCGGGCAGACCTTGCCGCCGGCTGGCTTTGCCCAGGAGTCGGCACGTGGCCGCCGGAGACCGGCCCTGGGGACCTGTCGACGGTGGATGGGGACAGGGACGAGGGAGGCTGGTGGTGCAGCCCCAGCCGGGGTCGGGTGAGGCTGCAGGGCCCCGCGGGCAGGAAAAGAGCCAGCACGCACACAGCCATCTGGGTAACACGATAAGGAGCTCGCGGCATCTGAAAATAAAGGCTCATCTATCTAAAAAAAGCCCGGTGGTGGGGGTGAGGCATTATTTAACACCTAAGTGAAAGGGCTCTTACTGCTGCACCAGATTTAGGCTTGGGGAGCTTGCACAATGATCTCATTTTAAAAGCAGAGGCGCACCAAGCGGATACACTAATGATATTAATAATACTATTAATAATAATAACAATAGTAATATTTACAGCTTGAGACAGTGCTTTTGGGCCACCACACGCGGTCCCGCTGTGCAAGGCACTGTACTAAATGAAGGCAGCCCCTATCTCCCAGGCGTTCAATCTGAAAACTGAACAGGGAAAAGTGGGGAAACGGCGGCACGTGAGGACCTGAATGCCTGGGCTTTCCCTGCCTGTTTCTGGCAGGGTTGAGTCAGAAAAAGATATGGGAGGCAGCAGGGCGAGAGGGATGGAGCAGAGAGGCAGGGTGGGATGGGTGCTGCGAGGATGAGCCTGCCAGCCCGCAGCAGCAGCACGGCCGGGCAGGGTGGGGGATGAGGACATGTCCTGCAGGGGAACAGGGCGTGGGTGGGGATGTGTCTCTGTAGAGGAGCAGGGCGTGGATGGGGCCACGTCCCTGTGGAGAAGCAGGACATGGATGAGGATGTGTCCCTGCAGAGAAACAGGGTGTGGGTAGGGATGTTTCCCTGCAGAGGAGCAGGGCATGGATGGAGAGGCGTCCCTGCGGAGGAGCAGGGCATGGTCGTGATGTGTCCCTGCGGAGGAGCAGGGCATGATGGTGATGTGTCCTTGCGGAGGAGCAGGGCGTGGTCGTGATGTGTCCTTGCGGAGGAGCAGGGCGTGGATGGGGAGAGCCCACCGCAGCCCCCTCTGCTCACCCCACTCCCCACCCAGGGAGCAGACGGGTCCCGGCATCACGCCCACCCCAGGCCTGGGCTTGTGCAGGCGGTGGCTTCGGCTATCTGACCCGCTTCAGCCCCAAACCTGACCGGGCCAAACCCACACAGCACAGGCTCCCTGCAGGTGTGGGCCGAGCGTGTCCTGTCCGCGGGCCCTTCTCCAGCCCCTGTGAGAGGGGGCCGGACCCACGGGCCCTGGGGGTTGCCCATCCCTGCATCCTGCTTCGCCCAGCGGCAAGGAGGGGAGAGGCGTCCTGCAGCCGGGGTGATGGCCTGATCCTGCTCCTTCGACAGTCCCGGGGCAGCTGCTTTGGGTGCTCCATGTTCCCCACAGGGTCACCAGGTCCCACCGCTGCTTTGATGGGCTCGGGACACAGATAGCATCAGAGTAAAGACATGCTGGCCACTGGTCCTCCAATAAGAGCAGAAAACCACTGGATTTGATGCTTGGCCTGCTCATTTCTGGGTGTGCTACGACATCAGGTGCAATTCATCTCCTGAGCAGCAATTTTTTTTTGCGCACAAAATTGCAATGAGATTATAAGAGCGAGCCTACCAGAAAGGGTCTTCTTAAAAATACCCTGAATAACTGGGCCAAAGGAGGGGACCTCCATCTCCTCACACCCTGCGAAACCCTTCTCCCTCCCGGCGCTTCCTCCTGGCAGGATTTCTGCTGCCTGGGTTGATCAAGTCCCAAACCAGGACTGCTGGGGTGATGGCGGCTGCCTCTGCGGTCCCCTGTCCTCGCCCCAAGCCCAGCTGTCCCACGGGAAGCTTCACGTGCCTGGAGGGTCACTGGTTGCCCACCCCGCTTCTGCAGGGGCCCGAGGGTGCTCCCCGGGCACATGGGCACCCGGGGGGCTGTGAATGGGGAGTCAGTGGCCACCAAGCAGCCAGGAAAGCCACCATGATGGCCAGGCATGGGTATGATGACCTCCCAGGAGAGGTGGTGGCACTGCCGTCCCCCAGCTTTTAGCTTGCTGTTCGCTCCGTCGCTGCCTCTCCCAGTGGTACCCGGGAAAACATAAGCTCCCATCCAGCTCTGAGCTTGCTGCGGGTCCTCAGACCCTCGCAAGATGGGGGGCCGATGCGGACCCGGGTCTCATCTCTCATCACTGCCTTGCTTTGCGTCAAAGCAGAGGGCACTGGCAAAGGACCAGGGTCCGGGCTGCAGCAGGGCCACACAGGGCTACTCTGGAAAATATGCGCACTGATATTTTATTCATCTAAAGCTGAAGTGGTTGGTATGAAAGAAAATAGCTTGTGGTCTTTCATACCTCGAGTCAATGAATTCCTGGGCCTTTTATAGCTCAGGAATGCCGGGCGCTCTCGGTTGGTTTTACAAGGCTGTGAAGCCGCAGCTTAAGGTCTGGGTGAGCATTAATCACGGTGGGGACGATGACAGCTGCTCGTGTTTTACCCGGCTTTCAGGCGGGTATCACGCTTCAGCACATGGCACCCTGTTTTCCCCACCAGCCTGAGACATTTGCTTTGGTCTGTGTGTGTGTGTGATGTTACCTTCAGGCGTGTGGGGCCACTGGGCCCACCACTTTTAGTACTGGGATTCAAGGGGGGGTCCATGCCCAGCACACCAGTGCAGTGCCAGCACAGGAGGCAGCTCGGCACCAACCCTGGCACATCCCTGCGCTTTGCTTTTCCTCCCAGGCTGCCGTTTGACCAGCACTCTTGCACCACGGGGGCGAGCAGGAGTGTTTCCCAAATTACTGTGATCTCTGATAAGAGCTACAGACCTGTAAGAAGATGGGGCTCAAGGTCCATGTGCAGACGGTCTCCCAAGCCCCCATTACTGCAGGCTGACAGCCGGGAAGGGCAGCCTGGCACAGACCCCGCCAGGTACCACCGACCTGCCGGGGCTCCCCCGCCCCCACGCTGTGTGTTTTCTGGGCGAGAAGCTCATCTGCTGCAGGGTACCCAAAAACCTGGCTAAGGGTGGTCCAGAAACACAGTGGGATGCTCAAACCCAGCCTGATTTGTTGGGTTGCATCCAGACCCCAGACTGGGGATCCCAGTGGTGAGCGGACACCTGGCAGCATCCTTCCTGACGGCAAGGGATGTCTGCACTTTGCGCATGTTTCACTGCGGCGTGCCTTAAGTCCAGCTCTGAGAGGTGTTTAACGATGCAAGAAGTCACAGCTTTTCTCCAAGACCGCACCTCACCGCTGTTCGTACCTTTGTTCCTACAATGTAGGGAAGATAAAGCCCTGAATATGGTAACAAACCAGAGCAGAAGAGATGTCACAGCTGTATAGTGCACTGAATCCAAGTGAATCCTGAAAAGGTCTCATCATTTTGGGTGGGACTTGACTCGTGATTTTTGAATGCCTCTAAATGGCAATTTTGTTAATACTTTTAGTTCTTCTGAGCTCTCTCTTTCTATGTGATAAGTAAGGAGACCACTGTCCAGTACTTACTTTTGGGAACATGCAGTAATCAGGGATTTTAACGTTTAAACAAACTGACTCTGAAGTTTGCTTCTTTGTTTTTTTCCCCAAGGTTAATATGCAAAATGTACTTAAATTGGAGACAGCATTGCAGTGATGTTCTTGTTTTTTGGCTGGAGCATCCGTGGTGAAGGCACAATCCAAAAATGGGATAAAACTCTGCCTTCTTATACCTGAACACAGCTGGCCACGAGGCTTTCCCCACCCTAATACTGGTTTTGCCTCTGTTGATTTCTTTTCTCCCATGGCCTTGAAAAACCAAGCTGAGCCCCAAATCTTACTGTCAAATCTTGACGTGAAGAAAGCTGAAAAGCCACAATCTCAGCAGTCACCAAATTGTTGTTCTTGGTGGTTCTTTAGAGCCAGGGCACTAAAAATACTTCCAGCTGCCATGTCTTGAAGCAGAGTAATCAGATGGGTCAGGCCGACCTGTGCTCACACGGGGAACACAAGGTGCCGGGATGTGCGTGAAGCAAACCACTGCTCGAGTTTCTGCAAAACCCCTGGGTCTTTGCTGACACACTCCTGCCCAGGGTAGGTTGTTTTTTTAATGTGTGCGAGGATTTGGGGAGAGAAGGTTGGGACAGGCAGAGGAGAGCCCATAGGGGAGAGATGCCCTTAGTGGCTTTCATGCCTTTCATGCCTGAAGCTCCCTGGGACCTGATTCAGGAATTTTCTAACAGACACTTTCAAGAGCATGTGAGAGCCTGCTGAGCAAACCTCCCTTAACTCAAAGCCAGACTCTTGGGTAACTTTTGCTCCCCTCCCCCAGTTTATTTCAGTTGCATAAGCAAACATATGAGCAGTATTTCCACCAGGCCAGAGCACTCCCCTTGCCCGCACAACAGCTTGAAATGGGATCTGATCTTTTTGTTCCTTACTGAGGATGTCATAGTAATTAAAGAATATCTAGATCTACCTAAACACCTAGAATATCTATCTAGCTGTTTAGGTATCACACTCACACTGATCCAACACCTGTCAAATAAAGAAGCCCCAGACCCTCAAGAACAACAACAAAAAAATCAATGGGAGTGCTATGCTTAGCAGGAATGTAGGGCTAAAGGATCTTCAGGTCTTCACCAAAGTGTCTCGTTAAGTTTCCACCCTCATTTCCTTCAGGTGAAGATGACCTCGCTGAAATCCTGCTGCTCTTGCTTGGCAAAGTGCTCAGTTTGATCCTCTGCTTTGCAGACCCGCTGATTTCATGCCCACATACACCTACTGATGGAACCTGCTGTGGGGCCTTTCATTAACAGCTATGAAAAACAGAGGAGACGCAACCTTAAAGTCCTTGAGGTATCATTTCTTAGTCTTAGCACATTGTATGCAAAGCTTACAGAATTGTTTATAAAGTCCTTTCTTCTTGGGGACTGAATATATTCACACTGGAAAAGTGAGAAAAGAAACATGTTTATACATTTATTATATACAATATTAAGGCACAAGTTTAAACAGCAAAGAATAAGAAATCTTTGGCTGACCAACAATATCAATATTTGCTGTGGGTGACACATAACGTTCTTCATTTTCCCCCCTATGTACAAATAACCCTCCAGCTGTACAACACTGTACACCAACTTCTCTATACAACCAACGACAATAAAAAACGACAGTATTTTACAACTAATTACCAACGTCACCTGGAATGGCTACAGCACAGTTTCCCAAAACAAAAAACAGTTCAAAGAGCTGGGAAAACCAGCACAAATGGAGTTGCACCGCTCTGCTGAGAGGGGCTGATTTATGGCAGTAGTGCTCCACGCAAGTCCTGCTAGTGCTCAGGCTGGGGGGAGACCCGCTAGTCCTCCAGACCTTCCCTCCAGGAAAACTAACATCTCTTGAGTTCAACATAATTGAGGAGAATGAACCTTTGTGTTTATTTGAGCTGGGACTCCAAAAGCAAATGAGAGTTGCCTACACCATAGTCTCTAACAAATGGTTTCCTATATGTGACCATGAATCTGGGGCAGCATCAGTTGTAAACGCACCTTGGGATACCAGAAACTGGAGGGACTGTGGCCTCCAACGAGGAGGAGGAGGAGTGCTGTACTCCAGCTGACTTGGAGAAGCTGAGCTGCACCACTACCAAACAAAACTGAAAGCCACATCACGCACGCTGATCCAACACTGTTTCTGCTGGATGCCTAGCTGTCTGCCTGTACACAAATTATTAAATAGTTTCATCAAAAGAAATAATACAGCCGGTAATAAAATGCTTAGGGACTTCCAAGCACCTGGGTATCCTTATTTCTTGGAGAAAAATGATGAAACGAAATATTCACCATCATTTTACTTGTATTCCCTTGCTTTGTCTTCCTCCTGCCCTGCTCCAACCACAGACACTCGAGGAAGGGCTACGGAGGCGGGTCAGCGCGGCTGCCATGCGCTGGCCCGGCTTTTATGCAAACACTTACAACCTTTAAATTAACTTTAGAGAAAAAAATAAAATTATTTTACAAGGCATATATTAAGCTGCATAACATCTTCCAAGGGTTTTACACATTTGGTTTCACAATGCAAAGCTGCTAATAGTCGAAACACACAGTTCGCTCGCCTGCACAACCTACCTACCACTACTTCGTTTAACAAGTGCAAAAATCAGAAAGAGGGCGACACCGACATACGTCTAATTCTATGTACACGCAAAAATAAGTGCATAGATTTAACATAGCAATTTTGTTTTTAAAAAAAAAAAGGTATCAGCCAGGCAGTATTGAGCGCAGGGCTCTGGCCCCTGCAGGCGCTGAGGTTGCAAAGACTTCGGTTTTCAGTGAAAGCAGAGTTTAAAGTGCCTGGTGTTTTCACAATCAAGGGCTCTGATCCAATACCTACAGGAAGGGGTGACCTTGAGCCAGCCCTGAGCACACAATTACTTCCAGCACCCATCAATTTTCCACTCTAGGCAGCTTCACATAAAATCCCATCACCCTTTTTCCCAAAGCCAAGTTCTTCCTAATGTCATTACGGTGCACAACAAGATTCAGGAACTGCAAAGCCAATACAAAAATACCTCCAAGAGGAAAATTTCCCGATCCGCATGTGCAATGCACAAAGCAAATGGTATGCCATGATTAACACTGCTGGTGAGTTGGCTGTCTTACAAAGACAGTTGCCACCTCTTACAGAAATCAGGGACTAAGCTGAAAATGAGAAATGTTCCATCCTGGGTAAAACAAGGTGAAAAGAAACTGCAGCTCAGCACAGAAAACAGATGATGCTCATGCTTTGCATTGCAGTTAAACCCTTCCCGGCCTGATCCTATGCCTCTTAATGCCCAGTCTAATGTCAGCTTGAATGGCAGGTTTGTATGCTCAAGGAAGGTAGGATTTGGCTGTAGGTATTGAAAATACGGAAAAATCCTGTTCTTAGCACAAACACACTGATTCTTCTATTACTATGAACCAGTGCACAGTTAGAGGCATCTTCTGATCTCACATGCAAGCCCAGGTTAACTCTACTGGAAACGCACCCACGCAACCCCCCTCTGAATGAGCTTCTGCACCGCACAGCCCTTTGGGGAGCTGCGGGGATCCCTCCCCGACTTTCCCTCCTGAAATTTTCCCATCCTTACAAAAGGGATTGCTTCAGCAGGGTCCTCCTCCCCCCTCCACTTTCATCCTCCATGGGAGTTCCAGCCAACAACTGCTCCTACCAAAAAAAGAAGTCTCAGCAAGCTCTGAGGTTGCAAGACACGAATATTTGCACTGTAAATCAAGCTCCAAGAGCAACACTTGTCCAGTCAGGAAAGGGGCACCTGACCTGCCTGCCCAGGAATACCACACCACACCACTTCAAACAAATACTTACAAGAACCTGCCGTGTACATCTACGGACCAATTATTCACCAAAATTAAGCAGTGAATACTTTTGAGAAATGAATTGATATTAAGGAATATGCAAGTTTCTCCTGGGTTATTCAGAAACTCCCTCTGGCCTCAAAAGAACCGGGATTTCACTCCCTGTCCCGGCTGCAGAGAGGCAGGAAAACAGAGCAGCAGTTTGCACCCAGTCTGTAACTTCACTACCTTCTCTTTACACCAGAAAATGCAGTTTTCTTTTCCCTCAATGATCCCCTTCTCACACCACATTCTGTTTTCAAGGCTCCTTTCTGCTTAGAAAATTCCAGACGTTCATTTCATCGCTCCTCTTCAGCACTTTTGACTTCTTGCCTGGTCCAAAGTCTCAACATATCAGACTAAAGCTTTGTTTCGGGCACAAACTTTCTCTATCTTTCTTCAAACTCTCAGGGTTATTTTAAGGTTGGCACACCAAGGACCATCTTGGACCTGGCTGTACGCACACAAAACCCCAGAGACGCCATCCTCTGCTCAGATGAGGACTTCCATCATGTCCGTATCTGGAAACTCAGGCTTGTGGAGCAAGCTGCTCACTCTGCCTTTGCTGTCGGGCAGCTTCCCGTGGCTTGAGTTCTCTACAACAAGAAGAAGGGACAGTTGGTCTTCAGCTCAAATTCAACAGCAAATTGTTCAAAGCAAATGTAAAACAATTTTTTTTTTCTGGGTGGTGGTGAAGCACATCTTAACTGTATGTCCTACATACTGAAAGCCAAATTTGATCAGGAGGCCAAGAACATGTCATGCTGCATTCCCTGCACAATGACAGTGGGTGTGTTGGTGTGCACAGCCCCAAGGGCAGGTGTAAAGATGGTATTTAAGAGATACAGACCAAAGTACTTCTTTAGCTGTGGCCCTAGAGAGAAACAGGCATTTGTGAAAGGTCACATCACTTTACCAAGTTACTTGTCATCTGATCCACAGTAGCTCTCCACACATATGCTCCTATTCTGCATCATGTACAAAATTTAGGAATTTAAAACATCATGAAGGCAGTACACAAAAAATCAGGTAGGTGGTTTAATCTAAAACGTATTACTTTGCTAGTGGGATAGGCTAAGAGAATGTGGGATAGGCTAAGGCCAATTATCACAAGGTATGATAGATGTTGTTAGGTGTTTATCTTCATCACCATAGTTCTTGAAAGTCAAATTCAGGGAGAAGGACGACTCCAATTTCTTACAAGCAGGAATAGCTTGAAAGGCTATTTTAAGAGTACCTGGAAACAAATTCCAATCTGGATTGCCCAAAACACAGTAATCCAGAGTTTCAAGGAATCAGTGATATTCAGCCCTATTAATGATACATGGCATGTTTTTAGAGGGAAGGCTTGCTTTTGAGACAAGATGAATGTATAGGAAACTGGCTTTTTCAAAACAGTGTGTGTGAAATAAATGTGTTCCTTGCTGCAAACCAGCAGTGTCTACTTTTAAAAAATAATTAAAATTGTATTTATTGACCTCCCCCCCCCCCCCCAAATCTCCACTTTCTCCTTACTATTTTCCCCCAGGTTTCCTTTAAAAATTAGGGGGGAAATGGTGCCTTCACTAACCATGGTTTGAGTTGAAAAAAAGAGAAGGGTCTGAGTACATGAGCAGGTGTGGAGTGTTTTCAAGGTGTGAAACTCTGTAATTTTATCTTTGGCAGCATGAATAATTGCATTTGTTGGCAACTCTGCCTGCCGCAGGCAAACAGAGCTTTACGGAAGCTGCCATGCACGATGCTCTGCAAAGCCAGACCAGGCAAGCTTGGAAAGGTCTCTCCCTACAATTTTAATTTCCCTGAAGAAACCTCCCCACCACCTTACAAACTGTGAAGGCATCACCCCCTCCGTCAATATCGGGGTGTCTCTGGTGATCTGCTGACAGCCCTGGGGGTGCTGGTGTTTTGCACTGACACAGGGTTCTGGCAGAGCTCACCTAGTTTCTCGCTGGCCACTCGTGTCCCCGGGGGCCGTGGAGCCGGGCTGTGCGATGGGGTGGTACCCAGCCGTCCACGGCCGGGGAAGGAGGCAGCGGCAGGCCAGAAGAGCTCGGTGCTTTTGTCCGTCTGGGTGCTGCTGTCTTTGCTGCCTGTCTTCGTGTGGGAGGCCGCCGGTGCCGGGACGGGCATGCAGGACAAGGAGGGCAACGGAGGAGGCAGCGAGGGTCCTGATGGGTGGTCATGGTGCTCCTTCCCCAAGAGCAGCCCTGAAAACACGTGGTGGTCAGTCACATCCCGGCTCGAACATAAGTGCTGTCCCCCCTGTCCCACCCCAGAGCTACAAGGCACTTGTCTGGATATGTCTCCAGCCCTTTAGCTCAGCTTAGCTTTTCCACTTGACACTGCCTGTTGCTCTTCTCCTGACATCCACATGGTACTTTTCTACAGAACCAGCCTTTTGAGAGCAGCTGCCCTTTCTTGCATCCCCTTCTGCATGCCCATCCCAGCGGTACCCCCAGCACAGCCTCATGCATCTCCATACCCCCTGTCCCACACGGCCCCAAACCACGGTCCTGCACTCATTTTCCCATTTAGCTGCCGTATCACATCACGCACTCCCTACCCAAAGGGATGCTCACCCTCTTGTTTAACCAGGCTTTTGTTCCAGCCCAAATTTGTTATTTACTCCCACAAAGTTGCAAACATCATTTCCTTGTTTCTGGTAGGCTTTCCCCCAAATATGGCTTTCTATAATCAGTGCAGAACAATTTAACATGATTAAAGATATAATTAAGATACAATGCAAGGTTAAAAAATTACTAATTTTTGACTTGAGCACAAGGACACACATTCTTCCCATGGAAAGTGCTCTGGAAATGAGCTGTCGGGGCAGTGTATGCCATGGCCAGTGTCACTTTTGCTAAGCTCAAGCAGGATTAGGACGAAGTGATGGATGAGCCAAAGCTTAAGCAAAAACTGAGCTCACCTATGCTTCCCTTCCAGATCTTCTCTTCCTTCTTCTCCTCAGCTATTTGGTTGCTGGTGAGTGAGGTCTGGCGTGAATGCGCGCCTGTAGCAGCAGCGATGGAGGGGACGGACCGAGCTGGTCGCAGGCTGGCACTGTCAGCTTTCCCGGGGTCCTTCCGTGACCGTTGCTGAAGGACCTTGATCATGGCATCCTTCTCAATTATTTTTGCATGGAGATTCTTTATTCTGCCAAAATATGAATGCCTTGCTTAGAGGAATGGAAGAAGCGTTTATATGGGCAGCTCTCCCCACTCTGGGGCAGCAGGATGGGTCCCCTGGGTACAAGCCCTGCTGCTCTGTTCCCTCTGGTTTTGAGTGACTCAGATAAGGCAGCTCCCACCAGTTCCTCTGAGGATAACCATGCACTTCGAAACAGGCAGCATTTCTAGCTATTAAGCCAAAACTGGGAACTCTTTTCTGCAAGGTTAACTGAACCCGTCTATTGCTGCGGCTTTACCAACCCAGCAGGAGCAATGAGGGCAGTATCCTGACAGGGCTGCAGATTGCTGCCTCCACCAGAATACAAACACACAAGCAATTTCCACCCCCGTAATACATCAGGGCCAATTCTGGAAACCCTCCTTTGGCAGGCTGAGTTAACCCCACGATTCGTGTCTGTTGTCAGCTGGAGTAAAGACCTGCTGAAGCGAGCGGAAAGGTTCCCTTTGGTTTCTCTGACAGCTGGGCTGGGCTCTTGCTTCTCCCTCACTGCTGCAGAAACGATCAGCACACGGTGTGCAGAGCGGAGCAAAGCTTGCTACTTCTCTCATACAGACCCTGAAGACTCTCAAATCACAAAAAAATAGGATTATCTGAGCCTTTTCTCCAGGAACGATTAACACCAAATCCTACCAAAAGACTACAAAGCCACAATTTAAAAAAAATAATTGTACATGTACAATATGACAGCCAGATGACTATAGCTTGACTGTGATGTACAATATATAGTCCAACGCAGCTGCATTTTGTGAAGCAGTGAAAGCTAAAATGCTGCATCTGGAAAACCTATACGTACAAGGGAGATAGCTAGTAACTTCATGTTGGCGTTAGTTTTCATAATCAGATGTCTAATTTGCAATGAAAACACAAGATCCTAATCTATCTTTAATGAAGCCAATGGCAAAACTCCATTACTTCACTGGAAGCAGGATTAGCTTGCATCTGGGAGTGGAAAACAAAAACCAAACCCAGTAAAGACAATCACTGATATGTTCCACAAGCAACAAATACACCTTTTTATAAAAGTGTCTGCAGACCGGTGTTTTTGTGAGGAAGCCAACACTGAAGAAGATATTTTAAATAGTTTTTCAGTAAAAACCTAGAGGAATACATGAACTTTCTCAAGGGATTTTTACTCATCAAAAGGCCACTTTTCACCAGGAAAAAGGTCTGGATTAAAAATACTGCCCAGGTCTAACATTCATTGAACTACACAGCCACATGTCCACTTGTGTGTTGAAAATGGAGAAGTATCTGCTTCATTATCTGAGACTATCTGAGAATATTACTCTTGCTGACTGCCTGTGCACAAAAAAGTTTATTTTATATCTTCTACTACTTGTAAATGCATCTTTTTTAGTGGTGCTCGTGGTGCTAAATTTTGCAGGTTTGTTCCTAAATGCCAATGTGACCACACAACTTGGATGTGGGAAACTTAGTGTATCTAGGAAGAGCAATAAGCAGGCGAGGAGCAAAGAACGAGGCAAAGGCAAGCCCTCACGTTGCTGATTATGTAGGAGTGGGATTACAACTTCAGCTTTTATGACCAGACGCTCTTGTTTCCAGAGGGGGATTTTCACCGAGATTAAACAAGCATTCAGCTTCCTCGCATGCCAACCTACTTTTAATAGTGGAACAGCCTCTGTTTTGCAAGAAGGTCATTTTTGGCACAGAGAAGGTTTAATGGGAAGGTAGGGAGGAAGTTATCTAATGATAGCAACTCTTTAATCCCTGTTCTAATGCTGAAGAGCAAAACTAAGTCAAAGTGAAGCTAAGCCCATCCTTTCCAGGCAGGCACGAAGGAATAGAAGGGCATCCTGGCTTATCAGAACCCAGCCCAAACCCCACAATGAGTAGGTACGGCACAACGGCCCCTTACGTGTACTCCATGTCCTGGCAGCGCCGGTTGGCTTGCATGATCTCCTCCTCCTCCTGCCAGCCCCGCACCTCCAGCGCGCTCTCGCCGTAGCTGCCGTTGCGTGAATGGCTTGGGGCTGAGGCGTCCCTGGCAAAGCGGTTCAACACAATGAGTTGGGCTCCTGAGACTGTGAGGGCAGCTTTTGCAAGTGAGATTGGTCCTCACAAAGAAAACCCCAAACCTACATTCAAAGAGCAAGCTACTGATGGTTCCCTGTCAAGCAGACAGCTACCTGCTGTTGGGTTGTCTTGCTGCGGTCTACTCTTGGCTTGGGTTTAGCCATGAACGCCAGTAAATAACCGGGCTGATGGAACAGAGAGCACGCTAAAACCGTGGGTGAACCCCATGGGGCTAACAACCATCCTGGAGGACATGGTCAGACATCAGAAGGACTCACTCACCGGGGAAATGGTCCCAAGTCAACAAGACTACATCACAAATGAGAAACAAAATTGCGCACTCTGGAAGGTGAAAAATAGCACAGGAATTGCTGTCTAGACTGGAGTGCAAAAGAAAAGGATCATCCAGAGTCACGCACTCAACCGCATTTCAAAGGGAAATCTCATTTTAGGATGTTTTCAGGGGATTTGGCTTCTAAGAAACTGGGGTGAGAAGGTAATTATCCCATCCTCCTCATCGCTGGAAAGCTTTGCTGCAGTGCCTTATGTGCTTTTGAGCACCACGCTTTGACACAGACAAACTGGAGACAGTCCAGGCAAATGCAACAGGAATGGGAAGGGGTTTACACTAGGACATGTGAGGAACGGCTGAAGAAAGTAAGTTGGTTTAGGCCAGGGAAGATCAGCGGAGGATATCTGTCTTCCAATATTTACAAGGCTGTTACAATGTCGACAGTGATCTGTTGTTCATCATGTACCTGGGAAGAACCAGAATCAATTGAGGTAATTCGCAGTAAAGAGGTTTAGCTTAGCTATCAGGAGAACCTTTTTATTTCTGAAGCTTAATGAGGCGCTGAAACAGGGCACTTAAGCCACAGAATTTCCCTCATTACAGGTTTTTAAAACTAGGTTAAACAACCACTTTGCAGACTGTGGGATGGATGCAGCCATATACCAACAGTCTCTCCTTGCTCCATCGGTGCAGTGGGGAGTCGCCTTACCTATGCTGTGCAATTTGGCAGCCTGAGACTTTGCTGTTGAGGCCGTGGCTTGAGTCTGGTGCCTGGATTTGATAAACTTTTGGACCTGGTCATAATAGTAAATCCTGTCTTAACCAACTATTGTATCTCACTGGCATGACACCAGAAAGGTGCATTAACTCTGGCGGTGCAACTCAGCAGGGAAAGGCAAGCAAAATACAGCCATAAGAAAATACCCATTCCTTATTATTCCCCCATGCTTTCTGCTGCGAAGAGAGCTGCCCGCTTGCAGCAACATCTTACCTCTCCGTTGCAGCCGTGGCTGCGGCATTCATAGCAAAGTGCCTGATTGTACTCTCCTCCAGGTACTTCTGCTCCCACTTGGTCATGTCGGCTTCCAGAGCCAGGATTCTCTCCTCCTTCTCCCGCACCAGCTCCATCAGGGCCGGGGCATTGTGCTCCGGAAGGCTGCTCACCTGGTAGCTGCCCTGCCTCTGCCGGTGGAAACAGCGAGATATTCACCTCCTGCTTTTGCCCACATCTTCTCTGGAGCTCACAAAGACACTCCCATGTCTTGACAGGGACATTGGGAAACCCCGGGCTAAACCCCTCATGTTGCAGGAGGACAGGCAGGTTGACCACGCGTGCAAGCCCCAGCACACGCTTCTCCGGACCATGCTGACACAGAAGTAGGGATCCGGCTGCTCCCTGGGTGTGCAGGGATTTTGTGGGATACCCCAAGCCAAGGGAAAAGGTACGAAAAAAAGCTGGTAGGAAAAAGAAGCAATGAAGCTTTAAAAGATATTCTTCTTGCTGGGACTTCATCACATGGCTGGGCAGTGCTTGGTATGGACAGGCAGTTATTACCAGAGGATTTATATATAAAAGCAGAAAAAAAAAGGATATGTAACCTAGCTACATGTAACCTATTTAAAATAGCAGCTGGGAAAAAACCCGGACGTGGATTTACGCCTGTCTCTTCTGGCACATTAGTTCTCATGTGCCCTCAGGAGATGCTTTCTGGGGTGCAGCAGGTAACTTTCCAACCAACCGGAGGGGCAGAAGATCCCCAGGCACTGCGGGGTGGCTCCCATGGGACGCTGACAAGCAGCAATGGGTGCATAACCCTTTGCACTTATGCTGCGAGGAAAGCACTTACCCAGGCAGGATTTATCCCGCCCAGTTACAGGCACTTAATTAAAGCACCTAAGTGGCACAGGTAGCCTTCTCGAGCTCCTCTCACTGCTGGTCGAGAGTGAAGGAGGACGGAGATCCAGCTCTGGGCTCAGGGGAGGCTGGGTGGAATGAACCCATGCTGGGGAGAAAGGCATGAAGCTCTGGGAGAAGTCAGCAGAAGTAAATGTTTTTTTCAACAAAAAATGCAAGAGATTTGTTACACTCCACGGTGCGCAGGACTGTGTTAAAAAGGAAACCGTGTCTCAGGTGCAACGGTTTCTCATCCGTGCTACACCACGAGCTTCCACCAGCAAAGCGGCTCCCTGGTGCAGCACCACCACACTGGAGCAAGGGCTGCAGCAACTGTTTCCATTTTCCAAACCACATTTCCTCCTTCTAGTCACTTATCTCCTGCTTATGGGAAACTAGACATACCAGGGGAGGGCTGCGGCCTTTGCCTTTGGTGCAGTAACGTGTTTGGATGCTGCTTTCTGGAAGAGCGCAATATGGAGTAACCCTTAGGAGCAGTGGCTGCAAGTCTTCTGCAAAAACCAGCACTTACACTTCAAATATTGTCAAATCCCTGGAAGGAAGGTAATATTTTGGAAGCACAGCCCTGGTCTGTAAATGGCACCTTGGGACATCACGGGTGCCTGTCGTCTTCATTCTCAGTCAAAACCTCTGCCAGCCCTGCATGCTCAGCCTGCAATGCTAAGTCAAAGGATTTTTTTTTTGGTCCTAGCTCATGCATTAGTGATAAAGAAGATTTGCCATTTGGACTCAGTTACCAGCAAGCCAGGAACAGAGGATACTCTGGCTCACTATCTCCTTGCGTGCTGCTGACTGCGGTAAAAAGGAGAAAAAGGAGGAAGGCTTTGGTGGAAAGCCCAATGACCTGAACCCAAAAGCAAGGTGGTGCCTGGCAGGGCTGCAAGCAACCGTCCTTTAAAAGCAACACCGAAGGCCCCGTGCTGGGGTCCCGCACAGACCGCCCCGACCCTCACCTGCTGCATCCGCAGCGAGTCCAGCTCCCGCTCCAGGCGTGTGCGCAGCCGCCGCTCCATCTGCTCCCTCTTCTCGCAGGCTGCCTGCAGCTGCGTCAGCGCCTGCTGCAGCTTCTCCACCTTCTCCACGTAGGCTTGCTTCCTGCGCAGCTGCAGGGGACAGGGGGTCAGCAGCGCCGGGGGGCACCGCACACCCGCCCTGGGCTATCGAGACCCCTGTGCACTTGTAGGTGCGCATTGGGCGCAAGTATGGCTTTTGCCATTTGCTTTGCAGAGTTTCTCTGGGGGAAGGATGGTGCCTCTTTGATGGGCAGCTCTACCCCTTTCAGAGGGAACACTGCCCAGATCTTCCATCCATTAGGGATCTGGTACCCATGAAACCCCCTGGCCATTTCTGAGGAAGAGCTGTCATGTTGGTGGATACTATTTAGTCAAGATACACAGGCTGGCCTCAGCTAAGAGGAATCCCAGTGGGTTTTATCAACTGGTGACACTTGGCACATTGTCTGCACCCAGAGTCTCTTTTTTTCAACGCTGTGTATCTGTCCAACGCAGGTGGAACAAGCAGAGAGGCAGCAGTGCTCCACCTGCTCTATCCCGCTAATGGGGGATGCTCAAATTCACTGCCGTGATCACTGAAGATCCTCTTTAGGACTTACAGTCCCCGTCATTTATTTGTACACTTGTTTGAGATCTGAAGTTTTTCAGAAGCAAAACAGGAGGCAGAAAAACACATTAACCCCAGTTGACGCTGGCGAACTAGATAAATAAGAGAGGCTGGAGAGGTGCTGTGAGCTGGCAAGGCCAGGGCCAAACCGATATCCCAGTGCCTACCTCTTTTTTAAGTACTTGAATCACTACTGAAATTAACTGCAATGTGGGTTATGATATAGGAGCTATGGCCACAAAATATCTGTGTCTAAATATCTAAGGGATGTAGTGAGAAGTTTGCTGCCTTGCTCCTGGGCATGTGGAGCAAATAAACACCAGCGCTGGGTCCCCCCTGCTCTGTGGGACTCCCCTTCACCCAGAGTCCTCTGCTTAGCCCAGGATTCCCATGCTGCAAAGACGTTCTTTTTTTACTTGTGTGATGCTGGATTCACCTACATCCTCTCCCACTGATTAGAATGATAATAAAATAACTTCTTCTTGAAATTCCTTTTCTGTCACCCTAAATCCATCTATGTCACAGGTGAAGTGAAATACAGGCTTGTTCACAGCAAAAGCAAAACTTGGCCTAAACAAACCTCCCCAGCCAGAGCCGATGACTGGCAGCACGACCTCCCTAGCCCTGCTGTAATCCGGGCTAATCCTTACGGCTCCTGGGGCTTTCCATGAAAATTAATGAGATTATAATCCCTACTAGTCTCTGGCAGCAGCACGAAGATTGCATTCCTCAGGAGCTCACGACTTGGCAAGACAGACACAGCAGCGGCTTCTTGCTGAATGTGCTATTTTGGCAGTAGGAAGGTGCCTGTGCCACCTCCCCGCCGCGCCAGCGTGGATCGGAGAGGGGAAGGGGGCTCCCCCGGGGTCCCTCCTCGGCAGCAGACCTCATCCGCTCCCCCGCATCCGGCCGGATGCTGGAGGGTCCATCCGTACCACAGCAGCCAGAATTTGGCTTCGCAGCAGTCCTCTAAGCCCCAGGGTTCACACGCTTGCGCATGAGTGCACCTCTGCCCGTGTGGGTGAGGCAATGCACACGCGTCCACCGCCTTAGAAAACAATTTTGTTGGAGATATGCAACAAGACAGTTCCCACATTCATAAATTTATAGGGAGGTTCTTGAGCCAATTCTGACTTTTCTACCCTGCCTGTAGATTCATAAGCAAAAAATTCACCCACACATTTAAAAAACAAAGCACCAAATGTTGTCATTTAAATTAATGGGCTTGCCAGTGCAGTACGCATCCATAAGGGAGGGGGACTGCAATCAGAAATAGATGATACTAAGATCCACTACCTCACAGACACACAGACTCAAATAAAAAAAGGCTGGATGGCATCTGGAGAGGTACCAGTCCATCCTCCCGCTGCAAGGTAGGATCAACTCTACCTAAAACCTGGTGCATGTCTGTAAAATCTGTTTACAAAACCCTCCAGGGGCACGGACTCCACAACCTCCCCCTGCAATCTACTTCATGGCTTATTTTCCTGTACTGCCAGAAAACTTTTACCCTAATGCCTAATCTGGCTTTCTCTTATGCAATTTAAGCAAATTACTTCTTGTTCTGTTTCCAAATTGTGATCTACTAGAGCAAGAAGCATTTAATGAAACAATTCACATATTCAGAAGATCAGCAAACTTGCCTGAACACTGCCCTTGTCCCAGGGATTAGGAAAATAAACATGAAGAAGAGCTAAGGCTAAAAGGGGATGATCCAAGCAAGTAAGTCTGAGTAAAGACGAGTAGGTCTTGGAAAAATATCTGCACTAGGAACATAACTCCAGTTTGAGCTATAGAATATCTGTTCTATAGATATAAGATTTGATTTTAAGACTGCAAGAGATGGAGAATCCACTATCACCCTAAGTAGGTTGTTTCAGTGTTAACTACTCTAACTCTTTATTTCCGGCCCGATTTGCTCAGCTTCAGCCCCCAAACACTGCATCTCATTATTTCTTCTTACGTTGAAGAGCAACGTTTAATCTGGCTGACAGCAATCCCTTCTTCACGTTCACATGCATGGACTGGAGCTCAGCCACCTCTCCACTTTAATTGTTCACAGCAAAGAACAGCTTCTGGGCCCCAAATAAATTCTACAGCTGTTTTCTGAACCCTCTCCAATTATTCAGTCTTCTATCTAAAGTGTGGACCAGACACACGATTCCAGCAGCAGTCTCCTAAATGACATGTGGTGATAATACCACCCACATATTTTTGAATTAAATCCTTCTACTAGCAGGCACTTAGGATAACGTAGATTTACATAGTATGCTATCTTATGTTAATTCAACTTAGTAGCTACTGCTTATTTCTCAAGCCTTGATTTAAAAAGCTTTTAAACCTAATTACATTCTGGTGGTAGAAGAAATCTGGGTGGATTTACAAAGCAGTGCATGAGGTAGAGCTCTGTTATTAAGTAACAGTCATTTTCACTTCAGTGATTTTGTGTTTCCTTCAATATATTCCAAATTATAGTAAAAATCCCTGGTTTAAGATGAAGGTTCAAAACTTCAACAATATCTGCTGCATATGTGTTAAACTGAGCTCCAGAAACACTGGAGATTGTTGAAAAGGTGCTCTGATCTAGTGATTAAATAGGCCAAGAGCAAGGGAAAGGGAGGACAGGAGCTTGGGCACATGCCGGCAGCCACAGATTAACTGCACTTCACCCGAGCTGCATGACACTGCCTTGAACAATTAAAACACAGCAGCTGGGATAAAATTCGTTTCAACTCCCCCTAGAATGAAAAAAGCAGTTAAACACTACCAGGTCAACGTGGATTTGCTCAGGCTGAGGGCTCTGACAGAAAACTCTGGCAAATACCGTTGCCTCACCCTCGCATTTTGTCACCCCTGAGGTCTACCATGCCCTATGCAAGAAGTTACCACCTCCATAACATCTACCATGCCCTGATCAGGAGGTTACCACCTCCATAATAGCTACCATACGCTGGGCAGGTGGTTACCACCTGCATAACATTTACCATGCCCCGGGCAAGAGGTTACCACCTCTGTAACGTCTACCATGCCCCGGGCAGGAGGTTACCACCTGCATAACATCTACCATGCCCCAGGCAGGTTAGCAGCTCTCTAGAGAGGAACATTTGCCCTCTTCTCAGCTCCACCAGTCCACAATCCAGGATCCTAGCTCCGATCCCCAGCAGAGGCACATTTCTGTTGGATGCCTAGACGAGGGGACTGGCAACTGCAAAGCTCTTAAGAGACAGAGCCCTAAGGCTGCAAACGTATTTACTACAACCCAGCAGGCACCAGGTAGCTTCTTACACCACCTGCCTGGAAATCTGCATTTATGCTTCTGCTGCCTTCACCGGTGTGTATTCAGCAAGTCAACGTTACCTGCCAATACCACACTGACAGCCTGTGGAGCAGCCAGGAGCTAAATGTATTTCTTCCCATCCCCTGTGTGATGCCGCAACTGCGGGAGCAGGTGTTGCCACCTAAAAACCTTGATTCAGCCACTTCGTAATGAAATGCAAATAGAAAACCTCTGGTTGCCTTTAAGGCAAACAGTGTCAAGTGAATTATGTACAGATTAAAGGTACGCTAGCTCCTGCAGCTACCCCAGAGGGACTGCCCCAAATACACTGGGACAGTGAGCAGGCTTTAGTCTAACTAACAAAGGAGCAGTTAAACTTAATGCGATCCTCTTCTTGCTGCTGAGTGTATCTGCTGGAGGCAATGGAGTTTTTAAAATGTTCCTAAATTGGCAGTCAGAATGGTCTAATGGTCAGGAACAAAATAGCGATGCCTTCAGCACTTACATATAGTACCTTAAATCTTCCAGACTCTAAGTAACCATTAGTTAGCCTAACAGGGGGTCTGTCATGCTTGACACCCTGATAAAAAACATTCAAATATCACTGAGGTCAATTCACCATTCATCTTTCCAAGAAAATGAAGTGCACTTAAGTGACTTGCAGTTATTTCAGAAAAGACCTTCCCCGCTCCTCACAAGACCACTTGCATCCCTGCACCCAGCGGGCTCCTGTGGATTTCCCCTGCTAGGTGATGCACCGCTCAGCAATGGCCTGCCCGCTCAGATAGTAAAGATTATATTTATTTTATTCCCCGTAAAACATCCTCCCTCTGTTGGTCACAGGGCTAGAGATTTTGGGGCCAAAAAGGCCTGTTTTGACAGTCTTGCCTGATCTGCCAGAGTGCATAGACTTTCAGTTAGTTATTAAATCCAGACCTTTTGGTTGAAGGTCTTAAGAAACAAAATAAATTGAGATTCAGAGACCTCCAATAATGGAGAACTGACTCTCTCTTAGTTATAGTTAAAACTGAGCATTATTTCCACTTTGAATTTCATAGAATCATAGAATCGTTTAGGTTGGAAAAGACCTTTAAGATCATCAAGTCCAACCGTTAACCTAGCACTGCCAAGTCCACCACTACACCATGTCCCTAAGCACCACATCTACACGTCTTTTAAATACCTTCAGGGATGGTGACTCCACTGCTTCCCTGGGCAGCCTGTTCCAGTGCTTGATAACCCTTTCCATGAGGAAATTTTTCCTAATATGCAATTTAAACCTCCCCTGGCGCAACTTGAGGCCATTTCCTCTTGTCCTATCACTTGTTACCTGGGAGAAGAGACCGACCCCCACCTCTCTACAACCTCCTTTCAGGTAGTTGTAGAGAGCGATAAGGTCTCCCCTCAGCCTCCTTTTCTCCAGACTAAACAACCCCAGTTCCCTCAGCCGTTCCTCACAAGACTTGTGCTCCAGACCCTTCACCAGCTTCGTTGCCCTTCTCTGGACACGCTCCAGCACCTCCATGTCTTTCTTGTAGTGAGAGACCCAAAACTGAACACAGTATTCAAGGTGAGGCCTCACCGGTGCCGCATTTGTGTAACTCCAGCTTCCAGCTACTAGATGTTGTTCTGTACTTGTCTGTCAGTTTGAAGAGCCCTCTGTTCCTGGGATTTTTCTTCCCATCTGAATACCTATTTTCACTATCAGGCTTATAGGAGCCTTAAAGACCTCTTGGGGGTTTTGCACAGATGGCAATTCTTGGTTCTCAAGGTATGAGAGGTTTTTTCCAGCTCTCACATAAAACCTGTAGTTCTTCATAGCTCTAAATCCTGGAAGGTCTGCCTCCAGCCAGATGAGTCAGTTCTTTTAAGACCACTGTTCAGATGCGAAGTTATGAAGCCCTGTACTGCTGTGCACATCTCAAAAGCCTCCTGGCATTCTTTGGGGAGAAATGGGCTGCAGCAACATCACGTTTGCATCGCAGTCTCAAGTCAGTGAGTAGTCAGCTTTATATTTGATATTTCTGTTATGTCCTACCATTACCTCAGCCACCACCTAGCTGAGTTTGGTGTTGCTCCTGGTTACATGTTGAAAGCTCTGCTCTGAAAACATGTATGGTTGTGGTGTCCTTTGCTTGCTTGTTTGGCTCAGTATTGTATAACTACACATTTTCTCTATAAGAGGGCCAGTGCAAGGGGAGCAGGAAGATCTGCCACACCATGGCTAGAAGAGATTCAGGACTTGGAGGGAGGAAGCCCTAACCATGAGCCACCACCAGCCTCAGAGCAGAGAAACGTTGCCTATGCCTCACCTCCTCTTCCAGTTTGATGACCTTGGCTTGCGCGTTGTTTAGGGCCTGGTCGAGGATTTCTATGTGCCTCCGCTGGTCCTCGTTGGCAGAGCGCACAGCTGCCAGCTCCATCTCCAACTTCTCCTTCTCCTTCAAGTGCTCTTTGTCTGGAAGAAAGACAAGAACAAGAGCCGCTCTAGAAGGACAGCTCACAGGCCCTGGGCCACACGCCAGAGGTAAGCTGCCACATCCCTAGAAAAGCAAAAATTACGTGAAGCAGCAGTGAGTGGGGCCATTACAACACAGTGCTGAGACACAGCGGGCAAGGAGTTTCTACTGCCAAGGCTCAGCCCCTCAATGTCCAGCCTTACGCGAGTGCCAGCAGCAGAAACAAGTGGCAGCTTGGGCTTCATCTGCACTAGCAGAGCTTGTGGACCTGAGCACTGCCTCATAATTGTCCATTCTGCTGAACTACTAGCACATTCCCCAGCAAAATTTTGGCTTGCACCAGCTACTCCTTTCCCACACAACACCCAGGCCCTGCTTGAGGACAGCCTACGTCAAGAAGTGTTTATAGCTGCCAACTTGGATGCAGCTGCCCTTCTCTAAGGGACAAGAAACCTCAGCCATGTCGATGCGGGCTGTGCCATGCCCGGTCCCTTTTATTTGCAAGGATGGAGATCATGAGATACAGAACATGTGAAGAGCCAAATAATGAACACAGATCTGTGCTGGACAGCTTGAAAATGGAAAGAGGGGAAAGCAATAAGGAAGAACAAGATAGGAGGCATCTGAACAGGCTTTCTCTGGCCATACAGAGAAAGTGGGGCTGTGGGAGGCATTCTAACCCTGTGGGGGCCCTGGGTGACCTTCCAGTCCTCCTCTAAGGGTCCAGCAGTCGGTGCTTCTCCCTTATTAAGCGCCTTAAAGCATGAGGAGTGAGACTAAAACACGTAAATAACCTCTGTGCTCAAAAATCATCCCTTTTTTGGATAAGATTTAAAACAACATTAAAAAAAAAACCCAACTGGCTAAATTCAGTCAGCTTTGCTCACATCTTTTTCTTCGGCAACAAATTGCAGGCCCACCATTGACTTTGTTGGCAAGCGCCTGGGGAAAGGCTCGGCTCCATCCACCTCTGCCCTGACAGCCCTGAGAAGCCATTTCAGGGAACACGAGCATCACGGGCCAATCGCTGGATCCCCAACACCGGACTGCAAACAGTTAATGATTGGAGGGAGCAGGGGATGGAGGTTTCATTCAGTGAAATCTGAGATTTCAAAACCTGGCCTTCGTTCTGAATGACAACAAAAATAGAGCACTTGGCAAGCCTCCAGGAAGGAAAATTTCCTCCAAAAATTAATTTGGCGTCAATTAAACGTTGTTTTAATTTTTTACTTTTTAAACACAGCATTACAGAATTTATTATTTTTTAAACTGAAGTGAAAAGTTGCTCCAAAAACATCAAAACGTGGAAAATCTGCCCCTAATATCCAGCCCATCCCACCCAAGCGTGACCACTCAAGCTGGAAGCCCCACCATCCACCTTCCTCCCGAGGAGGGTTAGGAAACTTCACGTGGCCAAAGCCAGCCCATTTCAGACCTGAACTACCCCCAGAAGGGCCTTATTCTTCCTTAATTACAAGCAGGATGAGAACAGGTTTAATTTACACATTACCAGTAGGTGCCTGTAGCGAGGTGAGATGTGTACGAGCTGAGCCATGTGGAACAAGGCACGAGTGGCTGAGGTGAGCCCAAACCCACCCGGCTGTCTTCCCATTTATCCTAAAAGGAGGAATTCAGAACCTCACAAAAACATTCCCTGGCAGCAACACCGGCACATTGGCCTCTGCAAAGCCCACGAGCAAAGGCCAGTGAGCGCTGTGCACACTGCACCACCGACTGCCACCACGAGCCATCTATGTATGACATGGCCTTAATCTTCCCACGTCAGCAAGAAATTTTGTATTGGACATGCAGGTCTCTTCCTTCAACGCAAAGACATTTACTTCAATCAGATTCACCAGAAGGAACATTAATATCTATTGTACAAAAGTGTAAATCTGGGCAAATTATCAAGCAGCTCATTTCTTTAGAGGGTGAAGAAGCTGGAAGATGAATGCTATTTCAGCTCTGTGGCACTCCACCATCTCATGCTGGAACCACACTTGCTGTGCTCCAGATTTGAAAATCCTATTATAGGAGGACAGCACATAGCAAAACTGGACTTGGGACCTTCACTTTCAACTTTCATCCGAGGAACTCGAAGCACTCGGCTTGCTCTGCTGCATTACATTTCCTATCCTCCCCTAAAAAGAGGACAAGATTATTCTGTGCACAAAATGACCACTGAAGCCACTAGAAAGCTGACAAGAAAAATTTACTTAACAGCTCTCAACACTTCTCCACATCAGCTTCTCCCTGCAAAATGCTAGAGGCACATTTTATAAGTACTTTCCTATATTGCATTAACTTTTAGTAAAGAAGGTCTTTGTTGAACATACCTTAAATTCTCTTCAAGTACATACAGGTATCCTTAAAGTCTAAAAATACTGTTTTACTGTGCTACACTTGCATGTACCTTCTGCCCAGGCATGTGCTTTTTACCAAAGAGACTCCAGCTAATAACTATTTTATTTTCTGGTGAGTCACTGCTACATCTCATTACTGAACAGTCCCCAAAAGGCTTCTTTCCTGTAGTTTACAGTTGTAATCTCACAGCTTTCCACCCACTGCCTCTGACTGTTGTACCTCAACACACTGAGGACATTACACTGATACTCTGTGGCTGGGTTAGAAGAAAGAGGAGATAAAGCCAAAAGTCTGCTTCGGTGCTTCGCAAACAGGCTTTTTGAGTTGTCAAGCTGAGTAGGTACACCAAGAGTAGACCAGTCTTGACCCTGCTTTGAAGCTGCAACATTAGACAGAAAGATACAATCTCTGCCACCCCTTCACTATACTCAGATGTGACCCCCAGCTTTTCACACAGACGTCATGCTTAACAGAAGGTTTTGATCTGATCAGTCTTGAAAGAAAAACAAGAAATATTTTTTTAACGTGCCGTTTACCTGTATCAGTTGAATGTGTGCCCTCAAAGCCACTCATAACTAAACACGACATTATAGATCGCACAGGTCCACCCTGGACGCTTCACAAGGAGCGACTGCTTTAACCCCTGCGTCCCGGATAAACACCAACACAGCTCACTGCAATCTTCTCCTCCTGCAGTTTTGCTCACAAATGGCACATTCCCAACAGCTCTCTGCAGTTTGGACCATGCCAGCATCAAGAAAAGGCCGAGAAGCTGCAGGAGGTTGTGCTCAAGGTCCCCGAGTCTCTTTTCTCACGTGGTGATTAACAGGGATTCTGCGCTGGCGTTAATAATTGTGATCAGTTGTAATGTACTTAATAAATGGTTCATTACATGGTTACTTGTGGTCACCAGGCTAAGCAGGGATGCAGACACCAGGCTAAGCAGGGATGCAGAAAGGTTTGATGCTCTGTTGTCAGAGGAAGTCACCAAATCTCCATTGAAACTTGTGATGGCCTTCCTTACCCTACAAATTATCACAGGCAGCTTAAGCATGGTCTGATTTACAGTTAGGACACTTCCATTTGCATGTCATGAAGTACAAGTCAGGGGAGAATTTGACCCTCGCGTGTTGAAAACGAAAATCACATTTCCCACTCCCCTTCCCTTTGGAGGGCAGGGGGAAGTCACGCAGAACAGACGCATTTTTCTATACAACACCATTTCTTCAGGATGCTGCTCCCTGCGCAGGTGCCCTTGGCTCTGGGTGCAGGGGGGCAGCAGCTCCCCACCTCCCCACATGCAGCTCACGGCTGTGAAATGAGAGGGCAAGGAGGTCCCTTTCACTTGCCCCTGAAACTTCTGTCTCTGCCCTGATTATTTCCTGTCTTAATACCAAATGGCTCTTAGTCTGCCCAAAACCCCACTCTCAAAAACACCTACTGTCAGCATTTTCTTTGGTTAGATTCATTCATTGGGAATATTTCTTTGCCTAGGATATCTGGGACAGAGATATATGCACCAGTCATACGCGGCACATCCACTGCACACTCCCACAAAGCATGAGGCTCTACCAACACACTGCCAAAACTGTCTACACATCCCTACTAATGGGTGCAGAGCCACGTGGATGGGCACAGACCACAACCTGCCTCAGACACCTGAAAAAACAGCCTCTTGGAGGAACCCCTGCTCTGACAGAGTAAGTCCAGAAAGCCCAGAAAAACTCACAAAATTCTCAGACTCCACCAAAACAAATTTTTCCCATGAGATGCTGTATCATAAGCTTTCTCTCTGCCCTATGCCCTTGAAACCATCCTCAGTCTTCCTGCCTCTCCCTTTGTACAGTATCTCTCAGCCTCCTCCTGCCTGGCCCTTCTCTCACCTGTATGGGCCCATCCACCATCATCAGTCACTGCTTCATATCTTTCCTTAAAAGAACCTTTTTCAATGACAAAACATCACATAATTATCATGAAACTAATAGGCTGTGAGTTCTCTCCTACCCCTGATACAAAAGTAGCATTTTTCTTAGGCACAAATGCCTAGCACTTAATACTTAGAGGCATGCAGCCTGGCTTTGCCTATTATTATTACAAAGAATAAGAGTTTTGTCACCTCCGGTCCCCATCGCTCTGCACTGTTGCACTGCTAATGGAGAGCTCAGCAAGGAACTGAGAAATGATCCCTGCATGTCCTGCCTTGCCAGACTTCTTTTTCAGGGATTCTTTCCTATTACTGGAGTTTTACCACAGTATTAATTCTGCATTTGCAGTATTACCAAGGACAAGCGTTAAAAAAACCCTCAAGAGTTTTATCCCTCCTTCTTCATCTCCTCATGAGACTGGCTTAAAAATGATAACTTTTGGGAACCTGCTGATGTTGGAGTCTTTTCATGTAACTTGGGTTGAGGATGTTAAGGGTCATATTTTCAGGCTGTTTTCCATAAATGTAGGGACTAGAAATCTGCTTTTGCTTTCCTAATGAAAACTAAGATTTGCATTTACTAATCTGACTTAATAAGGAAAAAACAAACACGAGTTTCACAACAAAATTGCAACAGCTGATGGGAGCGCATGTAGGCACCATTTTTTTTCTCTTCTTCTAAAAATGACTATTTCAGTCTCAGTCGACAAGTGTACACACAGCAGCTAAAACAAGCTGCACCCCTTCTCCTCTCAGTTTTCTGCCTGAGCATCCCATCAAAAGACATGAGGAGGGTACAGACCATACTTGCAAAACCACCAAGTTGGCCGTGAGGTGCAACCCTGGTCGTGGTCTGCCCCTGGGGAAGACTCACAAACATCAGCATATAAATGCAGTCAGCAACAGAGGATTTCCAAGCAAAGCTCTCAGAAGGGTGTTTTAGGCTGATACCCTGATACCGAGGTCATTACTGCGTGTGCCCCAGCAGCCCAAAGAACATGACTGAAGAGGACCTGCTTTACATGTGCCCATTTTTCTATTCTTGGAAGCACTCTGCATCGCATTGGTAACATTTAGCGCTCTGGCCTAGCCAGGAGACACTCCAAGCATCCAGCCTGTCTTATGCGATAGGATACAAAAAGCTATATTTGTTCGTAAGCTGTGAATTGATAGCAGTAATATGCTGAGTGCACAGCGCAGTTTTATTGCTAGATATTTATCAGCAGAAGCACAGAGTGTGTTTATGCACTGGAAAATAACTCAAATTCAGTCCATCCTGGGGATTTAACTCCCCTTGCAGCTACCAGCATATGGAAACACTGCCAGGCTGTCTCTATGCGAAGACAGCAGACCCTAGTCTGCCATTTTCACCCTGCAACTTAACCCCATTTGAACTCTTCCCAAGGATGACAAGACTTACATAGCAATGCTATTTTCTTAACAGATCATCCCCCTGGGTTTGCAGCAGTACCTACACGCCCCTGTGGCATCTGCTAATACGGCGAAGCTAACTCAGTCATGGAAAAGATCATTAGATTCTCTTCTGGTTTCTGCACACATGCACAATTATCAGCAAAGCTGCCGTGCTGGCATCGTCACTGCTGGTAGGAACTAGCAGAAGGCTTTCCTGCATTTGGAACAGCTGGTGGACGTTGCAGGGCTGGCGGCAAGGCACGCTGAGTGGTATCAAACACGGCACTGCTAGTGGAGGTGGCCAGTTCTCCACCTAAGGATTTGCAGTTGCAGCTCATCTTCCAAGGAAGCTCTTGGTGCAATAAATAAAACAGAAGGATCAGTTGTCCACAGCATTTAGCTTCAATGGGATTTAAGCCCGCAAGGTACTGCACAGCTCCTAGGTGGTCAAGCCCTTCTGGAAGCGTGCTGAAGATGCTCAGGGTACATGAGAAGCCACGCGCTGTCATGCAGCACCCAGCTGCTCGGGTGTTCGTTTGGCTGGTCACACGGAGCCAACAGCACATGGCAGGGAAATGCTGCAACACTGTGCTCAGTCATTATGGGAGCCTAAAACTTGACAGGAACGGATGTTTTTCATAGCAGTAGAAGTTGTAAAATCTTTGTCTCTTCCATCCTTTGTGAAAAGGAAGGTTCAGGTCTGCTCTGCCTTCTGTTAGTCAACCCCTGTCACTGACAACAAGTCAGCAGAGGTTGCTCTGGCCTTATCCTAGCCAAGAGAAGAATCTGGCTTCTCTAAAAAGCATGCATCTCCAGAGATGGTCCCCACAAGCAACACTTCACAATTTCAGATAAATATTTATCAAAAATAAGGGGAGCTGTGTTACCATTAACTCCCACTGCCTGGTTCTGGTGCTCAGAGAGAAAAAAACCAGCCTAAACAGCCCACTCTGCAGCTTAAATAAGAGTATGTGACAAATTAGCTGAGTAAAACCAAGCCATAAGGACAATAACAATTAATAGCAAAGTATTCACCTCCACTTCAGCACATATATGTATGTGCGTATATATATATCTGCACCTTCAAAATAGATTTGCACAGTACTCACTCTGAGTGACATAAAGGCCCTCTGTTGACTTATCCTCATGCCCATCGAAGTCTCTGCTGGCTAGCTGCCTATTGGCCGTCTCCAGTCGTTCTGCAAAAAACAGGAAATACTTTAAGTATAAATATATGTATATAAAATTGTAGGCCAACCAAAAAAATAAGATGTGTGCCAGCAGAGCAGTATAAATAGACTCTCTGAAGGAGGACATTAAAATGGAGGCTGACACATACGTAAAAGTTGAGGCCTTTGACCTCTTCCATGAAGCTGTGTCGTTCAGATTTACAGAAACTGGAGGAAAAGCCTCTGCCATTTGCGGCTGACATGCCCAGGCAATTCATCTCTCACACTGTCCAAAACGCACATGGTATTTGCAATCTGAATTACCCAGCTTTGCAAGGGCATGGGTGCCTTCCCGCAGTGGAGTGCTGCCCCTGGTGCAGCGAGACGCCCTGGGAAGGAGCAGTTTTCTGCAGCTAGGGACAGCTTCCCCTGGGAAGGTCTTGCTTTCAGGTGCCTCCCTCCTCCAAAAAGACCATGCAACCCTCCTTGCACCATTGCAAAAAGCATGAGCCAGCTTGCAGAAGGCATCTCACTGCCCAAAGAGTGTACCAAAGTACCCCCATCAGGAACCTGGACCTGGTAATAGCTACCCAACATGTCCTCCATTTGCTTTCTCAAAAGGATATACCCTCAATTTTATGTTTTTAATACAAAAAAGAGATACCCTTTGATACTTGCTACTGGTTCGTGAAGGCAATGAACTTTGAGATTTATGGGTTGTACAGCATTGCTCTATATTGCAACTTGCTCTTCAGCTCGTTAGAGCTGGACAAGACTTTGGGACTGGTGGCCTTGCTGTCAAATCAATATTTGCAAGTGCTAAATGCAAAGGCACCATCTGAAGCCGACTCTCATATTTTGCCAGAAGGGTTCCTTGCCACCAGGGGGGTGGCAGCAGTTTTGTCTTATGCCAATAAGCAGGGCCTGATTTCTCAAGATGTTTATCTAAAACTTGTGTGAAGCTACTCCTCTAAAGCCTGCTGCTCTGGAGCTTGTAAGAAGTGAAACACCATGTCAACTGGGGAAAAAAACCCCATCCAAGCAAGTGTAACGTACCGCGGAGATCCCTGTTGAAGTCATGAAGTCTCCTAATTTCTCCTTCGAGTTTGTTTCTCATCGCTTTGTCCAGAGACTCCCTCTTAGCAGTGGTCTTGACCAAGCCCTCATAAGCTTCTGAAATCCTCTGAATCTCTATTTCAAACTGAAAGGAGAGACAGCTCCTGTTAAAGCCCGGAAGGAACGCATCCCGTCCCAACATTTGCCCAGCGCATTTCAATGGGGCGCAGGGGTCAGGCGGATGCTCGTGCCGAGTGTCACGCCAGCCACCAGCTCTACAATGACCAATCTCCCTGGTGGAAGATGGTGTGAAGCCCCCGGCAGTGCTGGAGGTTCCTGCAGTGGGGACTTCCACAATCACCCTGTGGGGCAGCTCGCCATGCCACAACACCCCATGACACCCCGCTGGCAGCTCCCAAAAAAGCTTGGGGTGGCTGGACTTGATGTAACTGCTCAGTTGCCTTTGGTCTACAACCGAGGTGACTGCTTTAACACCATCCAAGAGGAGAAACTAAGGAAATGGTGTATTTGTATGGGCTGTATTCTTTCCTAGAAAGGGTTGTAGGAGGCAAGATTTATTATTCTGCCAGATCCCTGATCCAAAACTTAGCTCTGAGCTCTGCATGCCACCAGAAGTGTTTTAGGCTCAGCTCTGACCTCATGTCAGTTTTAAACTATTGTGGTCCACTCCTTTCTGTCCTTGACTGAAGACTGCTCTATACAAGAAGAAACTCTCTATAACAGACCAAACCAATTGTTTTGGGTTTTCAATCTTCTTAACTTCATCTCCTTGAAATCTGGCAAACTGCAGGCAGGACATGCAGAGGAAGCCCTTAGCAGTGAACTGGCGTCTTAAGACCTGAGCCCAAAAGACTGACAGAAGGATAGTCCCGGGCAGAGTTCTGCTGTTCAGGTCAATCCCATCCAACTCTTTTAACAAGCTAATGTCATGCTAAGTGTTACAGCTTTGCTAAAATAATTGCTGCAGGAATGATCAACACCGATGTGGGAATCTGCTCCTGCATGCCTGGCCCTTGTGTTGTGGAGAAAAGCTTGATAATGTGCACAGGCTGGAAAACCATGAGATATATATAGCCTCCCACATACCTTTCTAAATCTAGCACTTTTTTAGCCTCTTGAATCGTGGGTGGGACAGATTCGTGATTTGTGAAGTCAGGGAGCGACCCCACCTCCACTTGTTGTGGAGGTAGGTCCCCCTCCAGGGCTGGTTAAGCTTTAGGTGTAATTTGCCAGCTGCAGCATTTGCAGAATAAAAGCTCCAGGGACACTGGAGCTGTCACCCTGCTGTCTGCGTAGGAACCTGCAGCCAGGCTTCAGCAGCCCGGACCTGCGCTTCCCACGACACCAGAGCCACTCTGTCTGGATACGGTCCATGGCCACACGGTACCTTCAAACCATGCACCAAGGAAAGCCCGGCAGAGCTGTGATGGAGAAACCCTGTTACCTGCCCTGATTTCTCCTTTCAACTTGCTCAGGCACAAAAGCTGAAACAAGCGACGATGTGCAAAGCCCACGGTGTGGCCCCTGTGACACCAGCAGCTTTGGATTAGTGCCTTGCTAGGTATCACATCACCTATCTCACACTGGTGATGATTTAACACACACAAGCCACATACACATACAAGCGGTAACATACACATATGGTATTTCACACACATACAAGCCACTCCTCTACATCCATGACATTAAAAGGTACCATATGTAGATTAGTTCTCAGCTGACAATTCTCCACAGCTGCAAGAAGAGGATGACTTATTGAACTGGCCATATCCCACGCTATGACACTCCTCCTTGGGTGAACTACAAACTTAGTCAGATTATTCTGACTTTCTATTTTACTCTTTTTAAAGCAGGAGCTCCGGGAAGCCCCGTTACATTTTCCCTAACCACATCTAGAAAAGCAGGTTCTTCTTCCCCACCCTGCTGATGCATGGCCAGACACCAAGCATGTTCCCACCACGAGGACAGCACGCTCAGAGGAGCGCTGCATAAATCCAAACCTGTTTGAAATTCAGACTGAACTTTACTGTGGCTCAAAAAAAGTCAATGAGTTTTATTTTTCCTCATATGCATGGCAACGCAAGCTTGTACAAAGCCTCATCAAAAAGTCTTAACTTTTTTTAGAAAATCACCTTGAGTGCTGTATGCAGTTCTGGGCCCCACAATTTAAGAAGGATGTGGAAGTCCTTGAATGCGTCCAGAGGAGGGCAACAAAGCTGGTGAAAGGGCTGCAAGGCATATCTGATGAGGAGCAGCTGAGGACTCTGGGTTTGTCCAGTCTGGAGAAAAGGAGGCTGAGGGGCGATCTCTCTACAGCTTCCCGAGAAGGGGAAGAGGAGAGGGAGGTGCTGAGCTCTTCTCCCTGGTATCCAGTGATAGGACGTGTGGGAATGGTTCAAAGCTATGCCAGGGGAGGTTTAGACTGGACATTAGGAATAATTTCTTTACCGAGAGGGTGGTGAAACACTGGAACAGGCTTCCTAGAGAGGTGGTCAACGCCCCAAGCCTGTCAGTGTTTAAGAGGCATTTGGACAATGCCCTTAACAACACGCTTTAACTTGGTCAGCCCTGAACTGGTCAGGCAGTGGGACTAGATGGTCATTGTAGGTCCCTTCCAATTGAAATAGTCTATTCTATTCTATGACTACGACCTACAATCAAAAATCTGTTGCATGTGAATTTTCCAGAATCAAAATGACATGTTGATTAGTTACTCCAATAACAGCATAGTTTCAGCTACTTGATTCTGTTACAGCTTTTTCTTTAGATCAGCGTGACCTCCACTAGCAAAAGTTTTCTCTTACTCTAAGTAGTTAGAGGCTATATTCAAGCTACCTCTCATTGCTCTCCTTGACCATTTAAGCAGATTGAGCTTCTCTCTCCTTGAAAGGAAAGTTTGGCTTATCAAAAATAATTTTTAAAGCACCTTCCTGAATCCTGAACTACATGATCCCAACCAGACACTGTGCTCAGCTGGGTGCCCCAACACCTCCCCTCTCCTGGGTGAGCCACTATCTGCAGGAGAAGATGCCTGCGCCAGAGAGCTCCTACCACAGCAAAGCAGGTTTGCCAACATGGCAGGGGGTTTCCACAGCCCGACAGTCCTGCCCAACGCTGTTGTTACCACAAGGGCTCTGCTCTGCCCGTTATCTGCCGTTGTTTCCCAAAACACATCACCACACAAGTCTTCTGCAGCCCCGGAGGCAAAGACTTGCTGCAGGAAAAGAAAGAACCTCCATCGGCACTGAACAAAATTAAAGGAGAGCAGAAGAACAGCCATAAATTGTGTCGGCGTTTCTCAGCAGCTCTGGGATTTCCTTCCCCTTCTTCTATGGAGGGAAAAAAAACAGTTCAGACGCTTCTCTGCCTGGTAGCTCCTAGAGCCAACCCACTCAAACAACCTACACACATGGCATGGGGAAGAGCCAGCCCAGCCTGGCAATTAAACTTCAGCAAAGTAACACTGCCCAACAAAACAACAAAAGCAAAAAAATAGAGAAAATCACACTTTGCTTTTGCAAAAAAAGCCCAAAATTAAACATGCACAACCCCTCTTCCCCTCCAACTCTTTTTAGGTAAGAAAACCAGACAACTTGTCAAACAGCATGGGCGTTAATCACCACCCTGTACCTCTGCAAAAAGTCTGTTCAGACACGACTGAGAATTTGCCAGCCCTCACGGCTGATCTGTTCATGTGAACACCCAGGGAGCCCTCCATGCCAAGCTGATTTTCCTAATTTCTTCTCCTATTCTGTAATGAATAAAAGTGATGGGAAGGTGGCCCTACCTAGAATAAAATTGTTATGCACAGACAAACAAGAAGTACTCCTCATGACCCTTCCACTTCCAATAAGAGGGAAGAGTTTTCACACCCAAAGGATGTAATTTAACTCAGTGTCACGTTTTCAGAGGTGATGCTCAGCTGAAACTGTGGGAACAGAGGAGGACCTGCCCTGTCCTTGTGTTCAAACACAGAAAAAAACAGCATGGGAGGGATACTGTGTGTTAAGGCTTTGGTTCAAGACATTTTCCTGAAGAAAGAATGTACTTGAGCATGTGTTTCGCTTTAATACTCCGCTTACATTCCCCCAGAGTCAATGGGACTTGAGTCCACGGTCTGTTGACTGAAGTGAGACTTCAGCCCATGCTTGAATACCTTTCTGTTGGTGTCTGATGCAATCGACTCGCAGGGCATCCAAGATAAAGACAGAGCCGTTTCCAAGAGTGTAAAAGGAAATCAGAATATTTTTAGGGCATCGCACTCAAATAACTTTTACTGAACAACGCAGCTTTTGTAAAATTAATAGCTGGAATATTTCTTTTTGCCCACGAAGGCCACAGGGAAGTCAGAGTTAAAATCTTTGCAGACGTCTTCACAAATAGTTAATGTTGCTGCAAAAATTTCTCAACTAAGTTTAGGAAATTCTGTGAATAAACTCAACTCATCTGGTTGCAGAGGAGGAGGCTGAAAAGACGACAGCAGCTACAAAACAACAGGTCTTTTTTCTAACCTGTTTGAACAGATTGTCACAGATTTTTCCCAAAGCTGATGCTGGGACATGGTCTCTCAGAGCTGCCTCTTCTCCTGTGATGGGTGTCTCCAAGAACACCCTGATCCCACACAGCACAGAAAAAATTGAGCTCCTATTTAGACTCCTAAATGCAGAGAGAAAAGACCTGCAGCCTAAGCCCATTTGTGCATAAGCGGTGGGAATACGTAAATGAAATAGCAGTGTAGAATCCTAAATAACTCATTTGGTCTGGGCCCTTGAGCCCCAAAGCCAACAGGTCTGGGGAGCATCTCTGCATTGCCTTCAGTGAGCTCTCATTTTTAAGCAATTTCTACTTTGTTTGATTTGACTCTTCATCTTGTCACCCCAGGCAGTGTGCAAGACATCGCTCTTCTCCACTGAAAACACCAGCTTGCATACAGAAAAGAGGGTGCAGGTTCTCTTTGCAAAAGGGTTGTCGAGCAAAACCTTTACCAAATGGTTCTTTCAGATAAGGGGGCAGTGCTTTTTGAACCAACATGTTCAAAGGTGGGTGTCTAACATCAGCTCTTAGAAACCCATCAAGCAGCCACTGAAAGCCTCTGAGACAACCAAGTTAACGCATTTCCAAATAACGGGCAACCCCACCGACAGCTGTTACACTTCCAAAGAGCATGGAGTGCCACGCGAGCATATTGTGGTGGACAAGACCACTCAGGGCAGATGTGGCTGTGCTCTTCAAATGCTTCTCACCCGCAGCTCTAGTGCCTGTGCAGATGGTGCAGGACCCAGCTGCACCAGGAGCAGACTCTGCCCATGGAAGACTTCCAGGGAAAGCTCTGGTGAGGCCACCACGGAAGGATGGAAGGGGAAAGTCCCCAGCTGAGAGACATGTGATGGGCTGCCCCATTTCGCCCTAAAGGCAGGGGAGCCCACAGGCCACGGGGCACAGGATTACACTTCTGGGAGACCACCATGGAGAAGTAATAGTTGGAGATGGCCGCTGGTGTGTGCCTGTTGCAGTGACATGACTATGAAGAACAGCTTGGGGGACCCAAATGAAGAAACACCAAGATGGTTGCCCTGCCCAGGCCCCATCCACCCCTCCACATACCTTCTGCAGCTTGTCCGCCTTCTCGTAGTACCCCTCCAGCTCCTGCCGTAACATGTGGTTCTCCTCGGAGAGCATCTCCACCATCTGCTGCGCCCGCTCCACGATGGCGAAGGCGTCGGGCGTCAGCTGCTGGCCCGGCGGCGTCGGTGTTGGCGGCTGGGCAGCAGTGGGGGCCGGCAGCGGGGGCAAGGTGCCCGGGAGCAGAGGGCCGCCGGCAGCGGTGGCCTGTGAGGACATGGGGCTGTGCTGCTGGGCCGGCGGCGGCGGGAAGGGCGGCTGGCATTGTCGGCTGCGGGGAAGCACACGCGGGGGAGGCGTTAGAACCGCGCGCCCTCGAAATGTATGCAGGAGCTTTTGCCTAATGACTGCATGGTTTATTAATAGGGTTATAACTGTACGGTCGTGATTCCAGACCTTAGTCACTCCTAAATACCAACAATCGCAGCAGGGACCGGGTAAATTGTCTCCTTGCCTGCTCTTGACAGTGATGTATACATCTGGCACGAACGGATAAAGGAAGCATTGACTCGCAAACGACATTTTTGCCTAGGTGCGCAGCTAATATTTCATCAGCCAGCCAGCCTCTCCCTGCCCCCCCTTGCCACAAACCCCACCGCCAAGAAGCGTAAGCCGGCGGGCTCGAAGGAAACAGAAGGGGTGCATTACTCACCCTTCGAACACCGCTCCCTGCCTGGAGCGAGACCGGCTGATCGGCCGAACTGGGAGGCGAAAGGAAGTGATGTGAGCGCAGCAGCATCCCCGAGCGGCTTTAGCAAGCGGCAAAGGGAAGGGCTGCTGCGGAGCTGCTGGAGACACAGCCCCGGTCAATCACGGCGAGCCACAAAAGCCATCTTCCAGTGCGAGACCTCATTGTGTCACTCCCTGACTAACGGCATCCATCACCTACCAGGCTTGTGTCAGGGAAGGATAAGAAGCGAGCTGTCGGCGGACCTGCTTGTGGGCTAGGCTTTCTGATGGTGGGTAGCTCTTTAATCCAGCCTAGTTACAATTTGCAATGGCTGGAGGATAACCCAGGTGGACGTCTTAGCAGTGAGGGAGACCCTGCGGCTGGTGGCCAGGCAGGACTGGAGTCCCTCACTTCTGTCCTGCATTTCAGCCCTGCAAGCTCGAGAAGGGAGACTGCCCCTCTTTCAAAAGGGGGAAATTCAGGCAGGGAGCAGCTCAAAGCTTGTCTGCACCGGACCCATCTCCATCCCTCCATCCACCACACAGGCAGCCTCGGAGCCTTGGCCAGGGTGAGCGGCCCCACGCAGAGCCTCGCTGTGCACAGGCTGAGCCACTCCTCAGCCCAGATGCCAAAGTTGTGAAATTTCTACAGAGCCCTTGTCTAAGAGACTGAACCCAGACCACACGGGACATCTGTGTCAGAGCCCAGTTTGGCTGGAAAATAAGCTGGCTGCTGGACCCCACCTGAGGTCTGCAATCAAGCACCTTCTGAAAGTTGTATTTTAGCTGAACCACAAGCTATTAGGCTTGCTGTAGCTATCATTGCCTTTATTTCTGTACCCTACACGAGGCAGGAGACCTAACGAGCAGATTTATTTACTCCATTTGGCCTCAAAGATCCATGAATGCTATTTTTTAGACAGACGATTTTGTGCTATATAAATACATAATAAATATGATTACCGGTCTTCAGCTCCCGAACGGCTTCATGAAACAGGGTTTTCAAAAGCTTTCCACGTTGGCCTAATTCTACTGACAATAACCCGCCACTGCCTTCAACTGCAGCAGAACAAGATGAAAAGTGAAGGCAATTAAAGCCCTGCCCTAAAAGCCAACAACACTGCTCTAACAAGCTTGCCCCCACCAAGCCACACAACAGCAAGAAAAACCAGCAATTCAGCCATACCTTCTGTCCAAACCAGAGGGAAAGCAAACAGGGCTCTGCAGCCCCCCAGACGCAGCACACACACAGCCCCGTCTCCCATCCCAGCTCTCGTGCTTTGCCCGGTGCATCCGCTGTGGCATGGAAAGGTATTGAAATGGAGCAAAGACCAGCAATGAGCCCATTCCCAAACACAAGCACACTGCTAACCTGCCCAGCAGCACAGATCCTGGTCCAGACTCAGCGTTCTTGGGAGGAAGATCCCAGCCAAGCTTCGTGCAGCAGGCACTGGGAAAGCCTGTGCTGAGCTCACTCTGGCCTCGAGACAGCTTTTACCTGCACAGCACAGACATACCCTAAGGCTGTGCCTCCCCTGGTAAATGAAACACCTATGGAGGCAGCTCAGGAGCACAGCAGAGGGGCCATTCCCCACGGGCAGCTCCCAGGGCCAGAAGGGTTTGCTCTCAGCCTCAGGCATGTTACTTCTCCAGCAGAGGTGCAGCTTAATGACTAAGGAGCTAATCATCTACTGAAAGCGGATAAAACTTTCCAAAGGACAGGAAGGCAGGGAGGTGCTGTATGACACTTTACACATGGCCAACAAAACATACAGTAATTCATAGAATCATAGACTGGTTTGGGTTGGAAGGGACCTTTAAAGATCATCTAGGCCAACCCCTCTGCCATGATCAGGAACATCTTTCACTACATCAGGTTCCTCAAAGCCCTTGCTCAAAGCTCAAAGTCCAACTTGACCTTGAACACTTCCAGGGATGGGGCATCCACAACTTCCCTGGGCAACCTGTTCCAGTGTCTCACCATCCTCATCATAAAAAAAAATTATTCCATATATCCAATCTAAACCTACCGTCTTTTAGTTTAAAACTGTTGCCTCTTGTTCTATCACCACAGACCCTGGTAAAAAGCCTCTCTCTCTTTCTCGTAAGCCCCCTTGAAGTACTGGAAGGCTGCTATAAGGTCTCCTCAGAACCTTCTCTTCTCCAGGCTGAACAACGCCAACTCTCTCAGCCTTTCCTCATAGGAGAGGTGTTCCATCCCTTGGATCATTTTCGTGGCCCCCCTCTGGACCCGCTCCAACAGGTCCATGCCCTTCTTGTGCCAAGGGCTCCAGAGCTGGACGCAGTACTGCAGGTGGGGTCTTACCAGAGCAGAGGGGCAGAATCACCTCCCTCGACCTGCTGGCCACGCTGCTTTTGCTGCAGCCCAGGATATGCTGGCTTTCTGGGCTGTGAGTGCACGTTGTCAGCTCATGTCCAGCTTTTCACCCACCAGTACCCTCAAGTCCTTCTTGGCAGGGCTGCTCTCAATCACTTCATCCTCCAGTCTGTACTGATATTGGGGATTGCCCTGACCCAGGTGCAGGACCTTGCACGTGGCCTTGCTGAACTTCATGAGGTTCGCATGGGACCACCTCTCTAGCCTGTTAAGGTTCCTCTGGATGGCATCCCTTCCCTCAAGCAAATCAACTCCACCACTCAGCTTGGTATCATCTGCAAACTTGCTAAGGGTGCACTCAACCTCACTGTCTATGTCACTGATGAAGTGACATAGAATGTGACAAAGTGACTGAAGAAGACATTAAATAGTATTGGTCCCAGTAACAACCCTTGAGGGACACCATTCGTTACTGGTTTCACTTGGACATTGAGCCATTGACTGTAACTCTTTGGATACGGCCATCCAGCCAAGTCTTTATCCATCTAACAGTCCATCCATTAAACCCATAATTTGCCCATTTAGAGGCAAGGATGTTGTGGAGGACCATATCAAAGGCCTTACATCTAGCCAGATGACATCCGTAGCTCTTTCCTTATCCACTGATGCAGTCACTCCATCGTAGAAGGCCCCTAGATTAGTCAGGCTTGATTTGCCCTTGGTGAAGCCATGTTGGTTGTCTCTAATCCCCTCTCTCTCTTCCATATGTTTTGACATAGCTCCCAGAAGGAACATTGCGAAGTTTTAAATGTCATGGCTGGTGAAGGTTCTGCCTGTGCTGGCCCCACTCATCCATCCCTGTGCCCGCACAGCACACACCACAGCAGAAACGCGACAGCACGGAGGAACAGGAAAAAGGAAACTGCAGCAGCTACGCAAAAACACCCCTTAAAAACAGCAAAAACACCCGCAAAAAAACATTGCACTCTGCTAGAGGCGAGGATGCTACCGCAGCCCTTTCCTCTGTGCTGACTGCAGTGATTTGCTGTGGTGCTCGACATCGCCTTAGCAGGACGGGGGGCATTCCAACAAGGAGTGTATCATTTTAATTCAGGATGTTAGGCTGCCTTGCTCTCTTGCATTTGTCATCAGAAAGGAAAGGAGCATGCACCCCACCCCCAAGCTGACTTTCTGGCTGGTGTATCTGCACTGTCTGAGCACACAGACAGTGCTCAGCAAAGCCCAGGGCTGCCAAAAGAAGCAGTCACGACTTCCCCTGAAATCCCCTTAAAGCGGTGGGCCCAAGGTAGCCTCAGAGCTCCCGGACACCAGCACTGGGTTAAGATGCTGCTCCCTGCTCACTTGCCTTTGGAGTTTACTGCCTCTCCAGCCTCACCACTTCTGCCTGCTGCTGGGACCTCACGGCAGGATGCCCTGGGGGGTCACACTGACCTCGGGGGCTCATTTTACCTTCCTGAGACCAAAACCACGTCTCTTAGCAGTACCTGGCGATCCAAGGCCGTGCAAGCGCGTGAGCCCAGCGAGCCCTGTGCTGAGTTGCTTGGCAAATTGCAAGGACAGCCCGCCACGGGCACAGCTCTCACACCATCCCCACAGTGCCCCTTTCTTTTGGTGCCCCAGTGTGTAAATCCCAACAAGGGACCCCAAGCCTATCGTGGGACTGGAATATTTTTTTGTTCAAAAACCTGAACGATAATAAATATCATGAGTGGTGGAGCAATGCATGTCACTCATGATGAAAAGATGCTCCACAAGCGTGCGCAAACGCAGCCAAGCACGCAGCACCTCCTCTGCACAGCTGACAGCCAGTCTATACTCGCACTTTTTACCACAGCAATTAATTGAGCTAAATGTGAGTTTGTTTGTCTTTACCAAAATAAAGGCCACAGCTGATTTTATGCAAGTAAAAGCCCAGCTGTCTGGACACAGTTATACCACTACAAAGACACAGATTTGCTGCAGGTACAGATTTTCTCACTTCTTTATGGGAACAGCTTAGAGTAATATAATTAAATTGATCTCTGAATCTAAACCAGTGGAGATACAGCAATTTCTCCTTTTAATAATCAAGTAGTACATTCTTTGGTCATAGACACACCCTTTAAACACTTGCAGGAACTCCTGACACTGTACTTTTGGGAAATCGCAACCTCCCATCAATTTAACCTTTTCACATGCACTTTGGTCTGTCTAGCTTTACGCGACAGAGGGAGGAGAACTCCCCAGGATCTCCATTTTCTTGAACTACAATCTGCTTGTTGAACTACTAAAGATTTTCACCCTGTAGCAGCAGCCAGGCAATAGCTAGGGCCACAGGAGAGATTCTCCAAAGTGTTTTCCAGCTTGGAAACAAAACCAGCAAAACTGACATTACATCTCTTGAAGTGCATCTGTTTAACATAATGAACACATTTCTGACTTTCCTTTTACTTGCTTAATCTGTCCCAATTTAATTCTGACTAAGCCTACTGCAAAATCTCTAAGTGTATGTGCAATAAAATCAGCACAGAGATTCATACTAACATTTCTAGAAATAGGAGAGTTATAACACCAGCTTAGTTCACATCCAACTGATCACGTAAAGCTCCAAAGAAACGAAGCAATCAGGATTATCGTGAGCTCCTTCGGACTTAGTAAAGAATGACATTCTCAAAATGCTTCTACTGTATTTTAAACATTGATCTTACTCTGCATTAGAGCAGGTTAAAGTCTTCCAGCCAAACACGTTTTCATCAAAAATCATCCTTCTTAAAAGCATGAAACTGTGGAACATTATGAGTTTTGGATCTCTCTGCAACACTGCAGCTACATTGCTGTTGAAAATATATTTTTTTATTGACACTATTGTAGAAGTAGGGCTCCTATATACTTCTGCAATGCAATGCAAAGAAGAAAAAAAAGAAGAAACTAAGGAAACCAGCTTTTAGAATAGGAAGCACCATGCAGGCAGGGAGCCTTTCAAGAGCTACCATGCTAGGGTCACCAGACTGCACTCTCTCTTTTAAGTGATGTATAGCTTGCAATATATGCAATAGCTTGCTATATATAGCTTGCAACACAGTGTCTTCAGCAAAATACTTGACCATGGACCTCACTTTCATGAGAAACCCCTCAGAATTCAGCAAGACCACCCAAGCCCCCAAATTTTGGCATGGTCTTAATACACCTCTTATATTGGAACGCCTGGGAGCAAGAGTGACCAACACAGAGGAATTTTGGAGGGAATCTGTAGCTGTATGTAGGAATAAGAAACCCTGAATGGACAATTAATGGTGAAGTCCACTTGCTGTTGACCACCAGGAAATCGTAAATACAGAAGAGCTATTGCTCAATAAAGCAGGGCAGTATAAGGAAGTAATGAAATGAAGATGCCTGTAAATGTTCTGGAAAGGAAAGTTCACCACTGCCCTGCTAGAGGTACAGTGCAGGTCTCTTCTATGTAGGGATGAAGAGTGGCCAGTTGAGGAAGGACTTTGTTTCCAGCATACCATCGCATTTACATTCATAATTAAAATGCCCTCCTCTAACCTATTTAACTCATCTTTCTCTGCATGCTCTGCCTTCCTTTGCCTCTACGGCAGACTGCCCTACTTCATCTCTCGAAGACTCTCCAAAGGGACTACATCTCACAACTTCACACATCTACTGTGGATATGCTCCAGCTGAGTCAGCAAAGAGAAAGAGGCATTTCTGGGGTGCGGATCTTTGAACCTGCCTTAGGCTTCTACCTTACAATGAGAGTAACAAGTGTGTGAAAGGTGCTTATTCCTGCCCATTGACCAGGAGCCTTGAGTCTGGATACTAACCTCACGCCCAGGTGTCTACCTGACTTCAGCTATGATTTCTGCAGTCATGAAGCAGACTTCAAATGCTATTCTTTGTAGCTGTGAATAACACAGAGGAATCAGTGTTGTCACCATGTGGGAAAAAATACAAGATCCTGGGAAAGTCAGTAAGCACAGTCATGGTGCAAGGAAACACAGTTATAGACCCATCATTAAATGCTGATACAGCCAGAAATGGGAGGAGGCTTTCCATAGCCAAGACGTAGCCCTCATGGTATCCTCTGGCTTACGGAATCAGCAAGAGTTGCAGCACCTTGTAAAGACAAAGGTTTATTTCAAAAACCATTTTGCAGACTTGGACTCACATCTCCAGAATTCACTGTTTTCTTAGTGATGTTTGTTAGTGCTGGAAAGACTTGGCCTGGCTTCTTCAGGGGTGATTCCGTCAAGATTTGCAGGGCAAAATTATCATCTGAAGAAACACACGCTGTATTAAACATATCCCCCGTAGTTAGGAGAGGGACAGGATATTGTATTTCTTCACAGGGATCCACACTCAGAATAAATACTCTTTCTACAGCTCAGCTGATTGTCAGCAAAGTAAAAGGTGCCTTCCTCAACCTCTGCACTCCCAGAGGAACCGACTGGGATAACAACACAGAAGTGTAAGGATAAATGACATGGCCATCACCCAAGCTGTGGGAATGGCTTAATTTCTCTTCCATTTATTTTAATGAAAGGCAGATTAGACCAGAGGGAGAGGATACAAAGCTCTTCTGCAGGGGTGCCAGCATCCACGTCAGCTGGAAGCACAGCCTCCAACCCACGCTCACGCTTGGGCTAGCCTCGCAGAGAAATGCCAGCAGAAGTCAGCTTGGGTGTGACATCCCTTGGCTTGGCCATGCTGCCAGCATGCCCGCCTGCCTGGGGTGTCTCGGGGAGGAAAAGGAGCTCCTTGTAGTCCCCTCAGCAGCTACAGACATGTGGTTGAATGAGTAAATATCAACAGGTTGTCTGAAAACAGCAGTGGGGGGGGGAGGGGTGTTAATACACAAATAACCAGAGAAGCCACAGACTATTATGGCAGTTAAATATAGGCTTCTGCATCCAGGCAGGGTGGAATTTTATGAAGCACATTAAAAAATGGGATATCTTTAAAAACAGCCCAGATTTATTCTTCAGTTGCATGCCATCTTTTAAAATGCATGGATTAAATCAGAATTAAAAGGTGCCTGCATGATTGACTTCTGCATGTAGTCACAAATGAAGTCCGCTTAACAAGCAGCAGTGTTTCCAGTTCAAGGCTTCATTTGCATTATACATGCTTTTTATTAATGGTGCAAAGAAAGAAAACATTCTGGATAAAAGACACCAGGATCTGACAAGGGCCACTGAGAGCAATGAAGAGGATTCATTGCATTGAGTGATCTGGATCACTGCTTAAGCAGGGCAGGGAGAAACAATACGGACTTGAGCCGGTCCAAGTTCATCCACCCAGGAATAAATACAGCAAGCTACAGTAAAAGGGTGGGAAATCCTATCCTGGGCTGTGACTACCCTCACATGTCTGACCGGATAACAAGCTGGATGGGGAGCTCCCAGGGTGCCAACGTCTGAAACGGCAAGTGTTAATGAGCTACGAAAACAAGGAACATTGAGTCGCATTGCAAAGGTGATATTGTATCTGATTAGCCTCTGGTTCAGCTGGTACTGCACCAGTGTCTAGGTCAGCTTTCCACAGTGAAAAAGGGGTTTTTGACAACAGTGAAATAATTACGGGGCTCCAGGCTCCATCTGTTAAATGCATTAAAGGACTGATAGCACAGGGCTCCTCACTGTATCTGACAAAGATACTGCAAAATCCCAACTGGTAACTAGAAAATACAGGCTAACACTAAGATGCAGATCTGTGCCAGAGATGGCAATTAGCTAGTGGAACAAGTCTGTAAAGGCCGTGATGGATTCTCCAGACGGAGAGTGTTATAATCACCAGGACTGAATGTTTCGCAAACTGGAATTAATGCACGGCGTTGTGCAAAAGACTAAACTAGATTATTTCCAAGCCCTTTTACTGGACAAGCTGCCACTCTCTGAACATGTGCCTAAGGAAAGTTAGCAAAGACACCATTCAGGAAGAGCTGCACATCTAGGAAAGGAAAGGTTTTCTAAAGATTATTACACTTGGCCAGCTTAAAGCATTCAGAAGTTGTGAGTCAGGGCCATGGAACAAATATCGGTTCCTTTTTATTTGCCTTCTGTTCTTTTGGCCTTTTAAGCTTCAGGGTTCAAGCTCTGCTCTGTAATCATGATGTCCATAAAGCAGAGGTCACCAAGTCTAATTTATATAAATGCTGAGATTACCGCAGCGTCATATGATGCTTCAGGACAATACCAAAAATCTTGAGATTTACAGTAAAGTTATGAGATTTCACCATGGTGATTATAAAGGCAACGCTCCCTTTAAAACCAGCCATGTGCAAAAAAAAAAGCCAAATGAAAAAAGCAAGTTAAGCAGCAGCTGCAGTTATCCCATCTCCTTCAAGAGCTCCCTGCCAGCATTTGCGGGTTTCCAGCCACATTTCCCTCATCACAGAAGGACTAGAGGGGGGGAGTAGGGGATGGATGACCCTACAGGTCTTTTCCATCCCTGGTATGTGTGGGTGCTTCCTCTGGACCGATGCAGCTCCGTGCTTCTCTCTTTTCTGGAAGGCAGAAACCTTTTGCACAGTCCTTGTCCAGAGGATGCCAGGATGGATGGGCTGGGGAACAGATATGGCCAGGATAGATGGAAGGAGATGCTGGGATATATGAGATTCCCATCTGACCACAGGCAAAGCTCTGTTTCCATTAGCTTCTTTCCCAGGCCCTCCTGATGAGATGAAAGCTGGAATTTCTCACCTCGCTTGTTCCTCTAACAGAAAAAAACAGCCTCTCCAAACCCTACTCTTCCATTAACCTTATGAAACCAGGTAGTCCCCTACCTCGACCTCTCTTATAAAGGTCCTCCATCCCAGCCAGATGGCTGGCTGTGAGCCTCCCCAGAGCCCAGGTAAGGGGGGGAAGCGGTGAGCAAGAGCAGAGGCACAGGAAGGTTTGCGCTTGGGAGCAACCCAGCAGTGTGACACAGCCCCCGGCTCTGCTCCAGCAGAGCTCAGGGGCTGCCACCCAGACAAGTCCTCTAGCAGAGATGGGGCTGACGTCCCAGGACAGGTAACCTGCCTTAACCCTCTCCATAGAGAGGAATATTTAGGGCAGAGGCCATTTTGTGAAATGCCATTTTAACCATGCTCATTCCAGACCTGGGCAAGCCCATCCTGTGACGCAGCCCAAGATGTGTGCAGGGATGCACCAGAGCACAGCTGCTGCAGACAGAGAAATGGCAAGTGATGAGCACGCTGGGATTACTGCCATTTCCTAAAGGCTTTTGTCACCCAAATCTTCCCAGGTAAAAGGGCCGTGAGGGGATCCTGCAGCCCGTGGGGCCAGTTATAAGTTGGGATATGGCACAGGAGAAGAAACCAAACCAGTTCATACCAATTAAGAACAAGTCTGGGTAATGGCAACAGTGAATATTTCAGTGCGCCCAAGCAAAGGTTGACATTCCTGTATCGAAAAATACCACAGAAAAAAGCCCGAGATGTGGATGAAGACCACTGCTTGCCAACATCTCCTGCACAGCCAAACATCCCCCCAGCCGCTGGCGCTGTGCAAAGCAACAGCACAAGATACAGTCTGCACATGAGCAACTGTCCTGCTAGTGCTAATTACTGCCTAAAATGTATCCGGCAGGAACACATAGGCAGGAAACATCCCCCCAAAATCCAGGCACTGTATGAAAGGAGCTAAGAAGGACCTGAACTTGCTGAACTTTCTTGCTGAACTGCAAGAAAGACACCACCCAAGATTTTTTAATGTCTGCAAACTGCAGCGGCTCTGCTCTGCCACGCTGCCAGTCCTCTGCTGCACAACACATCCCGCCGCTGCCCCTGAACCTGCCAGGAGGGACATTTCTCCACCACCATGCAAAGAAAACAGCACACAGGGGTAGCAGGCATCTCCTCTGCAGCGTGATTTGGGGGTTAAACCATGCTGCCTTACTGGGAAAGAGCAGTAACCACCATCACGAGCCAGCAGGTTTCTCCCCACAACTGCTGGGGTGATCCAACAGCACCTTGGGATAAGGCTGGGGGCTGGCCCATGCTGCCTGTGTAGAAAGCTGCACTGAAATCAAGGGGTTTCTCAGCATTAACCTTGCTCATCAGGCACCTGGACAAGGTTTTGAAACTGGTTCCAAAGGGTTTCCCACTCAACACCAGTGCCGTTCCCAGTTAGCTGCAGCAGTGCATGCAGTGCCCAGGTCCGCTTGCTTACACGGCCTCAGCAGAACAGACTCTGTGGGTACTGAATCAGCATTTTCCAAGAGTAATAAAAAAAACCAAACCAACTCCTTTTCTGTAGGGATAAATCTGCTTGGTGCCGGAGATGTTTGTTAGCACCGTGAATGGCTGCAGCAGAGCACGGCTCCAGCTCGACCCCGTTGCCCTCGAGTTCATATAGCTGTTTCTTAGCATAAACAGAGATTTTTGCTGAGCTTTTAAAAAATATCATCTCGCTCTGAAAAAATTGCACAAACTCCGCACAGTGGTAGGGTGGTAATCAAAACACGTGTAGCTGGAGGAAGGTCAGCCGCGCTCAGCGCGGGCCCTCCACTTGTCACAACTGCCCTGCAACATTCATCAAAGCCACGCTCCGAGTTCCTCCCCGTCTGACACAAACCCCACCACTTTTGCAAACTCAGAAAGGCAGAGCATTCATCCCCTGATTTCATGCCTTACAAATTTTGGAAAGGAAGAGCCAGGTCAGCTGCACCATCTTTTCTCCATGCCTGCGCTGTGGAAAAGTAAGTGCATGCAACTTAAGTCGACGCCAACAAAACTTTTGGGGATTTTGGGGTCAGAAAAGACCTAATGAGCAGCTTGCAACATGAAAACCACCCACAATCACACCAGACAACACCAGCCTTCCAAATCCAGCAAGATACTGTCTGGGCAGTCAAAGAGACAGGGATGAAACAGAGAAACACCTGTATTTCGGTACAGCAAGGAAAAGGGAGCCCTCAAGGCATGGGCTCGCCTCTGAAGGCAGCAAACCTGCCTGGGTGCTGGGCAGGACCTGTGCCGCTTGTGGGGATCAGCTTGCAATGAGTAAACGCTCCGAATTATTTTTAATGTGATTGGAATAAACCCGTACTCACGGGGAGGCCCGGCATGAGGGACCCGGTACCATGAAAGCCCGACGTGAGCTCTGTTGGGAAGATTTAAGTAGGGCATAAGCAGCGTATATGCTTTATATAGCCCTCGGAGATGCAGGTGCCTCCACCAGCTGTCCTGTGCAGGCCCGGCCGTGGGCGTGTGATCCCCACCCGTGCCTGAGGCTGAAGCTCACAGGGGCCATGTCTATGCAAGGCCCAAGCCCCGCAGAAGCCGGCCCCTCCAGCGAGGGCAGGACCAGGCCCCTCCGGCAGACCCACCCCCCGTTGACGGCCATTACCTGCTGACCCCGTACTCCGGGGGCGGCTGGTAGCGGACGAGGGCCACCTCCACCCGGGCGGGCTGCGGGGCGGCGTAGGAGGCTTTGAGGACATCCTGCGCCGGCTGCTCGCCGTAGAAGAGCCCGTGCTCCTGCGCCTTGCTGCCGGGGGCCGCCGCCTTGCCTTTGTAGGGGTACTCGGGCGGCGGGCCCCGCGGGTCCACGGCCTTGCTGGGCAGCGGGGCCGCCTTGAAGCCCTTCCCGCCCCCCGGGGCCGGGGGGTGCTGCTTGGCCCCGTTCCTCTCCAGCGAGAGCTGCATGATCCTCTCGCTCAGCGAGCGGACGTGGCCCTGCTTCAGCTCCTTCAGCGCCTCGTCCTTATGCGCCTGCCCGCTGTTGGCCCGGTTCACCGTCGGCCTCCCCTCCGTCCTGGACTTCTGGCCGGATGCGCCATAAAGAACCGGCGCAGCGGCGGTGGCCGGCGGCTGGCCTCGGAAAAACTGAGACTGGGCCTTGGCCTCCTCATAGGTGGGGAGCTCCTCGGTGCCGTGCGGGGGCTGCGGGGCCCGGGGCTGCTTCTCCATCGCAGCACCGTCCCCCTGGTGCTCCTGCCCCTGCGGTTCCTGCCGCCCCGACGGCTGGACCATTGGCGGCTCTTCGGGCGCGAGGTTTTCTGCGGAAGAGAGAGTGCTGGCTGTGCTGTTGGAGGGGCCGGCGCTGCCCGTCGCCTGGTGCTGTATGGCCAGCAGGTTCATGTTCTCGCTGGGGTTGCCATACCTCAGCCGCTCCTGGATCAGGCGCTGCAGGACGGTGCCGGCTGCCACCTCCTCCGCCCCTCGCATCTCTGCCTCTGGGAGCCGGTGGAAGCTGGGTGGGCGCAGGGTGCAGAGGGCCTCCTCGGCTGGCAGGGAGAGAGAGAGAGGTGGCCATTAGCTCTGCTGCCTGGGAGGTCTGGCTCCCCCCTTTTTTCTCCTCCTACACCTCACGGCTGTGACCCTGTGCCCAGGATGCACCCCCGGGGCAGTGCCCTGCCAGGGTACCCCTGGGAGCAGAGGGGACATGGCTGGAAGCCACTAAAGGAGGCAGGGCACTGCTCCCTGCTCATCCCCTCCCCCCCACCCCCCAACTCATCCTTAATTCTGTTTGCAGTGACCCCTAAAAACATATTCCCGTCCCCTCCCTGGCCCTCCCCTCCATAATACTCTGTGTGTCCCATACCCACGGCTCTGAACCCCCTCCCAACTCAATGGAGGGACAGGCAACGTCACAGGGAAATTTGGTCTTTTCTAAAATACAAATAGACTAGACTAGAATATTTCAGTTGGAAGGGACCTACAATGATCATCTAGGCCAACTGCCTGACTAATTCAGGGCTGACCAAAAGTTAAAGCATGGTATTAAGAGCATTGTCCAAATGCCTCTTAAACACCGACAGGCTTGGGGCATCAACCACCTCTCTAGGAAGCCTGTTCCAGTGTTTGACCACCCGCCCTGGAGATGCCTTGCACGGCTTACAGAGGCAGCCTGCATAGCAACACTAAACGAGATGCTGCATTTTTGATGGCCAAAGTCAGATGAGTCAAATCCCCTCCTAAGAGCACTGCCTGCCATGATCAAAATAAAACGCAGAATGTGTCGCAGAAAAACTGTGAAACAACGCTGAAAATAAAAGGGTCCTAAAAGTGTAATTAAAGAACAGTCTGTGCTCTGGCATCTTCCCCTAAAACTGCCATTTCCCTTCTGGCCAATAACACTATTTCTAAGGGAGTCAATACTGACTCTTGTAATTTTGCTGGGTGAGTACAAGGTAGGCGTTATGGTCATAGATGTAATGCCAGCATTTTAAAAAGAGCACAGACAGATCAGCTACACAACCCTAACACAGGCTACTGAAGTAATTCAGAGGCAATGGTACCATTTTTGCACCATATATGCAGTGGAGCTTGCCTGGAGCTAAGCATCTAATGGCATATAACCACGGCTGGGAGGCTGGGATCCCTCCCTCCTGGGAGACGTCTGCCTGAACAGTGTCGGAGCCCAGAGGGGTGCTCCTGAAAGACCCCGGTGTGGAGAAAAGTGAGAATAAGCCCGCAGCTCTGGATAGAGTCCTCCCATGTCCCTAGGCAAGAAGGAAGTGCCATTTTGAGTTCAGTTTTTTGAGGTCATTCTTGGCAACTTTCTCTCTCCTGCTGTTTCCAATTCTCAGAGGAGTTTGTCAGAAGTACTTACATTTGTTTTTTCACATTTGAAAGTAGTTAAAAAGCAAACTTTCTCTTGAGGTCTGGTATTTCCCTGAGGTTTCATCAGTTACTGCACATGCTGTGGGATAACTTATATACAACCCGGATGCCAGAGGAGAAAAAAAAAGCCTTTGACTCTTAACAACGAGAATAGGTCATTTCCACTAACATTTCTGCGGCAAAGCCTTAAAGATGATTATGAGGCTTGAGGGGGAGAGAAGATTCCCAGGCTGTTTCACTCCACGCCTGCCCTATGATACACACCTCTCCTGCTTTCCCTGAGACACCGTTATCTGCCTACCAGCCTGACTCACTGGGGTTTGAGCCTGGCCACCAGCTTTCAGAGGGTCTGTCAGCTCCCTGGGCCAGTGTTTGGAGCCCACAAGATGCACAGACACACAGACCTCCATCTGCCTGTCTGCACAACAGCCAAGTATCCATCTACTTTATATGCCCCTGCAGCTACAGCAACCTCTTACTGCTTTATTTGTGTTATCACAGAGCACAGAAGCCTCACCATACTGGACATTTTTGCAGACGTGCAATAAAATCTCCCTAACATACCAGAAAGCTCATAGTCTAGGTTGTTAGACTACACCTGAGATAAGCCTGCGGAAAGTGGAAAAAGCCAACACTACATTGTCAAGGCAGCTCTTTATCATACACCACAAGGATTTTCACCCTTGTGCTAGACATCTGTTAACAACCTTGTATTTGGGAGATGTACTTTAGTTGCCTATTGTTGAGGTCCAAAAGGATTGACCACAGTGAGCTTTCCACAGGGTGCCTGCGGTCCTGCTCCATCGGCAAAAAGCTATGGACCTCGGTCGAGCTGTGCAGTGAAGAGCAGCCATGTCCTGAAGGACAAGTGGAAACGCTGCATCCTCCACAAGCACAGGTGACAAATGATGGTGGGTCATAACACTCAAGTCAAAGGCAACTCGCCTTTGACTCTACCAAGGATGAGAAGCTGGCCTTCAACTCCGTAATTATTTGCAAATGGTCTAAACTTCTCAATTTATGCTTTGGGAAAAACCTGGAAGTAAATGCGGTGGGTTTGTATGGAAGTGTGGCCACCCACTTACCAGCTTTTTCTTTGGCACTGATTGCTTCAGCTGTTAGCGGAGAAACTTCATGTCTGCCAGCAAACAACTGGTGATCCTGGTAAAGAAAGCCAGTGTCTTCCAGTACCTGGACTGGGCTGGTAGGCTTGTAACAAACAGATGTGGAGCCTGTAAGAAAGAAGAAAGTGATGTCAGTAAATAAATCACTTGAACAACAAAATATAAAGCCATGACTTATGACAGAGGTCCAGAATATTTTCTTGAGCATGGTTACGTACCTGAGAAGCCCTGCTGAGGCCATTGAGCCAAACACCTCTGCTGTCCTCACCACCCAAATAACACATTAGCTCTGAAGAACAAGAGGCAGCCACCAAGTCATGTTCCATGCACCGACCCAGCCTGACCTTTGAGGTCCCCAGACCACATACAAAGCAAGGCTGGCACAGCCCGGCTTGCAAGAGCTGACAGTGACAAGCTCACAAACCAAGGCATGGCCCTGGGACATGAAGCCAACAGAGCCAGAGTAAAACTGAAAGAAGGAGTGGGTAAAAAGAAGGAAAGAAGGATAGGTGAGGACCCAGCCACACATTCAATATAGTGATATAGTGTGGGAAAGGCTTTGCCACAGAATCCGCTCATGAATAATAGTTCAGCACTACAGAAAATTGCTGAGACATAAAATACAGCCAACACTATCAAGGGAGAGAGTTTATAAATCACTTTGTCCAGATGTTCTTAATATGGTAAGGAGACGATGTAGCTGGAGAGCCACGGGAATGTGTCCGGCAGACCGACTGCACAGGAGCCGCACGCCTGAACTCCGGCATTCCACAGACATCGACGGCTGGACTAGTCCTCCAGCTCCTTTCACAATCAGTGAGCAGGAACAAGCTCTCCTGGCAAGCAACAAGGCTCATCCTAAATCTGTTCTCAGGGATGCCTTTCTCCGGCAGTGCTTGTTTTAACAAGCTCATACAAAATGCATCACAGCAGTGTTAAGACAGGAAGGACATTGGATGACGCCACAATTCAAGACAGGAATGACATTGGCATGACCCCACAATTCAAGAAAGACATAGACAGACTGGAGAGGGTCCAAATGAGGGCCACAAAGATGATCAAAGGGCTGTAGAACCTGCCCTATGAGGAAAGGCTGAAGGAGTTAGGTCTTTTCTCTCTGGAGAAGAGAAGGCTTGGGGGATGACGACATCATCACAGCGTGCCAGGACTTAAAGGGCAGCTACAAAGAGGACAGAGGCTCTCTCTTCACAAGGTGCCACATGGAGAAGACAAGGGGCAATGGGTACAAGTTGCACCAAGACAGGTTTTATCTTCACATAAGAAAGAAATTTTTTACAGTGAGAACCATCATTCACTGGAACAACCTCCTTCAGTGACATGGTAGAGTCCCCGTCACTGGAGGTTCTCCAGATGTGATTGGACAGGGTGCTAGATAATCTCATCTAGGCTCCCCTTCCCATGGAAGGTTGGGCCAGATATCTGTTGAGGTCCCTTCCAACCTGGGCTGTTCTATGATTCTATGACTTTCCGCTTCCTACTTATTCTTCTGAGCAACACCTCATTTTTGTGAAAAGAAGGCTCTTTGAGGTTCAAATCTTGGAGGTGAGCATCTCCTGGCCCCAAGTACCCTGGTGCAGCAGGGACACAGCAGAATCGCTCTCCATTTACACCCATTGCCAGACATTTTAGACTAAGGGACAGCCACTGACCTCTAGCACCGGCCACTGCCAAGAGATGTGCTCAGGCAGGAGGGCTCGCAGTGGCACCAGCAGGGCGTCCATCCGTCCCAGTGGGGCATCTATCCATCCCAGTGGGACAGGAAGCCCACGAGCACAGGGACCTGCAGCACCCTCTTCTGCAGGAAAAAACATCGGCCACAGATGACCTGGACTTACTAATCCTGACTGCTTGGTTTGTGCTCGACTAACTGCATGCTCACTGCCATATATCACATGGGGAGGTTGCTTTGCTCTCCTCCTTATGTACAGGCCATCCCTAACCCCGTGGCCCTGCATGGAGCAGGGCAGAAGGAGGGTAGTGGAGGGCAGGATCCAGCCCATCTTCTCTACAGGCATGACGATACTATTTTCTTCTGTGCCCAGAAGAGAGGAAATAGGCATTTCTGTGAAATGTTAATGAATTCATCACTTTACCATTCATATTATGCATGAATGTGTATGGCAGTTATCTATATTTAGAAAGCAAGAGGGAAAGATTGCTCACTTGAGTAGATCTAAGTCAAATATGTTTGTGAAAATGAGCATGGTAGACTGGTCTGGAATTTGTGCTGATGCCGATACAAACCCAAGAAAAATCTCAAGAACCCTAATTTCCAACATTATTACCCTGTTCTGGTACAGAATAACTTTAAAGACACCCTTCACTACTCCTCCACACACACGGTCCTGCCTTGGAATCAGGAATTCTGTATGAAACAAGGGAGTTTTGAGCCCGGGCTTGTTTTATGAATAAAAAGCGGTTTGGGGTAAAACAAAGAAAATCCACACACCCAAGGAATACAAGCGGTTTCAAGCATTAAAGGCAACCTGAACAACCAGCAACTACCAGCTTGGCCTCACCATTCACCGAACAGAATTGAAAAGAAAGAAACTGTTACTAAAACTGTACACTCGCCTTCTGCACTTTGAGTCTGTAGGCACCATTGGGTCACATCTTCAAATTTCCCAAGATGCAAAATGGAGAATAAAGACTTGTTTTTGCCGTGATAAGGGCAGAAATTCTCACCTAACTACTTGTCTTTGGGGGCTGAGGCCATGGCAAAGCAATATTGTACTATAATCACAAGGACTGGTACAAGCCGGCATCTATCAAACTGCTCAGTTTCCGATCTCTGTTATACTGGAGTTGAAACCAAGTAGCTCTGACCCAGGCAGAAACCACTGCACTTTGCTGTACCCATGTTGATGTTTTATCATCATAAAATGATGTAATGATGTTTTATGATGTTAAAAATGATGTAACAATGTTTTATGTTTATTCACGGTAGGTTTTAATAAAATGTCAGCTGCAACTGGCACAGAAAGCCAGTTTATGTGTAAAACAGGTAAGAGTTGCTGAAAGATCAGCGCTTGGCGCATGGCTGCAATCCAGATCACGGGCAATAACACAACACTTGAAAGCTTAGTGAAGCCTCACAAGCCACTTGGAGCAAGGCATGAGCCTTTTTTCTTCCCCCCCTTGCTCTTATTGGAGCCTCCCAAATCCCAGCTCCCCTCTCCGGAGGGAAAGGGTTTGCTACAGCCAGTTCTGCAGGGGTGCAAGGCACCCTTCTGATGCTCGCACACCTGCTCCTTCCCCAATCCTCCCCATTCTTCTATGATGCTCACCAAAGAAGCAATTTCCATCCCTAAAACTGAACCCTGGTGCCAGAGCAGCGGTGCCCAGGGGCCACAGGTAAGCAGCCGGTTGAGGGCAACCTAGGATGGAGACCATCACCATTCCAAGGATGTGTCCCCAGGAAAGGGCTTTCTACCCATATCCAGCCCAAACGTCCCAAGCCACAAACCATGGTCACTGCCCCGTGTTTTGTCGCTGTCACTGCCAAGAACTGAACCCATCACCTCCATAGGTGCCTGCAGGCAGCTGCCGGCTGTGCTGTGCCCCCTCCTCTCCCCCTCCCAAAGCCAGCCCAGCCCCCTCGGCCCCAGCATGCCAGGATACAGCCCGGTCCATAGACATCACCTCTTCAATTGCCATGTGCCTGGTGCCTCTTGTAGTCAACTCTGTAAGACATGACCACATTTCTGGCCCGGTTCAGTCCTTGCTGAATTGGGCAGCTGCTCCAGGCCTTCATTTCTGCATCTCTACCAACTGTCCCACATCTAAGTGATTGCCTGACACCAATTCATTTGTTACCCCCACTCCCTTTTTTTTTTTTTTTTTTTTTTTTTTTTTTTTTTTTAAGATAAACATGCATTACACCGTATGGAAGCAGATATATTATCCTGGAGGGTAACTACACAGCAGCACAATTCATTTGCAGATTCAGAACTATTTCAATGAATCATTTGCTAAGATTAACACCAGACAGTCAGCAAGGACCCAGAGACAGAGGAGCAACGCTTAAATATTTCCTCTTTCTGATGTGGTTTCAGTCTGGTTTTGAAAAGGATCTAAAGCAAAACCTCATAGGAAGCTCATTGCTGTGACTTTACAGGAAAGCCATGGCTTTAGAGCAACAACGGCATCCTCAAGAAGCAAACTTCCTCCTCAAAACAACAGTCGGTGAAGATGGTTTTCTTACAGCCAAACTGCACTACTACTCTCACCTTCAGTAAAACTCAAAAAAATGAGTTGTGCAACGACAGTTTGCTGCTATTTAGAGGCAACACCTCGAGGCAGCACCCGAGTGATGAGTTTCTGCATCACTCGCCGCTGCCCGCCTGGGTACCGCTCCGCGGCTGCCTGCAGCACGGCCGGCGCTGCCGGCACACACGGCTCCTCCTCCGCCACCCAGCCAAACAAAAACACAGAGTTGTCCTCCAAAAAATCCTCTCCCAATTTGTACCCTACTGACCGAGCGGTTCGAAAGAGACCGAAGCATTTCAAATACCATCCAAAGCAATCATCTGGAATTAAAAAGTAAGTAAGGCGGCTTTACACTTTCCTATAAACTCTGCCGCGGTTTGTAAGGGAGGTCCAAAAATGACAGAACAAAAATGACAAGGTTTCCAAGCCCACATCTATCCCTCTGTCTCATAGCCAAGCCAGAAAGGAGTATAAATACCTTGTTCCACATTTAAAATATTTTCTCTGCCCTGTCACTGCATAAAAATCTCAGGTCAACAAGAAAGGAAAATAATTATTTCAGGGAACCGACGAAAGGATGGTTGAAGCACTGCAGGGTCCCAGGGGCTGCCCAAAGGCTGTGCCATGAATCCCCCAGGGGGGACCCACCAGCCCCTCCAGTGGGTCACAGGGACCCTCCATCGAGGCTGGATGCCCCTCCATGTGCGTCCTGGCCTGTGAACCTCCGTTTCTCTCCCGAGCATCAGCCCAGCTTCGAGAGCGGGGATTGCCGTACCCCATCCACACAGCCGTGCCGCTCTCCCAAGGCTGGGAGGCAGATTTGAGTTTCCTTCAGCTCAGAAAAAATTAACTCGCGTGTCACGTGTCTTGGTTTACCTACAAAAAAGAGACGCCACTTCCCACAGTGTTGCCAAGGATGGTCTCGGTACCACTGGCAGCTCTTCTCCGGCGGCACTGGGACTCCTTTGCAGCCCCAGTTGCGACGAAGAGCAGGGGCTCAGACACACGTTGGTGATTTTTTTCCCTTCAGCAGCTCCCCGGTTGACGTACAGGTTTTCTAGGTCACTTCTGGGGTGGCTGACTCACTCCCGCACCCCTTAACTCCACTTGGGAACCTCACATCCCCTGCCAGGGCTCCTGAGCCCCACGAGGACTGAACAAGCATCACTAATACTATTTTCACGGGAACAGAGCAACATCTTGCAGGACAGAAATCCAACCCACATAACTCACACCAGATGTGAGCAAGCAGCACCTCTCGTTTCCCACATGAAAGCCGGGGATCTACCACATCTGAGCTGGGAGAAGCCTCGCCCCTGCGCCTGGCAGGGTTCACCAGACCGAGCCCCCCCTCCGCAGCTCCCTGCTCTGGGGAAAGAAATCCTCGTCCCAGTGTTAGCTCCGGGATCCATGCTGTGCTATTCCCTCGCTCGAGAAGAGCTCCTGGGGTCTCCCAGCTTGGGTACTGTCATTTCACTCTCCAAAAAGTGCATCGTCCAAGAAAGTACTAGCAAGACTAATGAGAAAAGGCGGCGGAGGCAGCCAAACCCCTTCTCTCCCAAGGAATCGTGCTAACACATCCAAATTTAACTGCCTACAAGGATGAACATTTTCCGTGAAACTTCAGCCTCATGCACTTATTTTCATATATGCTTCCCGTCAGCAAAAAAACAAAGCGGACGAGCAAAAAAGCTATGAGTGAAACAAAGCAAAGGCGCCTTGAAAGCAGTTCCTGAGCCTGGCATGAGATCAGATGGATACAGGAAAGAGCAGAGCCAAGTCTGCCTGCCCGGGAGATCCCCCACGGATGCTCGCGCCTCCCCGCCTTCCTGATGGAAATGGGGTGCGCGGGCATGTGGGGGCAAACGGTGCCCATCACAGCTCTTTCATCTCAAACGGTTACAGGTTTTATACCTTTAGAACAACCCGCTGGTTTCTTCCCCCTTCCCAGGCTCACCCCCGGAGGAGAGGCAGGATGCAGGCAGAGTATTTCCATCGGTGCTCCAGGCACCAAGCGTTACCTGGGCATCAACCCGATGGAGGAAGGGATGCATGCTCCTTAGGTGGCTGTGCTAGGCTTTGCAGAAATATGTGCATTTTAAAGGCCTCTGTATATTACAAGCTATATATTTGCCTCTACAGCTATAACAGTGAGTCTACAATACGCAGCCAGCCTAAATTTATTCAAAGAATTGAATCAATAATTGAAATTTCTACTTTGATCAAAGTGCCAGTGGCACAATGACGACTCACGTCAGCGTTACTGCTCTGAGATAAAAGGGTAAGCATTATTCAGAGCTGAAAGTAAGGGAAGAAACTCTCCGTAAAAGAGAGAAATACAAAGGCTGACATGGAGCTCGTAAGTGAGACGACGCTTCTGCTACAGCTGTGCCGCTTGTCAGCACAGCAAAGAGTCTGCAGACATTTTCACTACGCCATAAATTCTGATTTCCAAGCCATAAAAAACTCCAAGATAAAAATTCATCACGCAAATTCTTAGGGAAGGATTTTTTTTTCACTTGGGGGGGGGGGGAGGGGAAGAAATAATAAATCAACCAGCTACAACATACAGACAAGACACTTGCAAAGCAGGAGTTTAAGCTATGATTAACTTTGCCGGACTTACTGCCTTTAAAAACGATCACGTTACAGAAAAGCACTGGCATGATCCATGTCACTTGGATATTTAAGCCCTTCCATTAATTAACCAGAAGTGAAATAGGACCTAGGACTGCGGATCATTAAGTGTAGTTCCTCGTTACTTCGAGCAACCATATTATAAACCCCCCTTCTTGAACTGAATAAACAGCATCTGAAAAAGAGAAAAAGATTTTTTTTTTCACCCCATTTGGAGGTGGTTTCAGGATCCTCCTTCTCAGATACACACAAATACTTTTCTTGGTTCCCACTCGCCGTCACTGACATCGCTCTTTATCCATCTATTTTTTTTTGCCAGTGGTGTCCTTTAGGTTAAATAGCTTTCTCCCTGAGTCATTCCCACAAACTTGCAGTGTACAAAGGAGCTTGGGATAAGGACAGAACAAAAATAGTACAAAGACTGTACAGTACTCTCTAACTGAAAATGCAGGCATTGAACTCTATCGTATGGATCTTCAGATATCTAGAGCTTTTCCTTTTTTTTTTTTTTTTTTTTTTTTAAACACAGGCAACAAACCATAGGCTAAGGATCCACAGTGCTTCATTTGATCCGTGTGAAGAACTGCTCATGATAACCCTACATTGAGCGGAGCCTTTACATTATTCTTATCGAGTGTCATGTCTAAAGGAAAAAGAAATTAAACTGTCTCCCCACCAGAATATATATTAAAATTATGAGCCTTCCGTTATTAAATCATTACATGCAATTTATATTCAGCCACTTTTAAAATGCAGAAATTTAATAAAGGTATTATACACAGAAGCGCTAACAAGATAATTGCCTTTAGTTCCTGCTCCCAGATGGCTGAGCTCAGATTTAGAACAGGGAAAATCACAGTAACGGCCGACGGCATGGAGCCATCGCCTCGAAAACGGCCCAAAATCGATGCATGTCGCGGGCAAGGGGACACGTCCCAGGGAATGGGACGTGTCACTGGCAGGGACGCCCTGCCCAACCCAGGTAGCCATCCTGGGGGGGGAGTCCCCCCGAGAAGTGCCTCCCCAGCTCTGCGGGATGCAGAGCCCAGGCCAGGTCCCTGGGGGGGACGCTGGTGCCCCCTGCCCTCCAGGCACCTCAGGGGACCCACGTGCCATCCCTCAGCCCGGCAGGGACTTCATTGAAATATCTGCTCACAATGTAGACAGTGAGGAGGGAGGGCAGAGGAACAACAGTTTTTTTAATTATTTCAGTCAGCTTAGGTCTTAAATGGAGACTGAATTTTACTAAAAACATTTTAATTCATAAAATTATTCATTAAATTAAATTAATAAAATAAATTCATTATTTTCCAGCCTGAGCCTTGATCACTGGAGTTACTGTTGTCTAAAGCACATTTACCTTTGTGTTAACCAGTACGGTCAGAGCAGATAATCCCAAGTATTGCTCAATTCTTTAATCCCAGGCTGTTTTCCTGAGGTGTGGCATCCCTCTATAGATCACCCCGCTCCTCAAAAGGCGCTGCCTCGACTCGTGCCGGCCGTCATCGCCCGGCTCGTGCAATAAGGACCCGCTACAACTTCAAGATGTGGTAGAGACGTGCGTGGGGAAAGGCACGGCCACGCACCACGGTGGGACATGCCGGGGCTGTGGCAAGGCCACCGAGAGGCAGTGACAAGCAGGCATGCCAGCAAATGCTGCAGGACCTGCTGCCGCACGCAGGGTATACCTTACTGCGAGGCAAAACTCTGCTCTCGCCCGCGCTGGTCCAAATCCAGAGTGATTTCACCAGCTTCTAGAGATTTACTCCAGATTTACACCCACAGCAGCATCCCACCTACTGAAAAAGTCACTTAAAGGACCAAACAAGAACAGATACACTTCCTAAATGCAACATTTCAATAGAAAAGTTGCCCTAACAATTTTTTTATAGAGGTGATGTTGTTCTTGTTGTTACTACCATTATGTTCTATTTACTTCCATCTATTTCTGCTTCTGCCCTGAGCCGAAGGCAGGCTGTTCCATTTAAAAATTCAGGACACAAATGGGAACCAGATTACATCTATCCCAAAGCTGCCAAAAAGCAATTGCTGTATGAAACCAAAAATCCTCCTGGGATTTTTCCCAAATCCACAAAATATTCCCGAGCACTAAAGTTTCCACTGGGACTATTACATTAGCAGATAGATAGTCTCTGTGTGAAAACCCGAGTACGCAGCTGGCCTTCTAATGGTTTCCAGGACCAGGAGGCTGCACGAGGCACGTACTCCCACCTTAGCACCAAATAACATTTATACCAGATCTGGCCTTTAAAGCGAGTTATACTCCTATCAGTGTTAAAAAAATGGCACTGGGGACCATCAGGCTTTTGTTTCCCGAAGGAAAGCTGCAATGGTGAGCAGTAACATCCCCACGTCTCCCTGAAACCTCCACGTGCATCCCCAGAGCCCAGCTGAGCCTGACCCCGCAAGTAGCCCCACGCACATCCCTCCTGGAGCTTCTGCAGGGATCCCTACAAGCCCCTTGGATGTGTCTGCGCTGGAGAAATGCAATGCCTTCAGCTCTGCGCTGGCGGTTCCTCGCAGAGGAGCTTTTGGAAGGAGGGCCGGAGCTGTCTCCGTGCATCAGTCCCTCCATCCAGGATGCCGACGTGCGGTGGATTTGGTCCAGATTGCTGTGCGGGGCCAGGACCCCGGGAACTGCCCCTACGCTCCTCCACGATGTCGCAGGAGCGGCACGTGCTTGGAAATGAAAAACAAGAGAGAGCACCCACTGATCCTGTGGGCATCGGGCTTCGGAGGGGCAGCACGTGCTTGTGTCGGCCGAAGCTGCCCTCCTCCAGCAGCCGAGCGCTTTCCAAAAGAAAAGGGAAAGCAAAGCCCCCCCTGCCAAATGCTGGCAGAGAGCGAAGGGGAGCGATGGACATCAGGACAGAGGAGGAGGATGGACGTGCAGGTGATGGGGCGGCTCCCACCAGCCCCGCACAACCTGGGGAAACTGGGAGGCCCAGCCTCAGCAACGCTGGGGGGCACATCCCTCCCTATTTAACAACCTAAAACCAGCCCCCCGACTTCATCCCCTCACACCACTGCTCCAGCTGGGGCTGGGGATGCGGAAGGCTGGCCAGGATGTGGCCCCTCCGCACGGGGCCACAGCATGCACCCAGGGCAACCCCAAGGAGGGTTTTACTATGGGCTCTCACCCACCCGATATTCCCTGCCCTCCCTCACCACTCGGGCATGTCTTGATAAGGTATTTATAGGACCCTTTTAAGAGCTTTTCTAGCCATTAGCAACAACTACATATATGTATATATGATATATATACACCCAAATAAAAATATATGTAGTATGCTTTATATTTATAGAGAAATATATGTAGTCATATATATCTCCATATATTTTTACATATCTCTGCATATATAAATATATAAATATATATATACATATATTTATATACAGAACTCTACATGTATGTGTGTATATATATAAAAATATATATCTCCATGCACACCTGTGAGCAGAAACGGTGTTGCCAGATAGCCGTGCGCAAGAAAAAATCAGGGGACTCCTCACCTTCAAGGCCGCCCCTCTCTCAGAAAGCTTTTTAGGCTTATTTTTATACAAAAAAGACAAAACCGATGCCCGATAAGGGCCTCGCAGATGCCTTAGCAGACAGCCCTCGGTCTCTGGCGGGCGTGCGGCCGCCCAGCCCGGCGCTGCTCCCAGGACATTCCCACAGCACCAGGAAAAGAAAAAAAAAAAAACCCTTCTTTCCATCGAAAGAGGAAAAAGACCAAGCAGCGACCTTCCTGTGTTTAAAACTATGAATCACAAAACCCGGCAGGAGGATTCGAGTTAAATTCACGTGGGGTTTTTTTCCCTCCTCTTTCAGTGTTGGTTGTTGGGGGTTTTTTCCCCCCTTTAAACAGGAGTTCATCTTTGTTCTCCCTGCAGAGGTAGGAAGGTTAAATATAAAAGT